>NC_133530.1:56032447-56677295 GCF_048544455.1 Silene latifolia | reverse complement strand
TCACGTTACCCATAACCCACCTACCGTCTAACCTACTTTAACCTAATTTTTTACCCTAGCTCTACAAAACACTCCTCTCTCACCCGCCTCCCTCACTTCGACGGCACACTTTTTCACAATCACACAAATCGAGAGGGAGAGATTGAACGTGGGTAGTGACGGCGCAGCAGGGAAGAGCATAGGGTGGTTGTCGACGCTTTGAGGCGGCCTTAGTGGTGGTTTACGTGGCAGTTTAGGTAAGCAGTCACCCTTTCTTTTCCATTTTTGTCGTTTGTCGGGTTGTAGTTGTTGTCACCGTGTGTCATAGGGAGGTGATAATGGTGGTTGGTGTCAGGGAAATTGTATTGGGTGGTTTGAGTCGCCCCTATTGGTGGCGGTTAGGGAGGTTTTAGGCGGTGGAAATGGCGGTAAGATGCGTTATCGACAGGGACAATCAAACGGGTTTAAACAGGGGTTTTCAGGCGGGTTAGATGATTAGAATTGGGGTGGCGCCACCGTGGACTCGGGGGAGGTCGAAACAGCGGCGCCACGGCGTCTGTGTGCGTTGTTTGACGGCGAGCAGAGTGGTGGTGGTAGCATAGGATGATGTTGATGACGGTGGTGGCTATAGGGTTGCAAAGGGAGGTCATTGGTGGCGGCAACCCACGATAGGCGGTGTGTCGTGGTGTTGGCGAGCCCTGGTTCGACTCAGCCGGCGGCGATCGACGGGGTTGGGGTCGGTTGTCGGCGGTTGGGTCGAACTGGGGAACGGGCCTGGTGGTTGTCGTGGTGGTTCAGGCGGCGCGTGAGGGGTTTGGGCGAGTGTGAAGTCACGGGTTGTGGGAGTCGGGTTGTTAGGGTTGTTCAATGTTTGATTCGGTTTTTCTTAATCGTATAATTCGTTTAATCTTTTATTTATCGTATTAGTTATTTAATTTAATTCCCGAGTCATTTAAATAATTAGAGACGGGTTTTGAGCCGGGTTGGTTAAAATGGAAAATCGCTATATCGGGAAGTTTCCATTTAAGGAAACTTTCCATGTTAGGAAGTTTCTATTTTTAGTAACCTTCTATTTTGGGAACGAGAATAGTTAAGTAATCATTTATCATTTATTTATCTTTCAGAGGGCGAATTTGTTGTGGAATATTATTGATCATCTGTCCATTTGACTGCAGTACTGAGGTAGGGGAATACACTGATTGAGTTCTTACGATTATAAAGAGTTGGCATGTTCGGTGATTATATGACATATCATTTTATCTTATTTATCTCGTTGAGCATTATTGTTTCATATATTTTGTACATTTCTTATGCATTGGAGTTGGAGTTGGAGGAGATGAGATTATCGGGATTAAGGCCCAGGCGGGTTCTGCAGACTTGCCCGGTGTCCTCGGCCATTTAGTGGTATATCGACGACGGTCGATTTGTATAGTCTGCCGGGGATCGGTATGGTCGGGCGTTCGGGATGTATGTGATGGAGTTGAGATTGGAGGATCATATCATTGCATTCTTTATTATATCATATTACCTACTCAACCTCGCGGTTGACCCCGTGTATTCGTGTACGCCTGATGATCCATTTCTTGGGAGCGATTGACAGTTGTTGAGACATATGGAGTGGCGGGGAGAGAGCATGGATCACCTGACTTAGAGCTAGCCCACTTTTATTTCAGTTTAGCTATCAGACTTTATTTTCAGTTTTGGGACATATTCCATTTGAGTTGTAAACATTTATAACTTTAAATTTAAGTACTGTTTATTTTTCCTTTGTTATCTACTGCCTCGGGTTTCCGAGATGGTAACACCCTTCTTTATCTGAGGAGTCCTAGTCCAGGCCCTTAAATAAATGGGGGTGTTACAGAGGTTGCCACAAAATCCAGATCCTCCCACCATTGTGATGTCCATTATTAGTTGATATGCACCAGTTATTGAAATTATTTACAACTTTCTTCAGAACCCTACTCTTTATTTTTGTTTCTAACAGACCAAACAATCTAATATCTTTATTCTGTAAGAAAAAATTTATTGCTTTTTGTTTTCCTACTCTATTCATACCTCTCACATTCCACCACTTCTTCTAGGAGGACTTCTTTTAGATGTACACAAAAAGCAAGTCCACCACCAATTAGTTTCTAACTTTTATAGCCAATAGCATGGCTCAAAAAGTTCCTCTTTTAAGTATATATATTGATGATAATAATAATAATAATAATAATAATAATAAGGATGATGATGATGATGATGATGATAATAATAATAATAATAATAATAATAATAATAATAATAATAATAATAATAATAATAATAATAATAATAATAATAATAATAATAATAATAATAATAATAATAATAATAAGGGTAGAGTTCCGGTGAGAACGGGGCTTATCGTGAGAACCGTGAGAACAGCTCTCAACCGTCCATCAAATTATCTGACGGCTGAGATTAGACGCGCGCTTCTTTTATAGTTTCGCGGAAAACAAAAAATAAGACTGTACATGTGAGAAATATCAAGCCTACGTAACAAAATCAAACCACACGAAACAAAATCAATCGATTTCATCATTAATGCTTCCTTTATTTGTAAATTTTTGTTTTTCGACATCAAATTTAGTGATCTAAAATCGGTTATTCATCATCAATTGCTGTGTTCGAAGCGCAAATCACAGTCAATTTGTTCAAACTTTTGCATTCATCAGCTATTCAGTTATTTCAAGATCAAAACTTTGTAAGGAAAATCGGAATTGATTTCGTCATTCATCTGGAATTATTGTTTTCTACAGTCAATATTGAGGTATGTTCATTCAATGTTATTTAATTCCTTTCTTAATCGTTGTTGAATTGATTTTATGATGATGTTAAAGTTGAATTTAATCAAATTCAACTTAATTTCGGATTTGATTAAATTTAGTTAACTAGATTTAATGTCCAGAACCACAAAAACATTAATTTTATAATGAAAAGTGTTAAATTAGGGTTTATAGTTTGTTTGTTTGATTTTAGGAGGATGATAAATGCAAATGTACTTTGTGGTGAGAAAAAATGTAAAAATAATAAGAAAGGAAAAGTGCGCAATTTGAAGTAACTGAAAAGTAATTTTGCATGTAAAAATAATGTGTTGTGTTGTACTGTACACGTTTCATAAGGAAATGTCCAATCAGTCTGAGTGAAATGTGCATTATATATAATAAGGATGTACAAGTAATTATTACCTTTTGCAAGTGGTCTTGCAACTGTTCACAATAAGTCAAATGACGGTTTGTAACTTGATTTTATGGTGAAAAGACACAACTATTCACATTAATTTGAATATTACTTCTAAATGTATATTATATTAATTATAAAAAAACATGTTCCATCAAATAAATTGTCCACTATCTATATTCATAATTTGCATTTTCTGATAATTACGTGCAACTAAAATATCATTAAGCACTGTTTGGAAAATGTACATTATATTATATTTAAAGCTACATTAAATTATTTAAAAAAGAACATGGAACATTATTTGGAAAATAAACGTGCTTTCAGTTTAATTCAATTGTCCATTACGTATTTTCATAATGTGCATATACTGTTTTATGCAAGAGATTTAAGTAACATAGATAACTTCACCCAATTTATTAATTACCATGATTATGTTTGTGGCAGTTGCAAAGACACAACTGTTCACAAAATTTAATCTATTATACTCAATTAATCCACTATATAAACCCAAGAGTACACAACAACTTTTCCATCCTACCTTCATTTTTTAAACCTTTTCCAATAACCAAAACTTTTAATCTCTTCAGAAAACTACTTAATTTTCTTAAAAAAAAAACAATGTCTTACTCAAAGTGCACAATAGTCCACTACAAGAATGATGCTTACAAACAAAATTTCGTGGATAATTATTGGCAATGGAAAGTAAGCCAGTTTTCTTCAAACTGGTTTGATGGAGAAGAGATTCCTGTGGAGATGGATGTACCATCACACAGTCGTCCTTTACATCCTTTCTGATGTGACCATAATTGGCGCATATTTAGCCCCCGAATTAGCCTTGTTTCCATGCTTTTTAGTGCTTATTTTGGTCATTTCTTATCTTTAGTTCTTTGTTTTGCATATTCTTTGAGATTTTGATCCCTTAGTAGGAAAGGAGTAAGAATCTTGCATTTTCATGGCAAAACAAGACTAAATTGATCGAATTCAATGACCAAGCATCAAGGAGAGACAAGATTAGAAGGCCTTTGTACATATCATAGTAGAAGAGCAATGTTGAGGAAAGATCCTTGAGTCCCCAAGGAAATCCCCAAGGAATTTATGAAGAAAAGGGAAGAAAAGAAGAAGTTACTATGCTTTGATGACAATCCGAGCGGATTGCCAGCAATCCGCCCGTCCATCCCTTGCACAATCCGAAGCGTCCCGTGTCCAATCCGCTCGGATTCCCCCTCAACAATCCGTCCGGATTCCCCAGAATCCGCTCGGATTCCACCGCCAAATCCGGCCGTCCCGACCTTATTCCGCCGGATTTCTTCACAAAGACGGATTGCCTTCTTCAAGCTACGAAAAGAGAAGCCCTTCTCTCAGAAAATACCGGGTCCTCCTTGCTCAACTTAAAAGTGTAATTACTAGTTTAGCCCTTAGTTAACCCTAATGCATCCTCCCTAATTTTCACTATAAATACCCCATTAGGCTAATTAGAGGAGCATGTTCTTCTTATCAATAATTAGTGTAGTTAATATCAATCAAATCTCTCTTCAATATTGTAATCAAGTATTAATCAAGTTTTAATCCAAGTTTTAGTTCTTTAATCTCTCTTTTGTTCATCCTTTATTTTGGGTAATTGAAGATTATTTGGGTTATTATTGGGGGATTGACAACCTCTCAATCTAGCATTCAAGTACTTCTATTATTCTTGCTTTGTTATTGGAATCATTAGTAGGTATAATCTCTTAATCCCTTTTTAATTATTGTTAATTACTTTCATTTATTCATCATGTTTCATATTGTTGGTATGATTGACAACCTTGCTAGCATGATCAACATGATAATGAGTGAGTAGTCTCTTAGCTAGGGTTAATGGGTGATTAGGGGAAACCAACATGGGGAATGATTCATGCTTAAATTAATATACTTTCATGTTTTATTTGCTTGCTTGTTTTGATCTCAACTCATGCACATGTTATACTTGATGAAATGCTAAGCCTATGAATCCTTGCATTTACTATCATCTCCTATCTTTTAAATGAGACTTGTAAGACATAACCCAACTCGAGTCTCATTAGACCATGCATGTTGTTGAGTAGGGAAGATTAAGTCGACTTGTAGGTGTTGTACAATCTAATCGATTCGGCTCCGGGACCCAAACTTTCCTAGGATTGTAAGATATAACCCAACTCAATCCATCACAACAATAATTGCTTGCTTATAATTTGAGAACATGTTTGTATGATCATATCCCATGATTTCCCTATGATCCCATGACACCCTAGTGCCTTTAATCAATTGTTTACACCCCTTTTTATTCATCTTGCTTGTTTATTTTCATTGTTATTCTAGTTTAGTAACCTTCTACATCAACCCAATTTGTGACACCCCTTAGACACCACTAGTTACAATAGAAATCTCATTTCAACTCCCGTCCCTTGGGATCCGACCTTTACTTGCCTCTTTACTAATTGTAGAGTTGCTTGTTAAGCTATAAATTGTGTTTTGATTCGACCGTGACCAACGACCACATCTTAATTTGTGAACACGAAACGGACCGATCAAAAATGGCGCCGTTGCCGGGGACGGTGTTTGTTTGATTTAGATTTCTTTTTATTGTTATTAGTTGTGTCTCTCTTCGCCTTGAGGAAGTAAAAATCCTCAAGGTTTGTTCTAATCATTTTTCGAGTTGTTTGATATTTTGCGAGATGGATTTCATAAACTGTTTTGTAGAGGACCACTTGAGTATCCCTTACTTCAAGGATCCCATGCAAGCACTAGAAGCCTTAGAAGCAAGTAAGGCTAAGAGCATGTATTGGGAGTTGGAGGTGGATCTCTTTGAGGCCGCTCTAGCTAACAAGGAACTTACTCATGCACAATCCGAGTTGGTGCATAATATTCTAGTAGAAGCATGTCAACCCATAGAGGATGAGCAATCCATCCTAGAGGATATTTTGCAAGCTCAAGAGCAAGAGGAACCCATCATGGGATTTGAGTATGATGTGGTTGATGAAAGTGAAGTTGAGTATGCTATGAGAATGGAATGTCTAATGGAGATGGAGCAAATTCTCAATGAAACTCCAAAGGAAGAAAGTAAGGTACAAACTCCTACTTTGAAACCCCTTCCCCTAAATTTGAAATATGCTTACCTTGATGAATCAAAGACCAAACCCGTGATTGTTAATGATAGACTTGATGATGACCAATTGGGAAAATTGCTTAATGTGTTGAAACAACATGAGAAGGCTATAGGTTATAGTCTAGATGACCTTAAGGGGATAAGTCCCGACTTTTGCATGCATAGAATTCATCTAGAGGACGACCATAGACCTACCATTCAACCCCAAAGAAGATTGAACCCCCACGTGCAAGAAGTTGTCAAAGGAGAGGTCATGAAATTACTTGATGCGGGAATCATATATCCCATATCGGATTCTTTGTGGGTTAGCCCCGTTCAAGTGGTACCTAAGAAAGGAGGTACCACGGTAGTGACAAATGAAAAGAATGAATTAATACCCACAAGAATGATCACCGGTTGGCGTATGTGCATTGACTACCGGAAATTAAACTCCGCAACAAGAAAAGATCACTTTCCCTTACCATTCATTGACCAAATGCTTGAGAGGTTAGCCTCTAACAAATTCTTTTGTTACCTTGACGGGTATTCGGGATTCTTCCAAATCCCTATACACCCGGATGACCAACATAAGACCACCTTCACATGCCCTTATGGCACTTTTGCATATAGGAGGATGCCTTTTGGATTATGTAATGCCCCCGCCACTTTCCAAAGATGCATGATGAGTGTCTTCTCCGATTACTTAGAGACCATAATGGAAGTTTTTATGGATGATTTTAGTGTTTATGGAAAGGACTTTGACTCATGCTTGCATAATCTTTCTCTTGTATTGCAAAAATGTGAAGATGTTAGCCTTGTTTTAAATTGGGAAAAGTGTCATTTCATGGTCAATGAAGGAATTGTTTTGGGTTACTTGATTTCGGAAAAGGGCATCGAGGTCGATAAAGCTAAAGTTGAGGTGATAGAGAAACTCCCACCTCCCGTGAATGTTAGAGGGGTGAGAAGTTTTCTCGGTCACGCGGGTTTTTATCGTCGTTTCATAAAAGATTTTTCGAAAATAGCAAAACCCCTCACTCAACTTTTGCTTAAGGATGCCCAATTCCAATTTATCTTGAGTGTGTTGAAGCTTTTAATAGAATCAAAGAAGCATTAATCTCGGCACCAATCATTCAACCCCCGAATTGGGAGTTACCTTTCGAGATTATGTGTGATGCTAGCAACTACGCCGTTGGAGCAGTTCTTGGCCAACGGGTAGGGAGAGCTCTTCATGCCATCTATTACATAAGCAAAACCCTCGACCCTTCTCAAGTAAATTATGATACAACCGAAAAGGAGCTTCTTGCCATTATATATGCTTTGGATAAATTCCGTTCCTACTTGCTTGGATCCAAGGTGATTGTATTTTCGGATCATCGTGCTCTTCGACATCTTTTGATAAAGAAGGAGGCAAAACCAAGATTGTTGAGATGGATTTTGCTTCTTCAAGAATTTGACTTGGAAATAAGAGACAAGAAAGGAGCCGAGAATGTAGTGGCGGATCACTTGTCAAGGATCCGGTTTCATGATGAAAATGGAGAAACCCCGATCAATGACTCATTTCCCGACGATATTTTGATGGCTATTTAAACACAACTTGAAAGGCACATCACCCCATGGTTTGCCGATTATGCCAATTATATTGTTGGAAAAGTGCTCCCTCCAAACTTGAACCACAACCAAAGGAAGAGATTCCTATTCGAAGTAAAGAGGTACTTTTGGGATGACCCAAACCTCTACAAGGAGTGTAGTGATGGGCTCTACCGTAGATGAATCCCTCAATGGGAAATCCAAGGAATCTTGGAAGGATGTCATTCATCACCCTACGGTAGGCACCATGGAGCAAGGAGAACCGTTGCAAAAATTCTCCAATCGGGCTTCTATTGGCCTACAATGTTTCAAGATACAAGAGAATTCATCATTCATTGCGATGCTTGTCAAAGAACGGGGAATATATCTTGGAGGAACGAAATGCCACAAAGGGGCATTCTAGAGGTAGAGATCTTCGATGTTTGGGGAATTGACTACCAAGGGCCCTTTGTGACATCCAATGGGAATAAGTACATCCTTGTGGCCGTCGATTATGTCTCAAAGTGGGTGGAGGCAATTGCCACCCCAAATGATGATGCGAAAACGGTCACCAAGCTTTTCAAGAAGATAATTTTCCCAAGATTTGGAGTTCCTAGAGCAATCATTAGTGATGGAGGAACACATTTCCATGAGAAAAAGCTTGCATCCCTTTTGACCAAATATGGTGTTCAACATCGAACCGGCTTGGGATATCATCCTCAAACAAGCGGTCAAGTGGAAATTTCAAATAGAGAGATCAAGCAAATCCTTGAAAAAGTTGTGAACAAGACTCGGAAAGATTGGAGCACAAAGCTTGATGATGCTCTTTGGGCTTATAGGACGGCCTACAAGACTCCCATAGGAGCCTCACCCTACAAGCTTGTATATGGAAAAGCATGTCATTTGCCAATTGAATTGGAGTACAAAGCTTATTGGGCAATCCGAGCACTCAATCTTGATCTCAAATTGAGCGGTCAAAGGAGGATGATTCAAATCCAAGAGTTGGAAGAATTTCGACTACAATCCTATGAGAATGCGAAGATTTACAAAGAAAGAACAAAATTGCTTCATGACAAAAGAATTCGACAAAAGGCCTTGCACAAGGGAGACAAAGTCCTTCTATTCAATTCCCGCTACTGACTCTTTCCGGGAAAATTGAACTCTAGATGGATGGGTCCCTATGTGATAACCGAAGTTGGAAAATATGGAGATTTCGAACTCAAGGCGGAAGATGGAAGCAAATTCAAGGTAAATGGTCAAAGGTTGAAGCCCTACTATGAAGGAGCGTTTGTTGGAGAGGTCGAGGCTACCTACCTCGGGCCTCCTTCCCCTTGAAAGGACCATCTAAGGGAGAGTTTGGTGGAGTCCTCCCTAAACCACCATTTGTAAATATACTAACCCTCTAACTTGTATTTATTTATTGCATTTGTTTTAATAAGTAGCATAGACTCTTTTCATGAGCGTAAGTGAGGGAGGGTCACTAATGAGTTTTTGAATGAAGGAAGGGACAAATGCCCAAGTGTGGGGATGCATCTAAAAAAGGAGAAGAAGTCAAAACTGGCAGCCAGAATCCGTGCGGATTCCAGAGAATCCGGCCGTCTTGTCAGAATCCGGGCGTATAGGGGAGAAATCGTACGTCCAGCTACGCTGAGAAATTGAAGATTTCTGGACTGAGGTCGAATCCGAGCGTCCTGTGAAGAATCCGTACGTCTTGAGGAATCCGGCCGGATTTGAAGAAAGACGCCCGTCTTTCCTACCTGTGCATTTCAAGAAAAATCTCTGTACTGGAATCCGCCCGTCTTCTCAAAAAGACGCCCGTCCCACCATGAAAGAATCCGAGCGTCTTATGGCGTCAAAATTTTGGGATTTTTCTCTGTGCCAAAATCCGAGCGGATTGTGAAGAATCCGCCCGTCCCGTGAAGCGAGAATCCGAGCGTCTTCACCTCGAATCCGCTCGTCTTCTCACAGCGTCTTGACCCAACTTCTTCCTAATTAAAATACCCCCCACCACACATACTTTGACACATCACTATTCCTTCCACTTACCCTATAAAACCCACCTCCTTATGACTCCCATACATATCCAAATCACTCTCTTTACCCTCAAAATTAAAAATCCCCAATTTTCTAGGGTTTCCAATTCTCAATCAACAAGGAACATCCTTAGCAATCTTCAAATCAAAAGAACCCAACAAAAGAAGCAAGAATGGCACCAAGGAGATCCTCCTTTAGAAGTGCAAGAAGACCAAGGATGGTGGGAAGTTCCTCTACCTCACATCTCAACACCATTAGAAGGGAACATGTAGAGATTGTAGATCTCACAAGGCTCGATGATTTCTCGAATGTGGAATTCCTTGATGATGTGCAGCGATTGGTCTTCCACCGACTCTTAAGTAAGAATATTCTTCCCACTAAATTTCTTTGTCATGCTACCTTAAGAAAGCTTGGGATTTTTCACCAAGTAGAAGCACTTTTCGAGGTTTTTGGTCTTTCAACTCTCTTTCGCATGTATGAACCAACCTATCGGTCCCTTGTGCTAGAATTCTTAAGCTTTTTGAAGATTACAACCGTAAACAAAGTGATATGCATAGAGTTTAGGTTGGAAAATGTTTCTAGGATGATGACCCTTGTCGAGTTTGCCAATGTATTCGGACTTGATGTCTCGCCTACCCGAACATCAAAGCCCAAAAAGTATAATGTTGCACCATTGTGGAGGGCCATGACGGGCCGGGATTTCATTCTTACCAAGGAATGCCTTGCTTTTCACATCCAAAACCCGATCTTGAGGCTTGCATATCGATTTCTTTCGGGTACTCTCTTCGCCCGCCGAGATCCGGCCATCGTCAACCAATTGGACCTTGTATTTATGGAATCATACCTCAACATTTAAGGGAGAGATAGGTATCACTTCAATGCACCTCTAGTTTTGCTAGAGAAGTGGGCAAGGTTTAGAAATGGGGATGATGATGGAATGAAGCACATAGTGAATGGTGGACTCATAACTAGACTTGCAAAGCACTTTAACCCAAGGTTCAATGAGAACAATGAGTACACTCCACTTACGAGGGGAACGAGAATTAATGAAGATCTACTTGTCGTCCAACACCATTGGATAACCCTTGAGGGGGTTGATAAGCGGATAAAGTGGTTGACAAAAGGGAGCGATCCTATCTATCTCCCAATAACCGATCTACCACGGATCTCCCCAAGAAGAGGAAGCTTGTCCCCAATGCCCTCCTACCTCATCCCAAGTCAAAAAAGGCAAACTCCACCTCCACAAAATCCACCACCACAACAACAAGAACAACAAACTCAAAATGAGAAGATAAAAGTGCCTCCTTACCCCTTTCCCTACCAACCATATAACCATCCAAATCCCTTCATCCTCCCCCGTGACGACTTTGTCACGGGAATTTTGCAAGATTTACACTACCGTCAATATGAGACCTCCGTGGACACTTACTACGCTCTTTACCCCCAATACTATGAGATGGCTCAAAAAGGACGAATTAGTGAGGAAGGAGCTTTCCCCTCATGGGCTCAAATGGAATTGCTCTTTCCCAACTCGGAGAAGGCTAATGAAGGGGCGAACGGTCGCAAAGGGGAGGAGAGTGGCGATTCTTGTGGAGGTGATACGGTGAAGCTTGAGAGTGAAGATGAATTCATGGATCCAAGTTTAAGTGATGCTTCAAAGGATATTTGGGATAGCGATATAGAGGGAGATGATGCGGATGCCTAGGAGACTACTTCATCACTAGGTGGAGCAAGCATGAGCGGCCACCTAAGTTCAAGTGAAGTTCTCTCATCTCTCCTCTTTATCTTTCTTTTTCATGAAAAGAAGTTTGTGTCTTGTATCTTTGTATTTTATTTCATTTTGATCATTGTTGGAGTAGTCCTAGCAACATCAAAGGACTCACACCTCGGTACCATTGAGGTGTTTTCATTCTATTGTTCCCATTTGTAAAATCCAAAATGACAAACTAGTTTCATGCATAGCATGGTGTGTGCATAAACTATACCCATCCTTGGACATTAGAAATAGTGTCTCACTCGGTTTGGGGAAGTTAATGCATACGCAACGGGAGGTAATCTAAATTATCCTCTCCGTCATAACAAAAACCATGCATCATGTAGTGTAACTTAGTGTAGAATTGCATTTAGTGTAGAAATCATGCATCATCTTTGCATAATTTCCATCATTTTGGCCATTGAGGACAATGCCCATATTAGTGTGGGGATGGGAATTCTAACATTTAACTCTTATTCAAAAAACCCATAAAAATTGAAAAATTTCAAAAATCATAAAAATTGAAAAAAATTGAAAACCCAAAAACAAGTTCATTTCCTTTGTATATATTGTCTTGTATATATAGTGTTTGTTTTATCCTTGTTCACATTGATTGACTACGCCACATCCGAGACATTAGGATATTGAAGACCGCATGGTATGATCTTTCCAATCTCCTTTTTCCTCTTTATGTTAATGACTATGTGGCTTTATTTTGATTGATGCGGTACAACAATGTGAACTTAGGACTTGCATTTAGATTGTTTGTCATATTAGTTGGTAGAATCATATGCATTAGGATGTTTATATGGTAGTTGCATCATGGCATGTAGTTGCATGTTAGAAAAATTTTGCGAAACCGTCTACTTGGGAAGCTTGACAAGTGTATATAGGCCCTAGTAGATGCTTTTTCTTCTTAAGACTTTGCTTGTTAGAATATTTGTAAAACACCCTAGGATGTGTCATGCTAGTATCCTTTGACCCATGGTTTAAGGCCGAGTCAAGAGTACCTTGTGGTGTGATAACTCCTTGGCTACCGTTTATTCCAAGGTGACCCTTGAAACCATGCACCCATACATCCATCATCCATGTTCTACCATACATTTTGTCATCGAAGGGAATGGGCACAAAAAGAAATCAATTTGAGTTCAATGAAATGAAAAGTGAAAGAAAGTTTGCAAAAATGCATCAAAAGAAAAAAAGGAGCAAAAATAGAACTCCTAAGCTTCAAATACAAGGCACCCTCGTTACTAATTGGGGTGACTTTGAAAATGTTCAAAAAGAAATGCAAAAAAGTTGTCAAGTATTGAAATGCCAAAAATCAAAAAGAAATGGCAAAGAAAGTGTTCTCAAATGTCAAATGCCACAAGAAATTGGGGGGAAAAACAAAAATAAAAGCAAACTCCCAAAGAGAAACTCAAATATCTATTGGTCCCTTTTATCCACCGTATCCATTTTTGTGCATGGTAGAGAGGGGACGGCCCTTCTTCTTGTCTAGGCAAGAGGGGGAATTCCGCGATCCTCCAGTGTTTCTAACACCATAGGGAGACTACTCTTGACAAAAGCATTTAACGATTGAGGACAAAGGTACCCTAGCTTGACACAACTTGGAGGTGATTTATTGGTATCCTTCTAGGCTTAGTAGTTTGAACAAATTGCATCTATGAAGGATTGTGTACCCTTGAATTGCTTCCCTTGTAGATAATTTCCGCCACTTGATGAGGGAGTGGCTATTCTTTTTGTAGATGCATCCATTATGTGTTTTTGTGTGCTTAATGTTTGGATGTGTCGCCATTTTGGCAAGACCCACCTTGCCTTGCAAGAAGGCATCCTACCTCATGGTTGTCTTGTTGTGAGTTGAAGGGGCGGAGTGAGACCCGCTAATTGTCTCATATCGGCTATATTATTAGGATAGGTTAGTATTGGTCCTAGTCTTTGTCACCTCTTTACTCGGGACGAGCAAAGGTTCGATTTGGGGATATTTGATGTGACCATAATTGGCGCATATTTAGCCCCCGAATTAGCCTTGTTTCCATGCTTTTTAGTGCTTATTTGGGTCATTTCTTATCTTTAGTTCTTTGTTTTGCATATTCTTTGAGATTTTGATCCCTTGGTAGGAAAGGAGTAAGAATCTTGCATTTTCATGGCAAAACAAGACTAAATTGATCGAATTCAATGACCAAGCATCAAGGAGAGACAAGATTAGAAGGCCTTTGTACATATCATAGTAGAAGAGCAATGTTGAGGAAAGATCCTTGAGTACCCAAGGAAATCCCCAAGGAATTTATGAAGAAAAGGGAAGAAAAGAAGAAGTTACTATGTCTTTCGACAATCCGAGCGGATTGCCGGAATCCGCCCGTCCACCCTTGCACAATCCGAGCGTCCGTGTCCGAATCCGCTCGGATTCCCCCTCAACAATCCGTCCGGATTCCCCAGAATCCGCTCGGATTCCACCGCCCAAATCCGGCCGTCCCGACCTTATTCCGCCCGGATTTCTTCACAGCACGGATTGCCTTCTTCAAGCTACGAAAAGAGAAGCCCTTCTCTCAGAAAATACCGGGTCCTCCTTGCTCAACTTAAAAAGTGTAATTACTAGTTTAGCCCTTAGTTAACCCTAATGCATCCTCCCTAATTTTCACTATAAATACCCCATTAGGCTAATTAGAGGAGCATGTTCTTCTTATCAATAATTAGTGTAGTTAATATCAATCAAATCTCTCTTCAATATTGTAATCAAGTATTAATCAAGTTTTAATCCAAGTTTTAGTTCTTTAATCTCTCTTTTGTTCATCCTTTATTTTGGGTAATTGAAGATTATTTGGGTTATTATTGGGGGATTGACAACCTCTCAATCTAGCATTCAAGTACTTCTATTATTCTTGCTTTGTTATTGGAATCATTAGTAGGTATAATCTCTTAATCCCTTTTTAATTATTGTTAATTACTTTCATTTATTCATCATGTTTCATATTGTTGGTATGATTGACAACCTTGCTAGCATGATCAACATGATAATGAGTGAGTAGTCTCTTAGCTAGGGTTAATGGGTGATTAGGGGAAACCAACATGGGGAATGATTCATGCTTAAATTAATATGCTTTCATGTTTTATTTGCTTGCTTGTTTTGATCTCAACTCATGCACATGTTATACTTGATGAAATGCTAAGCCTATGAATCCTTGCATTTACTATCATCTCCTATCTTTTCAATGAGACTTGTAAGACATAACCCAACTCGAGTCTCATTAGACCATGCATATTGTTGAGTAGGGAAGATTAAGTCGACTTGTAGGTGTTGTACAATCTAATCGATTCGGCTCCGGGACCCAAACTTTCCTAGGATTGTAAGATATAACCCAACTCAATCCATCACAACAATAATTGCTTGCTTATAATTTGAGAACACGTTTGTATGATCATATCCCATGATTTCCCTATGATCCCATGACACCCTAGTGCCTTTAATCAATTGTTTACACCCCTTTTTATTCATCTTGCTTGTTTATTTTCATTGTTATTCTAGTTTAGTAACCTTCTACATCAACCCAATTTGTGACACCCCTTAGACACCACTAGTTACAATAGAAATCTCATTTCAACTCCCGTCCCTTGGGATCCGACCTTTACTTGCCTCTTTACTAATTGTAGAGTTGCTTGTTAAGCTATAAATTGTGTTTTGATTCGACCGTGACCAACGACCACATCTTAATTTGTGAACACGAAACGGACCGATCACTTTCCTTACTACTCAGGTATTCCTTCGGATTTTTTTTGAGCCACTTGGTAGGGAAGAAAAGAAAAACATGGCCGAGGTGTGCAAGGCCTGGTCAAGGTGGTTCCTTATAGGGCTTGAGCCAAGGGTAATTGATAGGGATTATTACCGAAATGCGGTTCGGGGAAATAAAAATGGAATAATCACTGTCACAAAGAATAATCGGCTCCTTGAAAGATTCTGCCTTTGCACGACTATGTCTAGTCGTGAAGAAATAATTAGACATCATAAACAACAAGCACGACAATATGAAAGATACAGACAAGAATATGAAATTGAGGAGCAGTCTGGTGATGAGGGTTATTGACTCCGACTGTTAGATTAGTTTAGAAATATATTAAGTTAGTTTTCTAGTTTATTTTTATTTTGTATTATCTTGTGTTTTTTTTTTTCCAGTATAAGCCTTAGTAGGCTTTATGCTTTTGAAAGCCTTAAATGACTTTTGTAAATATTTTTCTAATATTAATGAAATAATATTATGTCTATTTGTTTGTTTACTGTCATTACCATTCAATACATTTTATATATGCTATATCAAAATGGACAACAATATTGCCTATGAACATTACCAGTAAAATAAATGTTCCTTTAAAGGCATGATAATGGACATTGGCAGGAATACATTATATATGAACCTTTATTTGTACGAAATAAATTACCAATCTTTGTAGAGCATATTAGAATTGGATTACTTCATTATTGATGCAATAATATTCAATACACTTACTTACTTAACTACTGTTGAAGCAGACAATGAGTACAAGTGATGCAACTACGTCTTCTTCTACAAATAACAGTTTTAAAACACCAAGAACAAGAATTGAAACATTAAATGCACTCCAGTACATTCCATTCTATCCAGAGGAAAAGAAACCTAAAGTAGGACAAGTATTCGAAACACTGGAATCAGCAGAGTTATTCTACAAAGAATATTGTACAATATGTGGGTTTACGCCAAGACTTGCAACAACAAAAAGGATTAAAGGTAATGAGTTACCAAACAGTTTTGCATTAAGGAATGTTGTCTGCAATAGGCAATGTGTAAAGGAAAGTAGGAAAAGGAAGAGGACTGATACTGATACTAATACTGCTGACAATGATGCACAATCTGATGTGACAGACATAAGCTGTGTGAGGCCGATTACAAGAATTGACTGTCGTGCATTAGTGCAGTTCAAATACCAAGAAAATGGAACTTATATTGTTACCAGATTCGATGAAGCCCATAACCATCCACTTGCTTCGCCTGAATCTACAATATTCTTGAAAGGAAACCGAAAAATGACAGAGGTACAGAAACAATTTGTCACAAAGGTAAAGGTGCTAAAACTAGGTGGTGTGAAAGCCTATAGAGGTTGGAAGGAGATGTGTGGAGGTTACGACAACATTGGTGCTACTGAGGTTGATTTCAAAAACTTTGTCAGGGACATAAAAACCTACATTGGTAATTTTGATGCGCAAATGTTTGTTGAGAATCTTATTGGGAAAAAAGACACATGCAGTTCATTTTACTTTGATTTTATACTAGATGAAAACAAGTGCCTGGCTGGAGTGTTTTGGGCAAATCCGTTCTGGATAAAGAACTACATGCTGTTCGGTGAGGTGTTATCAGCAGATGCTACATATGGAACAAACAAGTACGATATGGTGTTTGTGCCTTTCACAGGAGTTGATCACCACAAAAGGTGCATAACCTTTGGAGCTGGGTTGATAGGTGATGAAAGTATTGAGTGTTACACATGGCTGTTCAAGACATTTTTGGAAGCAATGGGCGGGTGCCGAGAATTATAATTACGATCAGGACAAATCAATGAAGTCGGTAGTCCCGGAAGTGTTTAAGGAGTCAACACATAGACTGTGCATGTGGCACATAATGAAGAAATTAAGAGAAAAAGTCAGTTATCAACTATTTCAAGATGAGGATTTTAAGACCAAGCTCAATAGGTGTGTTTAGAACAACCAACTTGATCTTGATGAATTCGAAGAACAATGGGGGAACATAATGACTGATTATAAACTTGTAGAACACGAGTGGTTTTCAGATTTGTACGATCTCAGGGAACAGTGGATCCCTGCCTATTTTAAAGATGTTTTAATGTCTGACTTGATGAGGGTTACTTCTAGGTCTGAGAGTGAAAACAGTTTCTTTGACAGGTTCCTCACACCTCATTTGACCTTTGTTGAGTTTTGGGTGTGCTATGAGAGTGCCTTGGAAGCACAAAGACACAAGCAGTCCAAGTTGAACAGTGACAACAAACACTCTGAAATCCCATGGAAAACAAAGTCAAACCTTGAAGTCCATGCTTCTGAAATATACTCGCACAACATTTTCAAAGACTTCCAAACAGAATTGGTTGCAGCTTTGTCTGATTGCCGTTTTAAAGATGTGGAGAAGATTGATGAGATAAAAATATATATTCTAACAGACTTGGAGATGCCAAATAAGTCATGGAACGTAGCATATTCACCAGATAACATGGAGATTACTTGTTCCTGTTCTATGTTTCAGAGAATGGGCTTGTTGTGCAGGCACTGCCTTTGGATTCTACACAACCAAGATTTTCAGAAAATACCGAAATGATATAATGCAAAGATGGACAAAAGCTGCAATGAGTAAGCTTGTCTTTGATAAAGATGGCAAATCGATAGATGTCTCTCAAAAGTTTTCCGACTAGGAAAAGTTTGAGTCTTGAGAAATGTGGCAAGAGGTTTATTCTTGTGTCAGCGTAGCTGAGTGTGATGATAACGACATGATGCTTTTGATTGAAAAACTGAGAGATATTAGATTGGATATGATTAGTAATAGAAGTGTTCCAGCAAAGAAGAAAGACAAGATGAAAGAAATAAAAAAGTACGTGGGCTGCAAAATACCTCAGAAGTTGGTGATTCATGTTCCTAAAAAATCTAAAAACAAGGGTAGGATTAAGGGCAAGAGAATTGAATCACAAATGTTAAAAGTCCTAAAGAAGTGAGGAAAAGAGAAGAGGTACTGCAAAACATGTGGCCGCCAAGGACACAACTCTAGGACTTGCAAAGAAACAAACCATCTGACAGGTATGTATAATTTGGTTTCTTGTTAAAGCATATTACATTAATGTTAAATAATTATTAAATTATACAAGTATAGCGCATAATGTTTACCTTCCAAAATCATGACTCTTATATGGAGGCACATAAGCTCTTTGTGCAATGAACATTATGGTTGTTCAGAAGGCACAGATGAGAATTTCAGCAATGTATATTTGGTTAACATTGAATGTATATCAATTTAGTTGTTTATTTTGGCCATTTTCTCCTTATAAAATCTAATATTTAATTTACATTCTGTTGCATATTCACCAAATACCACCATGAAGATGACGACGATGAAGGAGATGAATCTGATGATGTGAGGACAACGATGAAGAAGATGAATGTGATAACGAAGTGGAAGGTGCAAATTTTTGATTCAAGGATAGACATCCATAATATACACTACGAGAACATTCTTAAAGGTTTGTATGTACAATTCGATTTTACTGCCAAAGTACATTACTCTTATAGGCAAAGTATATTATATTTGTATTAAAGGATCATTATTGTTGTTCTACAAGGAACATTCTTAAAGGCTTGTATGTACAATTCGATTTTACTGCCAAAGTACATTACTCTTATAGCCAAAGTATATTACATTTGTATTAAAGGATCATTATTGTTGTTCTGCAAGGAACATTCTTAAAGGCTTGTATGTACAATTCGATTTCACTGCCAAAGTACATTACTCTTATAGCCAAAGTATATTATATTTGTATTAAAGGTTCATTATTTTTGTTCTGCAGGGACATCATCAACTTGATTGGAATTGTTTTCCCAGAGTACAATAATTTTAAGGCGTTTTGCACAATAAACTTTATTGAAATTTGTTTCCGGAATATAACACTCTCTTGAATTAAAATTTTTTCAAACTTCAGGTTGTTCGACTCGTAGCTTCCTCAATATATGTTACATTACTCACACACATGTCACAAACGAAACTAAAAAAGTTTTTACGGCTTTAATTCAGCATCTTCCTCATCTTCATCGTCGTATTCTTCCCATGGCAGTGGGTTTGAACGGAAATCCATTGCCTTCTTTAGTACATCATCAAAACATATATTGCCTTCTGTTGAAATCATATATAAAATGTATTTCTTCCGCAGAATCAGTAGGGGAGCATCCTAGGAAAGTAAAGAAAACAAGGGGTTAGAACATGTACAAATGTGTACTGAATTATGTATTAAAAATAATTGTATTACTTCTGAAACTCACATCGCCTTTTTTAAGCCCACAGGTCCAATTTAGATTACCTTTAAATGTCTCTATATGTCTCATAACGTAAACACCACAATCAGTCTTGTTAGTGTTGTTCCTCTACTTGATCTTTGGAAGAATAGGCTGGAGTTTTTTTATGCGATCAACTTTTACCTTTGAAACACCGATGTCTTTCAAGTATTCTGCTAGAACATTACGCTGGCAGAGAAGGGGGAAAAACATTAGGACACTAATAATTATGAGCTATAATATCACAAAAATAAGAAAATTAAGACAGACCATATTTTTGGGGAAGGTACACTCTATGTAAAGTCATTGTACATTCACAATAATGAATAGAAACAGCATGTAGTGCTGTTAAGCAAAAGAGAGCATAAAATCTTACAAAAGACAGTGGTCTATCGTGGAAAAATTCTTCTGGTTTTCCGTCACGATGCACATTATCAATGATGATGAACTTATACTTGTTGATGTCAATGACTAGTAAATGGTAATGCCTTTTATATATAATTGGGAAGAAGAACTGTAGATTTTAAAAGATTTAATTAGGCAACAAATAAATTAAATATAACATTCAGAAAGAGTGTATATTGTCGATGCTAACCAATTCAATTCTATCTGGGTTAACCGAGATTTGGGTAAACTCTTCTTTCCTTATATCCTTAATCACCATAAAATTTTCAACAGTGTCCAGTTCTCCGTGAAACATCATCTGTATGCAAGACAAGTAAAGTTTCTGATGTTAATCAAGGGAAAAAACATTACAAAATTTACTTATTGAAATAAGTTTATATAAATATTTGACTTACACACAGCTGTGGTGAAAAAAAATCGATATGGCTCTGAAGAGTTTCTTCTAGATTCCTTGGCATTCAAAAGTTTTACCCAACAATCGATCACATCACTCGTTAAATACTTAGATTGTCGTAGCGTTGCCATTTCAATACGCCGAAGAGAAATGTCACCCACATGCACAAGAAGTTCCCTGGTTCAGGACTACCAGTGTTAACTCAAAACAGGATACAGAACATTTTAAATTTAAATATTGTACATTAGTAGAGATATATATGTATATATATATACCTGCTAAATCGGTATGTTTTCCTCTCTTTATACGACACATAATCGATAATGCAATTCGAAAGTCGATGAGAGGAGTAATAATGCATGTATCTATGCTTAGTAAATTACGATTTGCAAGGATGCTCGAGACTCTGGTTGACTTGTTTCATGTTTATGAACATTTTCATTGTTGATGACTTTACCCTTGCTAGTGTCGGCAAGACCGCAAGCGATTATGCTCATTTGTACTCTTGTCTTTTATCCTAGCTATGTCGTTTGTATTACTCACATCTGTCATGCTGTCATTATTCTCACAAGCATCATTACCATCTGGTATATTCCCTTCTGTATAACCTACCTCCATGTTTCTCTTCTTAACCCTAACAGTCTCATTGTTTTCAGGGACACCAATATCATCGGTACTCTTCTCTTTCTTTCCAACTACCTCCTCTGTCCTCTCCTATCTTCTCATACCCAACAGTCTCATCACCCTCGTAGAATTCTTCATCAGACGAATCCAGTTTCTTTGGGAAGGGCTTCTCTTGATACTGTTTCACCTTTGTTAAAACGTCATCATAAACAATGTTGCACTTGGATGAAACCAAAGTGCAAAGATATTTGATTCTCAATATACGAAGTCCATCCATCTACAAAAGTTCGAATATCTTGAGGATAGGTAACTTATAAACAAGAATGTGCTTTTAATACTTTAAGAAAGATCATTTAATTAAACCAAAAGTACATTTACAATTATTGGATATAAATTGTTTAGAAACTTACGTTGTTTTTTGTCAACCCACAAGTTCAATAATGACCCCTCTTGTACGTTTCCATGTGTTTCATTGTGTAAATACCACAGTCAACAACATTTTGATGGTTTCTCCAAGGCATTTTCAATACAGCAGGCTCCATTGCTCTTACTCTTTCCTTCAAATCACCAATGTCATTGAAATATTCTGCCAAAGCATTACGCTGCATGGAAAAATTCAGATCAAACTGTCTAGAGAGACCGTGCAAAAAATATGACACTGTAAACGAAAAAAATAACCAATGAAAGGCAACTGAACAATTACCATATTCCATGGTTTGTTTCCATAACGAGTTTTTGGGGTTTCATCATGCTGTTGATTATCAAGAATAACAAACTAGTTCTTCTCCATATTGAATACGAACACGTAAAAATGCTTGTCGGATATTATTGGGAAAAAAAACTGTTTTATATAAGAAAAGATTCGAAGATACAACAGACATAAAATTTGTTACGAGAGTAAATTAGCAGCAGAAAACACTATGTATTGACTATATATATTGTTTGAGCTAACCATATCAACTTTTGTCACATCAATAATCCCAGCATGATTTAACTCATTTCTAAGATGCTTCTTGAATACTTTCAATTGTCTTTCAAATTTGAATTCTTTCCTTTGCTCTTGAAATGCTTGCTTTTTTACACAGAACATAATATTCTTCTATTAATATACACTTGTATAACATAAAATTATTGTAATATAGAATGAAATAAAATTTTACTTACAAATATGAGGGTTGAAGCAAAGAATCGACGTGGTGCTGAAGATTTTCTTTCAAGTTCATTGAAATTCAAGTAAGCTGATCAACAATCAACCATAGCATCTGCTATATACCGAGGTGGTTTTAGAGATGCAAAAAGATATCGGGTACCCACGACATTCTTAAACTCAAACATCTTTTCACTAGTGCAGACGTTACACAAAACAAGTCAGTTAATTACACATATGTACATTATCTTTATTAATAATGCACATAATACCCAAACAAAATGTACAGAATGATTAAATAAAAGAAACATAATGAGTAGAATAAAATATACCTAGCAAGAACAGTGCCTTTTCCCTTGGTGTAGTAGACGTAGTCAGCAATACAGTGCTGAAACTCAGATGGCTCTGTACATGGGTCAGTATCTCCTCTTAGTAAATCAAATTCAGTACTAATATCTAAGCTTAGATTGGATTGGTTGCCTTGGGTTCTTCACTATAATCTTCAGGTAACATGCTACATACAAGGGTATTTATAAGATTATCCGTATTGGCTTCTTCCTCATTCTCCCCGTCACTATCAACATAAAGATGGTTCGAATCATTTCGTACATTCTTGTCATCATCAGACGTTTTGTTTTTGTCACACTCCCCTTTTGACACCTCTTCCTTGTTGTCTTCATTCCCATTTTCAACTTTTTCAACTTTGTTTTCCTCAAACTCCCCTTCCGACACGTCTTCCTTATTATCTTCATTCCCATTTTCAACTGATTCAACTTTGTCTTCCTCTGACTGCGCTTTTGACATCTCTTCCTTCTTGTGTTCATTTCCATTTTCAACTACTTCAACTTTGTTTTCCTCTGACTCTCCTTTTGACACCTCTTCCTTGTTATGTTCATTCACATTGTAAACTAATTCACCTTCTTTTCTCAATGCACAAGGCTTCTGGAGTAGTTGAAATGTATCAAATTAAAGAACAATACACTTAAGCACCAAGTTAACATAATATAACAAAAAATATGATCGACATATTTACCTTTTTGTATGTATAAAAAATCGGCCTCTTCAATGACATGCTTTCAACCTGAATACTATTTTTTAAAGTTATGTTTACATTATTCAAAGCTTCAAGAACCAAAGGATGATTACTAACATCATTCTCAAAGAGAACAACATCTGGAATATCAACAACATTAGTACCAAAAGAACTTTCACTATCAGCGGAGCTGTGCTCATTTGACAAATTGAGTAAACTAAATGCATGATCACAGAGCTTCTTAGCAGTCTTGTTCTCCTTAATTATTTATGCTCCTTTTTCTAACTTAGCCTTGTGGACAGCGGGGCCGCCCACGGGGGCGCTTGGGTTGGAAAAAAGAAACAAGCGTTTGCATTTTGTATGGAGTCGCCACCAATTTTATGGGAAATTGGAACCGTTCGAATACCTCGTGTCATGTCAAGACACAAAGTAGTGACATGAACACTAAGCAATCGTTACCCTTAACATTCTATGTCTAGAATGACTCTCGTGGATGCCAATGAACACGGGTGTTCACAGATATCTGGAGTAAGGGGTGAGGGTACGTATTAGGAAGCTCTTTTGATCGAACACCTAATCCCGCCCGCCTCGATAGCGGCCTCTACTAATGATTAGGGACATCCTTCGTACTCGATATATCGTCGATTATATGCATGCAATGCAACATCCAAGTTTTAATCCTAACATGTGAGAATTTAACTAAGTCGGTTGACAATTAGTTTAGCATTCAATTAATGTCGAAGTTGGATTTAATGTTCAATTACATGTGAAAACATACAAGCAATAAAAGAAACAATTATAAATATGAATTACAATAATGAAAATTACAATAATTACAAGGGAATAGGCGATTTATGTTGAAAATACCTTTAAAACGGATAATTTGAGAAAAAGGAATAAAAGAATAAATTAAAAGAATCAAATAAATTAACGAACAGGAATTAGCGTGATATTACGGATAATAGTTGATTAAACGTAGACTAATTAAACTAGGTCAAGGCAGAAACAGAGTTCAGAGATAGAACTCAGCCAGGAACAGGCGCAGCAGAGCCGCGTCCCTTGGAATAGGCGCAGGCAAACTGCGCGTACATTAAGTGGCTCGGTCTGGTGTGAAGCGTAATTGCAAGCCGTTAATGTTAATTGGTGATTTAATGATCAATTAAATTATTTACTCGGATGAAAGTGATTAGCAGGTTATTTAACATATGAATGGGTCATAAAAACAGTAAAATATGAATGAGACGGATGCAAACGAATTAACATAAGATAGAATAATGACAGAAGTGAAAAATATTAATGAGTCCAACGAATTAAATCAATTGATTAGGTTAGATACGATGGATCAATGACGAATATACAACGAACATGTGAATAAACAGATGTAAACTATATCAAAGATGAATTCCAGAAACTCAATATGAACAAATTGAATCTCTACAACCCGGAATTGAATTTAATGACGAAAACCCGCAAATATTGGATTATTTGGGATTTAAGTCGGATTTGTGATGATTAAAACATACTAATGATGATGACTAAAATATACATGTGAATTATTATGCTATTACGACAAAGAATTAACCAATAAACGAAACAAATAAAAGGAATTTGACGAATAACAGAGGACGAACGAAGAAGAAAGGAAGCGAGAATCTGCGCAACCTCACGACGAGGCGCAGCAGAATCAAGCGCTCCTTCAAGAGGCGCAGCGATTCTTTGCTGTCCTTTCACGACGGTTATCTACTGGAAATCCGTAAAAAATAGTTTTAAAGCATAGTTTTAGAAATCGGTTTTTATGATATTTTCGACATAAACCTTACATTCGTGATACAATAATCAAAATACAATAAATAAAAGAGATATTATACACCCTCAGACTTACATGTTGACGAAACGAGAAGGACTAAGATATCGATTAGTGATGCTCGACGCGAATGCAAAGAAAGTGCCCTCGTAAGAGGAAAACGATTAAATAATTAAGTTGATTAATGTGTAGTTGGTCAAATTGGTCGGTCATGCAACGGGGAGGCTGGTACTCAGAAAGATCCGAGCTTACATGGTCGAATGTTCAAGCACGTAGACGCCAAAAGTAAGAACAAAGTCTAGAATGCAAAGGGAGAAGAGAAGGGCGGACACTCGCGTGAGAAATATGAGGAGCGAAGGCTCCTATTTATACTAATCACATGAAGGAATTAGGGTTTCAGAGACTCTTTGGAAGTGAATCTCGGAAAGATATGAAAAAGATACGAGAAATATGCAGAAAGGGCTTGGGAAGAGGCGCAGAACATCGCGTCTCTTGGAAGAGGCGCAACACTGCTGCGTCTATTCCCAAGTGGTTTCCTCTGCTGAAAGAAAGATTTCCGTGTTTGAGTTATGGTAGGACGGAAATAATTCGATTTCCTTAATATCTTATATGAATATTACGGGAATTTACTTACTAAAAGATAAAATTTATGAAATATGGAATAGAAATATCCGGAACATTCCAGGACATTCTGACTCGGGAATTAACGGTTATCAGAAAATGGAGACGGTTTTAGGCCCGGACTTCGAATGTACTCTAATTACTGTCAAAATGACCGTATCGGGACGTAGATGACAACTAAGAGGTAGACATTAATATTTGAGCAATCACTTGACGATAATCTTACGAATTGTCACAAATCATTCCGCGTATCAAACATGCGGCCCAATCATCACCGGGTGGTTTGCGGGAGGTGCAGAATTGAGGTATCTACAGAGCCCCCACTTTGACTGAGGCTTGAACAAGGCGAAAGTCAAAGTATAGCCATCAGGTCAATCGAAGATTACAACCTGACGACTATGGCGACGCGAGGCGGCTCAAGGGGTCTGAGCCAAGGACCTGTCGTCGGGAACATTTTAGAGTCTGTCGACTATCGGGGAGGGTCATTTAAAGTCCATTAGACTACGTGAGGAGGCTCGCCAGCCATAAGAAGAGATCATACCTGAGACTTCTTCTCGAGATGCTTCCGGAAGTGCATAGGAGCTAAGGGTAAGCATAGGAGCTAAGGGTGAGACCTAAAAGATACATAAGGATTTGCGCTAGGGCATGGGACCCTAAAGGAAAGCATTGACGGGAAGGAGGCCTAAAGTAAGTTCAACTTAAGGTTAGCTAAAGCTTGGGTATAGGAACTCCATTGGTTTGGGAATTTGAAGGCTTATGAACCTAAAAGGATTGGGATCCTATAGTTAGAAAGTCCTAATTTCGGGTTTACGAACCTAAGAAAGAAGGCTTTGGGTTTGGGAACTTCTGGAGAACGACACCCTTGTTGCACTCCGCGGGGAAACAAGAAATATTGAGAGTAGCAGGACACAAGCGGGAACTGCTGAGAGGAAATCTGTTTGGGTAGTCTTTGGGAAATAATTGCGAGTAGCAGGACACAGGCGGGAACTGCTGAGGAGAAATCTGCTTAGGTAGATGTCAATCCTCGTGTCTTGAGAGGGACAGTACGTCCGCTTACTCTCGCTGGAGACATGATTGGGAATTATTCTTCTTGTCGTGAGAGGGAAAGTGTATCCGCTTACTCTCGCTGGAGACATAATGAAGGTGTGTCGAAGTTTGGGAAGGAACAAATGCTCGTTGCGACAAGCAAAAGGTGTTGAAAGGAATAAATGACGTGTGACAGTCTTCTGCGGGCTTGGATATACGGGCCGGAACGAAAGAAAATCGCCAAACGGACCAAAAGAATAAAATAGCATCGGGGAAGAGGCGCACCAAAGATGGGCCCACAAATAACGAACTCATAACGAATTTTTGAAAATCCGTATGGAGGGAACAAAAGGAAAAGGCGCAGCAAGAGCTGCGTCTCTTGGAAGAGGCGCAGCGCCTGCTGCGTCTATTCCCCAATTTGGTTTTCCTGCGTAAAAACGCGAAAATCAGGAGGTTCATGTATTCATTTGCTGTGGTGATGGCTGCTGAGGACGAGGCTCACGAGGAGGAGGCCGTTGAGGAGGAGGAGGCCCCGAGACGGGCCAATGTCGGACGAGGAGGTCACCGGTGAGAGGGCTCTGCGTGGCACGAGACTTGGGAGAGCGAGGCACCGGTGTGGGTGCGAGAGGGTCACTGTCCTCTTTGGACGATGAAGAGTTTGGTAAATAGGAATTCACTACTCATTACTCATCCCCTTTCATTCTTTCATTCGAATTTCTTTCAAACTTCATTCAAAACTAAAGATAGCTTTGTTTCAAATCATAATAGGAGGCCGGGAACATCAGGTCGTTCTCGGGTTACACGACAGCGATGGAGCACTA
The DNA here is from genome assembly GCF_048544455.1 of Silene latifolia. NCBI lineage: Eukaryota > Viridiplantae > Streptophyta > Magnoliopsida > Caryophyllales > Caryophyllaceae > Silene > Silene latifolia. Next base: position 56,649,713 of record NC_133530.1, on the reverse strand, counting down.
AGAGCGGCTGTCGGCGGAGGAGAGGGTCATGATCGAGCGCGGAGCGTTCGGTCCTTTGGTTCAGGTTTGGAGGGATATCGCGAAGAGGAAGCTGCGGGCTAACCTTAGCCTGGTCCGCGCTTTCTTGGACCGATTCTGGGATACGACTTCCACATTTCACATGCCTTTTGGTGAGGTGGGAGTCACTTTGGAGGATTACGACATGATTTCTGGTCTACCGTGTGGGACCGAGGAGGTGGTGTGGCCGGAGACTGCCATAAGGGCGGACTCGGCCGAGGCGAGGAGATTGATCGGCTGGAACTTGTCGCCGAAGGCTGTTACAGTGCCGGGTTTGATACCCAGTTCTTACGTTCGAGACTACTTTGCGGGGAAGACCCCGGCGCTGGTGACGATTGACGTAAGGGAGACGGCTCCTCCTCCTTGTACAGCTGAGCAGAGGGCTCGTCTGTGGCTTTGGTGGTTCCTGTCTTCGATTTACCTCGGAGACAAGGGCGAGAGGTCAGCGACGGCAAGCTTCTCCCCTTCCTTTCGACACGAGTTCCCTAGGACGTTGGGACTGGGTCACTGCTGGTTTTGTGGTCCTCATCCGCTTCATGAGGGCCATGGTTCGTCCGGAGTTGATGGAGAAGGGGACTTCTCCTGGTGCCGTCGGACGTGGACTACTGCTGGAGGTATGAACCTACCTTTAGATCAAAGTAAATTCCTTTTCTTTATCAGATCACAAAAGATCGTCATTGATTACAGGCGTGGGTGTACTCCTACTTCCCGAGCCTCGTACCCAGGAGGACGGAGCCGCTGGAGAGGGCCTATCCCGTGGTGAGGGATTGGGTGATGTGCCGGACGAAGAGCAAGCGTTCTTCTCACAACGTCTACCGGCGGGACGTGAACGCTCTTGGTGGCAAATGTGAGTATCTCATTTATATTCATTTGCTTCTTGCTTTTAGTTGATCATAGGAATGATCCTTGTTTTATTTTGTCACAGTGGGTGCCCCGACCTTGGGCAGAGTACGCTGGAGCGCCTCCTTTCGTGGATGAGGTCCTTCGACCTAGGAGCTCGAGCCCATTTCTTTGTTGAGGACGTCGATGGGTCCCGTGGGTACTTGGCGAGCGTTTGGCTCGTCGGTGCTCACGGGACGTGTTGATTCCGTCGATCCTCCCGGACGATGTTCGAGGAGCCTTCGAGGCGAGAGGGAGGCGGACTTGGGCTGGTGCCAGTGGTGACGACCTTCTTCTCCTTGGCGAGGACTACTCGGCGTTCCTTTACGGGAGGTTGGCGTACTGGCCAGTAGTGGTGAGTATCTTTTATTTTGATTTTGATTTTTTTGAGAATTATGATGAAAGATCATCGATTGATGAGAACCATTTGTCTTTGTAGGAGGTCGAGGCGGCGGGCATCGAGCCCCCAGAGTACCCCGAGACCCTCGAGTACACTGACGCGACCGGGAGGACGACGGTCTCCGAGCTGCGTGACTTCGACGTAGCTGTGACGGATGCTGGCCTGGACGACTGGCAGCATCTGATTCGGAGGGTGAGCCTCTAACTTGTATAACCTTTGTGTAAGAACACATTTGATTGAGTTTGTTCAATTGTTGAGAATTTCTTTTTGAAAATGCAGGTTGCGCCGTCTCGGTTTGTGGCGTTGTGGAGGGTGGCCAACCGGCTGCGAGCTACTGTCGTCGAGGCGCTTGTTGGCGGTCGAGGTCGTCAGGTATGAACCTTACGCCTATTTCATTTTTGATTCTTGATTTTTTTGATTTTTCTTAGAACAATTGACATGAGCCAATTTATTGTTTACAGGGTGACCGCGGGTTGGAGCGAGAGTTGACCCAGTCCCGGGAGGAGACGGCTCGCTTGTTGAGGGAGCTCGAGGTTCGGGATGCCGAGATCGCCGTTCTTGTGGTGAGAGTTGCAGAGTTGGAGGGCGCCCAGCAGTATTTTTTTGTTTGTTGGCTTTTGTTGTATTTTGCACATTTGTACATTGATTTTGAACACACACATTTTTTTTTTTGGACTTTGTTTGGGGCTCGAGCCCCCAGTTTGTTGTACATTTTCTTCATTTGGTATATATACGATGGCCTGAGCGCCTTTGCTGCTGGATTGTGTTGCTTGTACCTGCAGGTTAGTTTCGAACAGGTTTGGTAGATGACGGTTTACGCCGTCATGCTGCCGAAAATTACATAGAAAACATGCAAAACATACATTTGTATATACATATGGCTTTGATTAGCGCAAAATGAGAGACTCGAGAGAATGCAAAATGCAAAAATTTTGCCGAAAATGACCGGACGGTAGGGAGGGTTACCCCCTAAAAAAAAGGAAAAGGAAATTTATAAGTTAGAATGTAGAAATGAAATTAAGAAATTAATATATACATGTTGAGCTTCGCCAAAATAAACGAATTAAAATGAAAATTATTTCCTAAAAACGAAAATGGAATTTATAAAAAAATGAAAATGAAATTTATTTCCTAAAAAAAGAAAATGTGCACATGTGGTAAAATGGCGAAATGTCGATGTCGTCTCGAAATGCGTGCCCGCGGAATTAGGAAACTTGAAACATGGTAATATTCCCGTATTTACCAAAATAATAACCCGTAGGAATAGGAAATTATTCGTCATGGAATTAGGAAAGATCCAACGCGGAAAATCACAGAAGTGAAGCTGAGGAAGAGGCGCAGCATGAGCTGCGTCTCTTTGAAGAGGCGCAACAGGTGTTGCGCCTGTTCCCAAGCTGTCCTGTTCTGACGGATTTTTGGAAACAGCAATTAGTATAAATAGAAACGTCGATAGAGCTTTTATTCACACAAATCTTCCGTCTCTTCTTCGTCTATTTACATAAAATTCTCAAGACAAAAAATTTCATCATGAATACTTTGGAGATCCGCTTGTAGGAATGGACCAATGAATTTTCAAATATGGAGAAGCACGATATGGGCTCTTATAATTTTGGGTCGTTGTTGAGTTTGAAACTCATCAAGGTTGTGAAACCGTTCTTGGATGCTTGTCTTGACTATTGGGACCCGAACTACCATGTTTTTGCGTTCCCTGGGGGGTGATATTTGCCCCTTTCCTGAAGAAATTGCTGCTATTGGTGGATGAGACCCCGAACATTTGCCTGCTATTCCTTCTACTTCTCAAGGGTACAAAAGCAAATTTAGGGACCTGCTTGGATTGACTAGGCTTGAGGTGGACCGTCTAGTTACCTCAAAAGGTGTGAGAATGTTGGACTTCATAGATCGATTCATCAACAGGGCCGATCCCACCGTTTCTCATGTTGCTAGGCGGAGGGCATTTGGCTTTTGCTTGTTGCATGTATATGTCTTTCAAGGGCATGTTGATGAAGACTTGAGAGGTGATCCCCGTCTTCTAGGCCTTATTGAGCAGATGGAGCTGCGCAGGAGCCCAGCTTGCTTATGCTTAGGGGAAATTATTTTGGGCTTGGAGAACAGGAAATCCAACCGTGATCTGGCGTTCTTTGGGAGTCCCGTCATTCTGCAGGTAAAAGACACCTCTTTTTGTGTTTTTTTTTTTTCGTTTTTTTTTTCGTGTTTTTTTTTTTTGTTTCGTTTTTTTTGTTTTTTTTTTTTCGTTTTTTTTTTGTGTCGATGTCTAATACCCGCTTTTGGTAGGTTTGGCTCATGGAACGGCTACGATTGATCGAGCCCCCAGTTCATGCACTTTCCTATCATGCTCGTTCGATTGCGATGAGGACGCGGTTGTACATGGTGGACTTCACCCGGGTCTGTGATTATTGGAAGAACAAGCTGAAGAGTGATGATGGCCCGTTGATCAGGTGGGTCGTGCCATGGTGGCACCTCAAGTCCGTCACTGGAGTGTCTTCTTTGGATCCCACTAGGTCGGTGCGGATTCCTGGATTGGAGTTTATGGTGTGCATCTTCCCGGAAAGACTGATGAGACAAGTTGGGCTGAAACAGACGATCCCTAGGCTTGATACCGTCCCGCAGACTGCTATGGCGCTTACTACAGAGAGCCGAAGAGAGTGGGCTATCAAATGGGCCCAAAGAAACATGTGGTTCTTGAATTTCTCCGCCAATGCTTTATGGGTGTCGGATTCTTATCTGAGGTGGAGAAAGGCTGCAACTCCAGAAGAGCGCGAGAAGTTGAGGAAACGCGAGCCCATTGACTACAAGGTGCGCGAGGGAGAGAAAGAGAAAGAGAAGCATCTGACAGAGGGAGAAGAAGAAGTCGGGCTTCAAGTTGTTCATCCGTCGAAGAAACCGAAGACTACTCCTGTCGCAGAAATGGTGATTGGCAAGAATGGAAAAGCTAGGCCTCGAGAAAGACCGTTGGTGACTAGGTCTGAAGTGGCGCAAGAGCGTCCGGTTCGAGGTCGTGACAAGAAATATGATAGGAATGACAAGGGCAAGGGGAAGATGGAGGAATAGCCCGAGTCTCTTTATTATTATTTTATTATTATTATTATTATTGTTGTTGTAATAAAAGGTGGGGTTTTTTAGAATCCTAGCCTATCCTATTTTTATTATGTAGCGTACTATTATTATCAGAAAATGAATAAAAAGGTTAAATGGTTATGAAACCGTTGTGATTTTCTATTTATTATTCTTGTCGAATTTCAAATGCAATGCAAATGTCCTTCTATTTACATTTTAGATATAATGGGTTGAATCCCGTGAAGGATTGCCTACGTATTCACTTAAAAAGCGAAATCAAACCCTTGCGCGTAGTTCGAGTAAATGTAAAAGAATAATTGTTCTAAGCAAGAGCTTGTAATGAACTTAGAGAAGAAGCATGAGCCTTTGCTTACTCTGAAGGTGCGAATTTAGTTAATTCGATGATATGAGGACGACAAATTTGCCAAAATGCAAGAGCATAGTGACATTAGCTTATTTCAGCTTGGCCAGGGGCCGTTTATTTAGTGCCACAAGAGCGACACGTGGGGTTACGCGAGGCGCGTTTTTGGTCCTATCCTAGGCATAGTATCGTTTCAGTTGGTCAAGGTTTGTTAGGTTTGAAAACTCATTCCCGTCTAGGTCTGTGATTCTTACCGCACCTCCTGGGAGTATGGATTTGACTAGAAATGGTCCGGCCCAATTAGGTTTGAATTTTCCCCGTGTGTCGACAGGTAAAAGAGCTCTAACCGATTTAAGCACTAAGTCTCCTTCTTTGATGTTCCTTGGCCTAACCCTTTTGTTGAAAGCCCGTTTGATTCGTGCTTGATATGTTTGGACATTATGCAAGGCGCGCAGCCTTCGTTCATCCAGGAGGATGAGTTCTTCATATCTATCCCTTTTCCAATCGGCTTCCGGGATTTGACTTTCGAGTAAAATACGCAAGGATGGTATTTCTAGCTCGACTGGTTGTACAGCTTCCATGCCGTAGGTCAAATAGAAAGGAGTAGCCCCAGTGGGCGTCCTAACGGATGTACGATACCCCCATAAAGCAAAGGGTATCTTGCTTGGCCAATCTCTATAGTTTTTCAATCATTTTCTTGAGAATTGTGACAACATTTTTGTTTGCCGCCTCTACCGCGCCGTTAGTCTGTGGTCTATAGGGCGAAGAGTGGTGATGCTTAATCTTGTACTTGGCTAGCAACTGCTCAGTCTCAGCTTGGAAATGTGATCCATTATCGCTAATGATCTCATGTGGGCACCCATACCGACAGATGATGTTGTTTTGTATGAATTTTGCCACATTTTTAGCTGTAAGACCAGTGTAGGAAGCCGCTTCTACCCATTTGGTAAAATAGTCGATTGCTACTAGAATGAAACAGTGACCTCCTGTTCACCAAGGTTATCTTTCCGATTATGTCAATTCCCCATGCAGAAAATTTCCAAGGAGATGTCATTGTATAGAGCAATGAAGGAGGGACATGTTGTACATTCCCGAAGATTTGGCAGTTGTGGCAATGTCTTACGTATTTGATGCAATCGGATTCCATCGTGGTCCAATAATATCCCAAACGTGTGATTTTCTTTGCCATCATGGGCCCGCTCATATGAGGACCGCATTCTCCGTCGTGGACTTCTTCCATCACCTTTCGTGCCTGTGAATGATCGAGGCAACGTAGGACTACACCAAGAGGTGTTCTTTTGTATAATTCTCCTTGCATGAGGACGTATTGGGAAGCTATTAGGCGTATAGCGCGTTGTCCCCTCTTGTCCATATCTGGTGGATATGTACCATTAAGCTTAAAATTCAGGATTGCTTGGAACCAGGGTTCTTGTGCGATTTCCTCTTCATCGGTGATTTGGTGGACATAAGCCGGTTCTGGCCGTCGTTCAATGCACAAAGGCATTTCCACCATGTGATCTGGCATATTAATCAAAGATGCAAGTTTCGCAAGAGCGTCTGCAAATTGATTTTCTTCCCGAGGTAGGTGTAGGTAGGTTACGTGATCAAAGAATTGAGCGACTTGGTCTATTCTAGCCTGATAAGGTGCGAGGCTTTCGCTTCAGATTTTCCAAGATCCTGTAACTTGGTTGATGATCAGTGATGAATCCCCATGTACTCGGAGGTTTTTAATGCCTAAGCTCACTGCCGCTTGTAGCCCAATGAGACAAGCTTCGTATTCTGCGGCATTGTTTGTCACCTCGAAGTCGAGTTTGACAGCAATTGGTGTATGCTCGCCTTCAGGAGAAATGAGCAACACTCCTATTCCGAATCCTCTTAGGTTTGATGCTCCATCAAAATACAGGTCCCAGGAGTCTACATCAGTTTGGAGTATATCCTCGTCTGGAAATGACCAAGTATCTATTGTTTGTGCGTCATTGATAGGATTTTCTGTGAAGAACTCGGCGACGGCGTGACCTTTTATTACTTTCAGTGGTACGTATTTGAGGTCGAATTCTGAGAGCATCAAGGTCCATCCTGCTAGACGTCCGTTGAGGACGGGTTTCTCGAAGAGGTATTTGACTGGATCCATTTTAGAGTATATTTTGACGGAGTAGCTAAGCATATAATGGCGTAGCTTCTTCGTTGCCCACACAAGAGCGAGGCATGTCTTTTCGAGTTGTGAGTATTTGCACTCGTATTCCAAGAACTTCTTACTAAGGTAGTAGATAGCCCTTTCTTCACTTCCTACAGTTTGAGCCAACATGGCACCCATGGCTGTTTCGGTTACTGTGAGATATAAACCAAGAGGTTGATCTCGTTGTGGTGGCATGAGCACTGGTGGTTTAGCCAATATCTCCTTGATTCGATCGAATGCCTTTTGACAATCGTCATCCCACATGGTGTGGTCTGTTTTCTTGAGTTTCTTGAAAATAGGCTCACAAATCATTGTAAGTTTCGATATGAATCGACTTATATATTGCACTTTTCCCAGGAATCCTCTGACTTCTTTTTCTGTTTGGGGTTGTGGCATTTCGATCAGAGCTTTAATTTTGGAAGGATCTATTTCTATTCCTCTTTGACTAACGACGTATCCCAGGAGTTTGCCAGATGTTACCCCGAATGTGCATTATTGAGTCTCATGTTATACTTTCGTAGTCTTGCGAAGAACTTGCGAAGGTTCGCAATATGCCCTTCTCTTTCCTTGGATTTGACAATCATGTCGTCTACATATACCTCAACTTCTTTGTGCATCATGTCATGTAAGAGTGTAGTTGCAGTGCGTTGGTATGTAGCTTCGGCGTTGATCAATCCGAACGGCATTACCGTATAGCAGTAGGTTCCCCATTGGGTGACAAATGCGGTCTTATGCATATCTTCCATGGCCATCTTGATCTGGTTATAACCCGCATACCCATCCATGAAGGATAGTAATGCGTGATCTGCAGTATTGTCCACCAATATGTCGATGTGAGGTAGAGGGAAGTCGTCTTTTGGACTTGCTTTGTTTAAGTCCCTAAAGTCAACACAAACGCGGATTCTCCCATCCTTTTTGGGTACGGGTACTATGTTAGCTACCCAGTCAGAATACTCGGAAACTTTGATGAACCCGGCTTTGAATTGTTTGTCAACTTCTTCCTTAATCTTTAGAGCCCATTCTGTTCTCATTCGTCGAAGCTTCTGTTTCACAGGTTTGAAACCCGGCTTAATTGGAATCCTATGTTCGGCGATATCTCTGTCGATCCCTGGCATGTCTTTGTAGGACCAAGCGAAAACGTCTTTGAATTCATTTAGGAGGTCTATGAAATCGGCCCTTTCGGTAGAGCTCAAGGTAGTCCCTATCCTAAGTTCTTGGGGTTCTAGTTCGGTTCCTACGTTGATGGGTTCGGTGTCTTCTATTACTGGTCCCCCTTCCCCTTCCTGCAGTATTTCTTTGGATACGTAGGGAGGTATTTCGATCGAGTCTGGGTCTTGGTCATCCTCAGTATCATCGTAAACAGAATTGCACTCAAAATAACACAAAGAGTAAGCAGAACCTGATTTATTCATATTAAAATTTGAGTAAAGTTGGAACAAAGAAGCCAACTGATCCATGGTCGATGGCGGCAAAGGGACAGTGGTTGGGGCATTTCCCGAACTACTGTGACTACTCGAGACTAAGCTAGGAGAAACGAAGGGAGTGGGGATGACGACAGGAGTAGACTCTCTAATGACTTCTCTAGACTCCGACTCTGACTCCGACTCCGACTCGAACTCATCGTCTTCTGGTTCTCCTTTGAACATCTCTCCTTCTCCGGTGGTGAGCTTGAAGAGCCTTCCTTGATTGTTGGTCCATTTGATAGATTTTCTCCATCCTTTCTGCTGTTTTGAGTCGGTTTCTGTGATCAACGCGGTGGGGTTGAAGCGATCATCTTGAAGTATCATGGTAATGAGCTCATCCTGCGCGGCCCTAATGAATCGATCTTCTCCAAACAATAGGCTAATAGCTTGTTTGTCTAAGCAAGGTGCTTGACGGGTTTTGACGGTAGGAACCGTTTCTGGAGGGATGAAGTAGCAATCGTGAAAGATCTCGATTCCGGCTAACTTCCTCTCGAGATAATGCCAAGGTTCGGGAAATCCGTGAAAGAGTTCTAGACTTCCTTCTTGAACAAAGTACGCATTTAAAGTGGGGAGATAGGGCCTCATTTGGACTCCTACGTACTTGCGGTTTTGGACTTGGGCGAGCATCTCGAGAACCTCTTCTTTTGTGGGTTTGTACCCTAGTCCGAGTGGTATCCTTGTTGAGTTGCCTTCCTTGTATGGTGCGAAGGTATTCTTCCGAATAGGGTTCAAAGGCATTCCAGGGAAGTATCCCTGGGATTTGAGTATGTGGTTGACCACCAAGTTAGAGTAAGGATTATAGTATAAGGGTGCCAATTCGCTTTCTATGACACTTACACTTTGGAAGCCCCCAAGTTCGTATACGGGATCCGCAAGGACTTGATTGTTCGATTGTTTTTCGATTATTGCCTTGATGGGTGACGAAGTGATCGTCACTACTTTGCCGTTTAGTGGGATCTTGATCTTTTGGTGAAGGGTGGATGTTACCGCTTTGGAAGCGTGAATCCAAGGCCTTCCCAGAAGTATGTTGAATGAAGCTTCAATGTCCACTATTTGGAAGTTAACCTTTCATTCAATTGGCCCTGTGGCTATGGTTAAGCTAGCAAGTCCTACTACTTTTCGTCGTGTACCGTCATATGCACGCACACCTTTTTTAGACAAATGACAGTGATGTATAGGGCAAGGTTGTGACTAGCGCCAAAAGGTGGCAAATCTTCGTCCGAGAAAGTAATAGGATTACTTAGCTTCGGTGATTCTTGGAAGACCAAGTTGACTACATCTTCAGGAGTGGAGTTATGTGCTACATTTAGCTTGGCCAAAGCTTGCAGTAAAGCTTGGCGATGTGGGAATGAGCTTGCTATTAATTGCCAGACTGAAAGATCAGCCTTTGTCTTCTGTAATTGCTTGAGCAAATGATCAGTGGAGTCATCTTCATTGTCATTTGGTGTGATGACGTTGGTTGGACCGTTTTGAGTAGTGCTTTGATATGGACGACCCGAACGAGTTAGGTGGTCCACATCTTGGTCTTCTCCATTTTGGACTATTTCTTTGACTAGTGAGTTTTCAATGAGATACTCGTCCTCATCATCGTCGGCCCAAACTCCATTGATTGTAGCTAGTGCCCTCATTCTCATGATATCATCTTCTAGTCGTATGATTTGGTCGACTAGTTTATCAGCTACGATGACTACTTCTTGCATAGTAGCATTTTGAGAGAAGGTTAGTGGCACATGTTCTTCGGGTATTGCGTTGGGATTGCGTAAAGTTGTCACCATGTTTTCTAGTTCCCAAACTTGTCTATCCACACTCCTTGCCCATGTGATGAAGTCGGAAATGGTGGGGTAGTTTTCTTGGATGGCTCGATAAGGTTAACTTCATCGGTCTTGCTAGTAGAGCCGTATGAACGACTTGTGGACCCTTGATATCCTCGACCTACCGTTTTGGACAAGAGTCCTTTACGGATGTCATCTTCAATCCTTGTTCCTAGTACGGTCAAGTCCTTGAAAGTCTTGATGTTTTGGTACCTCAAATGATTGGCATAGATGGGTCTGAGATTATCCACAAACTTTTCCACAAGAATAGCCTCGTCCGGGCGTTCTACTAGTTGAGTGCTAGTCTTCCTCCACCTACTTAGGAAGTCGGTGAATCCTTCTTTGTCATTTTGGGTAAGAACCTCTAGAGTACGCATGTTTACTTGGATCTCGGCATTATCCGCATATTGTTTAGAGAACTCGATTGCGGCGTCTTCCCAAGTAGCGACCTTCTTGTGATCTAAAGTGTAGAACCATTGCTTCGGGATCGTGTCAAGAGATGAAGGAAAGATCCTTAAGAACATCTCGGGTTTGATGCCTTTGATAGACATGTAATCCTTGAAGGCACGGATGTGGTTCAAAGGGTTCCCGTGTCCCTTGAACTTAGGGATATCCGTCATACTAAAGTTAGTCGGCAATTTGGAATTGACGGCCTCATACTTGCGATTGTTCTCCCTATAAATGTCATCCCCCTTAAGGTACATTAATTGCTCCTCTAGGTATTGGAGTCTTTTCTCAGCTGCAGTCGTCCCCATGAGAGGGTTTTCATCCTTGGATTCGTTGTCAGAGTCACGTAGTACTTCACTTTCATGAGGAGGCAACCTTCCCTCTACGGCATAGATACGGCCCTCGATGAGCTCAAGGCGGTCATAGGTTTGTTCTTGAGTAGCTTGCATTTGGGCTAGCGCGGCTAGGATTCGATCATTACCATCTTGAAGTTGGTGGAGATTTGTTTCATCACTTGATCCGGGCATCTTGAAAACTGGATAAGAGATCGGCGACGAATCAAAACACGATCGACCATTCTAACACACTTGCTAAAAGAAGAAATGCTTTGACTCGTGAAGTGGGTGTGTACCACTTGTGTTGAGTGAGTTTTGAAGAAAGACAAGGTCTTTGAAAATGTGTGTCCTAGTCAACTAGAGTGTAGTTGTAGGAGTGGACTCGAAGTGAGGTTTTGAAATGGGCTTGTGGCCCGAATTTTGACACGACAAACGGACAGAGTTTTGACCGGATTTTGTGCTAATTAAGAGCCTATTTCGAAATTCTTGTTTGAAAAGAGGGTTTTGATCTTTTGAAAAATCGTCATGGTTTTGTTTAGAAATGGTGATCACGTAAAGTATACACATTTATACAAGCATTATAACGGGATGCTGAGTGCATTTAAAAGGGATTTGGTTTAAAAGGTGGGTTGCCATACCGAACCATCAAACCCGAAGTCTGTGGAGAGGCTCGTGCCAAACAAGAGTAAGGCCGATTCCTAGTCCATTTCCTCAAGTAGTGAAGGCCCTTGATACAAACAAGAGTAAGCATCATGGTATGGATGACGTCAATCGCTATCCATCTTTAGGCCCAATTAAGAATTAGGACCGTTTAGACGGGACGATTGGTCGAATGGGTTGGGTTGGGCCTAGGAAGGCCGAATAAAACGGTCTAGGAAGACCGAGTTATGAAAACCGACAATTGTCTTATACAAATTATTCCCTAACCTTGTTCAAGTTTCATCCTTGCTACACGTAAGTGTATTATCCCCAGCGGAGTCGCCAAACTGTGGACAGCGGGGCCGCCCACGGGGGCGCTTGGGTTGGAAAAGAGAAACAAGCGTTTGCATTTTGTATGGAGTCGCCACCAATTTTTATGGGAAATTGGAACCGTTTGAATACCTCGTGTCATGTCAAGACACAAAGTAGTGACATGAACACTAAGAAATCGTTACCCTTAGCATTCTATGTCTAGAATGACTCTCGTGGATGCCAATGAACACGGGTGTTCACAGATATCTGGAGTAAGGGGTGAGGGTACGTATTAGGAAGCTCTTTTGATCGAACACCTAATCCCGCCCGCCTCGATAGCGGCCTCTACTAATGATTAGGGACATCCTTCGTACTCGATATATCGTCGATTATATGCATGCAATGCAACATCCAAGTTTTAATCCTAACATGTGAGAATTTAACTAAGTCGGTTGACAATTAGTTTAGCATTCAATTAATGTCGAAGTTGGATTTAATGTTCAATTACATGTGAAAACATACAAGCAATAAAAGAAACAATTATAAATATGAATTACAATAATGAAAATTACAATAATTACAAGGGAATAGGCGATTTATGTCGAAAATACCTTTAAAACGGATAATTTGAGAAAAAGGAATAAAAGAATAAATTAAAAGAATCAAATAAATTAACGAACAGGAATTAGCGTGATATTACGGATAATAGTTGATTAAACGTAGACTAATTAAACTAGGTCAAGGCAGAAACAGAGTTCAGAGATAGAACTCAGCCAGGAACAAAGCGCAGCGAGCTGCGTCCCTTGAATAGGCGCGGCAGAATCTGCGTCTGCTTCCGTGGCTCGATTCGGCTTTGTGAAAGCCGTAATTGCAAGCCGTTAATGTTAATTGGTGATTTAATGATCAATTAAATTATTTACTCGGATGAAAGTGATTAGCAGGTTATTTAACATATGAATGGGTCATAAAAACACTAAAATATGAATGAGACGGATGCAAACGAATTAACATAAGATGGAATAATGACAGAAGTGAAAAATATTAATGAGTCCAACGAATTAAATCAATTGATTAGGTTAGATACGATGGATCAATGACGAATATACAACGAACATGTGAATAAACAGATGTAAACTATATCAAAGATGAATTCCAGAAATTCAATATGAACAAATTGAATCTCTACAACCCGGAATTGAATTTAATGACGAAAACCCGCAAATATTGGATTATTTGGGATTTAAGTCGGATTTGTGATGATTAAAACATACTAATGATGATGACTAAAATATACATGTGAATTATTATGCTATTACGACAAAGAATTAACCAATAAACGAAACAAATAAAAGGAATTTGACGAATAACAGAGGACGAACGAAGAAGAAAGGAAGCAGGAACTGCGGCAGCCTCACGAAGAGGCGCGGCGAGAGCTAGAATCGCTCCTTCAAGAGGCGCGGCGATTCTTTGCGTCCTTTCTCGACGGTTATCTACTGGAAATCCGTAAAAAAGAGTTTTAAAGCATGGTTTTAGAAATCGGTTTTCATGATATTTTCGACATAAACCTTACATTCGTGATACAATAATCAAAATACAATAAATAAAAGAGAGATTATACACCCTCAGACTTACATGTTGACGAAACGAGAAGGACTAAGATATCGATTAGTGATGCTTGATGCGAATGCAAAGAAAGTGCCCTCGTAAGAGGAAAATGATTAAATAATTAAGTTGATTAATGTGTAGTTGGTCAAATTGGTCAGTCATGCAATGGGGAGGCTGGTACTCAGAAAGATCCGAGCTTACGTGGTCGAATGTTCAAGCACGTAGACACCAAAAGTAAGAACAAAGTCTAGAATGCAAAGGGAGAAGAGAAGGGCGGACACTCGCGTGAGAAATATGAGGAGCGAAGGCTCCTATTTATACTAATCACGTGAAGGAATTAGGGTTTCGGAGACTCTTTGGAAGTGAATCTCGGAAAGATATGAAAAAGATACGAGAAATATGCGAGAAAAGGGCACTGGGAAGAGCGCAGAAGATCGTCTCTTGGAAGAGGCGCAAAGACCCGCGTCTATTCCCAAGTGGTTTCCTCCTGCAGAAGAAAGATTTCCGTGTTTGAGTTATGGTAGGACGGAAATAATTCGATTTCCTTAATATCTTATATGAATATTACGGGAATTTACTTACTAAAAGATAAAATTTATGAAATATGGAATAGAAATATCCGGAACATTCCAGGACATTCTGACTCGGGAATTAACGGTTATCAGAAAATGGAGACGGTTTTAGGCCGGACTCAAATGTACTCTAATTATCACAAAACGACCGTATCGGGACGTAGATGACAACTAAGAGGTAGGCATTAATATTTGAGCAATCACTTGACAATAATCTTACGAATTGTCACAAATCGTTCCGCGTATCAAACATGCGGCCCAATCATCACCGGGTGGTTTGCGGGAGGTGCAGAAATGAGGTATCTACAAGCCTTAACAGATGATATGTTCTGAGCTAAACTAGTTATACATTTAGCAAGATCAAGAATATACTCCTCGGTGTAGTCCTTTGTTTGATAGACAGATTCGACACCTGTATTGTCAACCACCTCCTCCATTGGTGCTTCCAACTTACTATTTCCAAACATACCGCTTTTCATCTCATCCTTCTCTCTCAATGATAACAAACTACTAGTCCAACCTACCAACATATAATAATCTCTTTCAACTTTTTGTTCCACATGAACAACGCGATCAACATAGATGAGCTGCAAAAAAAAAAAAAAAAAAAAAAAAAAAAAAAAAATTAATAAGAAGAGAATGAAAACGTACCTTGCAATGTTCAATTAATTTATGAACTTCAAATATATTTTTTGAGACTTCTTACCTCCAAAAACAACAGTGGCCCGCCGAAGTGAGTCTCCTTTTCCACCCACTCAATCTTGCTTTCTTGGAGACTTTTTAACAAAAAGGAACACCAATTGTAATCTTTGATTTCATCAACATTCATCAACGATTTCAAAACATGATGATTAACCAAAGGCTTTTGGGTGTTTCTCATTAGCAAAGAAACAGCAAACACAACAAAGTTAACCTTGAATTCATCACCACCATGATCATGATTTATCAACCAATTCTCAAGCGTTTTGAGTGGAACTTGTCCATCTTTTATACTGATACGAGTTGGATCTCCGAGTAATTCAATACAAGACGGAGATCACTTTAATACATTTCCGAGTATTATTTGGGGCAGTGAAATGAATCTCGGGAATGATTAAATGCATCTCGAGCTTTTATTGAATACGAAGCTTTTATTGAGGTCGTCCCCCAAGACTGAACTGGACGGTTCAAATATTATTGTCCAAATGCATGATTAGTTCATTTAGTCTCAATAATTATTATAACTAGTTCAATGTATCATTTTCTTGTGCATTGTATTTAGGAATTAGGCTTTTCATATTGATTATTGTAATGTAGTTTAAATAAGAGGACGTAGACCATAATTTTGGGGACGAAATATAAAAAAAGAAAAGCTTGCTTTGTTTGGTATTTTGCTGTGTGCAATTACTGAGTCGGATTGATGCGTTCGATCCAAAAATCGTTATTGTTTGACGCGTTTTCAAACTTTAACCCGATTCGTATTCAATAGGTCTTGAATACAATCACCCATTATCAAGCTATAGGTCTAGTTTGATAAATATCCGGTTACTCTTTATTACTTCCGCTGTCATTTTGCATCATTTGGCGCGTCAGGTAGGGGGATTGTATTCAAGACCTATAGCGATTTTTGGATCGAACGCATCAATCCGACTCAGTGATTGCACACAGCAAAATACCAAACAAAGCAAGCTTTTCTTTTTTTATAGTTCGTCCCCAAAATTATGGTCTACGTCCCCTTATTTAAGCTACATTACAATAATCAATATGAAAAGCCTAATTCCTAAATACAATGCACAAGAAAATGATACATTGAACTAGTTATAATAATTATTGAGACTAAATGAACTAATCATGCATTTGGACAATAATATTTGAACCGTCCAGTTCAGTCTTGGGGGACGACCTCAATAAAAGCTTCGTATTCAATAAAAGCTCAAGATGCATTTAATCATTCCCGAGATTCATTTCACTGCCCCAAATAATACTCGGAAATGTATTAAACTGATCTCCGTCTTGTATTGAATTACTCGGAGATCCAACTCGTATCATATACCAAATTGTTGTTTCCATTTGCCATAAAACTCTTGAAACTCTTCTGATTCAGTATGAGTTTTGGATAATTCAACTGTTTTAGGGCCTATTGGAAATCCAAATGTTGATCTTACATCAGAAACCTTCAAGAACAACATCTCACCATCAAGAAGATCAATACAGTTTTGGTATGGGTTATACTGCTTAATTAACCAGTACCCAAGCTTTAAAGGAATGGAACGAACTCTTAACCAAAACAGCCCACTAAATCTAATCTCTTCTAGCGCGCACCTCTGTTCGTATGACAAACGTTCAACTACCTCAACTACTCCTGTAGGAGACATTCTCGTATATGCACTTTTAAACGAAGAGAAATCAAACTTCTGCTTACACTTGGAACCCAATACCATCTTATTACTTACTTTACCCTTTTTTTTTTTTTTTTTTTTGCTAAAATGTAAGCTTTCCATTAGAAACGGCAATTACAATATGTTTTTTGAGACCTTACATCATTTTTGTGCTAATATCAAATAAATTGCACCTTACACAACCATAATCTATCTTTGGGGCACAGTATACGAGGCTTACATTCATTAAATCTACAAAAGATCATCCTCCTAATCTGTTGGCTTACCAGTTCAGGCCTGGTAACAACCCCTTCCAGACGAGCACTATTTCTTTGCATCCAAGCCATGTACCAAAGACGCTAAGACAAAAGAGCAAGACACAACTTACGACCGAGCTCCATCTTTTCCTATTGATAACATGCAATACATTCCTCTGCGTAAGATCGAACTCGGCCAGAACTAGCTCCTTGTAATAGATTCCTGCTAAATTGACAGTCTTCAAACAAATGATGGTGTGTTTCAGACGCTGACTGACAGAGACAACATATATCATCTTGTGATATCTGCAGCCTAGCCAGTTTATCCTTCAGTTGAAGTGCCCCATTTGAGATTAGCCAGGCAATAAAAGAGTGCTTAGGTAAAGCCATCCTACACCAAACAGCCTTGTGCCAATCAACCTGAACATTCTTATCCCTTAACCAATCATAGCAGCTCTTAACAGTATACCCTCTTGATCCTATAATCCACAGTCCATCATCAAAACCTTCTCTAATCAGATCCTTGACACGACACACTTTTCGCCAGTGCCAACAGAATCACAGGAGGGCTATAATCAAACCAATTGACTCCTTTTAAGTACACGTGGTGGACCTATTGAACCCAAAGCTTATCAGGATGTGCTGCTATCCACCATACAAGTTTCCCTATAGAGGCTTTGTTCCAATAACCACTCTGTTTTATGCCTAAACCTCCCTCTTTTACTGGCATACAGATCTTTGCCCAACTCAGCAGAGGAACTCTTGAATATTCTGACTTACCCTCCCATAAAAAAGACCTACAAATAGCATCCACCTTAGTCAACACCCCCTTAGGTAGGACAAACATTGAGGCCCAATATGTGTACATAGAGGTTAAGACAGCATTAACCAAGACAAGTCTCCCAGCATAAGACAGTCTTTGAGCCCCCAAGCTTCTAATTCTCTCAACAATTTTATCCACCAGCTCAGCACAGTCCTTCTTCTTTAATCTTCCAGCAGTTATGGCCACTCCAAGATATTTAAAAGGCAATGTTCCTTCCTTAAATCCTGAAATAGTTAAGATGTCTTGTTTCAGCTGAGTCTTGACCCCACTGAAGTATGCATAAGATTTCTGCATTCATTTGGAGTCCGAAGCGGTGAAAAAGCGAATAAGCTCTCAACAGAACCATAATGGACTGTGCATCTCCTTTGCAAAACAACAAGAGATCATCGAAAACATTAAGTGGGTTAATTTCATTTGTTTGCAAAGAGGATGGTAATGAAATTTCAATTTGTCTGTAGCACAAGCCAGGATCCTACTCAAATACTCCATACCCAAAGTAAAGACCAATGGTGAGACAGGGTCACCTTGTCTTAACCCCCTTTTCCCAGGGAAAAAGCCAAAGAGCTCACCATTAAGAGACAGAGAGAATGAAGCACTAGTGATACACTCCATTAGAAGCTTGCTAAATGAAGGAGGAAAATTATAAGCGCTAGCGGCTCCTGCACAAACCTCCAAAATAACGAAATCATACGCTTTCATAAGATCCATTTTAAACATACACTGGGAGAGCATGATTGTCTGCGGTATACAATCTTACTAAATCTTGGCACACCATGATGTTTTCACAAATACTCCTACCATGAATGAACCCTCCTAATTTAGACTGATCGGATCTGGTAGAACTCTAGCTATCTATTACAAATGAGTTTAGACACACACTTGTAAATAACGTTGCGACAAGCTATTGGCCTATATTGAGTCACACAAGTTGGCATCTTACACTTAGGAATTAAAGTAAGTGTAGTAGCATTCAATTGTTTCAAAAGTTTACCAGACACAGAAAACATCCATAACAAAGCAGACACAAACCTCCTCACCTATCACACTCCACGAGTCCTTGAAGAAATCACTGGAATACCCATCAGGGCCAGGTGCTTTGTGGTCAGGGATAGAAAAGATAGCATCCTTAACTTCTTGAGCTGTTACTGGTTGTTGCAGGATCTCCCAATGCCTGGATTCACACACTTTCCCTTTCCTTACAATAGACACATTCACAGGGGTTGTTTCTTTGATAGTGCCAAGGAGATCCTTATAATAATTAAGAAAGGCTTCCTGAATTCCATGAGGATCATCAAACTCAGTACCATGAACATCTTTAATCATTAAAACTTGATTCCTCAAAAACTTGCTTTTAATAAATCCATGAAAATATTTTGAATTACTGTCACCATCTTTTATCCAGGCTACTTTGGCTTTCTGGCTTAAGAATTGAGTACAGGCAGCCTGTAATTCCTTATACTCTTGTTGAGCTTCTATCTCTTTGGCAATCCAATCTGCATTCCCAGGGTATCTCACAATCTGAGCCTGAATATATTCCAAGTTCTTCAGAGCCATGGCAGAAGTATTTTCAATGTCACAGAAGAACTCTTTATTAAAATTCCTAAGATGCAGTTTCAGATGCTTAAGTTTTTTAACCAAACAGTACATTTTGGTACCCTGCTGTTGTACATCCCACCAAGTAGTCAAAGCAGCGGTATAATTGGCAGCTTTACCCCACATGTTATAGTACTTGAAAGATTTATTATGAGTAGCCAACTGTCTCCTACTTTTGATAACACATGGGGTATGATCAAAAACTCCCTCAGGGAGGAAATGTGCACACATGTCTGCCATATGGGTACTCCACTCTTCATTAATTAGAACCCTATCTAATCTGCTGTAGACACGAGTAGCAGGCTCCTGTTTGTTGTTCCAGGTAAAAAGAGAGCCCATTGCAGGACTATCTACTAACTCACACTTAGTCAAGCACTGTTGGAACTCGGCAATCTCAGTGTCACTGCTACTTCCACCCAGACGTTCTAAATGAGAAAGAACACAATTAAAATTCCCACAAACTAGCCAGGGTTCATTACCATTATCAGCAAACTTCTCCAATTGGTTCCATAACTCATGTCTACCATTAATATCATTATAGGCATACACTATAGACAACTTAAAAACAGTTTTAGTAGAAATTTCAGTAACTCTCATGTTAATGCACTGTGCAGAATAATCCAAAAAGTCCACATTAAAAATGATAGGATTCCAAAGCACCCAAACCCTACCTCCTTTATGCATACTATTATTAGTAGACAAACTCCATCCATCCATGAGAATACCTTTAACACTATTTAGAGCCAAGGATTTAACCTTAGTCTCAAGGAGACCAAATAACCCTACTGTATATTGGAACATAAACCATTTGATGTGCCTTTGTTTTGCAGGATTATTTAGCCCCCTAACGTTCTAGAACCTAAGGTTATACATCTCTCACCCCAGGGTGAGAGACACTACCACTTGTCCCAATACCTTCCTTGGGTGTTGCTGAAGTATTTAGAGCTTCCAGAAATGTGTGTTGCCCAAAGGTATGAACACTGTATGCTCCTTGAAAGACATTCTGTCTGCTCAATCTCATAACAGGCCTCATAGGAGTAGGCCCCATAGTGTATTTGCCGAGAATTTAACCACACTACAGGGAGTTTTCAACTGAATTTCAACTTTGAGTTCAGTGAGTAGTCACAGCGGGGGTTTGAACAATCTCCTTCCCTTTTTGAATCGAGACAAACTTATCTTTTGTGGAGGTTCGGGTTGCTTAGGCTTAGGTCTCCAAACTTTGGATTGGGGTTTTTAATTGCTCCTTGAGTTACGAGCTTCTTTTTAGTTCTCCTACACTCATCAACCTTATGCCCAATACCTTTACACCCAGAACACACAATAGGCTTCCACTCGAATTCCACATCTATTTCAACAATTTCACCATGTTCATCCAAAACCTCACTTTTCCGAGCAAATCTGTTCCAAAACTAACTTCAATCATAGCACGAGCATAACCTATTCTCGTTTTATCCTCGATTCACGGTCACACTTGATAAAATCCCTAAAAGAGAAGATATGCGTGCAATCCCTTTTCCCCGTAACTTCAAGGGCAACTTATGGAATTTAACCCAAATAGGCACGATCTTAACATCATGTTTCTCCAATTCAACTTCAGGACTCCAAGGCTTAACTATTAATGGTTTATTGTCAAACGAGAAAATGACCCTGTTTCAACACGACTTCATATGCTTGCCTGGTCTTAAAGCGAACTAGAAAAACACCATTAGGAAGGAACGAGATCTTATCTACCCGATAATTACGCCCACGCACGTCCCGATGAAACCATCTACAATCTCCCAAGGAGGGTTGGCCCCTAAGATGAAGCGAAAAGAAACAGTATCGCCAATACGCCAACTCTGTTTGACTTCCTCCTCTCGTGAACTCGTAGCATCCCGCATTTGCCGTTCCTCCTCAATAATCGGTAGAAACAGGCGAGACGGCACACTAAGTACCATCTCCTCCTCCTCCTCCTCTTCCGTAACATCTTCTACCAAAGTCTCCAAATTTAGCGGAGGAATACCAGTTATTTCGCCCAAGCTCTTTTCTTTTTGAACATCCTCACTAGAAGGACCATGATTTTTGGAGAGAGCAGGGAATTCTTCTGCACTTGTAGAGGATAAGAGATCGAATTTATTAATATTTATAGAATTTTTTGTCGTTTGAGTTTGTGAAAACGATGAAGATCTGGTTTTTGCAGCCGTCATGATGTAAGAACCTTAGAAAACCGCGTATTTTTTGTGTTTCTTTCTTTTTTCTCTCTTTTCTCTCTCTATCTCTACATTACTCTTTTACTTTACCCTTTTGAGGACTTTCTTTCTTTGCAGTAACAATTTGTTTATTAACAGAAACAATTTGTTTCTTAACTGCAAGATCATCGTCACTTTCTTCATTTATCTTCTTTGAGAAAGATTGTATAGACTTAGATTTACTGTTAATAGTAGCTGATTTACACTTTTTTGTAAATGGAGCACACTCATTTTTACCATCAGTGCAACTTTCAGTTGGTGGAAAAATAAAAGTAACTTTTCTCCGCTTTTGAAATTTTTTATCTTCCTGCTCCATAGTCTGTAATAATAAAATGAAATTATATAACAAGTAGAGATAATCAGCAGTTATCTAATTTTAGAAAATGTACATTAATCACAAATATAATGTTCTTTTAGATGATTCAGAACAATTTCTATATTAATAACAAACGGCACATTAATTTAAGCTGAATGTACATTATATTATTACATTCAATTAAAAATCCAAAAATTAACAAGTAGAGATAATCAGCAGTTACCTAATTTTAGGAAATGTACATTAATCACAAATATAATGTTCTTTACATGTTTCAGAACAGTTCCTATATTAAAAACAAACGGCACATTAATTTAAGCTGAATGTATTATATTATTACGTTCAATTGAAAATACAAAATTGACAAGTAGAGATAATCACCAGTTACCTAATTTTAGGAAATGTACATTAGTCACAAAGATAATGTACTTTTAGATGATTCAGAACAATTTCTATATTAAAAACAATACGCACATTAATTTAAAGTTGTATGAACAATATATATTATTACCTTTAATTAAAAATTAAAAATTAACAGAAACTAGAAAGTAAATGTTGAAAGAATACTTCACAGATATAAAATTGGGGAAGAACAATGCGAATGTATTTCTAAATGTAGAAAAAATAGTTCATGCACATTAATCCGAATGATTTTTTAACAGTAAAGTAGTATAAATATCTGAAATCAAAACATCAAAATTATACCGCTGTTGAACAATTAAGTGATCCAAATTAAACATTATATTAGAGTTATGATAGAGAAGAAACGAAATTGAAAAGAAAATACTTTAGTATAACGGAGGAAATTGGGCGTAACGTCAAAATTATACTGCTGTTGAACAATTCCCCTATGAGAACGTCTATACTAGTAATGTAAAACGACTAAGCTAAAACTGGTTACTACTTTTATTTTTTTACTCTGTTTCTTTTTTCTTGTAGGTAATTAGTTACTAGTGTACTGTAACTGTTAAAAAATAAGGGAAATGATAAATACATTTAATACCCTAAAATAGTTAGTTAGTTACCTTGAATCTTGGCCACTGCATTCCCCGAAAGGGGTGGCTTATATGGTCCATGTGTTGGTGCGGGAATGCATGGGTGTAATACTCCGTATTTATAAGTCTTGGGGTACTCTATCGAGTAGGCCTTACTCTGTCGAGTAAGGGTGAGTTGCGTTTTAGAAAAGTTTCTGACCTGTTGGGTACTCGATCGAGTAACTAGGGTACTCGATCGAGTAAGGGTACTCGATCGAGTACCTCGGGTACTGATCGAGTAGCCCAGTTTCTGAGGGAGTTTTCTCGGGTTTTGTTAATTATGCGATTAAGGTATATAAGCTTTGTCGTCATTATTCTAAATCACTTTTGCAAAACCTAAATTACTGTTTAAGAGAGAAAGCAAGCAAGTTCTTCATCCTAATCGCATCATTAGCAATACCCGGAGTTTGGAAGGTCAGTTCTCGTCGTTGGTTATACCGTTGAGTTCCTTGAGTCGTGGGTAAGATCTATGTACCCTTTTTATTGTCTTTCCTTTAATTTGGTTAAACCCTAATATAGGGATTTGGGGGGTTTTGAGTAATATGTAATTGGGTAGCATTTATATGTTGTATGATAGGAGGAGGTTTCATAGAGGAATCTTTTTGACACAGCAGTAGAGACCGTCTGACAGTGTGCTTTCCAGGTAGGATTTCCTACTCAGTATTAGTCCCATAATGGGATATTGGTTGATGTGTTGAGATTGATTGTTGATGTAGTAATTGTATTATGACGGTTGTGTTTGTGATTGTTGTCTGTGGTTCTCGAGGCGTGTCCTCGGCTGAGTGGGGTCACTTGCGGGAGTGGCTTCACGCCCTAGTTTCGCCCTTCGTGGAACCCGCCACGGAAGGGGATGTGCACATTAATGGACAGGGTTATCGCTCACTATGTGGAGCGGGGATTTGGTGGAGTGCGGTGCGGTCCCCCAGCGGCGGGCTGGTCCAAAGGACGGTCGGTGATTGAGATGATTGGAATTGGTTGATTGTGTGTGTGTAACGTTAAGTCTCTGTTTATCTTATTGTTGATATATATATTGAGTTGTGTGATTAGTCTTGACCGGTTGTTGTTTTGTAAACTGCGGTGATCCATTCGGGGATGGTGAGCGGATATTGAGCAGTATGAGATGAGTCTTGGGATAGGCGGGATTGCCACGACGTGATGATAGGAGTCTTCCTCACGTAGCTTATTAGTTTATTTACATTTCGGTTAGAAACATCGGTTTGAGAACATGTATTACACTTTTGGTTTGGTTTTGAGAATTGTAACTCTTCACTAAGTATTTATATTTAAACGTTGTTTCTTCATTGTTTATTTGATTATCATTGCCTCGGGTAACCGAGATGGTAATATCTTCATACCTGAGTGGTCCTGGTAAGGCACTTGGAGTATGGGGGTGTTACAAATGGTATCAGAGCGACGATCCTGAAACCTGTAACCAATGAACATAGGGAGTCAACTAAAATGAACCCGGGGTAAAAGTTGTAGGAGCTAATGCAAAGGCTTGGGAGACGTCCTAAAGTCGCGAAGTCGCCCTACAATTTTGAACCGGTCACATGGGGGGAGTGTTTGTCGAGTCGTATGTGTGTTTGGTTAACTTGTGTGTGAATGTGATGAAGTGTGTAATTGTTGGATGTTTGAAGTAGAAAATTTGAAAATGTGAAAGAAAGGTTGGTGATATATGGAAATTTGTAGTTGGAATGATAACATGTTGGATGTTTACAAGGTGGCGTTTAATAAGATGATATAATGATCTCGTAGATCGTGTGAAAAGATGCGTAGCATTATATGTTTAGTATGATATAATATGTGGTTTTATAAAGTTTTTAGCATGTTAGCATATGATATAGCATGCGGGTAGCGTTTCTGAGTTAGCATGACTCGATCGAGTGGGACTGACTTGATCGGGTGGGTTTTTGATGATTTCGAGTCCAGAATCGTGTTTTTGGGCACTCGATCGAGTACCTGGGGCACTCGATCGAGTAGGGGGTCACTCGATCGAGTAGCCTAGTTACTCGATCGAGTATGTTAGAGATCAGAAGGTCTGTTTGGGGTCTGATGTTGGGGCACTCGATCGAGTATCGAGGGCACTCGATCGAGTAGCCCATTACTCGATCGAGTATGTTTGGGCACTCGATCGAGTAGGTTCTGGGCAGCGTGTTTTCATGTTTTGAGGTTTAGTACGTGTGTTCATGTCTACCCTTTCTTACATATAGTTTCAAGATGCCGCCAAGAAGATCGCTTTGTATCGAGAGCCGAGCTTATGAACATAGATGACATCGTTAAGATGTTGGAGCATCGGGATGCTCTCACCAAGCTTTAAAGACTGTGGGGAAGGATAAGGATAAGGATAAGGAGAAGGAGGTTGATCATTCTAAAATCGGCCTCTATATCGCGAGGTTTAACCCGAAAGAGTACAAGGAGTTGGGGAGCCTAACCTTCTTGATAGTTGGCTGAGAGAGATGGAGAACATATTAGATTTGGTTCACTTTCTCCCGATGAGATGAGAGTGGAACAAGCTGCGTTCTATCCGAGGGAGGCAGTGGCAAGTGGTGGGATACTGATGAAGGTGAGTGCTAAGGAGATATATACAAACCAAGGTTTACCTGCTATACCTTGGGAGGAGTTTCACGGGTTTGTGAGAAAGGAGTTCGTGCTGGGAGCATGTGAGGAGTAAGCTGAGAGAAGAGTTTGATAGTTTTAAGATGACCGCCGAGATGTCTGTGGCCGAGTACTACGGGCAATTCAATGAGAAGTCTAGGTATCTTTGAGGATATGGGTTTGAGTGAGGAGAATCAAGCGTTGAGGTTTGAGAGGGGTTGACCCTAAGATTATGGATAAGTTACTGTGGGAATCCTTACGATGTTAAGGAAGCTTATGAGAGGGCGGGAGAGGCGAGAGGTTGGTGGAGATGGCTCGGAGAGGTCGGGGGTGAGAAGAGGAAGTCCGAGAGCGAGGGTGGTGGCCAATCTAATCACAAGAAAGGCAACCACGGTCGATCTAAGGGGTTTTCTTAAGGTCGGGGTTCGATCTTTGGGGCTTCCTTTGGGCGCGGCCGGGGAAGTGTTAGTGGTAGTTGGGGTGTGATCTGCTATAGTTTGTGGTGGTGTAGGCCACAAGAGACATGAGTGCACAAGTGCACCGGGATCTTTCCGAGAGACCGTAACGCAGCTATGCAAGCAACAGACCGGGCGGGTCATGGCCAAATCGGGGAAGTCGAGTTACCAGTGGAGAGGCAACCGCAACGGCGGTAATTCTTATCAGAAACCACCAACGAACAACAACAACAATCAAGGGTCGGTGCTAAGCGACCACTTCAGCTAATCTTGTCCGGAGGTGGACAGAAGACCAGTGGAAAGTTATTCATGATGGAGAAGAAAGCAGCTGAGGAGGATGCACACGTTATCACCGGTACTTTTCTTGTTAATGGTATTCCTACCTTTGTTTTGTTTGATTCAGGGGCTTCTCAGTCGTTTGTGTCTTCAAGTCATGTTAAGCAGTTGGGTTTGAGGGTATATGAGTCTGTTAGTGAGCGAGTTTTTATACCTTCGGGGGAGTCTATATCATGTGGGAGATTGTTTAGAGATGTATCTATGATAGTTGGGCAAGTTGATCTACCTGTAGACTTGCTAGAGTTTCCCTTTGACGGTTTTGAGATGATAGTCGGGATGGATTGGTTAGGAAAGTATAAAGCTAAGATAGACTGTCATCAAAAGATAGTGTCTTTAAGAGGTCCTAAGGGTGTTAGTGTGTCTTATCGTGGGTTTCTAGTCAAACCCAAGGTTAAGTTGATTGCAGCTGTTACCTTGAAGTCTTATCTGAGGAAGGGATGTCCTTTGATCTTGTGCCATGTGAGAGATGAACGGATAGAGAGTCCGACAGTTGATGAGATACCAGTGGTGGGAGAGTTTGCCGATGTTTTTCCTGACGAGATTCCGGGGTTACCACCAAAGAGGGATATAGATTTCACCGTTGAGTTGAAACCAGGGACGGGGCCAATCTCTAAGGCACCGTACCGTATGGGTCCTAAGGAGATGGAGGAGCTTAGGAAGCAGTTGGATGATTTGATAGAGAAGGGATACATTAGACCAAGTGTATCGCCGTGGGGAGCACCCGATTCTTTTTCGTGAAGAAGAAAGATGGGAGTTTGAGGTTGTGCATAGATTACAGGGAGCCGAACCGAGTGACGATAAAGAACAAGTATCCTTTGCCAAGGATAGATGACCTGTTTGATCGGTTGAGTGGTGCATCGGTCTTTTCTAAGATTGATTTGAGGTCGGGGTACCATCCGGTGAAGATTAGAGAGGTGGACATACCAAAGACAACTTTCACGTCGAGGTATGGCCATTATGAGTATGTGGTGATGCCGTTTGGGTTGTCTAATGCACCGGCAGTGTTTATGGATTTGATGAATAGAATCTTCGAGGCGTTCTTGGACCGATTTGTAGTGGTATTTATCGATGACATCTTAGTCTACTCTAAGACTAAGGAGGAGCATGAGGAGCATCTGAGGATCGTTTTGCAAACTTTGAGGGATCATGAGTTGTATGCTAAGCTGTCCAAGTGTGAGTTCTGGTTAGAGAAAGTTCCTTTTCTGGGACATGTGGTCTCTAAGGAGGGAGTAGCTGTGGATCCGGCGAAGATTGAGGCAGTGACAAAGTGGGAAGCACCTAAGAATGTTGCTGAGGTTAGGAGTTTCTTGGGTTTAGCTGGATATTACAGACGGTTCGTGAAAGATTTCTCCAAGATAGCTAGACCTATGACAGCGTTGATGAGAAACGAGAACAGGTTTCGTTGGGATGAGAGTTATGAGACGGCGTTCCAAACATTAAAGGAGCGTTTGACCACAGCTCCTGTCTTAGCATTGCCTGAAGGGAGCGAGAACTTTGAGGATAATACAGATGCTTCGAAGAATGGGTTAGAATGTGTGTTGATGCATAATGGTAAAGTGATTGCCTATGCTTCTAGGCAATTGAAGCCTTATGAGGAGAACTACCCTACTCATGATCTGGAGTTGGGTGCAGTCGTGTTTGCTCTCAAGATTTGGAGACATTACCTTTATGGAGCAATCTTTAAGGTATTTTCTGATCACAAGAGTCTCAAGTACATCTTCACTCAGAAGGAGTTGAACATGAGACAGAGGAGGTGGATGGAGCTGATTGGCGATTATGACATGGAAATCATCTACCATGAAGGAAAGGCCAATGTTGTAGCTGATGCTTTGAGTAGGAAGAGTGTACATTCTCTGTGTACAGCTCTATCTTTGATGAGGCTGAGAGTTGAGGTAGCGAGCTTTGGGATACATATGGTGCAGAAAGGAGATGCCATGGGTGATATGATGACAAAGACCTTGAGTTTTATGATGACATTCGAGGTAAGCGGGCGTTGGATCCTAAGATAGTGGAGTGGAGAGTCTGGAGTAGAGAAAGGGACAAAGTGTCCGGTTTTCTATTCATACGGATGGTAGTTTGAGGTTTGATGGTAGGTGGTGTGTTCCTAATGATGAGGAGTTGAAAAAGACTATCATGACAGAGGCGCATTGCACACCATATTCAGTTCATCCAGGTGGAGACAAGCTATACAAGGACTTGAAGAAAACGTTTTGGTGGCCTGGGATGAAGAAAGAGACAGCTGAGTTTGTGTCCCGTTGTTTGACATGCCAGAGAGTCAAAGGGGAACAGCGATGACCACAAGGTAAGATTCAGTCTTTAGAGGTACCTGAGTGGAAGTGGGAATCCATTTCCATGGATTTTATTGTGGGTTTGCCAAAGAGTCCACAGGGTAACAACATGATTTGGGTAATAGTGGATCGACTGACCAAGTCAGCTCACTTTGTTCCAATGAAAGATACATGGACTAAGGCACAATTGGCTATGGCCTATCGAAAGAACGTGCTTAAGTTACATGGAGTCCCTAAGGACATAGTGTCTGACAGAGATGCGAGGTTTATATCGAGGTTTTGGAAGGAGTTGCAGGAATCGTTGGGAACAACTTTGAAGATGAGTACAGCATTCCATCCTGCGACAGACGGGCAGACTGAGAGAACAATCAAGACTCTTGAGGATATGTTGCGAGCTTGTGTGATGGATTTTGGTGGTAGCTGGGAGCAGAGGTTGGACTTGATAGAATTTTCTTACAATAACAAATTATCACACTAGTATTGGTATGGCACCGTTTGAGGCCTTGTATGGGAGGAGATGTAGGAGTCCAATCTGTTGGGACGATAGTCTTTGAGGCAATGGTTTTAGGACCGAGAGATGGTGCATGAGATGGTGGAACAGATTAAGATGATCAGGGAACGGATGAGAGCAGCTCAGGATCGACAAAAGAGTTATGCAGATCTACATCGCCGAGACATAGAGTTTCAAGTTGGGGACAAGGTTCTTTTGAAAGTGTCTCCTATTCGTGGGGTTATGAGATTTTGAAAGAAAGGCAAGCCAAGTCAGAATTTTATAGGGCCTTATGAGATCTTAGAGCGAGTTGGGGAAGTTGCATATCGTCTGGCTTTACCAGCTGCATTAGAGAGAGTGCATAATGTGTTTCATGTATCGCAGCTGCGGAAGTATGTGAGTGACCCGTCACATGTGTTAGAGGCAGAGAGCTTAGAGCTAGATGAGTCCTTATCATATCTTGAGGTGCCTAAGCAGATTCTTGACCGAAAGGTTAGAAAGACTAGGAGTGGTGAGACAGTTCTGCTCAAGATCCTTTGGTCTAACCACGAGACCGAGGAAGCTACATGGGAGCCAGAGGAAGCTATGAAAGAGCGTTACCCTTTCCTTTTTGATCAGGTATGTATGGTTACGGGGACGTAACCTTGTTTCTTTTAGGGGGGTAGGAGATGATCGCGAACAGTTTTTAAGAGTTTTATACCCCTTTTATATGTTGTGTCGGTATGTTTGTCGGGATGAGTTGGGTTAGTAACATGTTTTATGCTGAATTTTGTTTGGTTGTTGAGTCGGGAATGTTATGGGAGTACCTTTGTTTAGTAGTGGTTTGAACTTCGGGGACGAAGTTCCTTTTAAGGAGGGAGGACTGTAATACTCCGTATTTATAAGTCTTGGGGTACTCTATCGAGTAGGCCTTACTCTGTCGAGTAAGGGTGAGTTGCGTTTTAGAAAAGTTTCTGACCTGTTGGGTACTCGATCGAGTAGCTAGGGTACTCGATCGAGTAAGGGGGTACTCGATCGAGTACCTCAGTACTGATCGAGTAAGCCGGTTTTACTGGGAGTTTTCTCGGGTTTTGTTAATTATGCGATTAAGGTATATAAGCTTTGTCGTCATTATTCTAAATCACTTTTGCAAAACCTAAATTACTGTTTAAGAGAGAAAGCAAGCAAGTTATTCATCCTAATCGCATCATTAGCAATACCCGGAGTTTGGAAGGTCAGTTCTCGTCGTTGGTTATACCGTTGAGTTCCTTGAGTCGTGGGTAAGATCTATGTACCCTTTTTATTGTCTTTCCTTTAATTTGGTTAAACCCTAATATAGGGATTTGGGGGTTTTTGAGTAGTATGTAATTGGGTAGCATTTATATGTTGTATGATAGGAGGAGGTTTCATAGAGGAAGCTTTTTGACACAAAGAAGAGAGACCTAGGGCGACAGTGCTTTCCAGGTAGGATTTCCTACTCAGTATTAGTCCCATAATGGGATATTGGTTGATGTGTTGAGATTGATTGTTGATGTAGTAATTGTATTGTGACGGTTGTGATTGCGGTTGTGTTTGTGATTGTTGCCTGTGGTTCTCGAGGCGTGTCCTCGGCTGAGTGGGGTCACTTGCGGGAGTGGCTTCCTGCCCTAGTTTCGCCCTTCATGGAACCCGCCACGGAAGGGGATGTGCACATTAATGGACAGGGTTATCGCTCACTATGTGGAGCGGGGATTTGGTGGGTACGCTGCGGTCCCCACATGGCGGTAATGGTCCGTGGACGATCGGTGATTGAGATGATTGGAATTGGTTGATTGTGTGTGTGTAACGGTTAAGTCATCATTTATCTTATTGTTGATATATATATTGAGTTGTGTGATTAGTCGACCCCTGGTTGTTGTTTTGTAAACTGCGGTGATCCATTCGGGGATGGTGAGCGAGATATTGAGCGAGTATGAGATGAGTCTTTGGGATAGGCGGGATTGCCACGACGTGATGATAGGAGTCTTCCGCTGTAGCTTATTAGTTTATTTACATTTCAGTTAGAACAGTCAGTTTGAGAACATGTATTACACTTTTGGTTTGGTTTTGAGAATTGTAACTCTTCACTAAGTATTTATATTTAAACGTTGTTTCTTCATTGTTTATTTGATTATCATTGCCTCGGGTAACCGAGATGGTAATATCTTCATACCTGAGTGGTCCTGGTAAGGCACTTGGAGTATGGGGGTGTTACAATGGGTCCGGGGGGATTCAACCCCCTCGTCATCAAAAAAAAAAAAAAAAAAAAATGACACCCGACGGACCGAGTAAACCCTTTTTTTTGGGGGGGGGGGGTATCCTAAAACGGGACGGGAAAGGGTTTAGGGTTGGATTAGGCGGATCCTTGCTTCTCATTTGAAGGTGGCAAGACAAAAAGACACCCTAGAGGGGCCGAGTGAACCCTTTTTGGGGGGACCGGGTATCCTAAAACGGGACGGGAAAGGGTTTAGGGTTTGATTAGGCGGACCGCTACCGCGGATCCCCCTAATCAAACCCTAAACCATTTCCCTTTCTTCTCCTTTGAAGGCGGCAAGACAAAAAGACACCCTAGAGGGGACGAGTGAACCCTTTTTGGGGGGACCGGGTATCCTAAAACGGGACGGGAAAGGGTTTAGGGTTTGATTAGGCGGACCGCTACCGTGGATCTCCCAAATCAAACCCTAAACCCTTTCCCTTGCTTCTCATTCGAAGGCGGCAAGACAAAAAGACACCCTAGAAGGGCCGAGTGAACCCTTTTTTTTGGGGGGGGGGGGGGGGTATCCTAAAACGGGACGGGAAAGGGTTTAGGGTTTGATTAGGCGGACCGTTACCACGGATCCCCTAATCAAACCCTAAACCCTTTCCCTTGCTTTTCATTTGAAGGCGGCAAGACAAAAAGACACCCTATAGGGGCCGAGTGAACCCTTTTTGGGGGGGACCGGGTATCCTAAAACGGGACGGGAAAGGGTTTAGGGTTTGATTAGGCGGACCGGTACCACGGATCCCCCTAATCAAACCCTAAACCCTTTCCCTTGCTTCTCATTCGAAGGCGGCAAGACAAAAAGACACCCTAGAAGGGCCGAGTGAACCCTTTTTGGGGGGGGCTGGGTATCCTAAAACGGGACGGGAAAGGGTTTAGGGTTTGATTAGGCGGACCGCTACCGCGGATCCCCGTAATCAAACCCTAAACCCTTTCCCTTGCTTCTCATTTGAAGGCGACAAGACAAAAAGACAACCTAAAGGGGCCGAGTGAACCCTTTTTTGGAGGGCCGGGTATCCTAAAACGGGACGGAAAAGGGTTTAGGGTTTAGGGTTTGATTAGGGGGACCGCTACCGCGGATCCGCCTAATCCAACCCTAAACCCTTTCCCTTGCTTTTCATTCGAAGGCGGCAAGACAAAAAGACACCCTAGAGGGGCCGAGTGAACTCTTTTGGGGGACGGGATTAAAACTAGGGGGCTGAGTATCCTAAAACGGGACGGGGAAGGATTTATGGTTGGATTAGGCAGACCGCGGTCTGCCTAATCCAACCTTAAACCCATTCCCTTATTTTAAGAGGATAATCTTTGAAAGAAATGCAGGTTTAAAGCTTTGGTACATCGTTACATAATAATATGGACATTTGTAAAATGTTGAAGGTACATTATAGTAGATCACTCTTGTAACTGGCTTTAAATTAGAAAGGGTCAATTCTAAACAGTTAAAGCTTAGGTAGATGATAATAATTTAGATTCAAATAAACATTCATAATAAACTGCAAATATGTTCTGACAATAATACTTAATGAAAACGCATATGTTTCTAAACTTAACCGCAGATTATAATTTTACATAAATTAACATCAAAGTTCTTAACCTTTTCTGGGTTTAGTGCAAACAGAAGCATGAACACTGCTATCACCCTCCAACAAGTCCTCCCTTAGATGTTTCTTATAACCGTCTATTAATTACATAGCCTTCACGACTGTTGGCCAAGGTATAGTATTTTCACCATCAAGAAGAGCATATGATTCTCGTACAGCTGTGACACAGGTGAGAAACTAACGATCCATGTCAGCCTCTGTGTACTGTTTTTGTCTATTAGCTTCAAGTTGTCGGGCTATCTGTCTCTTTCAGCCGTGATAAACTTTATCTGCGCTTCAGCAATGTCCAGCCTCTGTTGTAGTGACTTTGCATTCACTTCAGCTATGTCTAGTTTCTCGTACAACCCTTCCTGATGTTCTTCTAATACTTCGCTTTTACCAAGCACCTCAATAAGATATTAATCCAGTGAATCTCTTTCGTGTTTCATTTCAGCGAGATCATACTCAACGTCAGCGAGTTTTTGCTCGATATCCGACATTATTTCCACATTGGTAACGGAACTCATATTCTGGTTCAGGTAAAAAATAAACGTATTTTAAAAAGAGTGACAATAAACTTAAGGCATTATGGGAAGTACCACCTTCAACCATATTTAAGGCCATACTATAGGGTAAAACAAATTAACGTGGGCTTTGACATTGTATAATCATGAAAAGAGCAAACAATGTTATTGTGAAAACAGATTATAGCAAAAGGTAAAATAATCTTCTCTTGCAAATATTAAGCACATTGCCAGATTGAAATATCTACTGTACTTAATTTTGGCAAAACGTTCGACCACAAAATGCGGTTTGATTTTCGGAGACTGAAATAACTTTTAATTAAATGGGGAACTAAAGTATATATTTCTTTTCACAAGATAAAAAAACATACTGATTAATCAAATAATACTTATAAATGAAATAATCTCAATGTTATATAGGCTACTATTTACATAAAGATATGCATTTTTTGCGGGGATAAAATAATAAGAACAAAAAAAAAAACCGAAAAACCAGAGCACCTTTTCAAGGGAGTGAAGACGTTTTCTATATGATTATTCCATAAATTTTGTAATTAGCACACTAGTTTAGACAAGTATTTATAGTGAGTTTTATATTTAAACTGATTATGAAACAGTCTTGAATGGCTTTTGTAAGTATTTCTAATATTAATTAAATAGTATTATGTCGTTTCTTGTCATTAACATTCAATACATTTTTTATATATCTTTGTATCAAAATGCACAACAATATTTCCTATGAACATTATCAATAAAATAAATGTTCCTTTAAAGGCATGACAATGGACATTGGCAGGAATACATTATATATGAACCTTTATTTGTATGAAATAAATTACCAGAGCATATTAGAATTTCATTACTGTATTATTCTTGCAATAATATTTAATATACTTATCTACATAAAGATATGCATTTCTTTTGCAGGGAAAAAATAATAAGAACAAAAAAAAACAGAAATTAGAGTACTTTTTTAAGGGAGTGAAGACGGTTTGTATGATTATTCCTTAGATTTTGAAATTAGCACACTAGTTTAGATAAGTTTTATAGTGAGTTTTATATATAAACTTCTTTGGATAAGAATAGGAGAAGTTACAATTTATGAGTGTAATATTATTTGTCTTTTCACATGCATTAGTTTACAACTGCCATTTGACACATGTCTCATTTAATCAAATAATCATGAATAGTGGTGTCTTTTCACCTGAATTATTTTACAACTTGCATCTGAGAGTGTAATTATTAGATGCATTAATTTATATTATTTAATTTAAATGGTACATTGTTAATGCACGTAATGGACATTGTAAATACAGTGATGGGACAATTCTTTTCATGATGTATCGAAAATCCAAAAATTACAAAAGGTACTATGTCAATATAATGAAATATCATTAACAAATAAGAGAATATACTTATATTCTTATATTCTGAATGGACATTGAAAATCAACAGTAGGTACAAGGGGTATGAGGTAAATATAAAACTTATACTCAAATGTACCCCAGCTGTTTATATATAGTATTACTTGGTTTGATTTAATAGAATAAAAGCAAGTTTGACCGCTGGTCGGGAAATTGATGTTGGGATAGAGTCAAAATTTTCTTCTTCACTGTCTACAACAACAAGATTTCCTAACTCGGGTGCCAAATGATATTGAAATAGGTGCAATGTCCTCCTTGTTAAGAGATTATCTGTCAAGTAACAAAGACACCTTCGGAAAACCACTACATTATCCCTGGTAGTCGTTCTAACCCCAAATGAAATGCTTGTCTGTAATCTCCTTTCATATTCCTCTCTTAAACGGGCTTCCTCATTGTGTAAGATAAACATCTTAGCCCAACACTTGCATACTGCTTCCATGTTATGTTTGTCAGCTTGATTAACTTTTTGAAAGATTTGTAGCATGTAAGTTTCATCTTGTAGTACTGTGTTTTTTGCATAGTTGTCCTCCACCCCTGCAATTATGGCGTCCTTCCCATTAAATAACCATCCTAGCATTGTCTTCTTTGCGTCAAAATGATGTTCAATGAATTGTTTTCTGTCTTCCTCTTCAGAATTTGTTACCAATCCCAAGCAAAATAATGACATGATTTCCTCTGTAGACAGATTAAGAATGGTTATTCCAAAATGTTCATTGAACGATAGCATTTAGAACATCATACTGTAAACTTTAAAAACACTATTAATTGAACGATGAACACTGTGAGCAATATTCGAAATTGAATAAATTGTACAATTAGTATTTTAATTTACCTATTACTCCTATTTCATATGTTGTACACAATTTTCCTACTTGCCCAAATTACCCCAACACACGTAAATCTCACACAATTGTAATCAATAAATAGCATCCCATTAAACTTGACATGAACATCCAATTAAACTGAAAACGACGAAAATGTAACCAACAAAAGATGCGGGATTTTCAGGTGATTTTGTCAATGATTTAAATCAACCAAGTATAATTGCCTAAGAAATACACCAAAAGAATGGACGAAATTCAGGACAAGTTAGTAAATGAACGTGATTACCTGGCAATGAAGAAGTATTGAAAACGAAGGTGGAGTATAACCAAAATTTACGGAGAAGTTACCTAATACTCCGTAGTTGAAAGAAGTATTTTCTTTGGAAAGATTGTTTGAAAGAAGTATTCCTTTTATCTATTTTAGATTTACACCTAATTGTGTGTTTTATAATTGAACATAAATTGGCTATACTTCCATAATAGGTATTATTAGGCCCATCCTAGATTTACGTGTGTTGGGGTTATTTGGCCAAGTAGGAAAATTGTGTGCAACATATGATACAGAAGTAATAGTTAAATTAAAAAACTAATTGTACATATTTACTCAATTTCGAATATTGCTATTTCCCTTCTCTTTTCTGCCCTCTTCTTATATGACTTGTTTAAATATTAGTGTATACGGAGTATATTTTTTGTTTTCCTTAAAATGAACATTCTCGTATTAAAATGACCACGCACGATATAAATTAATTGTATCAATTGTGAGATCCTAAAGCAAGAAAGTTACACAGGATGTAAATTTATTTTCCTTAAAATGAACATTCTCGTATTAAAGCAAGAACATCATTGATTTTGGTGAACATTTGTTTTCCTTAAAATGGACAATTGATCATTATAGAATGTACATTATAACAAGTAGCTTGGGATGAATGCACATCCAGTACAACTTTGGTGTACATACGCCAAAGATCAAAAGTACATTATCAATACAAAGAAACCCAATAGACATCAACTAACGCCGGATATGTCGACAAAGACAAAAGAAAACTAATAAATCATATTCAGGAACTATTTGTGAGTGTCGTGACACGCTAATGCATGTCTAATAATGCTGTTACGATGTTTGTTGTGCTCAAATGTTAGTAGCGTGCATAGGTACTTGAATCTCAACATGCTTTAGATCATCAGCAGTTTTCGAGCAACTTTATAATGCATCAACTGTCTAGTTAAACAGTAGCTCAATAAAATTTGATCACCAGCAGCAGACTATCTGAATTTTGTTCATTATTATTCCCTTCTTCTCGAGCAATTGTTTACTTTTTTGTTCTTTGTGACGGGTGTTTTCATCAATTATAAACTATATACGTCAACAAATTTAATTATTTGAGGCTGAGTAATTATGAGCTTTATTGGCATGGTTATCGCGATGATACGAATGTATAATTGTCTTTGTTGTCATATTTCAGGTTTTTTGTGTATGTTACAAGAGTGCTTTAAATGGCTTCATAGATGGAGTTGCTTGAAGGAAGCCTTAAGTCTTTTTTATTTCAGCTGCAAGTTGAAAATGGAATTCTGAACTGAGTTTATAAAAATTAAGAATCTGCTCAGAAGGTGCTCCTACTTTCAGTACCTTCTAAATGTGCTTCTTTTTCTTTGGCTTTTCAGTTTACATACATCATTCTGGGTTCATCTACTAGATTGTCACTGGTAACACATTTTATCATTAATGTTCCATCTGATTTCAGGTCCCTCAAATTTTCCACGATTCGCTTCTGATTATGGCTTGTTTAATTTACTTACCATTGTGTCGCTGTTGCAAATAGTGATTCAAGCTCATGGAAATTAAAGAGGTCGGTCAGTATTGCTGAGGTGACGTCCTCCAGTCAGAAGCCCACGAAGGGGCTACTGAAACTTGATGAGAATTAAACGGGGAAATGCCCCGTGTAACAAACTGTAATAGATAATTTTTCTGAATTTCTTTTGAATTTGTTTTCTTACGTTTTAATTAGGACATTTAGTTTAGACAATTTTTAGCGTATACGTAAGACTATAGACTGTGTTTTTGCGTATTTGGTATTTTGGGATATGTTTGGATGTGTTTTATCCAGGTTTGGGGAAGTTTCACGCATTTCAAGGAAGTAAAGACGGAAATTCAAGAGTCTACAAGAGGAAAGTCCTCGATCGAGTACTTTTTGTACTCGATCGAGTGGAAATTGGGTCGATCGAGTTGTCTGGTTATTCGATCGAGTAAAGCCAAAGGAGAACTGGTCGATCGAGTGCATTGTACTCGATCGATCAACAGGGACATCAAAAGTCCTCGATCGAGTGATTTAAAACCACTCGATCGAGTGGTATGAACAGGACACGGGAGTTTTCTAAACTTAAACTCTTAATTTCCTTTTCTAATTCATTCT
The DNA here is from genome assembly GCF_048544455.1 of Silene latifolia. Lineage (NCBI taxonomy): Eukaryota > Viridiplantae > Streptophyta > Magnoliopsida > Caryophyllales > Caryophyllaceae > Silene > Silene latifolia. The sequence continues at coordinate 56,611,786 of NC_133530.1, read as the reverse complement.
ACCCTTATTTCCGTCTAACCCCTTCCCCTAATTGCGATTAATTTCTCCCCCAAATCCCCTTTTTCTTGCCCAAATCACCAAATCCGCCACCTATAATCCCTTCCTTGCATATTAATCTTCAAAAGCCCCTTAATTTCCCCTTTATTTGTGCTCGTTTTCTCGTTGTTCAAAGGGTTTTAGGGTTTGCGGTTTTAAGCTCGATAAATCGCCATTGTTGCTTGTTTATTTGAAGTTTAATTGCGATTGTAGAGTCATTCTCACCAAGTAAGCATTTCTTTTACCTTCTTTGCATCTTAATTTCAATTACTTTGAATATTATGAGGTAAAAATCGATCTAGGGTTTCGAAAATCCATGATTAGTCGAATTTTTTCGACTTAATTGTGTTTGTGTGCCCTTATTTAGCTTGCTTGATGATCACATCGCAATTCCTCACTGTTTTCACATGTTTAGTTCGAAATTTGCGCGAGTTCCCGCGATTAGGGCTTCTAAGTCGAATTTTTCGACTGTCAGACGGTCTATATGCTTTCTTGCTTGTTTAACTTCAGTTCTTGCATACTTGTTCTTTGTAGTTAACTCGCTTTTTCCGTCTCCTATCGCCTTTACATGCTGTAAATCATTGGGAATCATGCACCGTGAGTCGAAATTTTTCGATCGCTAGGGACTTACATGCTATCATGCGATTTTTTCATCTTTGTTTTTAGTCTCCGTTAGCAGTCATTACATGGTCATTTTATCATCACTCACGTACTGTACTTCGAATTTGTTGAGGATTGTTGGATTTTATCTGCTGCGAGTCGATTATCTTTCGACTGATAGGGCCTTTATGTGCTGTCACATGTTGGTTAACGTGTTGTTTTAACCACGGTTAGCAGCCGTTTTTCTTATCATGCCCTTTATCATGTTGCAGGATGGATACTAGTTCTCTGCCTTCTACTAGCACCACCTCCAGTCCGTCCGTGAGCGAGTCAGTGGCCCCTACTGTTGCCACTAGCTCTGCCTTAGTCACCACCGCGGCTTCAGCTGTTGTCTCTACCCCTGCCAGGCCTCTCTCTATGCTGGAAAGAGGATTCACCCCTCGATTCCCGGCGCCTGGAATGGTGCCACCTAGGCCGAATCAGCAGGCTAGTCAGCTAGCCACTACTCCCAGCCCTTCTGGGGCTGTTGTTACGGGAGAGGGCACTCTCACCCCTTTACCAGGGATGCCCACGGTACGTTTTGCTTCCACGGATCACCGGACTCGGTTATCCGCTTTGCTTCGTTGTCCTCTCTCCTCTACCCGTTTCATTGCACGGACTGACCTAGAGACCTTAAGAATTTATGAGGAGGTCTGTAGTTTGTTGAACGGGACGGGTATGTCGGGTCTGATTACCATGCAGGAAGCTGCTATTCGTATCCCTACATACGAGTTTTTCAGCTCCTACTCTTTTGACGCCGACTTTTACGATGCCAACCCCTCTAGTCCTTGCATTCACTTCCGACTCCGCAATGAGTCGCACCACTGGACTTTGGCCAGGTTTGGGGAGGTTCTAGGCCTAGTTAGTGACGGCCCCATCGAGCCACCTCGGGATCTCCTTCAGCCGCTTTGGGCTGCACTTTCTCACACTCCCTTCCCCGCACGGAAGGGAGCTCACGTTCACTTACCTGCTCCCCGTTACTTCTTGCGTCTGATAGGAGAGACCATCTTTGGGCGACCTGAGCCCAATAACGTGACCAACACTGAGCTAGCGATCCTCGCGGGGTACCTTAACATTGACTACGGTGCCCCGTTTGTTCTAAACATTGCCTATTTAGTAGCTCAGCATTGGAACGGAATTGGGACGCGGGTCAAGACTTCAGTTGTCTGTGGCGGGTTAGTGACTAGGATTGCCCGCCATCTCTACCCCACTGAGCCTGGACTTACTGCGCCTCAAAAGCAGGCTTACCTTGACTTGGCTGCCATGGCTGACTTCCCCTGGTTCCCAAAGGTGAAGGACGCGAGGACGTGGAAGATTTGTGGTTCCACATCTGTTACCTTGCCGTGCCCTACCCTTCCTCCACTCTTACCGCTCCCGACTGCTGCTGAGGGAGCGAGGCCACCTCCACCCACTTACCACCTTACCTTCACCCCTTCTTCTTCTTCTAGGAAGAGGAAGCGGGAGGCCGGAGAGTCATCTACCCCTCAGGTTCAGACTCCGGCTCAGACTGGACCCACACAGACTCCTACGCCTGCACCTCCACTTACCCCTCCTCCTTCTGGTTCGGCCTTGCCGGCCAATTTTGTTTGCCCTCTTGTTTTAGGGACGCCCGAGGTCATGGACCAAGGGCGTCGTGATGCCTTGCTTCTGGATATGTGCAGGTACCTTACTGAGATGAGACGGGATATGGCCTTGGCTGTATTCCCGCTCTACGAGTTCCATATCCGAGCACGGCGACCGATTCCAGCAGGGTGGCCGCATCCCTCCTTCTACCGATACCCAGAGGGTGGGTACCCTCCACTCACTTCTGACTCAGAGGACGAGGCGGAGGAGACACCGGTAGCACGAGAGGTGCGGTTGCGGGCTGAGCAGGCGGCACAGCGAGCTGCCCAAGAGGAGGCGAGGGATCCCCCGTTTACACCAGGTCCGGAGGATGAGGCTGGAGATGATGATTAGAGTTTCCCCTAGTTTGTTGCTGGTTTGGGGAAACCGTTTTGTTGGGTCGGAGTACCATGGAAGCGGCGACGACAACGAGTAACTACTGGTCTACTCACTTCCCCAGTTTTCTGGCTGGTTTGGGGAAGTTCGTGTTTTGTATGTTCCCTTACTCTTTTTATTTCGTCTCCTTTATTTTTATTTTGTTGGTTGTATATTCCCATCCCCCATATTTCTGCTGGTGTATGCTGGAGGACAACGAGGGCGTTGTCCGTTTTGGTTTGGGGAGGGTATTGCATCCTTTTGAGTCTGCATCTGCATTTGTTTTGCATTCACGTTTACTTTTCTGCTTGCATTGTTCTTTATTTTCCATCAAAAATCCAAAAAAAAATTAGAAAATTTCAATAATTCAAAAACATTTCACGTTTATTTTTGCACATAGGTTGAGTCGGAACGGTAGATTCCCGTGATGAAATTGCACTATAACTTGTCATTTTACTTGAGCCTTGTACTTTTATTGATAGTTATTAGCTTTGTCATACGCATAATCTACGAATTTATGTTCAAATATAAGTTTCATTTGTTTAGACTTGACCTATAAACTGGCAAACTACTTAAAAATTCTGAGTTTTTAGAGCCATAACTGGTGCCATTTATGACCAATTCATTAGGAATTTTGAGAGTAGTACTCCTTGCATAGCATGTTCATCTCTTTTGCACATTTATGACATTCAATTTCTCGTCAAATGCACATATTCGGGTTTGTGGTTGGTGTCACATGCAGGGAGGGTCTTGCAAATTCCCCTTTCTTTATATCTTTCACCCATTTAGCTCCACATTAGCCAAAACTTGCCTTTTTGACCCATTAGCTACATTCCAAACTAAGCCTGCCTAGTCAAGCTAGTTAGTATGTTCTTTTGTGGTATGTTTTCCATTGAAGTTTGGTCCGTAATTCTTGTTTGGAGTTGGTGTTTGTATTAAGGAAGGAGGAAAGATAGAAAAAAAAAAGAATTGAAAAAAAAAAGAAAGAAAACGTGAAGGAAACAGAAAAAAAATGATGAAGGATTCACGTGAAAGAAAAAGAAGAAAAAAAAAAGGATTGTGAAAATGAAAAAAAAAAGAGTTGAGAAGATGTTCGAAGATGTACAATCGAAAAGAGTTGTTTGTTCAGTTAGTTATTTCAGACGGTGTTTAAAAAAGGGAAGTTTGTGACCGTCTGCCTCCTCCGTTCTATCCCATATTTTTTGAGGAGATTGTGCTTTGAGTCTGGTGAGTTTTGTGCCAAGTGAAGGGCACTTGTACTTAGTTTTTCAGTCAGTTGAGATCCGAATGGTTTTATTATGGTCCTGTTAGGAACTAGCTTGACGCTTTTACCTCCACATTTCCATAACATGTCTTGCCTTTTCTCACCTGAACCTCACAATTCCCATATTATTTGCAAGCCCTCGGCTGTGACGGACATTATCGGTTGGAATTTGTGCATTAGTACTTGAATTGTCTTTCATTTTTGTTGCATGCATGCTATGTAGGTCGCAGTTAGGTGAGTGACTGTCTTTTCTTCTCTCTTTTACATACAACATTTGCCCTTTGCTTCATGAGAGAAGAGTGACCACGTGAGAGTCCAGTTTTGTTGGTCTTGCAAGGTCGATAGGTCAGCTTTATTTCTCGAATGACTTATAATTCGTTTGCGTATTGACCGCTTGGCTTCAATCGTTGATTTTGTTGCATTAAATTGGTTCAAGTAGACAAGTTAAGCTAGCTCTGAGTTATCATTTCCGTTCCATTAGTTTAGTTTTGAGTTTACTCGAGGGCGAGTAAAGGTTTGGTTTGGGGAGATTTGATACGTGCCTAATGTATAGTCTTTTTAGCCTATTTCAGCACGTATTTCTATGCAATTCTGTACTGTTTTTATGGTATTTTGCCCCGAATTGGCTACTTTGGTGTATTTTGTCCTTTTTGTAGGAATGATCGCGAAAGTAGTGGAACCATACTCCTTTTTGTCCTTTTTGCATGCATTTAGAGGAGACGGGATTGTCCCAGAGTGAGATACTGCATTTGGAAGCGTCGCGGCACGCATTACGAGACACTTGGGTGAAGACGTGAGCTGAAATGAAGACATAGTCACTCGATCGAGGAGTTTACCAGTCGATTGAGTGGTTTCTACACCCCCTGTTGGTCGATCGAGAGGTTTCCCAGTCGATCGACTAAGCTGCACCAAGACCAGTTGGTCGATCGAGTAACTTTTGCTGAGAAGTTGGTCGATCGAGTGGTTTAATCCACTCGATCGAGCGGTTTTCGTCATTATGGGCTTTTAATCAGTCCGTGTTTTGTTTTATCTCGCTAAACATTATTTCCTTTTGCTATTTAAGCACATTACTAGGTTAATTAGGATTATCTCCAATATTATCAAAACTCTCTACTGTAACCTTAGTACGTTGCTTTGCTTTTCCCTACTGTTACTTTACTTTGGGTTATTATTGCTCGGATTCAGTTGTTCTTTACGCCGGATTCGCACTGATTGTAATCCTTTCTCTTTCTTATTAATAATAATCATTGTTTGCTTTAATTTCTCATTTGTGTTCTTACTTCTCTTTGCCCTAATTTTCATTATTGCGATTCATTGTTTATTCATTATGTTTTTTGCTGGAAATTTGTCTGATGTTAGTTTAATCACCGATATGAGTAGCTAAACTCCCTTCATGTTGGGATTAGGGAATCTGCAGTAGAAAGATGACGATTTAGTAGATGAATTAGACGAATTAATCACGAGACTCTGTCACTATAGCAATTTAACTGTAATTCCCGACCTAGTTGAGTGCACGCTTCTATGTCACCCATTAATCTGGCTAAAATTAATTCTGGATCGAAAGATTGGACTAAATAGGCCTGCTATAAACAGTAGACTACCCTAATGAGGACGAAAGTTAAGTTAGTGGTATTTTAGGATAGAAAGTGGACCGAAAGGACCTTTTAACATCCGTCTCACATTAGTTCGTCTGAATCATTTACAGCTGAGTCATTGGACTACCGTAGTGAACCGAAATCCCGACATGTCCCTCTCTTCTTGATAGTTTAATCGTTTTTTATTGCCTTTACTGCTCTCTATTTTATTTCTCTTCCTTTCAACTTCGTAGATTAGAACCAATTTCAAACAACCCCCAATTGTTACCATAGGATTAGAAATAGACAGCTACAATTACGTTACCTCCCTGTGGATTCGATACTCGACTGCCTCTGCTACATTTTAGTTGAGACCGTTAGGTTTTATCTTTGATAGGGTTGCGATAGCCGTGTCAAATTTTCAGTTGTGCCACAGCTGGTCGCAGGTTAGTATATTTGATCTCTTGTACTTTACACTTTCCTGAATCCTCCTTGAGGTTTTGTTTTTGTCGAAAGTTGGAAGGGAAGTTGAACACTGTGTTTTACTTCCTAACATTCCTGTGTCTAAACTTGAAGATGTTTTAATTTGGCTTTTGAGAAGGAAAATGTATCCCTCTATTTCTCTTGTACATTTCTCTTCAACTTACTTCTAACCAACTAATTTTTTTCCTTGGCTCTGCAAGGGTCTTGATATCCACTTGACCATTAACATGAAATTGAGCTTTCCAATGCACGTAAAACGCATCACATTCTGCATCTTCGTCACTACAGCATGAAAGTAAAACATGTTTTCCTCCAATTGGGAGGCCAACAACATCATGAATACAAGAAGCAGAAACACGAAAGCGTTGTTTATCAGGTAGAATGATGAAATCCGAATACGGGTTGTAGTTCTCAATTAACCAATAACCAAGGCGTAAAGGAAGCCTTGTAACCCTTAGCCAGAACAATGAAGAAAAACCAATCTCTTCCAGAGCACACCATTGATTGTAATCAAGGTGTCGAAGGACATCAACAAAACTTTTAGGTGACATCCGGGTGGTAATACGGGAGAACGTTGGAGTAGGATCATCAACAGTAGGACCGAGGTTGTTCAACCTCGGAGAAATACGGCGTGTAACAGTTCCAGGATCGCCTTTGTGCTTCAATAACTGAAAGTAGTTTTGCATGTAATATTAATGAGTTGTGTTGTGTTGTACACGTTTCACGAAGAAATGTCCTATCAGTTTTATTGAAATGTGCATGATGTAAAACAATAATGTGCACGCAATTATGACCTTTTGCATGTGGTCTTAAATTTATGCTACTTACGTTAAAAGTACTTAAAATTCAACAAAAATCCAAAAGAGCACAAATGACATCAAACTAAAAAACAACAAACAAATCGAAATGTATAAGCAAGTTACGAAATCAACAAACAATGCGACAAATACAAATTCCGATAGCATGCAAATGAAAACGCAAATTTCTATTTTAACAACAAAACTGAACTCAAAATTCATCAAAAAATGAATAATCCGGCAAAATGAACATAAGAAACATTAATTTAGGTTACAGTAGAGTTACATAAAACGGACTAAATAAATTAAGGACGAAATCGAAAAAAGCTTGAAGTTAAACAGTATATACCTTCATGACGAAATAGGTAAGAGAAAATCCAACAGAAAGACGAAAATGCAACTCTACAGAGAATAAGGAGAGAGAAATAGTTGAAAGCTTAAAAAAAGAAGGTCGGAATCCATGGTTGAAAGCTTAACGAAGAAGCGCGAGGTAAATTTCAGCGAAAAAGAAAGACAAAGCCCTCAAGTTTTGGTAAAGGAGCGCGCGTTATAGGCCCTTAGATTAGCCGCGTCAGACAAGATCCAACGACTGACGCGCGTTCTCACCGTTCTCACGCTTGGCCATTCACAGTGGTTTCTCCTTTCATCCTAAGTGTGTTAATATAACAACCCGACCCGCAACCGTCGTAACACAACTCCAACAAGATGGGGTCTGTACCTTTGGGCCCCTTATTTATCCTCACATAAGCTCAAAAGCACAAGAGTTTGTTACTACATGGTGGGTAGAATCTTTTATAAACATATCACAAGCTTCTTATTTTCTCGATGTGGGTCAACTTTCCTCTCAATATCTTGGGGTGTTACAAACTCCCCAACTTAAATAACACAACGTCCTCGTTGTGCTCGGAGGCTGACCGCAGCCAAGCCCAAATCTCCCCCCCCCCGCTAGGTGTGTGACCCGGGTACTCCCGACCACAGGCTCACCACACGGTCGTAGGGTTGCTCTGGTACCATTTATAACAACCCAACTCGCAACCGTCGTAACACAACCCCAACAAGATGGGGGCGTGTACCTTTGGGCCCATTATTTATCCTCACATAAGCTCAAAAGCACAAGGCTTTGTTACTAAATGGTGGGTAGAATCCTTTATAAACATATCACAAGCCTCTTATTTTCCCGACGTGGGACGACTTTCCTCTCAATATCTTGGGGTGTCGTTATAGTTAAACTTCAGCTTACCCATCTAGTGTTTGCTGATGACCTTTTAGTCTTTGTTCGAGGTGATATCCCTTCCGTTGTTGTTGTGACTGATTGTTTGAAAGCTTTCTCTAGTTTTACAGGCCTTACTGTAAATTCCATGAAAACCTCTATATATTTTGGAGGTGTGGCCTTTTCTGTAAAGTCTTTTATTCTTTCTTCTACTGGGTTTTCTGAAGATGACTTTGCTTTTCAATATTTAGGGCTCCCTTTATTTTCTTCCAGGTTAACAAAGGGACTTTTTCTGCCTCTAATTGAGAAAGTTAAAGCCAAATTGGGGTTCGGTCTAATCACAAGTTGTCCTATGCTGGGAAGGCCCAACTCATTAATACCGTGTTGTTTTGTATTAATAATTTGGGAAATTTCCACTTGTACCCCTCTGGTATGGGCTAATCTCACTTGTACCCCTACTTTTCAGGAAAGCCCACTTGTACCCTCTAACTTTCTAGTTATTCTCACGTAAACCTCTTAGGTATAGTAAATGATAAATATTGAGGATGATTGTGGTAAAAGAGTAAAAGAGTAAAAGATGAATGTTGAAGATGAAGTGGAGTCATATAAAAATGAATTTGGAGGGAAAAATGGTATTTGTTGGAAAGAAAACAAAAATTTCAATTAAGGTATCATATTGTTTACATAGCCTTTAACATCTTACGCAAGGGTACTTAACACTTCTTCCCCACTACAAAATGACAAACGAGAATTCACTTAACGTCTTAATTGTTGGTATTTAGTATTATGATGTTGGAGTGTGGACTTTCCTTAAAACTAAGGGTACAAGTGAGAATAGTCTATACGTCAGGGGTATTAGTGAGAATAACTAGTAAATTGAAGGGTATAGGTGGGCTTTTCTAAAAAGAGGGGTATAAGTGAGATTAACCCATAACAGAGGGGTACAAGTGAGAATTTCCCTTCTTTTTGGGGAGCCTGCGTGCTTTTACCCAAAGGAGTGGTTAAGCAAATATCTCGTTTATGTAAGAATTTTTTGTGGGGAATTGATAACGCTGGTAGGGGGTTAGTTTTTCAGAAATTGGTTACTTTATGCAGGCCTAGAGCTGAAGGAGGCTATGACATTAAGGAAATCATAAGTTGGAATAAGGCTCAAGTTGTGAAATGGATCTGAAAAGTTGAAACTCAGCCCCTCTCACTTTGGATTCAATGGATAAAAGCTTACATATTGCAGGGTCATGATATGTGGGAGGCTCAGAAAACTTCAGCAACTTCTTGTTATTGGAATAATATTTTAACTGTTAGGACTAATCTTATCAATTTGTTGGGTGTTGACAGTGCTAAACTTTTTTTGGCTCGAATGGATGTCGCCTTTGATGCTGGTCAAGCTTATGACGTTTTCAGGTTGGCTCAACCGAAGGTGGATTGGAGATACACCGTCTATGATCCAATAGTCTACCCTAAACATGGGTTTATTGGACATCTGACTGTCCTAATGAAGCTACCCACCGTGGATAAGTTTATGCAAAAGGGATTCATGTGGGTTAATCGATGCTGTTTATGTGAGGCGGCTGCGAAAACTCATTCTCATATTTTCTTTTACTGCCCCTACCTGGTGCTATTTGGTTACTAATCTTTTGCTACCACTCTAATGATTTGGAAGATATCTTGAGCTGGTTCAAGTCTCATAATAGAGGGAGTGTAATAACAGCCCTGTTTAAGGACCCTTTGATCGACCGTTGACCAGAGAAGACCGTAGGAGGGGATAAGAGAGAGGATAAAGGACCTACGTATCTGTTTACTCGACCTAGCATGGGCTACTCGGCCGAGTAGTGGTAACACTCGACCGAGTAGGGCTTACTCGGCCGAGTATAAAAGTACTCGACCGAGTATCGCCGCTGTTGACGCGTTATTATAAAACGCAAGTTTGTAAACCCTTTTTCATTTTTGACGATTCCCTATCTTTCTAACCCTAATATATCTCTCTCTCTCTTACCTGTCACCACCTCTCAATGCTCTCTCACCTAGCCTAGACACTAACCCAAGACGGGGGAATGGTTTATGCTTGGAGTCTTTGAGTCGGGATGTCATCGTTGTCGATTTCGGTCCGCATCTCAAGGTAACTCGGTAGTCTAGTAATAGGAAATGGTTATTAATTGTATGATTCGCCTCGGAGTCTTGTCTTGCTAGTTGTTGGATGCACTTTCATGGACTAGCGTTAAGGTAGGATTTTCCTACTCGATTTACTGTTTAATTGATTTTAAGATTGTGTGGTAATTGTTTGTACGATTGATATTGTGATTATCTGCTGTTGTTGGATTGGAGTTTGGTGTTGGTGTTATGATGGTTATTGGTGATGTTCGCGAGGCTCGTCCTCGGCTGAATGGAGTCACTTACGGGAGTGGCTTCACGCCCTAGTTTCGCCCTCTGTGGAACCCGCCACAGGAGGGGATGTGGACATTAATGAACAGGGTTATCGCTCGTTGATGAGCGGGAATTTGGTGGGCAAGGCTACGGTCGCCCACTGGCAGGGCTACACACTTTGGTGTGTAGTCAATTACGTGATGAGATTTGGAGTTGGAGGTGGATTGTGTAACAGCTGTTTATCTGTAACATACCTTGTCTTATCTTGATTGTTCAGTAACTAACCCTGTGTTGTGTTTTAAAACTGTGCTGATCCATTCGGGGATGGTGAGTAGTTGGTTTAGCAGGTACAACTGGTTTTGATGCTTGTGGGCTTGGAAGGGAATCGAGTCATCACGCTACCGAAATAGATGTCACCGCCACTCATGCTTAATAGTCTTTATAGTTATTCATGTTGTATCTTGCTACGTTGTTATATGATGTAAAGTCTTAAGTTATTTAATAAATGTTCTTCTATTGTTAATTTGATCTACTACCTCAGGCAACCGGGATGGTAGCACCTTCATACATTGGGGTGGTCCTTGGTAAGACACCTTTGTGTACGGGGGTGTTACAGGGAGTAGCTGGACAAAAAACGGAGGAGATGTGCTCTAATGTGTACTATCTATCACATATGGCAAGAGCCTAATAATCGTGTTTTTAAAGGTTTGACTAGTTAGTTTGATTCAATTGTACAACTTATTGTCATTTGGGTCAATCTTAGGATGTTCCATTGCTCTTTTGGTTTAGATGAAGCTACTATAACTCGTCATATGTAATATGTATCACCTTATATTATAGGGAGCTATTCTGACTTCCTTTGTAGGATTGGTTAGAGGGATCTTGTATTATCCTTCCTTATTAATAAGAGATCCTCTTGCAATTCTGCAAAAAAAAAAATAATAATAATAATAAATAATAATAATAATAATAATAATAATAATAATAATAATAATAATAATAATAATAATAATAATAATAATAATAATAATAATAATAATAATAATAATAATAATAATAAGAAGAAGAATAATAAGAAGAAGAAGAAGAAGAAGAAGAAGAAGAAGAAGAAGAAGAAGAATTGGAATTTTGGGACAATTTATATTAGAAGAATTGGAATTTTGGGACAATTTATATTTTTAATTTTGGGACAATTGATAAGGATAAAGAGTAAAGTGAGAGTTGGGTGTGACTTTGAGAGTATTCAATGAGAAAGTAGGTAATTTCGTTTTTTTATAAAGTATAATGTTTAGAGTAAATAATTAATGTTTTTTTTTGCTTGGATTTTAATAAAAGTCGTAGGAAAATCACCCTATGTAACGGTCTTATACCGTGTATTTTTGCAAAATGTGACCACTTTTTGGTTAGTAGTGATTGCTGTTGGGTAAATATTTAATAATTATCCTATGCGATTGGTCACTATTTGAAAAAAAAAGGTCGCACATAAGATGGTCGTACAAGAGAATTTGTGAAAATCGTAACTTTTTCAAAACTCGTCAATACTATAATTAAACATGTATGAGTTTTTATAGTTAACTTAGCTTATCTTTTCTGAACTTTTTTTTTGCCAAACTTTACTTTGCTTAACTTTTCTGAACTTATTTTTGTTAAACTTAACTTAACTTATTTTTGCTGAACTTTTTTGAACTTATTTTTTGTTGAACTTAACTTAACTTAATTTTTTTTTTTTTTTTTTTTTGCTAAACTTAACTTTTTTTTGCTTAACTTTGCTGAACTTAACTTATTTTTGCCTGAACTTAACTTAGATTAAGTAAAGAAAAGTTCAAAAGAACATGGCCTAAGAGGGGAGAAAATTGCTCTTTAAGTTTGCGCACCCTCTCTGCTTTATTTTTAGTAATATTAAAAGTATATGTAAATATTTCATTGAAACTGGACATGGTTTATTTCTTATTATTAACCTCTTAACGGAATTATTCTGATTCCAAATAAGTTTGCTAATTACAATTAGGCCCTGTTCTTTTGGACTAAAATTGTCTGAACTGGACTGAACTTAATGGAGCTGAACTGAACTGAACATAATAGAGCTGAATTGAATTGAACTAAACTGAACTGAACTGAACTAAACTGAACTGAATCGAACTAAAATAAAAATAAAAATATCATAATAATAATAACAATAATAATAATAATAATAATACCAATAATAATAATAAATATTATAATAATATTATTCATTATTATTGATAATAATATATTAATATAATAAATAATAATCTAATAAGTTATATAAAAAACAAAATAGTAATATAATAATAAATATAGTAATAATAATAATATATTACTAATATAAATGATAACATTATTAATAATAATATAATATATTAATAATAATAACTAAAAAAATATGATAAGTATAATATAAATATTATATATAATTATAAAAAAATAATAATAATAATAATAATAATAATATTAAAAGTAATATAATAATTTATTATAATAATAATAATATGTTGTTAATAATATTAATAAAAATGAATATATTAATAAAATAATAAATATAATATAACAATATAATAATAATAGTAATATAAATATAAATAATAATACTACTAAAATTGCCATTAATCATAATATAATAATAAATAAATAAATTAAATATAAATAAAATAATAATAGTAGTAATATAATAAATGTTAAAAAGAAATATTAATATAATAATAATAATAATAATAATAATAATAATAATAATAATAATAATAATAATAATAATAATAATGATAATAAGATTATAAAATAAGAATAATAATATTAATGTGAAAGAAACTAATCTGAACTGAATTAAATTGAACTGATTTGAATGGAACTGAATTGAACCGAGTTATACTGAATAGAACTAAATTTATTAAAACTGAAATTTAAGTTCAAAAAACAACGCCTTATAATAGGAAATTGAATTATTTTAGGAAAATGGGTAAAGATTTGGGGGTATATAACGACTTGATCAATCTCTATTCTCTAGTCCCCAACCAACCTTGATAACCTTGTTAGTTGTTAATTAATACTCCGTAACTTAAGACTACTCCTACAACTCCGTAATATATTGATTCATTGCTTCTCCCGTGAAACAAAACGCGGTTGCTTCCAAGTAGGGATGGCAATGGGCAGGGTCCGCCTAGACCTGGATCCGGACCCGAGATTTTTCCTTTGGACCCGTACCCGACCCAGACCCGCAAGGGTCTAAAATTTAAGGATCCATACCCGGACCCTATGGGTAAGGGTAGTGGTCTACCCGCGTGTCCAAGTTTCAGCTACTTTAGTAACAAGATTAACAGTTATGGGATCTATAATATTAAAAAACAAATTCATACTACTTTAACATTATGAGTATATTAATCTGCCGTTAATGGTGGTTGTCGGTCGCCGCCTATTAGAGAGGTGGTTGCCAGTCACGTATCAGTGTTGTGGTGGTGGTTTTCTTGTGTCAGTGGTGGAGTGGTGGTATTGTGAGTGGTGGTATTGTCAGAAGAGTTTGGTTGGGTTTTATCACTTTATGGGATGAGGGAAGAGAAAGAGACTTTAGTTGAGTTTCTACAGTCTGTCAATATGAATTCAGAAAAGTTGTGATTTTGATTTTTTTTTCTTTAATAAAGGATCTAAGGGTCGGGTATGGGTCTCTAAACTTAGACCCGGACCCGGACCCGAAATATTTTCTTAAGACTCATACCCGACCCATACCCATTGGGTCTGAAAAAATGAGAGCCATACCCAACCCATTAGGGTCCGACCCTCAGGGTCTGGGTCGGGTCCCCGACCACTGCCATCCCTACTCCCAAGCAACATCGGAGGACAACGACATTAATCAACATCGGACGACAACCACCTCTGAATCTATTTAATTGATTACTTAGCTGCTTATAATTAGTAGGAGGTAATTGTTTGTTTACTCGCTATCATGTTTATACTTTATACATTATTGTTTGAGGATTTGATAGTATGAATTTGATGTGCTTGAATGTTGTATGCAAACATTACAAAGTTTGTGTGTGTTTGGTTAGTAACTATGATTGTTTACTAAAGATGGTGCTGATTGTTATTCAGAGATGGGTGACTACATAAGCAGTTAGTTTGCCTGATGATATTATGAGTTATTTACTCTCTTCCTTGACGGTGAGGGATGCTTTTAGACTAAGGTCTTTGTCACCAACCTGGAAAGACCTCCCTGATACCCGCTCCGTTCTCCTGTTTGATGGTTATACTATTTTAGAGGGAGGATCATATTCTCGCAGATCTGCGTTTGTACAGGCGGTTGATCAGTTTTTTAAATTATGGAAACCACATAAAGCAACTGCACCCAAAATCAAGTTTGGCCTTGAAGATGAATTTTGTTCACATATTGATGACTGGATTGCAACTGTCATTGCAAAGGAAATTGCTGAATTAGACCTTGATTTTAATTTATTCACGAGGCTTGAAATCTACAAGTATATGTTCCCTTGTTATCTTTTCGAATCTGAAAAGAGGTCTTGTTTGAAGCATTTACGATTAATATTTTGTGATCTCACTTTATTATGTGATGTCCACACAAGCTGGTTAAATAAGTTAACTACAGTTGAGCTGATTGATGTATCTTTGGAATTGACTGACATAAAGTGTATCCTATCAAATGCTGTAAATTTGGAATCTCAAAGTTTGAAGTAGTGTGATCTTAGAGGAAACCTATGTGTTCAACATCCTTCTTTGAAGAAACTTGTCATTGCCCAAACTTGTCTTCACCTTGAGCTCATTTGTCCCAATCTTGAGATATTTGAATTTTTGGGCACTACTCATTTCACGTTTTCCAGCATTCCTCTTTTGAGAAAAGCGTCGCTCCAACTCCATTACAGCATAGCAAGAGGCTCATCAGTGTTTAGTAACCTTGCTCGAAGTGCGCCCTGCCTTGAAACTTTGTTTCTTTTGGTGACGACTCAGGTAAGTGACTTTACATTTCGGACAAGGCTTATTACCAATAATGTTGCTACTGACATCTTGTATATTTTCAGATACACCCAGTGCCTCGACGCCTAACTATGTCTTGTCTCAAGGGCTTGGATTTGCTTATGACTCTTCCATCTGGTTTCGATATTTATGCTATTACACATATGTTCCAAAAAATTCTCTTTTACGTTCCACACTACTTCTCCTAACTTTCTCTCTCTAGAAAAGAGAGCTCCTTTTCTCTCGTTTTGAGAGCTTTAAAAAAGTTTATTAAAAATTAAAAGAAAACAAAACAAAACAAAAACAATCAACATCTTCTATTTTTCTGGGTTTCCTTTGGTTTTGAAGAACCCTAGAAAAAGAATCCTATTATCCTTCCTTTCTTCAAAATTTTATTTCAGTTTTTTTCTTTCAATCATTACACTTCCTCTCCGTTTATTGGGTTTCTGATATTGGAATGTTCATCTTCCAAAATCACTCTTTTACTGACAAAAGCTTTTAAGGGGATTGGTCTTCAAAAACCCTAGATCTTCCCTCTGACAGTTCTGTCAGTTTTAACATATCAATAAACCAAAAAAATAGCATTAATATTTTCAATCATTGGCCTTTATTGAACTTAATTGGTGCCTTTGCTGTTTTAGAGTTCCAAAAAATCTGCGCCAATAAATCGTCTTCTCTTTTTTGTGGATTGGGGAGGTAGGGAGGCTAATCTACTTCCTCTCTCTTAGGTTAGGGTTTTAATTACTATTTAAGCTGAGGAGATGGGGAAGTTCAGACCATCCAACTTCACTTCTTCCTTGTCTTCTCAAAGTTGTCTTTCTGACCAATATAATCAATCACTTTTTTCAAATCAAACCAGCTTTAAAATGGAGTTTGAAGCTCAGTTTGGGCATTTTGGAAATGGGAGGGCTGGGATTGCGGATGGTGTTCATCAAAACTTTTATCATCATCAGAATTTTCATCAACCTCACCAAAATTCGGAATTTAATCCTATGAATGCTTTGCATGCAAACATCTGGAGGTATCCTAGGTCGGGGGGGTCATAAATGTTGATCCGGCTGAATTAGGACGATCAAGGGAGTTTTGGGGAAACTGTTGTTTGGGTTTCCTAGTTGATTACCGGTTATTTGAAGCTGATTTAATTAGTGATCTTATTAGGAGGAAATGGAGTAGAAATGGGAGAATAACTGTATTCCGGATGGGGGAAATCTATGTTTTCCACTGTGAAAGTGTGGAGGACTTAGAAGGTTTGCTGGCAAGGACTACGGTTACAATAGATGGTGCTTTGATGGTCCTTGCAAGATGGTATCCTGATACGGTGCCAAGAACAGTCCGTTTCCCATATGCTGAGTTGTGGGTCCGTGTATGTGGCTTGCCGTTTGAATGTCTTAACATGCATGTGGCGCATGTTGCTGGAAAACTCCTAAGTCACCATTATCAGGTTGAGCATTTTGATTTTGTTCCAAGAAATGATTACTTAAGGTTGAGGGTGTGTCTGAAGTTGAATGAACCCTTAATGCCGGGTTTTTATTTGGCCATGGATGATGGTCATCTTTTATGGGTTCAATTTAAGTATGAAGAAGTTTTTAAGTATTGTGTCAAGTGTGGTAAGGTGGGTCACAAGGGTTCGCAGTGTAGGGAGAGTATGACTTCTGTGGTCACAACTATAAACTCAATGCTAGATAGGACGGTGGAACGGGGTTTTGTGGTCTTCCAAGCACATAGTAATCACACTATGTTCAACTTGGATCTGAGGGCTACTCCATCTACTACTCGTTACATATCTTCCAGACTGCAACTGGGTAATGCAAGGTTGGCAACAGATGGGCTAAGGAGGCAGGCAAGGGAAAGGGCGGTAAATTTTGATCTGGGGACCACGCCAGGTGGCCGTGTTTTGCCTGGTATGAGTTTCGCAGTAACAGCTCAACCATTTGCAGGACCGGTTATCTTTCAGATGGGAGCAGGTGCTGTGCATTTGGGAGAGGAAGGGGGTATTGTTGTGCCTGTTGGTGGAGTGCAACAACCTGATGAAGGAAATGGGCAAGGGCAAGATACTGTGATGGGGGAGGTTAATGTGGGGGTAAATCAGATGGAAAATCAAGGGGGTGTGGAACTGACTGCAAATGGTGTCAATGTAAATGTTACTGTGGGGGGTGGGAATGATGCTCAGGGTCCGGTGTCAGGCCCACCTGGTGCAGGTGGATGGTTGATGGGGGAAGGTAGTGGTGGTAATCAGGAAGAGTACTATAGTGCTGGGGAAGAGTTTGAACCAAATCCAAATGTTAATCCAAATGTGAATCCATTAAATGCGCAGGGGGTTTTGCAGCAGCTACAAGTAAATGATCCGTATGTGATTTTTGCAGGACCAAGAAATCAAAGGGGGGTTCTGGATCGCGACATGAGAATTCAGGAGGCTATCTTATTTAGAATTGAGGATGACCATGAGTGGACTAGGGTTCTTGATGATGATCGTGGTTATAATCAGACATTTGACCTCCCTCTGGTGGGATTCCCATTGTCTATCATTACTATGAAGGGGAAAATGTGGGTGGTGTAGGGCAAGCTGGGGTTGATGTGGGAGCAGGTGAGGGGACTAATTATGATAATGCAATTGTGCTTAGTTCAGATTTTGAGGTTGAGATGAATGAAGAAGGAGATGTGGGTATGGAGTAGGCTGGAGGGGATGGAAATTCAGATTCTTATCCTAGTAGTTGGATGGTTTTTCAGGGGGATTTGGGAAATACGTCTGATGAGACGTCTCTATTTCATCATAGTTCTGCTATAAACTTAGTATCAAGTTCTGATAATAACACTGAGGTGCAGGGTCCAAGAGTGCAGCCTAATACTGAACTGTGTCTGACTGTTGGGACACAGGAGGGTGGGATACAGGAGGGTGGGACAGCAGGAGGAACTGATATAACAAAGACTGAGGACAGATTGGATCTTTCTGTGGTTCCCATGGCTATCATACGCAAGGATTTAGAGCTGGAAGCTACATCAGCGTCTGTCAAGCCCCTGGTTGAGGTGTTAGAAGCTGGTAAGGGTAAAGCAGTCCTGGAACTGGAGGGGCAGGGTGATAATATGGGAAATGATGGTGTGGCACCTACTCAGATGAAGCTATTTGATGTCCCAGTCTATGGGAAACCATCATCAACTCTGATTGCTGCAATGGATGGTGAAAAGAAAGCTTCAAGCATTTCTGATAGTTTTATGGGGACGGCTGATTGTTACCATAAATCTGATTTCCATGAGGAATACAAGGATGCTATTGCTGTTGGGAAGAAGAGAAAGTGTTGCACACAGGTGGATGATTTACTCATTCCTAAGGATATGTCTATTGGAAGGGCCAAGGAGTACTTGATCCACCTTGCTAAAAAAAGGTGGCCTGCTGGAAGGACTTGGTCTGGAGTCCAGGGAAGGGGTGGTGGATTTAGGCTGGCAGTCACTGATATGGAGATTGAAGTCTCCTCTGATTCTTCTGTATCTGGTACCATTGACGGTTTTGCGGAGGTTGGACCATCTCAACCTCCTTCTTTTCCATGAAAGGTCTCACTTGGAATTGTAGGGGTCTAAAGAATGCGCTTGCCCCTACAATTCCTAAAATAAGAGCGCTTCTAAGTAGTACGTATTATGATTTTGTTTTTCTCGTTGAAACTAAGTGTTGTGTAAGTAGTATTGGCCCTTTGTTTAGGCCTTTTGGTTTTTCGAATAATCTGGGAATAGATGCTAATGGTAGTGCCGGGGGGTTGTGGGTAGGATGGAGAAATGAGGCAAGAATAAGCCATGTTTTGTCTTGTAATAATTTTATCGTCTTGCTAGTAGAAAAATGTCAAGGACGTTTATGGTACCTTGTGCTTTTTTATGGTTCTCCATATTGTCATCAACGAAGACCGGTTCTTCAGGAACTTGAAGACTGCCTTCAAAAACTGGTTTACCCATTCTTAATTGTGGGTGATTTCAATCAAGTTGAGTATCAAAGTGATAAATTGAGCTCCAGTAATAGAACAATAACGGGAGCATATGATTTCAATATATGGCGGATTACGAATCAAATGGTGGATATACCCTTCAAAGGGCCACGATATACTTGGTGTAATAATCGGAAAGGGAAGAAAAGAGTGTATGAAAGAATTGACCGTGCACTTGGATCAAAAGATTGGCTCTCGGTCTTTCCTAATACCGGAATCAAGCATTACCCAATTCAAATTTCGGATCATGCTCCTATTGAGCTTGATTTACAGTTGATAAAAAATAATAAGCAAAAGCCTTACAAGTTGGATGCATGGGTTTTAGAGTATGAGGAGTGTATCAACATTATTAAGGATATTTGGCGACATGAAATTTGGGGCACGCCTAGTTTTCGAGTAGCAAGGAAATTTTCAAGGGTGAGGCATCGTGTTAAAAAATGGGCTTTGGATAAGAGAATGGAGTGGAAGCAGAAATGGGATGACTTTGATAATACTCTAGAAAAGGGTATTGAGATCGCTATTAAAGATGGTAATGACGAGTTATATACAAAAACAAATGAAGAAGTACGTGAATTTTCTAAGGCATCGGCAGTTTTTTGGAAGCAACGTGCTAAGTTAAAATGGATGGTTGATGGGGATACGTGTACTAAATACTTCTTCAACTGGGTAAAGGGACGTGCGGGTCGAAACTTCATTCTAGGGGTAAAAGATAATATGGGTAATTGGGTTTATGATTCTGGCACTTTGGGGAGTATGTTTCATGATTACTACTTTTCCTTGTATAATCCAGAAATACGGGTGGATAGTGGAACTTGGACCCGAGTTACTGATTCCTTTTTGAGTAATGTACAACAAACAGTTCCAAGTGATGATGGAGATATGCTAACTCGGCCGTATACAGCTAAAGAAGTGCGCACGACGGTTTTTCAAATGGGATCATATAAGTCTCCAGGGCCAGATGGGATTCCACCAGTCTTTTATCAAAAATGTTGGAACTTTATTAAGAGGGATGTCACGGAGGCGGTTCTTTCTGTTCTTAATTCCGGGAAAGTTTTACAAGAAATGAATAGGACTTTTATTTGCTTGGTTCCGAAATGTGATAATCCAGAAGGTGTGAGTGACTACCGTCCTATAAGCTTATGCAACGTTTTTATGAGGATTGTCTCTAAGTGTATTACGAACCGTCTTTCAAATGTGATGAAATGCTTGATAGGGGAACTCCAGAATGCTTTTATTTCGGGAAGGCAAATTTCGGATAATGTTTTATTAGCTCATGAAGCAATCCACAAAATCAATTTGCATAAGAAAGGGAAGACTGGCCGATATGCTTTTAAAGCAGATATGAGTAAAGCATATGATCGTGTAAGATGGGATTTTCTACGGGCCGTTTTAGAAAAGTTTGGAATTCCGTACAGAATGGTGAAGTTGATCATGATGTGTGTTTCTTCGGTCTCTTATCAGGTTCTCTTTAATGGAGCTCCCTTAAGATTATTCAAGCCGACTTGTGGTTTAAGACAGGGAGACCCATTGTCGCCATATTTGTTTGTTCTTTGTATGGAGGCGCTGTCTTTGAATATTCTTGATGCGCAGAAGAATGGGCTCTTGAAAGGAATCACCCTATGTCGAGGGGTGGAGGCTTTATCGCATCTTTTCTTTGCGGATGATGCGGTGTTTTTTCTTCATGATAATAACAACTCAGCAAAGTCACTAAAGACCATCTTGGACAATTATTGTATGGTCTCGGGACAAGTCATGAATGATGACAAGTCAGGAATTCTCTTCAGCCCTAGTACTACGCTGACTAAGGCACGACATGGGATGAAGACGTTAAAGATAAAAGGGAAGAAAAATATTGGAAAATATCTAGGATTACCTACTAAGTTTCAAGGATCTAAACATGAGCTGTTTAGGAGCCTGATTGATAACGTCATGAAAAGAATTTCCTCTTGGAATGGGATTTTTTTGTCACCAGCGGGAAGGCTTACTCTTATTTCCTCCGTTCTCTCAAATCTTTCTAATTATGTTCTATCGGTATTTAAAATACCGGTAAGTGTGACTAATAAGATTAATTCCTTATTAGCACATTTTTGGTGGGCGGGTAGTAAATCAGGGAGGTCTATTCACTGGTGTAGTAAGAAATTCCTAAGCTTGCCAAAGCGAGAGGGAGGGCTGGGAATTCGAAACATTGAATGCCTGAAGCAAGCAATGTTGGCTAAACATGGGTGGAGAATTTTATCAGGTTCGGAATCCTATTTCGTAAAGGTTTTTCGTAAAAAATTGCTAAAGGAAGGAACGCTCACGGAAACTTTAGCGCTGAACTATGGTAACAATTTGTCATGGGGGGCAAAAAGTATCCTACATGGGCTGACTTTGGTACGACAAAACATAGGATGGAAGCCTGGTCTGGACTCAAGCTTGAATGTGTGGATTAATAATTGGGTGGGAGGACAGTGTCCAGAGCCACATCTGAGCGTGTTGGATGCTGAGTTCGCGGCGCTAAGGAACATTACGGTTAAGGACTTGACTATGCGGACGGCTGATGGGAGGAGAGCTTGGAATGAAGCTTTTGTTAGACAAATTTTTGAGGAAGAAAGTGCGTACTTGATTTTACCTAAGCCTTTTTGCAATTCGCAAATAAGGGATGAGGTGTATTGGTTACATTGAAATGATGGTGAGTATAGTGTAAAGAGTGGATATGGTGTAAATTTTGAGGAATTCATGGATCGTCGAGGATCGGACAAAGACAAGGCTAGAATAGGGGAGGATATACGCTTGTTTTGCAGGCGAAAATTGTGGAAATTGCCGGGGCCTCAGACATGGAAAATCCTAGTGTGGAAAATTCTAACAAACACTCTTTCGGTAGGAAAGAATTTTAGGAAAAGGAATATTGGGATTGACACAAATTGCAAGCTATGTTTGACAAATGATATGAACATGGAAACAATGGAACATTTATTTCGTGACTGTCCTGTGTCACGGAGATTATGGGCTTGTTCAGAGCTCGGAATACATGCTGAGTTGGGCTCGCATTTGTGTATTACGAAATGGCTAATTGAATGGATTTCATATCTAGGAAACTTGGAAGGCGGAGACGCTCGGGTGGTCCGGTTTTTGGCGATGATTTGGTGCCTATGGAGTATCCGGAATAAAATTCTCTTTCAAGGTTTGACCTTCCACCCACTTATGTTCTATAATTTATGGACACAAATGGTTGGGACGGCGGATCAGGCGATGAAGGCGCGTGAAAAGGAAGTACTCACTACAATGGTTTCCTCAGGTATATCAAGAATGGATAGTATGCTGTGGATTAGAGACAGTAAACCGGTTTGTATTGTGGGTGAAATAAGAAATTGTGACTATGTAAGGGTTAATGTGGATGCTGGATGGTGGGGGATTGAGAAAGCGGGTATTGGTTGGGAAGGTATACTAGGGAATGGGCAAAGATGTTTCAGTGAGGTGAGGAAGATTAGAGCTGAGACACCGTTACAAGCTGAGGGCCTGGGGGTGTTAGCGGTTATGTTATGGGCTCAGGAGCAAGGCATACGACACTTAGAGATCTCTACGGACTGCATTTCTATTGTCTATCAACTAGCTGGTATTGAACGAACGCATCACCTCCTTAAAGCGCTTCTAAAGGATGTTATTGGGGTTGCCGCTTCTTTTCATTGTTTAGCTATTAGTTTTATTCCTAAATCGTTTAATAAAAGAGCACATGGTCTTGCATGTAAGGCTATGGATAGTTAGGTGTACCTTCTTTTACAGCTGCCAAAAAAAAAAAAAAAATATATATGTTATATGCCTCTCCCGTCCTTGAAAAGTTGCATTTAAAGGTTAGTCATGATTTTCATTTAGAATCAATATTTTTGATTTCTAAGCAGAGGTGGTGGCAGATTCTCAGACTGGTGATGAAAGCAGTCACCAATATATGCTACCAATTTGTTTACAAGGGTTGATGGTTCCAATTGGGTCATTACCCAACTGACCTAAATGCAATCGATGTCAGCCACAAAGAACCACCCACAAGACCAATATTTACCATTGAACTACAATCTGAATTAATATTGATAGGCTGCGTTCCAGTTTTTGTTTAACAATGGGAAACTGTAGTTAAAGGTTAATATTGATCCGCAGTCCAACCTCTAAATTATTTACTGCAAGCCTATTATTCTTTAACACCTTTAATAATTCGGTTTTAGAGTAAGGTGTTTGACGTCTAGGCTCCCTGATTTGTTATTTGTGTCATTTATATTTATTGCTAAACATGCTTCGCTTGTTTGACCTGTTATATTTGTATCTATTTGGTGGCAACAGAGGGAGCCCAATATGCTGCCGGATGAACCCCCTCAACGGCTATATGTGGACCGTCCACATTCCCATTTGAAACAAGTTAAATTTCAAGGAGTATGGGCGGCATTCGCTTGCTCTGAACTAGTGGAGTACTTGTTTAAAAATTGTCTCTCGCTTCAGCAAATGATTTTTGAGGTGGGTGCTGAAGCCAGTCCCATTTTGAAGGGGAAACCATACTTCATCGCGTGGCAGAATAAGAAATCCACGATGGTAAAATTTAGTTGATGTAATTTCCTTTCGCTTGTATCATTTTTTTGAAGAACAACAATTTATTTCTGATTCTTACTCGATGGTGAATCCTATTTAGTATTAAATTGATGAGACCTAACTAACACACTTTTTATTAATTTATTTAATTCTTAATTACTAAATAAAAAATAAATGAGAATAACTATTTTTCTATTGGTTATATTTTCTTGTGGGACCATTTAAGCCTCTTGTTTAGTGTAGCTTTTTACTAGCTTAATTTAAGCTAGTTGATGTGGAGTGCTCCAATGGTTAAACAAGTAGCTTGAAATCTTTTTTATTTGCAAGCAAGTCCTTTTAGGTAACCATTGGAGATGCTCTAACAATCCAACTGTTGAGCTGATTGTCGTCTGAATGTTGGTATCACCTCATGATACACTTGGGCTCTGTTTTTTTCTTTTTTTGGTTGAATGAAGTTGAAGTGAAAGCTAAACTGAACTAAAGTACGCTCTATTGAATTGAAGTCGTGATGTGTGATCCGTAGCATGCACGCCCGAGACGACGTGTGATCCGTAGCACACATCGGAAGACATGATGTGTGATCCGTAATACGCATAAGAGAGGTGACATGTGATCCGTAGCATGCACCGGATGACGCGTGATTGTAGCACGCATAATGATGGTATTGGGATTGATACTTATTGTTGCTAATGATTGTGGTGTTGTGTAAGTTTTGATTATACCTACTCAACCATTTGGCCGACTAGTGTATTTTTGTATGTCAAAACCTTTTTCTAAACTAAATTCACCACTACGGCAAGCACCTAATATCTGTAGAGGAATCTAATGAGGACTCAACCAATTTTAAGCAATGTTAAGGAAGAAAGGGGTTTAGAGACGTTACAAGATCGTCAAGTGGAGCTCTCTTACCCGGCCATGAAGTTGGGGGTTCGATTCTTACCAGCAACATAGTTCGCTCATTTGAAAAAAGAAAAAAAAAAGCAATACTTGTTGGTAGTGGAAACTGTGTTACAGTGTTAGACTATAGGACTAACTACAAGGCCGTAACCTAAACAGTAAACACAGCGAGCAATAACTCCGAGTTCAGAAGAAGATTGACATATATCTCCATAGTCTCCAATATACAGAACATATAGGGGTTAACTTACTGAAACCGAGAGAGTAAAGTGAAGACTTCGAATTCTGTCATACGCTCAGCCAGATTTAACCATTAACTAGAAACTAGTAATACAGACTACAACTCCGCACGACTTTAGAATAATTTCATCAGTTTACATAGAATACACTATACTTTAGCATCCTACACTCGAATAAAGTCTTCTCAACAACAATGGAATTACAACAATACCTCAAACACAAAATAGTTGTTTCCGAAACTGTATTGGCCGATTAAAACCGAAGGACGGAAACATATCAAACCCAGACCGGAACCAGTCATCGTATGGGGATGCCCAGATTGGCCAACAAAGGACTAAAATTGATCAATGCAATACCTAATGCACCATTAATCATCAAACAACTAAACCAATCAATAATGCAATACCTAATTCATCATCAATCATCAATCATCAAATCAAAGTTTAAGCCCGACCCAGATCGAAAACTATACAACAACAGCATTACCTCGGCGCCTTTAAAGGGATCTAGCAATACGCAGCTTTATGACAGAATGAACCACAAACCATCAAACATTGCAATAATGAACCACAAAATCATTACTCCACAATGCTAAATTCACCATAAAAATTTGATCAAAATCCAAAAATGTCAACAAAATCTAGCCACTTCATAAATAAACCAAATCAAAACATAAGCTTGAGTAAAAAATAAAAACTTCAACTTAAACTAGAAAGCATATTCAGATCCATACGTAAATTACACGGCGAAATCCCAACAAAATTCATAAGCTACTTAACCTAAGACATAATTTATCACCGTTTACCTTTTAATTAAAATACCGTTGCAAAGAGTAAAAAAAGGAAAGCAACTGAGCAGTAGGGAGAGGGGTAGTATAATCAATTAACTGATCTTCTGATCAGGCATAGGAAAGAAGGGAGAAGCAGCAGCACCACGAGGAGGAGCAAACCCTAGAAATTTCTGCAAATTAGTCCTAATACTAATCGAACAAAGCAAGTACAAAAACGCCATCGAACAATCTGTCATATCATCACCAGGCAAATTCCTGTGGCTCATCTTCTGAACAAGTTTGATTGGAACAAAGGGTATTCTAGCGACCGCCTTTCCATCAAAAAGAGAATTCAGAAACCCGAAAACGAGGAACAAAGCAAGTGCGACAACGGCACCGGATTTGAGCTTGAACATGGACAGATCACGAGAAGCGTCTTTAAGGCTGGTTTCAACGCGATCCAACTTCTTGGTTTTGGAGGATTTGGAGGATGATAGTTGTGATGGGGGAAGAGGGGTTTTGAGGGTTTCCAGCTTTTTGGAGGATTTGTCAATGGCGGATTTGAGGGATTTGTAGGAGTTAGTGCGGTAGATTAGAAGGTAGGAGATAAATTCGCAGACAATGGCCGTGACAATTGAGATTAAGAGAATTGTTAGGCTGTCTGAGTATTTTGTTGTTGCTAGGAATTGGGACGCCATTGTTGATTGATTTAACCAAAGCTTTCTCTCTCTATCTCTAGTGGGTGTTTTTGTGATGATGGTTTTCTGAGTTGGGAAAGGTCAATGCTTCGGATAAATATAGATAGAGGTTAAACCCAACTAATAACTTTTTTTTTTATAGATTGATTAGGTAATTGTAGATCAACCTATCTCATCCTTTCGAATGATAGATGTAAGTTAAAGTCATCGGCTTTCAAACCACCTTGAAAGAGTTGGACATGAATATCCAATAGAAGCCATAAAGTCGGCAACTTTGCTGGCTTCACGAAAGCTATCACTTCATCAAAGAACTGAAGATCAAATTTTACATCTTAATAATAGGGTTTTTTGTCAAAAACTACCTTATATTTAGGGGTGTTTGTAAAAATACTACCTTATATTATTTTCTTTGTTTTCAACTACCTTTGTTTTCTTTATTTTTGGTCAAGAACTACCTACGCTAAGAGTCTAAACATATTTTGTCTGTTTTTCGACCTTAACTTATTTCAAATGACTCTTTTATATTTTAATCTTATTTAGGCCCGATGTTGGGAAGTCATGATGTACTTGCGCTTAATTTTAATAGATGTTTGTAGTTATTATTGAAATGTGAAATCCATAAATTTTTCTTATCTGAAGTGATATTGTGGTTTTGACACAATTGATCATTATTGTGTGATGTTAACAAAAACATGTGAGATAGGTTAATGTCGCCAAATCGACCAAATCTCGCCATATTTTCGACATAGGTAGTTTTTGACCAAAAAATGAGAAAACAAAGGTACTCTAAAACAAGAAAAATTATATAAGGTAGTGTTTTTCAAATACCCCTAAATATAAAGTAGTTTTTGACAAAAAAAACCCTTAATAATACTAGAAATTTCCCAAGGAATTTGCCAAGTACTACGAATTGAGTTGATAACACATAAATTATCACCTTCTACAATTAACTTCGAGATTTCTAAGTATTTAGCTGCTAACATGCCTTCTTTTAAAGCGAGAGTTTCAGCAACAAGAATACTATTAGATGTAAACACCTCGTTTCTGCACCTCCCGCCAAACACCCAGTGATGATTGGGCCGCATGTTTAGCATATGTCGCGATTTTATGACGTTTTGTAAATCGGTTAATAAAAGGTAACTCATACACTCTTGTCTACCCCTTGATTGTCATCTAGGTGTCATTACGGTCGTTTTGGCAGTAATTAGAGTACATTTGGAGTCCGGGTCAAAAACCGTCTTCATTTCCTAAAACTGTCAAATCCCGAGTCAAAAGCAATGTGCTTGTATATCTAATGTTAGGATCATATCTCATTTTGAGTCTCATATCACTTCTTTGGGCTAAATTTAAAGTTTACATTACAAAATGTGCATTTCATTTAGCTAAAATGACAACCGGATCTTTAGGCCCCTTTTACGAGGTGATAACGACTTTTTTGGGTCTGGCCTATTTCACAGAAAGTTTTAGATCTTTCTTTTAACTTTCCAACGCCACCGAAATCACCTTAATCCGAGTCTTGTAGAGAAAGTTAAGCCTAAAATACGACAGACTGTCAAACGCGTTTTCTCGCGCAGAAGAACCCTACCCAAGAAAGGACGCAGTAAGTGCTGCGCCTCTTCTAAGGGACGCAGCACCTGCTGCCCCTTTTCTCAAGGCTTTCTTTTGGTCCAAGTTTCCGTGTTTTAACCTAAGTCGGTTGTTTCCGGATCTTTCCTTCCGTATCCTATTCTTATTATAATTCCTCCGTGTGTTTAGTATAAATAGAGGCCTTCGCCTCACATATTTTTCACGCGAGTGTCCGCCCTTCTCTTCTCCCTTTGCATTCTAGACCTTGCTCTAAGCTTTTGACGCCTACGTGCTTGATCAATCGACCACGTAAGCTCAGATCATTCTGAGTACCATTCACGTTTGCATGACCGACCAATTTGACCACTACACAATCAATTAATCATTTTGTTTTAATTCCCTTTTCAAGGGCACTTTCATATTTGCATAGATCGAGTCGAGTTACCACTAAAAATCGATTTAGTTAAATCTCGCGACGCTAACATGTAAGTCTGAGGGTGTAAAATCCTATTTTATTTATTGTACTTTTATTTTGTATTATTAATGTAAGGTTTATATCATAAGCACGTTCAAAACCATCTTTAAAAACCGTCTTTTAAAACCATATT
Source organism: Silene latifolia (assembly GCF_048544455.1). Lineage (NCBI taxonomy): Eukaryota > Viridiplantae > Streptophyta > Magnoliopsida > Caryophyllales > Caryophyllaceae > Silene > Silene latifolia. The sequence goes on along the minus strand of NC_133530.1, from coordinate 56,583,168 downwards.
TACAAAACAGCAAAGATCTGACGTCGAGAAGAAACACAGCAGCAGCTGCGCCTCTTCGAAGAGTCGCAGTACATGTTGCGCCTCTTCCTGAGGCTGCCGCTGCTCCTGCTCTTCTTCTTCTTCCTCGACCTTCTGCAATCTTTCTTATTTTTCTTATTTCTTTCTTTTCTTTGTTCGTATCAGTACATAAATCATGTTTTAGTTAATTCTTTCAAATTATAACGTTTAAATCGACTTAAATCCCTTATAATTCGATATTTGCGGGTTTTCGTCGTTTATTTAAATCCGGGTTTTAGAGGCTCGATTCGTTCATATCCAGTCTCCGGAATTCATCTTTTGTATACAATTTTCTTTACATGATTTCAATTCATCTGAATCAAATTCGTTTTCAAGTTCAAAGTTTGTTCCTTCACTAAATCCAACACGAGTTCGTCATATAATCATGTAAACCGCTGTAAATTCTCACCTTTAATTCGTTTTATGACAATATTAGTATGCATGTAATCTGCTAAATTACTTCTACTTGAGTCAAACATCAATAATCGATCTTAAATTACCAATGAACGATAATTGACCCACGGTTCTGACTTCACAGCCAGAATCCTACTCAAGAACAGACGCATGAAGTGCTACGCCTCTTTTAGAGGACGCAGCAGATGCTGCGCCTGTTCTGGGTTGGCTTCTATCCCTGAACTTCCTTCTCGCCTTGACATAGCTCCTAATTACGTAATTAACCAACTATTAATCATATTACCACTCCTAATCTGATATATTCTTCATACTTTTATTTCTATTTTTAATTTCTTTTCTTTTCTTCTTCTTCAAAATCCCGTTTTGAGCGTGCTTTTGACGTAGATCAAATAATCATTGTAATCCTTGTAATTTTAATTCAATTGTAATTTATTATAGTTTATTTATCGCTCTTGTATGATTTATTTACTTGTCTTTCACATGTAATTAATCTAAATTCCAACTTCGACCCAATTGAGTGCTCAATTATATGTTCACCGACATAGTCTAATCTCACATGCTAGGACTAAAACATTGGATGTTGCATTGCATGCATATGATCGACGACATATCAACTATGAACGATTTCCCTAATCATTAGTATAGGCCGCTATCGAGGCGGGCGAGATTAGGTGTTCAATTAAAGAGCTTTCTAATACGTACCCTCACCCCTTACTCAAGACCTCTGTGAACATCTGTGTTCCTTGGCATCCACGAGAGTCATTCTAGACATAGAATGCTAAGGGTAACGAGTTCTTAGTGTTCATGTCACTAATTTATGTTTTGACATGGCACGGGGTATTCGAACGGTTCCAATTTCCCATAAAAATTGGTGGCGACTCCATAAATGCACGCTTATTCAAGCCCTTCCGCGCGCGCCGCGGGTGGCCCATGTCCACAGTTTGGCGACTCTGCTAGGGATGATACACTTACGTGTTACCCAGGGTGAAACTTGAACGAGGTTAGGGAATAGTTTATACGAGACAGCTGTCGGTTTTCATTACTCGACCTTCTTAGGTCGTTTAATTCGGCCTTCCTAGGCTTAAATGTTGATGAGATGGAGTTTATTATGCAATCAGATGGTCGGCATGTCTGTTGTTTCACAGTTACCAGGCCTAACCATCCTTCCACAAGAAGATACTTCATTGGGGAAAATTTGGACACTGTTGACAAAGTAAAGCTCAGCTCAGCTCAGCTAAGAAGGCCATAAGTTATTTTCAGTCCCTTTATGGGTTTACCGTGAAGGATGTTAACTTCAACAGGATGAAGTATTCACATATTTAATGTGGGTTTCAGCGAGGGAGGTACAGATCTGTCAAAGCAAACCAAATTTGCGTGTCAACTGACTTGGAATTGGTTTCTCTCTTTATTTCAGATAGGTGTCAGACCCCTGAAGGATCTGCCTATGGTATGCGGTCTGGTTTGACATTGCCACCACTGCCCAAAAAAACAAAGCTTGTTTGGAGGAGCGGTGTTTCATGCTCAAGACTGAATGCTATAGGCAATCCGCAAACCAGTGTTGATGCTGTTTTGTTTTATGGACAAATGGAAGGCGAAGAAGCCCAAAGAACGATACAATAAGATGGGAAGTGATGAAATGAGGTATAATTAGTATCGAGGATTGGTAATAAGTCGTATTGGAAAATTGTGCGGAGCATACGAGTCAAAAGTAGTTTCAGAATGTAACGTTTAGTATCGAAAGAGTTTTTTGCATAAACCTTATAGTTCATAATTAGAAACTTCAAGGTGAGATTATGTAATTTTTAATATATGACGAAGAACAAATACTTTTGTTGATTATTTTTCTGTTTCGATAAATAATCGTATCCCGAGCACATTAAAATGGTAGTTTGAGAATATTAAATTTTGAATAATAAAATAATGTTTTCAGTTTTAATTATGCGGATAAGACGTAAGTTGAGTTTCAATGGACCCAAATTTGAACTTTCAAAGTTGGCGCCAATGGTAAAAAAAATGAAATTTCGAGCATTGGCGCCAAATTGAAAATTGAATATTCGTCTTCAAACCATGTTAAAAATTGAAAATTCTTCTTGGTGCCAAGTCTAAGTTTCAAATATTTCAAATATTTGATATTGGCCCCAAATTTTGAATTCATATTTAATGTTAGTTTTGATCTATTTTCGATTTTCGTCCGCGGTTTCATTAAAAATGTTTTATTTACTTAAACTTAGATATTTTCGAATTTTTTCTAAAAAGTCTCATAGTATTTAAAATATTTTTAAAGTAATTTACAAAATATCGGAAAAAATAAGAAAAATTGTTAAAGAGATAAAAAAAAAGTAGAAGAGGTAGAAAAATGATGAAAAAGCATTTTTTTTATTTGTTGGAAAATATAATTTTTTATTGTCAATATTCGCACGCGGTTATTTGAAAATTTATTATTAGTTTAATAATTAAGTACACCATTCTTGGTGTTGAACATATAAACTTTACCTGATAATACAAATGACTTGACTCATGAATGACCCGAAATCGAACTAGGCTCAACCTAATCAAGCATATTGACCCATTGACCAACCGAACCGAACCCAACTGGCATGTTATAGTTATTCACTCGAATATCCCGACCAGTAAGTGACCCAACCTCAATCCGACTCGAACTGAATAAGCAACCTGGCCCGATCAAACCCGACCCCGACATGACCCAAACCGCCTTAAGGCTTAACCTGACCACTGACCTAAGTGACTCGATTGCCAACTTTAGAAACCTTGTACTCTATCAGTATCCCTTATGCCACAAAGAAAGCATTACTAAATTATTTTCTTTTAAAGTTCAGTATCTAGTCATCATAAAAAGATATAATTAATCAAATACATGATTCATTCATCAAAAAAGGAAACACATACTCCCTAGTCCTCATATCCTCTATTTTCTTCCATATTTCTTAATTAAACGGATTATTCAGGATTTTTTACCCTAGTTCTTTTTCTGGAAGATTTGTATAGTCTAAATTTATTAACATGTAGAGTAGTGTGTTTTGTGTGTTCCAAATGCATTTCCTTATTTCTTATGTAAAAAGGAAAGAGTAAGAAAATAATGGATAGAGGGAGTATAAGCTTACGAGTCTATTTGACACATACCAAATTAACCTTTGGCCGCGGGCCAACACTATCCACGGGAACAACAGATCACTAACCCAACAAGTAACAACACCAACTGCCTACCTCCCGAGTCACATAGAGCCATAGAGTGATAGAGGATAGGTTCAGAGCAACGACTACGTCGACTAGAGTGATGCCACAATGTCCAAGCTACGTAGTTGAGTACCAGTACGGGGAAAACTATAAATCAATAAATAACAATGTCGACCTTCTAAAATGTATCTGAACATCTTCACAACACTCTCATTCCTCGTCTCTGTTTAGGTTCATTTTACCCACCGAACTTTACATATGCATGAAGACCTTAATTCAATATTTGCTTTCAACTCATGATTATTGCCAATACAGAAACACCCGGTGAACTTAAAAGTGGCGATCATTCAGTATTTTGTCATTCAATGTAAATGCTGATCATTTCCTTTTGGGATCTCGGCTGAGGCCATGTCTCTTAAGCGTACTGATATAATTTCGCAGAAGTGTAAATTTCTTGCTTCCAAGATGATAGAAATAAACCCATGTATATATACCCATCTTATGCAAATCATTGAAGAGCTACCTTAGCCAAAAACACAAAAGATCATGCAAAAGTCACATACTGGGCATCAATTGTAGCTTACATACGGTGCATTAATTAAGGACAAAACGACTACGTTATTGTAGCTTACATATATGGTGCGTGCATTAGTTAAGAAAAAAAGGGTATGTTAAGTACCTGACCCCATAGTTTCCTACAGGCTCTGCCGACATGATACCCACATGGCGCCGCCCAAATATTACCTACAATAAATCTCACGAGAACTCAGAAGAGGTTGACCTCGCTCAAAGGCTCAAAGCTCAAGTTACATCAACATTGTACTTGGCAGCGTATTATGTGTTCGACATTTAGACATAGCACGACACTTCAACACTTCAATTTAGGACAAAAACATGCCACTACTGTTTCATCTTACTTCCCCGCATCTTACCAAGTAATTTACATGATATAAAATCATACTACAATAATTCACTATGAAACATATAATAGAACTCGCATAATTCATGGGCTACCCTCCACTGTCCTTTATTTGTGTGATGTGTTAACAACTGAAACTGAATCATAAAACTTAACTCATAGATTTACCTTTTCACCTCCTATGGATCTAATCTTGCTGTCTGCTGCAGGGCTGTATACTCTCAGAAATTCAGCTGAGAGACTAAATGCATTTCCATCAGCAAACTCAATGTCCACCTGCCATGATACAGATTACATCTTTAATCAATTCAAGCTGCCACTCATGAGTCACGAGTCATGGCTATAGGTAATAAAAAAACAGTTGTAGGATGTAAGATCTGTTCAGAAACTAAGTAATGTGCAATCTGGATCAGAAGGTACTAACACAGTTGTAGGACCTAACATCTATTTCAGATGCATCACAGCCTCTCAGGGTGGGTGGGGGTGGTCCAGATGTATGCTGTCTTACCCTGTGTTAGCAACACAAAGAGGTTGTTTCCAAATTATCCAAACTTAAAATTACGTCTAGAACTACTTTTAAGGATTGCAAATTTACAAGAGAAAGCAGTCACTTCAGCAATCCATTTTGCTTTATTCCATCTTAATCCAAAACCAAAATGATAAATCTTTGGCTCCATTTATGCCTCTCGGGGTACAATAATGATTAATTAAACAAGAAATTCAACCCATCGTTCGCATGATCATTATTTATTGAAACTTGAAAGCCAATTATCTTACTACCTATGTTACAACAACTCGATTAGTATCTGACACAGGTGCTTGTCCAAGTATCAGATTTGGCTATTTTATGGAGAAAAAAATAATAACGTGAAGTGTCTGAGTGTCCTACCCATGTCCGAATGTCAACTGTTGGGACACGGGTGCGAAAGGTATTATTAAGTGTCCGAGCAACATAATAATGCCGCCTGATGAGGTTTCGTGACAAACTGAAGTTAGTGCTAAATAAGATTATACACAATAACTCGTCTCACACTCTCACATAAAATTGGATCTTGATGATATTTTGGAGTTAGGATCATTCAATATCAAAGGATATCATGCAAGCAGTCTAAAGCCCAAAAGTACTCCGTAGAATGGCTAATTCCAGACTTACATAAAAAAGAAATATTATAGAAGATAGGACTTGTAATTTCTCAACATACAAATCACTCTCTCTAAGGTGTATCAATGTAATATTGAGCAAGTGTTTACCATGCAACACAAATGTTCCAACACATAATTTTTTTTCATGTAGTTTTAAATATCAAATTAGGCCTATTAGGGTATCCACAGCCGCAGGTTGGTTAAGCGGCTTAACGAACGATCATCCATATGATATACTATCCTAAGTTCACCTATATCTATATATTAATCCTAATTTTAGGAGGGAAAAAATCATCCATATCCCAATCATTTAGATAGGGTGGACGGATAACTACAGAGTAAAGGTAGTCTTGCTTGCCATCCCTACCCATGCTTCAAATCCCAATACATACATGGCAATTAACTACACAGATTTACTAGAATCCTGGTCAATGTCACCGCTGGGGGTACCTATTAACATAAAGAATGATAATCCTTACTCGTTGCACACTTGCACACGGGAAGTAAAAGTCTCTATGAGTTCTTTCTGGGAATTTACAGTACTAACAGATTTGTATGGCCGGACAAGGGATGTAAGGTTCCCACAAAAGTGTCACTTACCTAGACACTCCTAGGTAAATAACTTCCTCCATTTTGTAGGAAACGAAAGTTCCTACGACGTTCCACTTTCTACAACTTTGTCCATACACCCATCAGGCAACTGACTAATTATTTTTAAGGGCAAGTTTTGGATGGAAGTAACTATCACGAAAGTGGAGGAGGAGGTTAGTCATTAGTGGTAAGTGGTGGTAGTGGAGGGTGGAAAGAAGAGATAACAGGGGAACTATTACTCCCATATTGGGGGGTATTGCATCACCCTAGGCAGAGGTGAGTTTCTATTCCTTTACCGTTATTCCCACCGTTAACCACCACCACCTTTTCACCAATTTGTTTTTGTAATCTCTATGGCCATGGTAGAAAGTTATACCCATCCCAAGGAAGCCCCAAGATTTAAAGTGGCAGCCAAACAACACCTATGTAGAAAGCTTTCCAAAACAACAGAAAATAAAATATGAGAATGTTCGATTGTCAAAACAAATGGGACGTCAGCTAAAAATTTCCACAACAAAGAGAAATGATTACAAACAGAAACACTTCTATCAGGTGACATGAACTACGCAACAATGCAAATCCTGAATCAGTATTGATTGATAGAAAATTAAGTGTTTACCTTTAGCGACTTATGACTCTGAAACATAATGATATTCTGATGGATCCACAAAAGAAAAAATAAAAAAATAAAAATAAAACACTCAATTGCTAACTGATATCTATGAACTCTTACATCCTGGATATCACACAAATATGGAGACTTTCTAAGTTTTATCCAGCCCCAATTTAATAAAGTTTCGTTAAGAAGCATCTGACAGCTTTGCGTACCCCCAAGGCCCCAAACCCTTCTCTTAACATACATCTAGCACCCTCAAAGACACCAAAGTGTCATAATCGAAATTACCTCCGATGGTCACTTCTACAAGTGACACTAACCGAATCAAATGTCTCACAATCAGACTGTCCATGATACAATGTATCAATCTCTTAGCTCACAAGTTTGATAAGGATGTAGCCAATTCGATTCCATATTCTTCCCCTATTTTTGAAGTCATAGATGTTGGTCACTCTATATATACTAAAAGCATCACTAGAACGGCAAAACAGATGCACCTATTGGTTGTAACTTGAAAGCAATCATGAAGGATGTCCTTTTTAGATCAATCTGTGGTAACCCAAATTACCAATGGCCTCATTTCTCAACGACAAGATATTTTAGTAGTAACCACAAGCTCACCACTCAGTCTTTCCTTAAGCAATAAAGGAACAACTCTGATACTTTCAAGGGAGCGGGAAAAAAAAACATCCTTTGTTGCAAGAAGTGGGAAATGGGTGGATTTTCGTAAGAAACTAAGAAATAAAAAGTGATGTTTTTGAAAGTTCACCTCACTAAGAAGAATAATTACATAGCAGTCAATAAATGAGACATAAATCTTTCCAAAAAAATATCAAAGATGGAGAGGTACTAACAACACAAAACCCATCAGCGGTGAGAGTTACTTTGCATCAACTAAGTTAGGAAGTGACAAAGTGTAGAAACTGTGAGCATAAGTCACTTTAGTTAGACTGAAAGAGTAAGAGAAATGGAGGATTCACTTACACTCCCTTTTAAATAAGTTGACTTTCATATTACTACCCTTAAATCCAAATTTTACAATTTCACCTCTTTAAAAGAACATTTATGTCTCAACACGGCCAAATCCTGCATTCCGACGAAAGCAGTCAACTTTCAGGTGGTGACCATCATAAAGCACTTTATCTTTATTATTTTCACTTATCATTGTCATTTTTTCTTGATAATTTGCTTAAAATTTTCCTTTTGAGGACATTATTTTGTGAACTACAAGTCTACAACCTTTTTGAAGGACTATTTTTGCTGCCATGTGTGATGTGTCTAGATAGCCACCTAATATGACTTCAAATCTTGTGATTCTTCATCCACAAATAAGGAAGAATATCAACGCGAAAATAGAAGAGATGGACCGAAACCAAAATAGGATGAAAAGAAATCAAATTACGCCTGAAGTAGATTTGGGTAGAGCTACATATTAAATTAAAACGTACCTATACACAAGTTAACCTGTATAAAAGCACAAATTCTACTGTAAGGCGCCTTACATAAGTACATGACATCTATTTTTTTTCCTTTTAACATAATGGTTCACGGTTTTTAGGATCCGTATTGCACGATAGTAGAGTAATGCCCTTACAAGAGACTAATTAACTATTGCTAGCAAGAAAGAAAAATTGACAAAATAAGGCAAACATATGATATAATGAAAAATAAAAGAGTATATGATGATAAAATAGGGGTTGCTTACAAACTTAGGTGGCCGGATAGCGAACTTGGTAAGACGAGGTGCATCGTTGTTGCCATGAATGAATCGAATTGCTCTCTGCAACATCAACCTCCTCATTCTTCTTCAACTCCCACTATATCCTAAACCAACAACCAAATTTACTCTTCGACGCATTATTAGAAACACATTGTCTCCTTTGACCTTGGCTACTCCACTTTAACTGTTATTTAAAACTTTTTCCTAAACAATCATACGAAATTAGTTTATCAAACGTGACAAATTTGACAATGACATCTTTACACATATTTGGAGAGACTAAGCGTCAAAATTGAAAATCAAAATCAAATGAAGACAATAATTTTAGGGAATGCATAAGGTCACAAATTAGTTTATCAAACATGACAAATTTGCTTATGTTTGTGAGATATACTAAGGGGGCGTTTGTTTTGGGTATGAGTTTGAAATCAGGAATTATACCCAAATGGTATGAGTTTGGAACTTGATTCTTCATACCTTATGTTTGTTTCATTTTTGAGTGGTATGGTTTGAACCTCAATTTTAAGGTCTTAAAATGCGTAAATTAAAATATTGTAAATAATAATTTTTAATATTATAAAATCATGAAAGTGATTATTTAATCAAATAAGTATATAAAAAAAATTGGATTTACATTGTTTTTTCACATTTTTGTTCATTTTAGTTTGATACCACTGATTATCAATCTCATACCCACTCTCCTCCTTGGGTATGAAAAACCCATACCTCATTGGTTTGAGATATGGGTATGAAACCCTTGTATTTTCCAAACAAACACTTGGTATGGGTTGTACTCATTCCAAACTCATACATCATACCTTTTTTTGTATGAACCAAACACCCCATAAAGAGTAGGAATGTGATTCAAGAATTTAATTTGAGTGGTTTTTCCTCAATATATTATTAATGTAATGAAATCATCATTTAAAACAGTTAAAAAGGTAGTGAGAAAATAAAAATAAAAATATTGAATATGTCAATTATATAAATTGGCGTATCTCATTTTCTGTGAGTATCAATGAGCTAAACTTAATGGAGCCACGGTGATTGAATGCAGTTGAAATAAGAGTCATCTATATGATGAGATTAGCTAAACAAAACCAACAGAAGTTGAGCAAAACTGAACTAAATAGAGATGGGCTGAAATGAAATGAGCTGAAATTAAACGGGAAAAAACAGGCCTAAGTACCACAAATCCGAGTAATGTTAGAAATTCCAGTCGGTCTATGTTTCTTTGATGCTCGATTTCTGGCCATAAATACAAATTAACTCCTACTAATTTTATCAAATCAATGGGAACCAGGACTACGTCTTTATCATAGGGTGGTAGGGGAATTCTCTGAGGTATTGAACTATTGCGTTCTCGTTTATCATGGGTTGTAGATTTTGCTTTGCTTCTTGATGTTTGGCGTGATAAGTGGATGAGAGGTGCTTCCCTAGGTCAGATTCTCCATTTGTCTGATACGGAACTGGCTCAAAAACCATTTATCAGTGTTTGCCAATTGTAGAACGTGTTCGGGGGATGGAATTATGATACTGTTCATACTGTCTATGGAAATAATGTTTCTCCTTATATTTTATCTAATGATTCTCCTATTGAAGACACCTCAGATAGTCTTTTTCGGACTGCCACAAGAAATGAGATAACTCTGTTAAGACGGGTTACTTAATTGCTTTCCGCAAACTCTAGATGATGAAAGCCTCTGCCAGTGACTTACATCGTATGGAGGCCAACACCTATACCTTCCGTAAGACGCGTTTATGGTCACTACCCATTCATGGAAAATGGAAATTGTTTCTTTGGAAGATTCTTTCTAAAACCCTACCCGTTGGAGATGAGGGGATGAAGAGAAACCTTGATTGAGATTATTTTTGATGTTTCTGTTTTGAGGAACCATGTTTGGAAACGCTGGCTCATCTCTTTCGTGATTGTCCCCTCTCGTTGATCTAAGGATTTTGTCTGCGTTTATGCTGGTGATAGGCTATCGCACACCTAACAAGATACCCTAAACTCTAACAAATTAATGTAATAAAGTAGGGATCGAACACAAGGAGACGGGAATTGCGTAGTGAATTGCTATGAGTAGAATTCTATCTACGTCAGTTCGATTGTTTGTTTGGTTCACTACGCCAAATCTGGCAATCAATAAGGAGCGTATCACAACGGTTTAATGCATTTAATAACGACACTTAGATTACCGTTTTAAAAATATTGGCGGGAACTTAGACCGCGCTAATAGGAATAATGGTTTCCCTCGAAAACCGTTGTTATTATAATTTGACAACGGCTGCTTAACAAACCGTTGTAAAAAACGTTTAACGGTTTCCAAAAACTCGTTATAGAATCCCTCTTATCAACGGTTGTTAGAAAACCGTTACCAATTTAAGATATCGTCATTTTGAAAACCGTTACGAAATTAACACCAGCAACGGTTTTTGTTACCCGTTGTTATGTTATAGCTACGGATTTTTTGTAACCGTTATTATTTTCTATTATGAAATAACGATTTTTCAATTCAACCGTTGTCAGTATTTGATTAGATTTTTCAGTTTGACTACTGCATTCAAAACTTTATCAGAACTCTAATAAATATTTAAATTGAACAATAATGTTCAATTTGACCAAAATAATTCTATAAATATGTCTTCATAATATTTTAGGTCAAATTCTAAATTATCAAACATTTACTCTTTAATTTCTTTCTAAATTTCTCTCTAAAAAAAATTTGGCTGGTGTATCGGAGCTACAGTCACATTCTCGTTACGCACAGCCTTTTACTTGCATTCTCCATAATCTCCCGGTTCATTATGGTGTGAATGGAAAGGGTTTAAACCCTAATTTTGGGTGGTTGACGCAAATGCTTCATGACTCCGGTTTCACCGCGGTTAAAAAAGTGTAACCTGTGTCTACAAACAAGCAAGGTTTTGTAGGCTTCGCTTTTATCGTGTTTGACGAAGCCAACTGCCATGATAGTTTTTGTCAGGCAAGAAAATTAGGGGCTAGATTTGCGGGGGAAGATGCGGGGAAAGAGGACTTCTATTCGGATGATAAACAACAAGGCCCTAATCTATGGGTTGCGACCCATCTTGATCATCATCTACTGAAACATTACAGGAAGTATCACATTCTTGCCACCGTGCCTATTTCATGGGAGAAAGAGGCCATTCCACCTGCGCTTCTCGATGATAATGAAGGGCCGATCTACGACTTGCTCTATACCGAAATTCATGATGAGTATCCTAATACTTTATCTGATTCTAATAATTAAGTCTTTAATTATTATCTGGCATTTTAAGTTGTATTTGGATTATGGTGGTGGTTTGAATTAAAGTTTAATTATATATGTTTTTTGTTACGTTTTTTGTTACCCCATCCTCTGGAATTCAGAGACAATATCACGAGAAAAATATCAAACTTTTATTATAATGACTTAGGTTTTTAAGAGTACATTAAAATATCAAGCTAAAGAAAAAATTCGCGTAAGCGTTGACAAACGTGAAAAAGCAAATGTGTAGTGTGGAGTTGAATGGAGGGAGTATGTTTTTGGTTACCTCATCCTCTGGAATTCAGAGACAATATCACCATATATGTCTCTTTCACCTTCAGCCCAATCCACACAGTCGTTTTCCCATTCCAACGACACTGTCCGTTGCTCGGCAATGCGACCTTGGCGGTGAAGAATCAGAAGTAGTAGGAGACAGTCAGATTCATTCGCAACCCATAAATATGGGCCTACCCGCTGATCATCGTGATCAAACCAGAGTCTCGAAGAGTCATTATTATAGAATGCCCGCTCAAGTTTGCGAGCCTGAAGAAAGCATTCCCGCTCCTCACCCCCGCCAAACTCGATGAGGGCGCACCGCCCGAAGCCATCATGCACATCATTGTCTGGGTAGATAGTTTGAACCAAATTCAATCCGGCTAACCGAATCAAACCTATTAACCAGTCAAGGCTATACGAGAGTATAGCCTTTCCATGCCCGTCCTCTGTATACGGGAGATTGTGAATGATGCACGTAAAAGGGTTTAGCGTACATAAATCTACTTAAGGGTCCTGCAGAAGGTTCATATGATGCTTCATCATCATCATCATCAGCGGATGAATAATATGAACCACTATAAGTTGATGAACTTGACGACATAATCAATGTGGAAAATTAATGGAGGACTTAACAAGTTAAGAATTGGAAAGTGCAAACGGTACAAGTTAAGATTGTGAAAATTATAATTATACTTATAATGAGTTTGGGTTATATTGGAAACGGTATAATAAGATAGTAATAATTAGAACCGGTATAATAATAAGATAAGAACTGGAAACTTAACAAGTTAAGAATTGGAAAGTGTAAACGGTACAAGTTAAATAAAAATCGGTCAACTCTACCGTGTTAAACATATTATCTTACAACGGTTATAAAAAAACCGTTGTCCAATTAGTAAAAACACAACGGTTATCAAAAAAACGTTGTCCAATTAGTAACAACAAAACGGTTATCAAAAAACCGTTGTCCACTGATTAAAAACACAACGGTATTGATTTGACTAATGCATGCCTTGTAATTTTTACTTTTTCTGATTCAAAGTTGCAGTATTGCGTGTTTGACCATATGTATAACACAAAAGGATAACGGTTCTTTGTTAAGCCGTTATCATATTACATATATCAACAACGGTTGGATAGAACCCGTTTTAAAAAATTGTTTAATTATCTGTGATTTTCTAGTGTTTGTGATTTGATGAATGCATGCCCTGTAATTTTTACTTTTTCTGATTCAAAGTTGCAGTATTGATTGATTGACCGTATGTATAACACAAAATGATAAAGGTTCTTTGTTAAGCCGTTATCATATTTCATATATCAACAACGGTTATTGTAAATCCGTTGTCATATTATACAATAAACAACGGTTTTTCTTATAACCGTTGTAAATACAGATCCACTGTGAAAACTGAAAAGTTTGTGGTTTTACCAATGCATGCCCTATTATTATTGGTTGTTTGAACATTACTCACCTCATGCATGCATGCACAATTAATACAAGTTTGAATGTAACGTTTGGATGAAATTAATCTAATTAATTATAGCTTTATTATACTATAATTAGCATCACATTTGCAGTAATGATGCCTGTTGTTGTGTGCACCAAAAATAATATTTATAATTTCCAAACTACAACTAGCAAGCGGTAGTAAGGGTCGAACCACAGAGAGGCAGATGTAATCAATAGTTGTCTGATATTTAGTCTAAGGTAACAAATGAGGGAGTTGATTTGATTTGGTCTATAGCTAATAGCAATGAAAATTAAACTAAAGAAATATATTAAATCAAATATAAAGAAGGGGTACTAGGATGGTCGGTTCACTATAGTTTCGGCGGCAGCAAGCTAAGTAGGTCTAAAACAAACACGTGAAGCGGGAAAGCAAGAGGTCCTCTCGGTCCACTCTTAACAGATAGCATCTCTCGATCTCGCTATAAGTCCCTAATATCACTAATACTGACTCTCGTCATGAGAAGTAACTAATAATCTAAACTCTACCTATCTTTCGATCTCAGCATAGTTTAGTCATTTTAATTGGTGGTCAATCAACTGTCCCTATCTCTCGATCTAATGGGTCAGTCATATCCTAAAAATTCAACTAGTCGTATGCACTCGATTCGTCGAATATAGAATTAAATCAATTAAAACGAAGGTAACACCTCACGTGGTCAGTCGATCGACCAGGTATGGCGGTCGATCGACCAACACGCGATTTCAGGCCACTATTCTAATGCCGCCTAATCCTACAGTTCCCCTACATCCTAGCACGATGGATTTAGCTACTCATGACTATGACGGAAATAACAATAATATTAAAGATTAAAACTACTGAATTCATGCTTGAAACGATTAAACAGACGATTAACATAAAACGATAATTGCGGTTTCGGGAAACTAACTAGCAATTCTCTCCTACAAACGATAATAGAGCGAACTAAATTAAGAGCAGAAGAATACCAAAATTGCAGAGCAAGAATCAGAAACCGAACGAAGATAAATTGTATAAAATTTCGAACAACTTAGAACCCTAATTATTTTATGAAGTAAACTGATAAAACTGAATGTCCAACTTGATGTTCTAGGTTACGTTATATAGAAAATATACGTAACACTTATTATCAAAACCTAAACACAATGGGCTTGCTTTTCCTCGATCTTCTTATTCACGTCTGATTAGCGGTGTGGTCGATCGACCATGATACTCAGTCGATCGACTGCTCTTCAGTGTACAGTGGCTTCTGTAAGTCGTATGATGGTCGATCGACCATAGGCATCGGTCGATCGACTGCTTTAGCTGGTAGTCCGCTTCTAAAACTTCGTGGATTAGTCTTTCGGGCCTCGAAATGCGCACCAGGTTCATTTCTCGAGTAAACACTTCACGTTAATTGCAATGCAGGATACTCGGGGACGGATTTAGCTCAATATCTACTCATTTCCGCATAAATCTGCAATATTACATAAAAATACGAAAGTAGACGAAATGGGGCAAATAGTAGCCTTAAACCACATAAATGAGCTCTGAAATGCGTGTAAAATGAGGTGTAAAACATCATATAAAAGACACGCATCAAACTTCCCCAAATCAAACCCTTTCTTGTCCCTAAGCAAGAACAAGACTCGATCTAATGACCTAATGGAACGAGTTCAATCTCAGAGCGAATTGCAAACTGAATAGCCTAAACCATTTTAATGCAATAACCAACAATCAATTAGCGTATGAATCATGCAAACGAGTTATAAGGTCGTTAAGAACTGCTGAACCGTCAACTACAGAGACTTATCAATTTGGACTCTCACGGGTCGCTCAAATCACTCATATAAGAACAAGGTGAATATATGTAAGATAGAAAGAATTCATTTTGTTGGTGACACTCACCTAACTACGACCTATAAGAACATGCCTGCAATATAGTATAAAAGTAATCTCTATGACCGTACATATGCATTCCAACCAACAAATGACCATGACACATGCCGAGGTAATATGGATATGTGAGGTATGGGTAAGAAGAGGCAAAACATTTATGGAAATGTGGAGGTACAGATGATCAAGCTAGTACCAAAACGGAACCATATGGCAACATCCAACTTCTTGCTCATAAGTCAATAGAACGGTGCTATTAGCAAGCACAAATCTCACAATCTCCAGTATAACTAATCAATCAACTCTCCATAAGATATAAATACAGCATGGGAGCAAAAATCGCCATTTGAATAAAGACTTGAATCATGCGAATTGATTTCTTTTTTTTTCTTTCGGACATCAGTCGATCGACCAGAATGGGCAGTCGATTGACTGCATTGAACAGTACAACACTCTTTTTTTCGAATCATTTTTTTCTTTTTTTTTTCTCTTTTTTTTTCTCTTTTCTATTTCTTTTCTTCCTTTTTCATCTTCCCAACATCATCTCAAAATGAGCATTATCTACCAAAAACAAAGTAACAATCCCAAGAACATAAACTACTAGCTTGACAAAGGCAGACTAAATGTAGGATGTAGTAACGGGACAAAAAGGCTATTTTTGGCAGTGTGGAGCTTATGGGCAAAATGAGAAAAGGGAAACTCTACCACATGTATCAACAAACCACAAACCGAATGCATACAGGTATTAAGCAGATTAAGTTCATATTTATGCACATTAATGTAACATGTCTCATAAGGAGTAACTACTCACATCCTAGATAAACCGGTCATAGATGTCACCAGTTATAGGCTCTAAATCTCAGAAAATGATGTAGTTTGCCAAAAATCAAAGTCAAGTCTTAAGTTCAGCAAGAAATTTAACGAAAACTCGTAGATTATGCAAATGATTCTACTAATAACATGTCAATTAGCAAGGCTTAGGCATAAAACAGATGCAAATGCAATGTCATCATTGAAATACTACCGTTCCGACTCGACCTACATGCTAAAATAAACGTGGATTTTTTTTTTTGAAATTTTTTGAAATTTTTTCAATTTTTTTTTTTGGATTTTTTGTATATATATAGGAAATAAACAAGCAATGCAAAACTGAAATGTAAACGTGAATGCAAGCAAATGAAATACGACGCAAAACCCTTCCCCAAACCAAATCGCACAATGTCCCCATTGTGCAAAATCATGTAATGAAATAAACGAGAAACGGGAATTTGCGAGAAATAAATAAATGTGACAAGAAGTAAAACTCGGGAACTCACAAGCCTTTAAGCGCAGAAAAAGGAAACCTCCCCAAACCAGCGTGGGCTAGGAGGTTTCAGTAGCCAGCAGTGCTACCAATAAGTACCTGAAAAGACAACCAATACCACGCATAAACCCGAGAAAACAATAATGAAGCGATAATTATGTGCAAAATTAAGAAGATGGAAGAAATCAAATATATGACGGAAAATAAAGTGAAGTAGAAAACTCCCTTAATTCCGCAAATCGACCAAACACAGCAGAGGAGAGGTCGTAAACAGGTGCAGCAGTGCAGGGCGGTCGATCGACCACATAGCCCAGTCGATCGACCCAGGGTGAAAGGAACAGTAGCTCCTGAATCGGCATGCGACCGATCGATCAACCACATAGCCCGATCGATCGACGAAAATACTCTTTATGAATCGTTGATTTCTTCGTATTTGCTCAATAACTTGAGCTAATGAGGTCTAAAACCTGCAAGTGCACAATATTACGCGCCCAAAATTGCGCAAAACCCAAAGTAAAGTCTAAAGTGCTTAAAAATCCTAAGCAAAATAATTAAATGCGAAGTCTCGCGCACACAAAAGCAATAAAAAAAGAGTCTAACAAAAGCAAATAAAAGAAAGTTTTTGATAAAGCATTTGATCAACTAATAGTTGATCAAGAACAGCCACGATATGGCCCACTTGGTCAGCTTCTGGCTACAAGAGGTAGCCTCAACGGTGATCATCTTCTCAGCGGCACTCTTCTTAATTCCAACATCTGCAGAACTCAATGGATCAACATGTCGGATATCTTCCCACTCAATGACCTCCTCTAGCTCGTCAGAATCCAAGTCAGACTCTCTCACTCTGACTGGCTCATCTTCAAGTTCCTCATCAGTGCCATAGCTAAGGCATCCTAGACCACCCCTTGAAACGATGGGCTCCTTCACAGCTAGAGCAACATGCGGCTCTTCCTTCCCCAAACCAGCCCCTGCAATATCTAAAACAGTAGAATCGTCCTCCACTTTGCTCCCAGTCTGGGGCGGAGGTGTCACAACAGGAGTAGGAATAGAGATAGGCATATCAGGAAGTATAAAATAAGATTTCTTTTCAGAAACCGTATTGCAAGTGACAGGCCACATGGGGTCTTTCTTCCTAGCTGTATGGGCAAAGACAATGGAATGCTTCCCCACTTTGAAGGTCAGGGTACCCGAACCGACATCAATAACTGCACCAACAGTGTGCAGAAATGGCCTACCTAGTATGATAGGTATGTGTGCATCTTCGGGAATATCTAGTACCACGAAGTCAACAGGGAAGAAAAACTTTCCTATTTGCACGGGGATGTCCTCTAAGACTCCTATTGGCTGGACCGTAGAGGGATCAGCCATCTGCACTATCATGTCTGTGACGGCA
The DNA here is from genome assembly GCF_048544455.1 of Silene latifolia. Taxonomy (NCBI): domain Eukaryota; kingdom Viridiplantae; phylum Streptophyta; class Magnoliopsida; order Caryophyllales; family Caryophyllaceae; genus Silene; species Silene latifolia. The sequence goes on along the minus strand of NC_133530.1, from coordinate 56,564,913 downwards.
AACCTATTCAACTTCAATTTCCTAGCTAGACTCAAGGGCAGAACGCTAATACTGGCTCCTAGGTCACATAAGGCTTTCTCAATAGGAAAGGTGCCAATATTACATGGGACTGAAAAACTACCTGGGTCTTCTAGCTTAAGGGGTGCAGTATGGGTCAAATAAGAACATGACTCCTCGCTTAGTGCGACAAGTATGCACGTTTCAAGTGACTTCTTTTTAGACAAGAATTGCTTCATAAACTTCATGTAAGCGGGCACTTGATTAACTAATTATAGGAAAGGTACTTGTGCGTTTAGACTACGAACAACATTTTCAAATTTATTGAAAGATACTGTTCCTTAAATCGGCACCAATCTCTCTGGATAAGGGGCGTAAAGAAGCAACTTAACCCTCTCCTCTAAATCTCTCATGCGGCATCGGTGGACTTAGGTTGAAAGTCCACTACCTTCTCTTTGTTGTAGCTTGACCCTTCTTCAGACCATCTCAAATGTGAGCCATTAATTGACATAGGGTCGTACCGGAACGAACGGACCCATCGAATCGGGCTGGCCTTAATATTTTCAAAGCGATCGTGCCCCGAAACAAGTGATCCCTCAAGTTATCGGGCATCGGAGGATGAAAAGGTTCACTATCGGCCCAGCCTGATCGATCGATCGATCCCGACCTCTATAAAACGATGGCTTCGGTTGTCGCGGACCATTGATCGATCGTATATTAGTCGATCGACTGACATACCTGCTGATCGTCTTTTTCTTGTTTTTATTCGTCACTGCCTTCTCTTTGCTTGGTTCCGCCTCATCTTTTCTAGTGACATCCTCAGCCATAGCGGGCCCCTCCAGGGTAGACCCACTCCTCAAAGTGATAGTATTAAGGGTCTCTTTTTGGTCCGTCTGAGTCGGTAAGTGTCCCGGAGCTCGAGTTGTATTCTTGCTGGCCAATTGAGCTATTTGGCTCTCTAGCATCTTCATCCCGGCCTCTCTAGCTTGGGACTCTTTCAGCAACAAGTTCTTTAACTCAGTAAAATCAGAACCTTGTGATTGCTGCTGCTGCTGCTGTGGGACATACGGAGGCTTTTGGTACTGCTGCTGCTTATGAGGGGGCACATAAGTCTGCTGCTGCTGCTGCTGTGGAGGTTGAGTCGGATTCAGGACATTTTGGCTACTCCACCTCAAGTTTGGGTGGACATTCGGCTCATAATAGGTGTTTGTCTGCCTATAATATTGAAAGGCAGCACAAGACTAAAAGGGACTAGGACAATTTTCTGAAACATGTCCCTCAGCTCCACACCTTTTACAGACGAAAGGACCGTCTGAAACAACATTCACATGGTAAATCCCTCCTTTAGAAGCTCCTCCCAACTCGTACTTATCAAATCTTGCCGTGAGAGCCTCTAATGCAGCCACAGAAGGAGATTCAGCACTTCTCCTTTGATTCCCCCTGGAATTCCCATACTCAGCTTTATGGGTGGCTAAGTCATCAATGATCTTCCTCCCCTTAGTCTCTCCCATATTCTCCTGGAATCGGCCACTAGCTGCAGCATCCAAGATAGCCCTCTGATCGTCATATAGCCCATTATAGAACTGATTGCATAGACTCCACTTTTCGAACCCATGGTGCGGAATAGTTCGCACCAGCTTCTTAAAACGGACCCATGCTTCATGAAAGTTCTCGGCAGGCCCCTGTTTAAAGCTCGTGATCTGAGCTCTAATGGCATTGGTCTTCGAGGAAGAAAAATACTTCTTGTAAAACGCCAAGGCCAACGAATTCCAGTCAGTTATCCCACTGGCAGCTCGATCCAGGTCTCTATACCACTCCCTTACAGCATCACGAAGAGAGAATATAAACATGGTCTCCTTCAGCTGGTCCTGGGTCACACCGGTTGGTGGGGGTATGGAACAGCAATAATCAATAAATGTCTCCATGTGCTTAGCTGCATCTTCATTCGCAGCTCCCCCAAACTGGTTTCTCTAAACCAAGTTGATATAGGACGGCTTCGGCTCGAATTTTCGGTCCGTCCCAGGTAAAGCAAATCCCTTATAGAGATTCGCGGGTGTCGGCTTAGAGTGACTGGCAATAGTTGCTTCTTCAGCCATTTCTAGAAAGTCTGGAGAAGTGACTGTCTCAGCCGATGAATTAGAAACTGGAGATGAAGGTGGATCCTCCTCAAATAGGGCGTTCTCGTAGTAACTAGACAGAGTACTCGGCTCTTCCTCCTCCGTCGGCAATATCCTAGATGATTGTCTCAACTCACGCAAGGTCTTTTCAATCTCAGGATTGATCGGTAGTAGTTCACCACCCTGTGACCTGCGCATAAGAAGAAACTACAAAAAGAATATGAGAATAGTTTAAGGAACAAATGTCCCTTAAACTAAGAAACAGACTAAAATAAAAAAACTAAAAATTAGAACAATTGCCTCCCCGGCAACGGCGCCAAAATTTGATGCCTGTCGTTGTGTGCACCAAAATAATATTTATAATTTCCAAACTACAACTAGCAAGCGGTAGTAAGGGTCGAACCACAGAGAGGCAGATGTAATCAATAGTTGTCTGATATTTAGTCTAAGGTAACAAATGAGGGGGTTGATTTGATTTGGTCTATAGCTAATAGCAATGAAAATTAAACTAAAGAAATATATTAAATCAAATATAAAGAAGGGGTACTAGGATGGTCGGTTCACTATAGTTTCGGCGGCAGCAAGCTAAGTAGGTTTAAAACAAACACGTGAAGCGGGAAAACAAGAGGTCCTCTCGGTCCACTCTTAACAGATAGCATCTCTCGATCTCGCTATAAGTCCCTAATATCACTAATACTGACTCTCGTCATGAGAAGTGACTAATAATCTAAACTCTACCTATCTTTCGATCTCAGCATAGTTTAGTCATTTTAATTGGTGGTCAATCAACAGTCCCTATCTCTCGATCTAATGGGTCAGTCATATCCTAAACATTCAACTAGTCGTGTGCACTCGATTCGTCTAATATAGAATTAAATCAATTAAAACGAAGGTAACACCTCACGTGGTTAGTCGATCGACCAGGTATGGCGGTCGATCGACCAACACGCGATTTCAGGCCACTATTCTAATGCTGCCTAATCCTACAGTTCCCCTACATCCTAGCACGATGGATTTAGCTACTCATGACTATGACGGAAATAACAATAATATTAAAGATTAAAACTACTGAATTCATGCTTGAAACGATTAAACAGACGATTAACATAAAACGATAATTGCGGTTTTGGGAAACTAACTAGCAATTCTCTCCTACAAACGATAATAGAGCAAACTAAATTAAGAGCAGAAGAATACCGAAATTGCAGAGCAAGAATCAGAAACCGAACGAAGATAAATTGTATAAAATTCCGAACAACTTAGAACCGAAGATATTTTATGAAGTAAACTGATAAAAACTGAATGTCCAACTTGATGTTCTAGGTTACGTTATATAGAAAATATACGTAACACTTATTATCAAAACCTAAACACAATGGGCTTGCTTTTCCTCGATCTTCTTATTCACGTCTGATTAGCGGTGTGGTCGATCGACCATGATGCTCGATCGATCGATGCTCTTCATGTACAAAGTGGCTTCATAAGTCGTATGATGGTCGATCGACCATAGGCATCGGTCGATCGACTGCTTTAGCTGGCAGTCCGCTTCTAAAATTTCGTGGATTAGTCTTTCGGGCCTCGAAATGCGCACCAGGTTCATTTCTCGAGTAAACACTTCACGTTAATTGCAATGCAGGATACTCGGGGACGGATTTAGCTCAATATCTGCAATATTACATAAAAATACGAAAGTAGACGAAATAGGGCAAATAGTAGCCTTAAACCACATAAATGAGCTCTGAAATGCGTGTAAAATGAGGTGTAAAACATCATATAAAAGACACGCATCAAGTAACAATAAGAATCACTTTATTATTACTAACCTTTCTACTTCACTTTTTAAATAATCTACATATATATACATATCATAACTAAAAGAATATCGTCGTCTTCATCATCCGCAGTCGCACCTCCTCAGCAATTGGTAACCCGCTATATCAATCCGATTACGTGCATAATTCACAATCTCCCAGTCATACGCGATGCTGCTGGGAAGCCAGCTTCTAAGTCTCTTAACCCATTGAGGGACATCCTCATTGAGAATGGGTTTTCAAATGTTAGGGCAATCCACTCACCTTGGATTTCTGGTCGTGGGTTTCTTGGATATGCTCTGATCGTGTTTCAAGGGGATGGTCTTGACGATTTTCGCCAAGCAAAACAACTCGCTGCAAGGTATGCATCACGTGACCATCAAAGGGGCAAAAGTGACTATTATGGCGACGACCCTAAGGATCGTTATGTACACGCTGGGCCTTACTTATGGGTTGCCACCGTTGAGGACGCTCATCTGATGAGAAGGTTCATACCGTACAAGTTTATTAATGTACCGAAATCATGGGAAGACGAAGAAGTGCCTCATTTTGATCACCGTCTTGATGCCGATGTAGTAAGCTTGATTTATAATCAAGTTTGTCCTCAGTACCCACCTCCTAGTCAAACTCCTGTTAGGGTATTTAATTAATTTACTAATTAGTTAACTGTTTGTTTTTGTGGTTTTTTATTTTTTATTGTGTCTCTTTTTTCCCTTGTTGTACTGTTTTTTTTTCGCCATTGTATAATATGCTCGTTTTAATATATAATTCTACTCTTTATTATAAGCAAATGCTTATTAACATAGATTTTAAATAACTTGCGAACAGACAAATGAATGAAACAATAACATATAATATAATGACAATGGTAGTGCATAAGAACCGTGCTAGAATATAAACACCTCTAAAAATAAATGGAAATTGGAAGATATTAATAAAATAATTACAACGGTTCTTATGCAAACCGTGTTAAATTATACAATTGTTGAATAACATTATTTTAAATAACCTTCTTTCTTTCTTTCTTCATCTCTCTCTCTCTCTCTCTCTCTCTCTCTCTCTCTCTCTCTCTCTCTCTCTCTCTCTCTCTCTCTCTCTCTCTCTCTCTCTCTCTCTCTCTCTCTCTCTCTCTCTCTCTTATTACTCAAATTATGTCAAGTGGTAGCTCTTCTTCTTCCTCTATTTCAACGGGACATGTAATTGCTCGATTCCGTGAAAGCATTGCGAACTTCTTGGACTTTGCAAAATCCCGGAAGAAAGTTTCTTACTTGCAAATTCTATAATCCCGAGACTAAAATGCGTGGATGGAATTACTTCAAGTGGGTTGATGAACCAATGACCGAGTGGCGGAGGAAGGTTATAAACAAGAGTTAGTGAATGAGAAAAACAAAGATGGATATCGAGATTACTCACGTGAGAAGTATACTATATCAACTTGAAGAATCGAAGCGGGGAAATGACAGTGAAATATTGAAGGCAAAAGAAGAATGCAAGAAGTTAACCATGGATATCGTAGAACCAAAAAATAATGAGGCATGGCTTAAGTTAATTGTCAAATTTCTTCTTCTAATTGTTATTTACCTAGTTTATTTTGTATGGTGGTAGTTTGTACTCTTTATGTGTAAACTTGTAATCCTTTAAATTAATGGAAATAAGCAAGATTTTCTAAGAAACATATTGTAATTAGCTGGCATATACCAAATGATGCTTTATTTCTTGGCGGTAAAATCAAACACAATGAAATATAAAATAAAACGGTTATACCCAAACCGTTGTTCAAGATGTATACAGTTATAACGGTTCAAGCCACTCCAAGGGAATGTGCACATTGAGTACTTGGGTTATGGAGGGACTCATGCAGTGAGGCATGTTGTCTGGCAGGGGACTCGAGTCGCCATTGTTATGTATATAAAAATGATGCTTTATTTCTTGGCGGAAAAATCAAACAACATGAAAATATTACAGACAACGGTTATTTCTAACCCGCTGTAGATAGTACTAATCAATTATGGTTTCAAACAAAACCGTTGTCTGTTTGGAAACAAAATACAACGGTTTTTCTTAAACCTTGTTTATTACTTTCCAATAACCAATAAACAAAGTCTTGCCAGTGTTGTATTATTCACACATATATACTCTGAGCTTCCCCTCCCCTACATAATATCCTCAAACATTGAGCTTCCCCTCAACCACCAACCTACCCCATCGCTATCGCATTCATCATCATCATCGCCATTGCCGCCGCCAGATCAATCCAGATTCTCCTGTTTAAAGAAGTAATAAACCCTCCTCTCTAGAGATTTGTTTGTTATTGTAAGTATGCATTGTTATTATTTGTTTATTAATTTCTACTTTAGATATGGTCCAAAAGTGGAAAAGAAACGATGGAAATGTGTCAGGCGATGACTCAGGTGATGAGAATAATTTGCAACATACTGCAGGTCGAATGCGCCACAGGGTTTCCCTAGAAGCAATAAATTCAAAGATACATAATCCTTTACAGTGGGATAAAGATACAGGCCTGCCATATGGTGAGAATGCCGGGTATTTTGCGAGTTAGAATGGTTGTTGTGTAAGACAATATGTGCCTCTCGGTACGCCGTGTATCAGTGAACTGAGTAAAATACGGAACACCATGCTAATAAACAAAATAAAGGTATGTATATACAATAATAAATGTTTTAGCTGAAATTAAGTTACTACTTGATATGTGTTTTAGCCGAAACACTTGTACCAACTATGCTCATCATATATGCAGTTAGCTTACGTTATCCCCGAAAAGTATGATAATAACTAAAAAAAAGACAGGGGAAGCCCTCAGTTCTTGGAAGTTAAATATTGCTGAGAAGCACTTGTTCAACAAGGAAACCGGAGGAGATGAACAAGAACCCACCAACAAAAAAGTATCCGTATGTCAGTCAAGACCATTGGGATAGCTATATCGCTTATAGGCAGTCTGACAAGTTTAAGGTAACTTAATAATAATAAGTAAAGAAGTATACTTAGTTTAATATTTGGTCATGCTTACGTTTCTTGATACAATTTATTTGATGAAGGCTATGAGTGAGAGGAACAAGGCGAACATTTCAATGAAAAAAACCGTCTTTTATGGCTCCCGAGGTGGTTATAGATTGATTAAGAAGAAACTTGTAAGTACATAATTATTATAGTATTAGACTATTAGGTGTTTTAGTCGGATGTTATATATGTCATAGTAATCATACATATTTTGTGAGGATATCAATGTGATGAATGAATTATAGGCAAAGCTTGGAAAATTCAGTCGTCACGACGCTGAGATGGAAGGTCACACTCCTAAGAATGGAAAGACGGAAACTGAATATGATAAGGACATCAAAGAGAAAATTGTAAGTTTGAATAAATATGTCACCCCTACCGCTGGTGGTCGGAGTTATAAAATTGTGAGTTGCTTAATGGTTTTATGTGTATGTAGAGGATCTGTGAGAAGGAGGTACAGGAAGGAAAGTGGAAGCCTGATGGACGTGATGACATTCTTGCTAGGGCAATCGGCAAAGCAGAGCATCCAGGTCGTGTAAGAGGGGTATCGACGCATGTTGGTATCACTAAGTATTTTGGGAAAACTATTAGAAGTGGTGATGATTCCAAGAAGGTAATCTATAAATACTGTATTTGAACCAACGTAATTTATAACTATATATGCTGACATTAATTTCCACTACACAGCTACAGAAAATAGTCAGGTTGATGTGAGAATGTTGGAAACTGGGGAAAAGCCATCAGAAAAAGAGTTGGATATGGTTCAAGAAGTCATAAAGGAAGCAGAGTAGGAGGAGGAGTAATAGGAGGAGGAGGAGGAGGAGGAGGAGGAGGAGGAGGAGGAAAAAGAGGTAATAATATTTATGTCTTATATATATACAATCTGTTATATGATTTGGAAAATCAGTACGTGTTATATGGACAAGTGTTAATGTACGGAAGGAAGCCGAGGAGGACATGGCAAGGGAGAAGGAAATGGCAAAGGAGACTGAGGTGGGAGCCAAGGATCGATATCAGGCAGAGGAAGAGGAAGCCAGGAAGGCCGTGACACAGAATGAGATTGAGGTAGTTGATAATCAGACGTTCTTCTCTACACCGAAAAAGGTAATAGCTGCTAATTTATAATTATTCATCTCAGTACACGTTTTTTACTTATGAAATTTATTAAAGGTAGTGAATGTATGTGTACTAATTGAATAAAGCTATCGTGAAGGGCGATTGCAAGGTGGCTTGTCGTCTGTTCTATTTACAGGGGAAATAGAAAGTTGTTGCCAGGGGTTACGTGTTCGCTTACGACCGGCTTCAACAAGTTAAGGTTCATGGTATAACCCTTCGTCACAATTGCAGGAAAGTGGAAGTGGCCCAATTATATAAAGACGAGTATGGGGAAGTAAAAGTACTATTTCCTAATGAGGAGATCACTTATTTGAAAGAAGCCTTGAGCTTTTATGTGCAATGGCCTAACAACTTCATCAATGTTGTCATCCCCGAGGTACCTATATGCAGACGTTAATTATTACTTTTTCTTTAAATATATTAGGGTACGAATATTAACACATCGTAAGTACTTTAATCTTTACATTTGTAGAAGTTATGCAAAACCATGACGGCAGCTAAAGCAATTACTACTACGTCAACGGAAGTTGTTGCAGTCAAGTCTGCTTATGATTCTTATTATGAATTGTGTGAATATAAGAAAAAAATAAAAACTGCTTCGCTGATGGCTTTGCACAACCTGGCTGTAAAGAATTCACCTAGAGGGTGAAAGATCATAGATCCATATTAGACTCTCTAATAAAATTAATTTATCTCATAAATTGTGTTTATGTGATCTATGTAACATGCATGCTAATATGAAAGCATAAAAAGAAAGTATAAGGAAAAACAATTTCCTTACATTGAATATATGGTAAAATGGGCACAAACTAGTTCTCCTTACTAGTTTGTTCTTGAGCTAAAATGATGTGGATGATCCTCCTTGAAAAACCTTCAACTAGAAAGTCTCCTTACAAGTATGAACTAGAACTTATTAATATTGTACCCTTGATTATTATTAGAAATATTACTAACTAATCTTAGTAATATTATTTATGTATACTAACAACTTAGTAGAGAGGATTATTATTTTAGAGAGAAGGTAGATGAATTTTTGTTCACATGCAAATGGTGGAGTAAAGTAGTGAGGTAGTGTAAAAATGTGAACAATATATGGAGTGTTGTAGTGGGAAAGTGGCGGGTGGAGGATAATATTAGTGGAGAATTTTGTCTTACATCACATGCAAAATGTTGTATAAGATTAATTATGGTAGTATACAAAATAAGGTGAAATGATTATGTGAGTAATCATCCACTACTCTTATTTTACACGGTCCACTTGACCATATACGGGTCCATGTTGGTTCTTATATTTGTCGCACAAATCCGTGTAATTTTTATTTTAAACATCGTATCATGTTTAAATACTTCCATTAATTCGTCCAATTCACTCCGTAAATATACGTGTACCACTACACATATTATTTACGTACTAATATTAATCACATTAATCAATTAGTACAATTTTAGTAAATTAACAGTTAATTAACTAAAACCCGTTTCCCAAAACTTATTATTTAATTATCGCATAATTAAATAATAATCGCTCCTCTCGAGTTCGCAACTCGAAATCTCTCTAAAAATAATCGACTAACCTCTTAGTCTATAAATCAAGGACTAAACAAATTGTATCTCATACAATTAATTAGTTATCAATTGGGGTTCGTTCCTTTAGGTGTGACCGAAAGGGTCGATTGATCACCGCCTCACGACAATAACGTCAAACTCTAGTCAGCCAACCGTTATTGATTTACGTTAATCAACTGACGAGGATCAAATAATTAAATATCTGATGATATTCCATTAATGAGATTTATTATGTTAACACACTATTGTGGAGGACACTAACTCCAACAATCTCCCACTTGTCCGACACAAGGTGTGCGCTAGCAATTCTCTTGTCCGTTTTAATCTCCCACTCAATGCAAGGTGTCTTTCAGGTCGCACTTGCACATGAACACATCGCGAGTGGTTTTCTCGATCGGGAGTGTGACTACCTGACCGGAAAAATCTCTCACAGATTACTTCCGAGCGTGGCCACGCATTTGTAGTCATTAACTCCTCGAGTGGCCTTGAGATATAGTTACCCAACGTGGGTGGACAATTCCTGTATGCCCTATCTATCCTATTGCACAATACAGATCACCATGACCTAGTAAATGCCCTTTTGGCCTCCTTTCACGGAACAACCTAGGACAAAAACCAAAGTCACTCGGAAGCTGCACTTGCTCAGATAATAGTCTCCAGTCAAAAGAATCGACTCATTAGAACATCTTAGAGATCCCCGCCACGACCAGGCGTCTATAATAGAACTTAGGGACTCTCTAAATGGTCACTGTCCGATAAACTGTCAGACACTCTGCCTATGTAATCGACCAGTCATCACATATGACCTTATGGTGTTGAACAACCATAAATCGACTTACAATCTAGTCACTCCGAGACGTCACCTCATTAAGTGACTAGGGACAAAATACAATGTTCATCTTATTCACTTGAATATTGTTCAACGTTGTCTCCACAACTTATTCAGATAAACAAGGTATTCTGGTTTTCAGTCAAACTGATTAATTGAGTTCTTAAAGAAACTCTAACAATGAATGCGATCATCACTTATGTAAATATCAATACTCTATCAAATATTTATATAACGATCTTTAGCAATTAAGGTATACTCTTCAATCACATTGAAATGACATAACCATCATGTCTACCTTATGCCAACGGCTTTGGTTAGAGGATTAGCAACAGTTGCATCACTCTAATTTCCATTGCAATTTTCCTTTGTTCTATGCAATCTTTTCATCACATAGAGCATTTCTAAGTACATGTCTAAACAAGTTTTTAGACTCTGGTTCTAAAGCCAGTCAAACACTCCCACTGTTTTCACAGTCTCTTGGGATAAGATATTCGGCTAACAGAACTACTCTAGTCCCATTAAATTCAGGTTATCAACTATCTCTTTTACAACATCGGATGCTGTAATGTACTTAGCTTTTCGTTCATGATTTGTACGCATAACACTTATACATACACATATTTCATATGACATCTTTTATGTATGACTCCTCATACATATCTTCTTTATACATGTATAACTTCTTATACATACACTACTACAGAATTCATCAAGGACATCAGTGGATGGACATCGGATTTTTGAAAAAACAGATGTAATAAGTTTGCACATCGGATTTTTATAAAAGTCTGATGTAATTATATTATATGGACATCGGTTGTTATTTTCAACCCATGTCCATTATAATGGACATCGGATTAAATTACAACCCATGTCCATATAATCCTCAATTTGGGCGCAAAATGAAAACAATTCCCCCGCCCCAAATTATTTTCACTAGCATACTGAGTCAATCTATTCACTACTACAATTTAAGGCAAAGAGAACGCTCCTTTAAGAACGGTTGATAGCGGAACCGGTCACTTTGTTATTTTTAGTTTGGCGGGCATATAGGATTCCAATAAAGACCGGTTGTTTGCGCAAACCGTTCTCGTACATTAACAAAGAGAACGGTTAGGTTTGACTAACCGTCTTAAAATATAAAAGAGACCGGTTATATATCCAGAACCGTTCTCCTTGATTAAACAAAGAGCACGGTCCCTATCCTTACCGTTCTCTATTAAAACGGTTAGGTACCTAATTCTCTTTTATACACTATCTAATCTTTTATACACTATCTAATCATCCCAACACCCTATCCTCATGACTCATATCGTCATACACACTCATACCCTTTCCTCTCTTCCCTCTCTTCCCTCTCACTCACTCCTACCTTCGCTCCGGCCAACAACACGCGGCAATGCCGACAACGTCAGACCGCTCCACTGCAAGCAGCATCCTTATCGCCCTGTGAGCGTTTGGTTATATAATGTAAGAGTTTCCCCCAAATCTCAAATCTCAATTTTTGGTGAATAGGTTCCGATTAGTGAGTTATATAATGTATATTTGACTAATTATTATTGAGTATTTGATTATATCTCGCTAATTGTATGCTTTACTGGATTTTTGTTTTGTTTATTAAAGTTGAATTGCAAAATTAGGCAAACCCTAATTTCGTATTCATATTTTTAACTTAGTTTTCTGGGTTTTCTCACCACCACCAGCTCCATTATGCTCTACTATTGATATAAGAATTCTATTTGATGTGATTTTAGTTTTGAAGTAGAGTCTATATTGAATAAGCTCGCCAACCGCCAATATGTCATTTGTACTACTTCGTCCCTTAATTATAGGTATACTTTTATTTGGTTTGATTTTAGATTTTAGGGTTTATGGGTAATTACACTTATGCTTATCTAGTTGTAACTTGTAAGGATGCTGAATGATGTTATTCTTTTTATTTAATGATAATTGTTATTGTCTTTGAAGTAATCACTTAAATTGTTCTTATTGTATTATAAGTTTTCGAATTCGATCTTACACTTTCTGTGATGATGTTAGTGATAGTTGGAGATCGAGCATGAACTAGGTATGGCTGTTTTGACTTTTGAGTCAGGTCACAACTCGAGCTTGAATGACTGAACTAATGCCTTACATTTGTACATCTTTTTGTCATACTTTTTGTATTATAAGAATTTAGTGTCTTTATGGTGATTTGTATGAATAATGGATTCTTTTATCCGTCAAATTTTCGATTTATTGCTCATGACAAGAAAGTTTTGTACCCTTATGTCAATCTCATTCCCTTCCACTTATTTATGAGCCTTCTAATGGATTTGTTCTCATTTCTTCCGGCTTACATAGCTGGCCGAGTAGCCGATAGACCAAAAAAGTACAAAGAGCTATTTAGAGCAATGGTAGGCTAGAAAAGTGTGGTTTATTTTAGGAAATGAGCTTGCATATTCATTGATAGCTGTCATGTATTGTGCTTCATGTGTCACATTTATATTAGGTTTAGTTGGTAGTGGTAACTATGGTCTGTTGTGGATGTTTTCATCTTCATGATAATAAGAGCCAAATGATGATGTTTATGTGTGTATGATTTTTTGGTGTACTATCAAAAATTACCCAAAACAATATCATTGCAGCTAGTGACCGTCCCGATCACACCTCTTTTCCTGCTTTTCTAAAATAACAGGTTGTTGGCTCTTTATCATGGCCACTCATTTCAAGATATAGAGTCTCTCTAAGAACTCAATCTCCAAGAACTGAGATTATAGATTCATTGTTCAAACCATTGGAGAATGGAGAAGACGATTGTAGCATGAGGTAACTAGTTAATGCATTGATATCATTGCAGTACATCGCATTGTCTAGTCGCATTTTGTTTTTGTTGAGCTTAATCATACCCGAATCGGGTATATTCGGTTATATCTTTGCGATGTTTTTAAAGAATTCTCTATTTTTCAAATGAGCTACTAAAGGACTTCTTTATGACGAGCAAGGGCCGTAAACCTAAACACATAATTATTTTCAGGTATTGCTACGCCTGTCGCCTACTAGTAATTCATTAATTCTTTGAGCTAGAATGTAAATCCACTTATCAGGTGCTACTAATATGATGTGCCGAAGTGAATTTTCCTGTATTTTTCATGGTGGTTTGTTGTTTGGACATCGAAGAAGTTCCTCTCTGCAGAGCTTTTTGTTTCCCGGCAAAGAATAAGAAAGCTAAGGGTTTTGATTTTCTTCTTGAGTGACAAATTGTATTTTGATTAATGCTTTTCCTCTAAATGTTGTTTTTCAGGTGCAATGTGAGTCTGGGAGATGTTAAAAACGCGACTTTGCACGAGCTTTTTTAAAATTAGTGAGTGACCTATACAATTGTTGGTCTATTTTTCATACCAGTCCACCTCGTCTCAAGTTTTCCAATATGTTACGAGAAGTCTTACTTTAACTAAAGCTTAATGAAGCAAACACTAACACTCCAGGCCTGGTCTACTTAAATTGTTTTATAGGCTACACTCAACAGTTCCTTCGCTGGATATATCTGGATATATGTGATTTTTGGTTTGGTACATCTTGAGCCTGGCAAAGCTTGGGAATCTATCTTTTGTTCCGTATTTTTGCAAAGACTCGAGAGATAATTAAGTTATTTTTATCGAACTTGTTGCAGAAATCCATTTCACAGAGTGTTGATATTAGACACAATGATGAACCTTGATGGAACACTCAGCTTAATTGATCTTCTACATTCTTCTAAGTTCTAATGTCTGAGAGGTATGTAGTAACTTCCTCCTCACCATCACAAAAGAGTGTAGGGATTTGATTCCATTGTTGTTGTCTGCTGTATCTTATTGAACGTATGTGTTTCTGTATTTTTTTTTTTTAAGCAAGGAAGAGAGATCATTTTTCAGGAATGCCCTCATCTTATATTGTCAACGTAGGAGTTCATAGATTTAAAATATTTATGTTTCCGGTTTTTTCGGAATGCCCTTTATTATTAGCTTATATGAAGTCGCCCTTGTGAGGCCATGTCCGATCGCCCCATTGTCATTAATATGCATTACAGGTTTTTCAAGACACCACGCCATATTCACAAGAAGAATTAGATGAGGTTCGGGACTTGTGGGCGAACTATTTTCTCAATATCTAGCCGTAGATAGCTAGCTAGCGTAGTAATGTATTAGGTAGTTGCATTTTGAAAAACTGATTACATGATCTGCAAGACCATATGTTATGTTGGCTGGGATTTGTTATGCCCTTTGTTGTTGTTCGTTAGTTGTTGAATTCGGATGACGGAGACGGTTGCGTTGTATGTTGATTGGGATCGGTTTTTATTAATTGAAATCGATCATTTTGGTTGAATGGCAGTTGGCATGTTTTGTATTAATGTTTTGGCATTCAAATTGGTGTAATGCAATATGAATTGGCCTGCTCTTTTCAAATTTTTTTTTTAAAAAAAAACAATATAAAGGACAGCGGATTTATAAAAGTTCGATGTAATTCTAGCTTCAAAGGACATGGGCTTTCTATAAAAATCTGATGTACATTACACATATGGACATCGGATTAATGTTAAAATCTGATGTTCATTACTCATATGGACATCGGATATATTTAAAAATCCGATGTGCATATATTAATGGACATCGGTTTAAAGTCCCATGTCCATTACACCCCATATGGACGGGACTGAACTCTACATCGGCCTATAATCCGATGTCCATGTGTCTAGAAGTCCGATGTCCTTCATGATTTCTGTAGTAGTGATATATGTATAACTTCTTATACATATTATTCTTTATGCACATAACACTCTTACATGCTAACCATTCCATAACGAGGCCCATAACATCTTATAAGCATAGGAATGTTTCCGTGTAATCCTTTTACACAAAATTCATAAATTCCTCCAAACTACAAGAGTAAATCCTCAGTGCTTCTCAAGTACTCAAGGATGCTCTTGATAATCATCTAGTGACCCTCACTAGAAAATGATTGGTAATGACTTCTCATATTCTCAATATGATAAGTCCAGATGAGAGAAGCTTTTAGCATATATAATAGATCCTGCAGCGGAAGCACATGAGATCATATTAATTGTTCAACAACTTGAACGAGCCAAGAAATTTATCACATAAGTCTCTTGACTATAATTCTAATATCCATGGAGATCTATCTCATTAGATCTGGATATTTAAGATGCGCCATGCTACTCTCAAGTATTCACTCGAGAATATTTCTAGTCACTAATATGTCAAACACATATTTTAGACTAAGAAATATCACCTCAGCTACATTTCTAGTCAATAATATGTCAAGCACATATTTTAGACTAAGAAACTCACTTTAGCTCCCACTAAACTCCATGTATCATCATGTTATCTCGACACTCGAGTAATACCGTTTGATAGACTACATGATTGAACCCAAAGTTCCAACTCTTTGACGTATATAGATCACAAAAGGGATCTTTCAAGCATGCTTAGCATTGATGAAACTTCTCCCAAGGAGAAAGTTTCGTTATCCTTTTGCCTAAACTCATCCTCATGAGAGGCTATATTGCTAAGACCATACGAATTGATAAAGGCATTTGGGTTGTCACAAACTCTCTATAACAAGCCCAAATTTTAAACATCTTATTTAACCTTTATGACTAGATCAAGGTAACCAACCAAAGTATTCACCTTAAGTCAAGTCTCAAAAACATCTCGTGTTTCTTTCCTTATCGCATCGTGTGCAAGGAGATCAATTCGAATTGCATGGTGACGCGCCATCACATAGAGTTCATACTATAGAAAAGCCTTTGATGTGGGTTTAAGATTCGTCACTTTTGAAAAGTAACGCAATATTATCGCAAAATTATCTCCTTATAACCACTGAGCCACAATAAAGAACGTCTTCTTGCATTATACTCACCACTGAGCCTTGATAAAGAACGTCTTCTTGCATTGTACTCAGTTTGTGGGTCTTGGAATTCCGCAAGTTCAAAATTTCTCCCACACTGTCTTCCAGAAAATGAAAAACTTTCTAGAAAGACAGCATTACGAGCCACAAACTCTTTGTTCTCGTTTTGGAGGAGTAAAAACCAAGTGGTTCAATTTTGGATAACCCTCACAAATACATAAATTGGTTCTGAACATAAACATTTATGGTCCCAAATGTATAATAATGACAAGTTAGGGAACCTCCCTACCCATATCTCATATGGAGTCATTAAGGCTATTATAGTCGGGTTTTAAACTTTTAGTGAGAAAATAGCTTACAAAATTGCGAAAAACCTCAAACTATATCTCATAAAGTTCGGTTTATATACTTGACTACACCATACTCTATGGTGTCCCAAGGAGAAGGTATTATGTGAACTGGTTCACAATCTTCTTAGTGATTATCAAGGTCATTACTTGATATTACCCATTTGATCTTCAAAGTCAATACTTTGAAACTTCCGATCAACATCTTGATCTTGAAGTGCTTTTGGTTTACTACTTCATTTTGAAAATATTCCACGTTTCAAAAATCACTTTTATGTCTTATTAAATAGATATGAGGTTTTCATATCTACTTAACATTAGGGTAAAAGTAACCAAGTATGTATATTACCAACTATCGGCCTTACACATTCGTATGTATATGGTCGATCACCTCACTATTGTGTTTCTTTTCTGCAAAAGAAAAACATAATACATGCACACATACCATAAGACTCACAATCAAATGGTTGTTCAATGTGCTTTTCGTTTACTCGTTTGAAACGAATTTACTTGATGTTTGATCAATAGGGTTCACCAGATTAGAGACTTTAAAATCTACAAGATAGTTTTAATATTTAGTTTTCATGAAGAATGTAAAATTCCTCTAACTTGGATGGTCTAAACCAACCACCAAGTTATCATAGGAGCAGGTACAACCTTTTGTTTTAAATCACATGAGTGATGCCTTCTATGTATAAACATAGATGATTACATTCTTTTAAAACCAAATTTAGGTACATTTGTCCTCATCGAAATCATTGCTACTCTAGCACCATTTCGATACAAAAATGTCCTATGCTAGACGTCTTACGTTTTGTCAATTCATGTAAACTTCTTTACAAAGAAATGACCCATACTTAGTATGTCATACCAAGATAGTGGAACTAGCCTATCCATTGAGTAGATATCTCTTTCAATTTTGTTCTATCGCATACATCTAGGGTTGATTCTTCTTAACTCCCACTCACTTTTACATTCCTCTTTGCTTCAATCAAGCAAAAATGAATCTCATGAAGACCTCTCTTCATGTCATTTGTGATATTATATACACCTAGTAAGAGTGAATTACTATAAAGTGAGTGAAACATGTGGCAAAATCTCAACTTCTTGCGAAATTGGACTACCTAACCGTTCAATTGTTATCATATGCCTAAATTCTTTAGCGCATAAACAATCTATTTGGCTTTTATTGAATTGAGCCATTTGACGGTATTATATTGGAGTATTATTTGTGTTTTTGAAAACTCTTTTCGTAAACATTTAAATTACTCTTGAGTAACTAATATGTCATCATCATGACGGATGTGTCACTTTCGAAATCAAGACTCTCTTGATAAAATTTGACTCCCTTTTAAACTCGTAATATGAGTTTGCAACATGAAAACCCCTTTTTAAATATGTATGGATGTTAAGTTGTATAATAATCGCAATAATTGTTGTAAGCTTATGTAGGTGAATTAGTAAATCATGTTACCAATCATTGCTACCGAATTCCTTCAAAGAAACCGCTTCCTATGAAAGAACGAAACGTGTATAATAATAAATAGAGGATGAAGTGCGCGATGTCATAGTAAATACGTTAAAGAACAAAAATAGAAAAATTAACATTCAATGTTTTAAAATACTTGTGAAAACATGTTCAACAAGTTTTAGCATTTATATAATGACCTCCTACTAAATTATATAAATGATTCCAAGACCCAAATATTAAACAAAAATGAGCATCGCTTGGGCGAAACATCCCATAATTGCGTAAATTCGGTAAGTCACGTTGACTAATTCTACCTCTAGAACTCTTGGTCGACGAATTTCCTTCAAATTCATGTATAGCCCCGGAACACAAGACCGTCTTATATCCCGTTGAGTCCAACCAATTTTGGCGTGTGATAACCGCTTACCACCCTACTTACCCGAGGTAAAAAGAGAACACCCCGCTTGGGCGAGCGTGGCTCTAATGAACAAGAGATTCATAGGTGTTACTAATTGGTAAGGCTAATCTCAATTTTAGTTATGTGAGAGATCTTGTCAATTTAGTCATAAATTCCTTATAAGTGAATTAATTCGGCGAATGCAAATGACGTGAATTGACAATCGCGAAGATAAAATGCATGTGAATGGCGATTTCGGCATGCGCGAAAATAAAACAAGCAAACATGTAAGCATATGAATAAATCCTAGTATGGCCACCTAGTTAATAAAAACTAGTCTATTACATTTCGGAAACCAACTCCTTGGTCCCTTGCCTCTTCATTCCATGAGTGGCTCTTCCTTGTGGGATTTGGAACACCTTCCAAAAATAGACTCCGTCTCGTTGTAATTCGTCTTTTGGAAACGCCGGTAAAATAACTATTACAAATGAATTACATAGCTATTCCTATTATACATTAATTAATAAAATAAATAAAACTATTAATTAATTACAAACCGACGATACGAGATCGTATTTAATTACAAACAAATCGATATTCCCATTCATTTCGGGTAATAACGATTAAAATTAACTAGGCCATACTAGGTACAACAAGATAAATACTTTAAATAAATGACAATCATTCATTCAACTTAAATAAATATGCTTAAAATGCTGTAAATATGATGCCAAAATCGCCCTACCTATCATTCATTGGTATCCATCTCGGTTTTTGTGAATTTAATCGATTTTTAACATGTAAAAATCAATAATTAACTCTTAAATCTCATTTAAGTTCAAAATAATTGTCCAAACTGTTTTAAACCTCAAAATTAGTCCTCACTAATTTTATGACAAATAATTAGTTTGATTTGGTGATATTTTGCTAATTTAATCGGTAAAATTATAATATTTAAGTAAAAATCGAAAATAATTGAAAAATTACCCAAACAATTGAAACAAAAATTTTTAGTATTCTGGAACACTCCCAAGAACACCAAAATATCAGAAAAATTGCCCAAAAATTCCGGATAAATTTTGTGAAGAAAAAGATCAATATTTATCGGTTTCTAACCACTAAAACCAATAAACATCAAAACAAAGTGAAAACACACATGCAAAATCACTTTTGACATTTAAATAATATTTTTAAATGTACATAAATTTATCATGGTCAGAATCAAAAAATTCGAAATTATGATTAATTAATTTGACTTTTATCGACTTTTTACTCAAAAAATCATTAAACATGCAAAAATCCGAACCAACCTTCAAATTTTTGCATACAATCAGTAGAAAACATGCATGAACTACCATAAAAAATCCATGCACCGAATCAACATTTAACTAATTTTAGTCAATTTTTCACTAAAATGCGACATTTTGACTCGGTTTTCTACCAAAAATCATTAAAAATAGCAAAATAACTTCAAAAATCACCAAAAATTCCACAAACCTTTTGAGATCAGTAGGTATGCATGTCCCAAAACTTTCGTGCTAAAACCTCTTCTAACACAATTTTTGAGTTTTTACTAATTATCTCATAATTCATTAAAATGCTTAAAATCAACATGCAAATTACAAGCCTAAGCTCTGATACCACTTGAAAGATCATAGATCCATATTAGACTCTCTAATAAAATTAATTTATCTCATAAATTGTGTTTATGTGATCTATGTAACATGCATGCTAATATGAAAGCATAAAAAGAAAGTATAAGGAAAAACAATTTCCTTACATTGAATATATGGTAAAATGGGCACAAACTAGTTCTCCTTACTAGTTTGTTCTTGAGCTAAAATGATGTGGATGATCCTCCTTGAAAAACCTTCAACTAGAAAGTCTCCTTCAAGTTGCACCCAAGAACTAACCCAAAAATATTAACAAGTATGAACTAGAACTTATAATATTGTACCCTTGATTATTATTAGAAATATTACTAACTAATCTTAGTGATATTATTTATGTATACTAACAACTTAGTAGAGGGGATTATTATTTTAGAGAGAAGGTAGATGAATTTTTGTTCACATGCAAATGGTGGAGTAAAGTAGTGAGGTAGTGTAAAAATGTGAACAATATATGGAGTGTTGTAGTGGGAAAGTGGCGGGTGGAGGATAATATTAGTGGAGAATTTTGTCTTATATTTTTATCTTACATCACATGCAAAATGTTGTATAAGATTAATTATGGTAGTATACAAAATAAGGTGAAATGATTATGTGAGTAATTATCCACTACTCTTATTTTACACGGTCCACTTGACTATATACGGGTCCATGTTGGTTCTTATATTTGTCCCACAAATCCGTGTAATTTTTATTTTAAACATCGTATCATGTTTAAATATTTCCATAATTAATTCGTCTAATTCACTCCGTAAATATACGTGTACCACTACAAATATTATTTACGTACTAATATTAATCACATTAATCAATTAGTACAATTTTAGTAAATTAACAGTTAATTAACTAAAACCCGTTTCCCAAAACTTATTATTTAATTATCGCATAATTAAATAATAACTACCGCTCCTCGAGTTCGCAACTCAAAATCTCTCTAAAAATAATCGACTAATTTCTTAGTCTATAAATCAAGGGACTAAACAAATTGTATCTCATACAATTAATTAGTTATCAATTGGGGTTCGTTCCTTTAGGTGTGACCGAAAGGGGTCAGTTGATCATCGCCGTCTCACGACAATAACGTCAAACTCTAGTCAGCCAACTGTTATTGATTTACGTTAATCAACTGACGAGGATCAAATAATTAAATATCTGATGATATTCCATTAATGAGATTTATTATGTTAACGCACTATTGTGGAGGACACTAACTCCAACAGAGGGGATGTAGTCATGATTAACATTGAAGAGGAAATTATGGGCGTAGCTGATATAGCCGTACTGGACCCGAGCAACTGATGGAATTTGTCGACCTTGACAATTTAGATGTTGTTCACATTTTGATTTGGATGAAGTAAGTTTTATTAATAAAACTATTTAGTCATTTGCATTTACGAATAATGATGTTTGTTTAAATTATCAATTACAATAACATTTTTCGTTCCATGTGGCGTAATAGGTACCTGAATAATCAGATCGTTGAGTGGAAGTTTCCAATTCACGCCTACGGATTCTTGAGTCCTAAGGCATTCTCTGTGCACAGAATTTCATACGAAAAACAAATCAATAGTATCGCTCGTTGGTTGATGTCGTCCAAAAAACTATGGCTTGCCTCCTACAATGAGAATATATATGTATAGTACGTGATTATTGTAATGAATCACGGTTCTATAAATTTATTATTAACATGCTTAAATGTGTGTAAATGAACTAACAGTTCAATGTCCCAAATTGAATAGGAAGCATTGGGTGCTACTGGCAATCCAAGTGGAAATAAAAATAGTGTACTGGATTGACTCTCGCGAAGGCAAACCTTCTAACAGTTGTGTAAGGATGATAACTGAGTAAGTTTACAACCTTCAATAATGTCATTTGTTATTATATAACTTGAGCCAAATATATGCAAATAATAATGGCATGTGTGTATATTTATGAATTAGTGTTTTTGAAGCAAAAGAAAGATTATGTCCACTTGGGAAATATGAAAGCAACGTTGTTCCCAATTTTATCACGTTATTAGTAAGTGTATTCTTAATAATTACTCGTATCATTTAATTAATGTTTCTGCGAGAGGTTGATTATCTAATTCGGCTGATTTGTGTGTGATTTATATATAGTCTCCTAAAGCACCAGACGACAAACAATGCGCATTTTACGTTTGTCAGTCCATGTGGGAGGTTATCAACAGAAAACTATCTACCATTTCGATACGGGTTAGTGTGACTTAAAAACTATTTCAGACGTAAATTGAGTTCAATTCTGTATACTTCCATGTATTATATCTATTTTGATTATATATATTTTGAATTGTAGTTTCCACTAATACTCAACAAAGCCCCAGAATATTCGCCAGAGGACACAAACCAGTTGAGAAATATGTGGGCCAATTATGTTGTTTCATTAGCGGGGTCTCAATAGTTTTCTCATGCTTTATGTACGAGTGTGTATATATAGAGCCATTGTGTATTGGTTTCTTTTGTTTTTCTGAGGAAATTGTGTTTTGGCTGTTGATCGTCCTGTTTTTACTGTTTTTAAACTGGGTTTAATTGATCGCAGGGTGTAATATTTTGATACAGGATTGAATTTTTGCACTTTGCATACCTTTGAATGTTATTTTTCAAAGAAGAAGGAATGTTATTTTTCAAATAGCATTTCAAGAGTTTTCAAACGCCTTTGAAAAATAGCATTTCAAAGAAATTTGCTAGAACAAGCTAAAATCATTTAAAAAAAAAAAATTAAAAACGATAACGGTTAAAAACAACCCATTGCAAACAATTATTTGACAAGTGTTTTATTTAGATAAATAACCGTTGACATATTTTCCCTCCCATTCAAACCGCCAAAAATATAAGATAACGAACGATAATCGTTGTCGAGTTCAAAACTTTTACAACGGTTTATTTAAGCAGAACCGTTGTCAAAATTTCATCAATAAAAATAGATAACGGTTACATACCGTTGTCAACAGATGAATGTAACAACGGTTTTGCATACAATAAAGCCGTTGTTAAATTTTGACATTCAATTAAATAAGATAACGAAATGAACCGTTATCATATATAATATTTAACAACGGTTTTGGAACGATAAGACGTTGTCAATAGTAAACTACGACAACGGATTTGAAACCGTTCTTAAGATTTAATAACGGTTTTTTAAAAGATTTTATAACGGTTCTTGATGTTATATAACAGTCGCGTGTTATTTGTACAACCGTGGTATATATTTAACAACCGTCGTTGCAATAACGGTCCCGTGTTTCTATTTAAAAACAATAATTATATTATTTGACCGTTATTGAATGTCTTATTTGGCGTAGTGGTATGGTTTGATAAACTTGTAAATAAAATGATGTAAATTAAATATGATAAAAGAGTCTAGGGGAGTCGGTTACACATGCAAATATATAGATGCTCATGCTAAACTAAAAATAGATAATATTTTCAATTGTTTAGGTATTATGACCACCTCTCGGCCTTATTGTTGACCATAGAATGGGTCCTAACGAGATCTCGCTACGGCTACTTGTAATAACTCGTAGTTTCTAAGGCCTTCACTCGATCGAGTAGACCAAGCGGACCGAGTATAACCTATATTAGACTTAGTGGAGTTGTGATAATGCCCGTCTGTAGAAGGGTCATCTTAAAACTGTCATAAGTTGAGATCTAGACATTATATTGATGTGATTTCAATTGGAGGTAATATCTTATTCTCTTACGATTCCAACGGTAGGTCACACGCCCAAAATGACCAAGAGACGAGTGAGATATGACTGTTTTACGAAAATTGGTCATTACTGAGAACTGTGTCGCACTCGACCGAGTGGACCAATTTCCAGAAACTTGAAAATTTCTTGAAATGAGTCACTCGACCAAATGGAGAAGGCACTCGATCGAGTGGAGTGTCACTCGACCATTTTCTGGGTTGTGAAATTCGCAAGATTTGCATTATTACCTTGTTTCTTGCATTTCTTCTCATTTCTCATAGCAAAAATACCAAAATCTCTTTAAATGTTTTTCTAAAACTCCATTGTGGGTGGTTGTTGCTTGGACTTAACCTTTCTACTCCATTTTATCCTTTTAATTCGTGTTAATTAAGCAATGTAAATGGTTTTCTCATCACTCTTAAATTTCTCCAATTTGATTTCGTTTAAATCCACGCAATTCCTTCAAGTTTTAGCAATTAATTGAATATTTTGTTTGATTCATGGTATTAATCACCCTTTTCGTCATTTATGATGTCAAATATGAAATTTTCATATTGAATTTTGCCCAAATTTTTTTCCTTTTCTGTATGAACTCGAAAATATATGTTTTTGAGTCAATAATTTGATTTTGTATTTGTTACTTGGTTAATGGTTTAAAAAGAAACAAAGTTTGGTTGTTATTACCAACTTTGTCGTACATTTGAAAATTTTGTTCCAAAACTTTTGAAACTTTAATGTTCATTCTTAAATTTTGAGTTTCGTGTTTTAAACTTAGTTTAATTGACTAATTATGCACTACCTTTGTTAGTAACGACATGTACTATTTTGATTCGAAATTTCATTTTTAAATTTTTTGTCCAAAATCTTAGAAATTCCATCTCAAATGAATGATTTTGATTTTGCACTCAAATATGACTTAAATGTTTCTTGATGCTTAGTCCTTGTTGATGTTGCATTGTGTTGGCAATATCCTAGGAGACATACATTTTTGTACCCCAGTCCTTATCTAGTTATGTCATAAAGATTGGAATGTTATTTAACGATGTTAGGTATGGTCTTAATATTTAAAAATTTTGTTTTACATTTTCTTGATTTAATTGAGTAAGAAGACCTCAATTTAGTTAATGATACTATGTATTCCCTTAATTTGATAATCTTACCTCAAAATTTTGCCTAGTTTTTTTTATATACCATAGGGTATATGATTAAATTTTAAATCTTCATATTTAAAACATGGTTTCCTTGCCTCGTAGTGTTGCAATCTTCGTTAATAGTAAGTTGTTTGCTTATATATGTGTCAATGCCTTGTTTACCTTCTGGATTGTATGGTCTTGATGAGTAAAGCCGTGTAGACATATATGGTTGTGTTGGAAATAATGTGTAATAGGAGTGAGTCGATGAGTTTATAAGGAAAAAGGGGGTATTAATAATGTGCAATGAGTGAATAAAGTATCTTGAGAGTTAGGAGTGGGAGACATAGGTTATGGTAAGTTGCTCAATGGATGTGGATTTGAGCCAAGAAGAGAGTTACATGTATGATGTACAAGAGATTAAATTGGAATCGGTTAAATAGTGATGAAAGTATTGTGAGTAAAGGAATAGTGAATGGAAGTGGGTGTTTATATGCATATATTACCAATGTAGAGTATAAATGTAGAGATATGAGAACGTAACATGACTATTGACTTTTGAAGAAGCAATCTTTCATGCTAAGTAGTGTTGTTTTGTGATTAAGGAGCTATTATTTTGGTGATCCAAAGTTATGCGTGTGTTTAGTAGATTAAAAGGAGAAGTTGGGTGTGATTTTGTATGTGATTTATGTCGGAAATCGGGAATACAAGAAGGTGACTTAGCTTGCGTAAAGAGTCTTGAAGTGAGTAAGAAGATTGTGTGAGGTAATTTGTGGATAATGAGTGACGTGTGATCTAGGTCGAACGTTTGTTGATCGGCTGAACTTATGGATAATGAGTGAGGTTTGGGTTGCATGTTAAGAGATATTATCATTGTATGTGGCTTGGAAATTTGGGTGATAAATAAATGAGATTTGAATGGTGGAATAGTGAGAAAGCAATTGAGATACCTAAGGGTAGACTAAAGTGATAATTTGGGTTATTCATAGTTGTGGGAATATGTAAATTGAATTCAAGGATTGATGAGAATTGAAAGATGGTAAGAAGAATTTATGAAATAGGAATATAAGAGGTTATTAGATGGAATTTGAGGTGATCAATGAGATTTGAGGGTACAAGATGTCTAGTAAAAGCCGTAGTAAGAAGTGAATGACGAGACTATTTGAAAGTTAGTGTACACGTGTGATATGGTAATTGATGGTTGTCCTTTGAAAGTCGGTTTTCGGGGAGCGGTAAATTGTGTTGTTAAGCTAGTTGATCATTGATGTTATATAGGGTAACCGTTTAATTTAAGTATGCATGCATGACATGTGAGAGTAGTTGGTGAGATTTTGGCCTATCGGTGATAGTGTAGAAGTTGTTTGTAAAGTTGCCTCCCAATCGTCTAGTGAAGCGCTCACGGTGTACATTGTGATCTTGTTATAGTGTCCAATTGAGGAGCTAGAATGATGGCCTTAGGGCCAAGAGTTCGTCTATTAGCATTGGTGTGATGAAATAGGAAAGCTTGGAAGCGAGTTTGGGAATGAGAGCCTTCTGCCCTCCTACAATCAACCGAGTGGTGTGCCTTGACCACTGTTTTGTCTGTATTAGACCAAATATTGGGTGTATACCCTTATCTTGCGGTTATGTTAGTTGAGTTGTGTTTTGATGAACATGTTAACCTTACATAGATGATACTCTTGTGAATTGTTTACATTTGACCATATAATGTGGCTTTTGAGTGATATAATTGAAAGTTGTTAGTTGACATGTGTAATTGGATGACAAGAATGATATGATAATCTTGTTTGATTTTGCGTCAATTGCGGTGATTCTACTTTATTGTGTAAAAGTAAGATGAAAATGCAAGTTATGTGTCACATAGTGGTCATTTCATGATAGTGATTGTGGTCTTCCGTATAAGCGGAAGGGGTGATGATGGATGAGAACGGATATGGAAACACGTGTGTGATCACGTGGTGGATTTGACGCGGTATATGCGTGGCATGATGTCCGGATATGGGATTGTTGAGCATTTTTTAGTCATATAACGAGAAAATTTGCATTAATTGATTGTTTCTTGTAGTCCGTATATTCGTGACTAATGTGCATACATGTGGAAGTACGAGAATTGACGCGATATAGAGACATAATAATCGAGTTATACCCCGTGATAGATGTGTATACTTATGACCAACATGAGTTAGAAGTTATTTATGGGATTATAGATTGGAATCGTGGGTTTCACCTGGCACTTGACCTTTGGGAGGCTTGTAAGTGGGGGGGCCCGTAAAGAGGCTTCTAGAGTGGGATTATAGCAATGTCATAAGACGATATGAGATTTGATAATGGATTTGCAATAGGTAAGAGAGAGTGTTGAACCTGAAACATAGTTATTTGTGGAATTTACTAATGAGCGTATGAGATCACGTTATGAGGTTTGGTAGTTGAACTTCGGGTTGAAGTTCTCTTTTAGGGGGAGTGGATGTAATAATTCCGAAGTTAAGGAAAGAGAAAGTACGAAATGTGATAAAGTAATGAGATTTGAACAAAGAACCTTGGGACAAGTGCGATGTTATAAGAGAAAGTATACGGTTGATAGATATGTGAGGTACGAGAGAGTGCATGAGAACCGGTGATGAAACTTGAGGAGACCTGAGGAAAGGAGAGAGTGAGGTGAACTTCAAGGACGAAGTTCTTTTTAAGGAGAGAATATTGTAATACCTCGTAGTTTCTAAGGCGTTCACTCGACCGAGTAGACCAAGCGGACCGAGTATAACCTATATTAGACTTAGTGGAGTTGTGATAATGCCCGTCTGTAGAAGGGTCATCTTAAAACTGTCTAAAATTGAGATCTAGACATGATATTAATGTGATTCCAATTGGAGGTGATAGCGTGTTCTCTTAAGATTCCAACGGTAGGTCACATGCACAAAATGACCAAGAGACGAGTGAGATATGACTGTTTTACGAAAACTGGTCATTGCTGAGAACTATGTCGCACTTGACCGAGTGAGTGGCAATCGACCGAGTGAGTGACACTCGACCGAGTGGACTCGCCACTCGATCGAGTGACGCTGTTCAGAACACGGGATTAAACCCTTTCTTCCCTAATCCTAACATCATTTCTATCTTCTTTCTTATCTCTCCAAACTCTCTCCCTTCTCTCTAAAACCCTCACAAACACCATATTAGGGGATTCAAGCTTGGTTTAGTGGATTTCTCACCTTCCTCCTTCCTTCCTCTTGATTTGTAAGTTAAGATCTATCCTTTTCTAGTCTTATGAACCCTAACTTTTGGGGGTTTTCAATTAGGTTGATTAATTAGCAATTAGTATGCGTTTATGGGTAATTAGAGGGTAATAATAAGGGGGTTTTTTTTTATTGTATAATAGATTAGGATGTATTATGATAGTTATTATGCGATTATTAAAGGATGAGACGGTTTCATGAGATGGATTCTTGTTGTCTTGTATTAGCTTATGGATTATGCTAAAAGGTAGGTTTATCCTAATCGGTTTCAATATTTTGTGTGCATATTTGTTTGTCTTGCATCATCATTTTTATGTATGAATCGATTGGGATAAAATTTGGTATATGAGGAAGTTTTATCCATGATATGTTGGGATTGAATTCATGATAACTCATATAATTGGTGTTGTGTTGCATTTTCAATGTATGGTCATTGTTATGTTGTGTTGGAGATCATTGGTGGTGTTACTTGGTTATTGAGGAGACGTAAAACAGTTGGGAGACCGTCTTATGCGTAAGTCGCCTCTTGGAGCTTCCCACTCCAAGAGAAATGTGCACATTAATGGCTTGAGTTACGGAGGGACTCGTGTGGCTGAGACACGACGTCTGGCAGGGGAATCCGGTTGGCTTCCAGACCGGTACGTCTGGGCGTGTCCCGGTACCTGTTTGTGATTGTTGGTATGTCTGGGCGTGTCCCGGTACCAGTGTGGTTATCGGTATGTCTGGGCATGTCCCATATCAGTGTGGTTGGCGGTATGTCTGGGCATGTCCAGGTACCGTGGTGGTGGTTGTTACTAGTGATTTATTCATATTAGTAGTCATGTTGCATATTCACACACTTGAGTCGTGTCGCACTTTATTTGTTTATTGAAACTGACGTTTGTGTGTCTGTGCATTGTCACCTATCTCTTTTGGGGTGGCCTGTGTCGATCCATATGATATCCTTTGGTCATATAGGGAGCAGGTTAAGTACATGTTGTTTGGATAGTACGCGGGAGACGGGACGAGCTTGATGAGTCACGAGACGATTGTATTTAGTTAGATGAGTATAGTAGCCATGAGTTGTATTTATTTATTAGTTAATGGTTTGTAATCACTAAACTTGTCATTTATAATAAGTGTTTCTTTATTTTATCTCCGATTCACCGCCTCGGGAAACGAGAAGGTAACATCTCCCAATTACCTTTGGCCGGGTAAGAAGGGAGTGTTACACTACTACCGAAGAATGTTGCTGAGATTCGGAGATTCTTGGGTTTAGCTGGCTACTACAGGAGGTTCGTGAAAGATTTTTCTAAGGTCGCAAGACTATGACAGCGTTGATGCCGAAAGAGACCAGATTTCGCTGGGATGAGAGTTGTAAGACGGCGTTCCAAACCTTAAAGGAGCGTTCAACCACATCTCCTATTCTAGCTCTAACTGAGGGAAGTGAGAACTTTAAAGTATACATTGATGCTTCAAAGAATGGTTTGGGTTGTGTTTTGATGCAGAATGGGAAGGTTATAGCTTATGCGTCGAGGCAGCTGAAGCCGTATGAGGAGAACTATCCTACTCATGATTTGGAGCTGGGTGTAGTTGTTTTTGCTCTAAATATTTGGAGACACTATCTTTATGGGGCAACCTTTAAGGTGTTTTCTGATCATAATAGTCTAAAGTATATCTACACACAGAAAGAGCTTAACATGCGACAGTGGCGATGGATGGAGTTGATTGGGGATTATGACATGGAGATCATCTATCACGAGGGTAAGGCCAATGTTGTGGTAGATGCTTTGAGTAGGAAGAGTGTACATTCATTATGTACAGCTATGTCTTTGCTAAAGCCGAGGGATGAGATATCCAAGATGGGGATTCATATGATTCGAAAAGGGGATGCCATCTGGGACTTGACGATCGAACTGGACTTGTATGATGACATAAAGAGGAAACAAGAGCTTGACCCAAAGATTCAAGAGTGGAAGTTAAGAGTAGAGAGTGGCACCGTATCGAGGTTTTCTATCCACACAGATGGGAGTGTTTGTTTTGATGGAAGATATGTTGAGGACTTGTGCCATAGAGTTTGGTGGAAGTTGGGAAGATAGGCTGGACTTAATTGAGTTTTCATACAACAACAGCTATCATACCAGCATTGGGATGGCAGCGTTTGAGGCTTTGTATGGAAGGAAGTGCAGGAGTCCGATTTTTTGGGACGATAGTGCAGAGACAATGGTTTTAGGACTACAGATGGTGCAGGATATGATTGAGCAAGTTCACATGATTCGTCAAAAGATGAAAGTAGCTCAAGATCACCAAAAGAGTTATGCAGATTTGCACCGCATGGACATTGAGTTCGCAGTAGGTGACAAGGTCATTTTGAAAGTGTCACCTATGCGAGGGGTGATGAGGTTTGGCAAGAAAGTAAAGTTGAGCCAGAAGTTTATCGGCTCGTATGAGATCCTAGAACGCATAGGTGAAGTAGCCTACCGGCTAGCTTTATCACCATCACTGGATCGAGTCCACATCGTGTTTCATTTTTCGCAACTCCGGAAGTATATGAGTGATCCATCACATGTGCTGGAGGTTGAGAACATAGAACTAGACGAGTCTTTAAGAGGTTTCTAAAAAGATCTTAGACCGGAAAGTGCGTAAGATAAGGAACGGTGAGACCGTCTTACTAAAGGTACTTTGGACTAATCACAATATGGAAGAGGCCGCATGGGAACCAGAGGAGTCGATGCGAGAGCGTTTTCCTCACCTTTTCGATCAGGTATGTTTGGTTACGGGGACGTAACCGTTGTCGTTTAAGGGGGGTAAGAGATGGTCGTATGCTTGTTTTTGGGTTAGTTGGGGTTAACATAGCTATATTTTTGTCATCTTTCGAGTTTGAGTTGGGTGTTTGTCATGTATAGTTGGAATTGTTGGTACTTGGAGTAGTTGTTATTGTTGGTGTTGAGCAGTTTGTGTTGTGTTTGTTGGTTTTGTTTTGAGTATGGTATGAACTTCGGGGATGAAGTTCTTTTTAAGGAGGGAAGACTGTAATACTACGTTTTTCTAAGTCCTCTTACTTGGTCGAATAGGGCTTACTCGGCCGAGTAATGTGTCGTGTGTTTCTGGTCAGGCTACTATCCAGGAATACTCGGCCGATTATGGTAATACTCGACCGAGTAAGGGATACTAGGTCGAGTATTCTCGACCGAGTATCCGGTCTGACGGGAATTATTTCTGCGGTTTGATTAAAGACAATTAGAGTTATAAATTACGATTAACAGTTTCACTTTTCACTTTTACCAAAACCTAAAAACATTTCTACGTAACTCTAATCATATCTAATCTCTCCCAAGGTCGTTGATTGTTTGTGAGTCCTTGGTCATTTCTCTCTTGCGTCGGTAAGTCACTAGTGTTATGGCGTTGTCAGTTTTGTCTTTTAGGGTTTTAATCTAGTGTTGGAAATTGGTGAAAGGGGATGTTTTGCATGTTGTGATTGGATTGTATGATTGTTTTTAGGTAGAGAATTCATAGAAGAGCGGTTCCAGCTTCCTTGTTGACTCGTAATCGGACCTGTTCTAAGGTAGGGTTTCCTTACTCAGTTGATTGCGTAATTGATTTAAGATTGATGATTGTGATTTAATTGATATCATTAGTATTGTCGTTGGTTGTAATCTGGTGTTTTGGAGTTGTGGTGGATTGACTATGATTGTGAGGTGCGTCTTCAGCTGGGTGGAGTCACTTGCGGGAGTGGCTTCACGCCCTTGATTCGCCCATTGTGGAAGCCGCCACAAGAGGGGATGTGCACATTAAGGAACATGGGTTGTTACTCGTTGCGATGAGCGGGGCTTAGGTGGGCAAGGTTGCGGTCCCCATCTGGCGGTGTGGATTATCTGTTGCGGCAGTAATCTGGCAGGATTACACACTTAAGTGTGTAGTCAGTTATGTGATATGATTGCGAATGGAGTATGATTGTGAAATAGTTGTTATTGATATTGTTTTATTTTTCTTATCTTAATTATGCAGTGAACTAACTCCATTGTTTTGTAAAACTGTGGTAATCCATTCGGGATGGTGAGCAGATTGTGACAGGTGATGGTTGTCTTTAGCTACAGGGATGAGATGGGATGTCATCACTTTGAGTCTAGCTTCCGCTGTTACGAGTTTAGCTATTTTGGTTTCAGTTGTATTGATATTCTTATACATTCCTTTTGGTTTGGTTTTGAGACAATGTAAAATTTTAAATTAATACTTTAATAAATGTTTTGGAATGGTTAATTTTGATATACTAGCCTCGGGCAACCGAGATGGTAACAACTTCTCATGCTAGGGTGGTCCTTGGTAAGGCACCTTGGTATGTGGGGGTGTTAAACTTGGTCTTTTGGACTTTGTTTTGGGCTTCATTTCACATCTTTTCTTGCATCAACCCATGTTCATTTCTTCCATGCTCGGGATTTCTTTGCCCGGAATTCTCCAAAACGCCCTTCTATTTGCATGATTTTGTTTCTTTTAGCCTCGCGAACTTTAATGCTTGCACATTTGACGGGAAAAAGCTACAAATGCTTCATTTCCTACAAAATACAATGAAAACAAGCAAAGCCACCTAGAACACGGAACTACCTCACAAATACACTAATAAAAGTGTAATATTCAAATAAAACCGAGTTAAAATAGGGGGTAAAATAGTATTTAAATTAGACACATCAAACTCCTCCAAGTTAAACCCTTACTTGTCCTCAAGCAAGCATAATGACTCAAATTCCAAAACAACATGGGCATAAGGATAATGAAAAAACATGTATATATGAGTAGCACTCACCTATCCTCGACTCATGAGAGTGTGCCCGCAATCTAATATGGTAGTCATTTCAAATCATAAGTCAAAAACAATCAAATGCAAGTATGAATAAGAAGCCAATGGGTAAGAAGAATCCAATATGTGTTGGGTAATAAAGGGGATCATATGAATTATGGTATGTGGAGCTAATTCAAGCTAGCAACAACCAAGTGAAAGGATGCTCAATTCCAAACTAAACCCAAAATTAGAAGCCAAAAACAACAACATAATGACTTATTTCAATACAAACCATAAGAATACTCTCCCAAAAATTCTTGAATAAATACATGAGAGTTTCTTAATTTAACTTGTTCTTTTTTGCAATTCAATTCATGCTTCTTTTTTCATTTCTTTTTCACATCTTTTTTTTTTCATTCAATCTCTTGCTTTTTTTTTCTTCATTCTTTTCTTTTTTCTCAACTTTCTTTCCACTTCTTTCTTTTTCTTTCATAATCAAAATTCGGAAATTAGCAATTCCGGTATAACCAAGCTCACAATGACTCAAATAAAGTATATCCCAAATGAGCACCCTAACACCAATGACATAGCTACTAGCTTAACAAGGTAGGCAAGTATAGAATGTAGCTAGATAAATTGTAAACATGTGTATGTAGGGGTTAGAAATGGGCAACATAGTCAATGTGAATGGCTTCAAATACATAGATGATGACGGAATTAAGTCGTCAATTTCCGCACCAAAAGTTAACCTAACTATAGTAGTATAATCGGGGTCGAACCACAAGAATTGGGTGGATTTGCACCTAAATTGTCTAAGTCTAAGTCTAGTCGAAAAACAATGAGGTTGGTGCAATCGATTAAGTTAGAACTAAAGCAATTAAAAGCAAGTAAACTAGGGTAGTAAGATGTAAACTATCGTTAAAGACTAGGGTTATAGGGTTCCCCTAAGTAGACTAAGGTAAGTGTGGGTACTAAAGAGTAGTGGGTAATTATTGGCCAAGGGAGCTAATCTCTTAGATTCTCCTAAAGATGGACACGATGTTCTCATAAGGCATCCAAATTCAATGTAAACATGCTATCAAGCATCTATATAAACTTTCATTCAATAAGACACTAAGCATAAGTTGTAGAAAGACATAAAATCTCATTCATACATTTCTACAAACACCTTCTATGCATGTTAACAAAAGCCGAACAATTTACCTATTACCAACATTAACAACCCATTCTTAACCCTTGATCCTTACTTAGGTTCCCCCTAAAACCTAGGGGGTCACTACTCACATATACTTAGAAGACAAATGTAAACAATTGGAGAAATGCAAGCAAACATAGTGATAAAAATGTTATAAATGAAATAACAACTAATTAAGAAATGAAAATGTAAACAAATGAAAATTCAAACTAAAAAGGAAGGAACTTGTACCAACAAAAGGAAAGATTGAATCTTTGATTGATAAATGGAAGATGTTCTTTAACAAACTTCAATTACAAATCAAGTACCCAAATGTAAACTATTAAAACCAAGTAGATCTTATGCTAATTAAGTAAGTAATTAAGGCTTTAATTATGGAATGATTAAAACATTGATTAAGGAATGTTATATAAATTTAGAGAGTATTTTCAGATCTAGGGTTGTGTGTCGAAATGATTAAGAGAGGGAGTATTTATAGTTTACAGGGAAAAAAGGTCAAAAATTACAAAGGAAGTCAAAATTGCGAAATGTGTGTCCCAGCCGGTGGGTCGGCCGCCGGTAGGCTGCCCGGCTGGGAGTCTTCTAATAGTTGGCATTTGATTTTGGGTCATCGGGTGTGCACGCCCGGTGGGCCAGCCGCCAGTAGGGTGCCGGTTGGGAGCTCACTGTAACCCTTCTTCCTTTTTCTATCTTTTCTTCGTTCTTCCTGTTTCCCCGGCCGGTGCACCGGCTGCCCGGCTGGAACTCCCAATAAATTATTCCAAAATCTTCAAGTCTTCAAAGGGTGGGGTTCCTAGCCGGCGGACCGGTTGCCGGCCTACCGGCTAGGAACGCACTCTCATCTTTTTCTTCTTATTCTCCTCGTGCTAGTTTCTAATCCTATCCCTCTTGCTCCCATTCCCCCATTTCTGTCTCAAATCCTGCAAGGCAAGGAACAAGTACATAGGATAGGGAATCAGAACACAAAATACAAGCAAAGACATGCAAAACCATTTCAAATGGAGTCAAAATGCATGAGAATGAAGAGGGGAAATGGCCGAATAAACGCGTATCAAAATTCCCCACACTTAAGTCTTACTCATCCCCGAGTAAGTGACCTAAACAAGACAAGGGCCCCTATTGAAATTAACCATTGCACACTTTATTCATAATAGCTGAATCGGGTTTAACTTCACCCGGAGCCCTTTCAACTTGCAATTTGACACTTCATGAGGGG
Organism: Silene latifolia; assembly: GCF_048544455.1. NCBI lineage: Eukaryota > Viridiplantae > Streptophyta > Magnoliopsida > Caryophyllales > Caryophyllaceae > Silene > Silene latifolia. Next base: position 56,529,452 of record NC_133530.1, on the reverse strand, counting down.
AAGTGCCCTATTGTAAGGCGAGTGAGGTCTTGCTATAAAATTTTGATTCAAAATGGCACTCAAATACCAAATAAAACATGGAAATGAATCATTCAAATGCATATACACTTGCCTCATACAAGTGGGATTTCTCAAAACGGAACAAAGAGAGTAATTAGTGGAGGATGCCGACTCAAGGTCTCACCGAGGTGCCTATCTCCTAGTTCTAGCTCTAGTAACCTACATTGACAACACGGAGGGCCAAAGAAACAAATTCTAGGTAGGAAAGGGGAAGTACGTAGCTATATTCCCAAGATTGACACGACAAACACAATGGAAGAACGGGGCGATTTTTGAGACAAAAAGCAACCAAAATAACTCTCCTAACTAGACTTGTGAAACATACCCGCAATCTAATATAGTACTCCATCCAATATCCGCAAGAGAAGTGTCGAAATGATGAACATACAAGGGAGACAATCAGGTTGTAACGGGGCTTGGGTTAGGTGAAAAGGGGTTGGTGCAAGCACCATTTTAGGACATGTGAGGCTAGAGGTCAAGTAGTCGTCACATCTAACCAATTCAATAAACCTTACCCAAAGTAAGAGGATCCTTATACAAAATATGGCAAAGGTCGCCAATTCTAACCATTCATTTCATTCTTTTCAAAACAAGACTCAATTGCAAATTCATTAACCCTTTATTAATTAGATACAAACACAACATTCTTGAAAAATGAGCCAAAGTTGAAGAACCGTCATGTTTACGTGATATCCAATATTATGCACCCAAGAAGAGTCAGTTCTAACCCAAATATGCTTCCACAACCGGACTACAACGACGAACTACTCAACAAAGGTGAGTTATTTATGGGATGTAGTTGTTTTGTTGGCAATAGAAATGACAAGGCAAAGGCTCAAAATGGGTTATCAAAAAGGAAAATTGACTAGAGGGTATAAAGTAGGCTTATTTGGCAATGCACATCAACACTTCTGCGGAATCAAGGAACGAGCACCATACTTATGCGTCTTCACATGACACACCACGTAAGGAGACTACTCACAATTCCTAAATGGGACCGTTTTTTATGGACCCGCCATAAGGAGGCTCTAACCTCACATTTGAGTAGGTATATCGGTCATAGGTCAAGTCTCGGGCCTAATACGGTCTCACAAGGGTGTCGAAACTTGGTCATTAAGCTAGACTCCCCGATTTTTGCTTGCAAAAACCCTAACCATGTGCTATCAAAAAGTCGAAGCTATCAAAAGGGAAATGGCACGGGTAAAGCGGTTATAATCATAGTCAACATGACCCTCCACTTTAGACCTTCTATGCACTATTTACAAACGACATGCAAAGTGTATGAAATGCATCTAAAGCATATATACATCTACGTGGATACAAGATTGAACGTTTATATACAATTCTATTCTAAATGCAAACATATTCTAGGCCTAATAGCAGATCAACAACAGCACGCATCTCCAAAACGGCTCCCAAAGAGAGCACCCACATCACATAATCTCATCCTCCTCCATGTTAAATATATACAAAAATGAAAAGGAAGGGTAAAAGAGAGAATTGGAAAAATTTTAACAAGCGTCTTCTCCGATGCAATGCGCGTGTTGCCTATCAACTTGGTTAGTATGAAGCAATATATATAGTATATACAATGCATATTTTTGATTTTTTTTGAAATTTTCCGATTTTTTGTCATTTTTTGAAAATTTCATAAATTTACAAGTAAATATAAACAAATATTCATAAAGTGATCGTCCTCAATGGAACGGAATGTAGGGAGGAAATAGAAAGATTATATAACATATATTTGGTTTTTACAATTTCTGTGAAAAGGAAATAACATGTTTTTGTTGTTTTTTTTTTCGAAATTTTCTTGAAATTGAATAACTTGTTTTTTTATTTTATTTTTTGTTTTTTTTTGGGCCTCCTCCCCACACTTATTATTTACAACATCCAATGACGGATGAAGCGTGGGTTAGAGGCAACTTGTAAAATAAAAGAACATAATTTTGGATTTTTGAATTTTTGAAAATAACTAACATGTTTTTGTATTTTTAAATTTATAGAATTTCATTTCCACACTTATTTATTTACATAATTTACAATGGAAATACATGTGTGGGGGAGATTCGGAAATGAAATACTTGTTTTTGTAGGATTTTTTTGATTTTTTCAATTTTTTTGGTCTTTTTAAATAAGGATGCAATGCATGCTTCCTAACTAAATGGAAAATTGAAATACGATGCAATCTATTCTATATGAATACAATCCTATATGTGATGTATTTTACAAAAAAATAAATCTAATGCAACTATATGAAATGCAATTAGATGGCACACCTATTCTACATATATTACAACTAACTAAATGCATGCGGAAACTAAATATGAATGGGATATTTGGATTAAAAGGATCATACTTGGCATTTCGATTGGAACGGGAGTGAGGATAGGCATCATTACTAGGCCTCCACGGTGTAGGAATCCGCACTATCATCATCATTGTCGCCCCAAACTCGGCTTCACAGATAAACTAATCCCTGTTCATCGGCATAGAAGGGGCACCCGTGCCATATCCTTCCACCGCCAAGTCGATGTCGAAGTCCCTCCTGGAACCCAGCCTCCAACACTACCCCCTTCACTAAAGACGAATGGGGTTCCTCCGAACCATTGAGTGTCATTCCCCTCTCCTTGAGTAGAGGCCGGAGTGGGGAAGACCGGGTTGTTGAAATAGTCTGGCCGGAGGTTAATATCCCCATAGAAGAAGGTCCCATCGGTAGGGTGCCCCCGTCCGGAAGAAAGTAGTAAGAGAGGTGAAGGCCAGATGGATGTTTGTATCCCCGCCTCATGTAGTCATCATACACGGGGAATTGTCCAACCGCTTGGTCAACGTAGATCTGGTCCAACCTCTGTTGCATATCAAGCCGCTCACTTACGGCTGTTTGCATCCCCAAGTTCATGTTTTCCATAAATTCCACAAGTGAGGGGGGTAGTGGAAGTTGTTGAGGGGGTTGTTGACTTGACGACCCTTCGCCTTGGTGAAAGGACCAAGGTTGTTGTAACGGGCCTTGGAAGAAGGGTGGGGTATGCATGTTGTATCTCAAGGTGGGTTGGGCGGTGACCGGATGTTCACGCCCGTAAGTGAGGTTCGGGTTTTGGGTTTGAGCGATGGTAGTTTCTTCACCCACTTCAATTTTCAACAAGTAATGCTCAGAATTTGGCACTACTTTCATTTTTTGTGGATTGGTGAGTGGAATCGAGTTCTTGTCCACTCCATTGACCCGAATTTGCCAATACTCATTCCGGTCGCGGGGGTTCTTTTTAATACAATTTAGAGTGAATTGGATATAGTCTTTGGTGAGCATGGTTTCCCCGGCGATGTAATTCATACCATTCAAATTCAACTTCCGAATAAGGCGCTTTGCAAGGTGGGTAATAAGGTCAGCCACCACAATTGGTGTCGATTAGGCCGGTGATTTGCTAAGTTTGTTAAGGTGAAGAGCCATATGATGCGCCGCACAAATTTTGAACATTATGGGGTTAGAACGGAGGTAGGAGCCAAGAATTTCCAACTCCTTCGTGCAAAAATTATTGGGCTCATCCCTCCCAAAGACGGTCATATAACAGTGCCAAATTCTTATGGCGGCATTATGACATGTATTCGTCGCTCTCTTTACCCCTTTTTGATCATCAAGGCCGGTGATGGCCTTCCAAATAAGCTCATGGTCAAAGTTATCAGATGCCTTATGAGGAGGGCTCAGGTCTAGCCCAAAATACTCGGCAAAGGTAGGAAGGATAAGGGAATAATCCTTGTTTAGGACAGGGAAGTGTAAAAATGCTACCTTTCCGTCTTTCTGGTGCTTGTCTATCCTAAGGGAGCTTAAAAATTCCCAAGTTAGTCGGGCATAAATTTTCTCATGGAGGTCATACATTCTCCGAATCCCCACTCCCCCAAATAAATCGAGTGTAACACGGTCTAACCCTAGGTCCCTCATAGATTGGCATCTTGGCGATTAATAAAGCGAGTTGGGTGAAGGGAACACTTTTTAAACAACACAAATTTACCTTTCATGGTGACGAAGGAGAATTGGAGCCCGGAAAATCCAGATCGGGACTCATGTCGGACTCCGCCGCCGCAACCATCTCCGCTTGTTGGAGAGCCAAATCGCCTTGACAAACCAGCTTCTTAGGTGCCATGGATGATGGGGTGAAAAGGTTAGTGAAAGGGAGGGATTGGGTGGTGGTTTGGTGGAGATTTGAGAGGGAAAGGTTGAGTTTAGAGAGAGGAGTGTCGAAAAAATTATGAATGATTGTTGGTGTTTTTGTGCGGTTTAATTACAATCAGTGTACTCCCAGCCGGTCGGTGGATCGGCCGCCGGTACCCACGTTGGGAGATCAGCCTTTTTCGATTTTTTAACAAACAATAAGAGTGTTCCCAGCCGGTGAAGGGACCGGCCGCCGGCCTACCGGCTGGGAACTCACACTTTGCCTTTACATCCTTATAAGGGTGCTCCCAACCGGTGGACCGGGTGCCGGCCTACCGGTTGGGGGCTCCCCTTGTCTCATCCTCATAAGCGTGCTTCCAGCCGGCGGACTGGCTGGCGGTCTACCGGCTGGGGCCTCTCTACATATCAATTTTGAAATTTTCCTAAATTGAAAAAGGAACTTACCAGCCGGCTGGGAGACCCTTTACACTTAGTTTCCTCAAAATTTTTATTCAACATCAGAAACTTCCCAGCCGGTGCAGGTACAGGCTTCCTACCCATAGGCCGTGAGTCCTTTATCTCGTGTATTCCTCACTTGCTTGCAATTTCAAATACCGCTTCTTCAATTGGCCTTGAAATGCGTGTTTTACTCTTTCAAACCGATGTATTATGTCGGGATTTTGGCCAATTGAATGTTATGCTTGTGGTCCTCATAGAATTCGCGGTCTTCTTCCAAGTGACACCCCGGCACCAACTCAAATCATGCCAAGTATGATGGTTTCAAATTCCCCATTTTCTACCAACATGCATGCTATTTACAAAAAAATGGTGGTTCTTGAGGAACTCCACCAAACCTATGATTTAAACTTACTTTTAATCCGAATCCTCCTCAAGGATTGGGTCCCCGAGGTAAAGCACTGCAATTGTTCCTTTCTCATCTCCATTGTAGTACCATTTCAACCTTTGGCCATTTACTTTAAAGCTACCGCCGTCCTCGCTCCATAGCTCGAATGCGCGACAAGGGGAAATGTGAGTCACTTTGAATGGCCCCGACCAACGAGATCAGAGCTTTCCCGGAAATACCTTGACTTCGAATTGAAAAGGAGCACTAGGTCTCATACACTCACATCCTTTTTGATAACCTTGGCATCATGCCATTTCTTTGTTTGGTCCTTGTAGATTCTAGAACTTTCACATGCTTCCATTCTCAACTCTTCAAGCTCATTCATTTGGAGAAAGCGTATTTCACCGGCCGCATCAAAGTTAAAGTTCATTTCCTTCAAGGCCCACCATGCTTTATGTTCTAGCTCCACCGGCAAGTGACAAGCTTTCCCATAGACAAGTTTGTAGGGTGTGGTGCCAAGAGGTGTCTTAAATGTTGTTCTCAAAGCCCATAATACATCTGGTATCTTTTGAGACTAATCCTTGCGACTTTTTTTGGTCACTTTCTCCAAAATAGCCTTGATTTGGCGGCTAGAAACCTCCACTCGCCCACTCGTTTGAGGGTGGTAGGCAAGTGCGGTTTTGTGCCGTACCCCATTTGTTTCTAGCAAAGCTTTGAACGTGCTCTTACGAAAATGAGATCCACTATCCTACCCTCGGGGTTCCAAACCTTGGAAAGATGGTACCTTTGAAGAGTTTCATCACAAACTTGCTATCATTTTTTGGGGAAGCCACCACCTCGATTCATTTGGATACATAGTCCACCGCAACTAGGATGTACTCATTTCCACAAGAGTTTGGAAAAGGGCCCATAAAATCTATACCCCAACAATCGAAAAGCTCTACTTCCAAGATGTTTGTGAGTGACATCTCATTTCGCTTCCCGATATTCCTGGTCCTTTGACATAAATCACAAGATTTCACTACCACATGAATGTCCTTAAACATAGAAGGCCAATAAAACCCGCTTTACAACACTTTGGCAATGGTTCTTGAAGTAGCCAAATGTCCACTGTAGGCCGAGTTATGTACCCTATCAACAATCTTAAGTCCTTCTTCTTTGGACACACATCTCCTAAACATACCATCCTCACACTTTCGGAACAAGTGAGGATTTTCCCAAAAGTATCTTTTCGCATCATGCTTCAGTTTTCTTCTTTCACTTGCCTCCATTTCATCGGGAATAAAGCCACTAACCACATAGTTTGCCAAATCCACAAACCGTGGTACCTTGACACTAACTTCCATAAATGAATCTTCTCTTAGCCATTCATCAGTCGGTCCACTCTTATTAACTATCCCATGGTCATCTACCGTAAGCCTTGACAAATGACCGGCCACCACATTTTTGGCCCCGACATTATCTCTTATTTCTAGATCGAATTCTTGAAGGAATAGAACTCATCGCAATAATCTAGGCTTGGCATCCTTTTTTACCATTAGTTATCTCAAGGCGGTGTGGTCGGTGTAAACCACCACCTTGGACCCCACAAGATGTTGCCGGAATTTCTCGATAGCATGAACTTTGGCTAGCATCCCTTTCTCCGTTGTTGAGTAGTTGCTTTGATCTTGGTCCAAGGTCTTGCTAGAATAGTAGATGACGCGATGCTTCTTGTCAACCACTTGACCAAGTACCGCTCCCACGACATAATCCGATGCATCACACATTACTTCAAACGGGAGACTCCAATCCGGAGTCCGGATGATTGGAGCCGTGGTGAGAGCAAGCTTAACCTATCAAAGGACTCAAGGCAAACGTCATCAAATACAGAGGGGGGGGGGGGGGAGGGGGGGTCTTTGAGAAGGAGTGAAGTCAATAGTTTTGCTATTTTTGAAAAATCTTTAATGAACCGTCTATAAAAGCTAGCATGTCATAGGAAACTCCTCACTCCCTTCACATTTGTGGGGGTGAAAAGTTTTCTATGACCAAGACTTTAGCACCGTCAACTCCAATCCCCCTCTTAGAGATAATGTGACCAAGTACAAGTCCTTCTTCTACCATAAAGTGGCATTTTTCCCAATGGAGGACTAAGTTGTGCTCCTCACCGTCTCAAGACATTAGAAAGATTGACCAATCCATGATCAAATGAGTCTCCATGGACACTAAAGTCGTCCGTGAAGACCTCCATGCACATTTCAATTAAATCCTCAAAGATAGCCATCATGCACCTTTGAAAGGTGTTGGGTGCATTACACAACCCTAATGGCATCCTACGGTAAGCATAAACACCAACGGGATACGTGAAAGTTATTTTTTCTTGGTCTTCCAGATGAATTGGTACTTGGAAAAACCCGGAATAACCATCCAAAAAAATAATAGTAAGCGTGTCCCGACAACCTTTCAAGCATTTGGTCAATAAAAGGAATAGAAAAATGGTCTTTAAGGGTTGCGGAGCTTAGCTTTCGATAATCTATGCACATACGCCACCCAGTGACCGAGCGTGTAGGCATACAAGTTCCGTCCGCTTGCTCTACCATGGTCACTCTACCCTTTTGGGAACCACATGAATGGGGCTCACCCATTTACTATCGGTGATTTCGTAGATGATTCCCGCTTCGAGTAGTTTCAAGACTTCATTCTTGACCACCCCGACCATTTTGGGGTTCAACCTTCGTTGACCCTCAACCGATGGCTGACTCCCCTCTTCAAGGTTTATGCGGTGCGTACACAAGTTTGGGCTTAATCCTTTGATATCATCAATGCTATATCCTAGAGAGGCCTTGTGAGTTTAAGAACCATTAAGAGTTTTGGTTCTTGGTCCTTACTAAGATTATCATTTATTATTACCGGATAAGTCTCTCCCTCACCTAAAAAAGCATACTTAAGTGAGGGAGGAAGGGTTTTGAGTTGTAACTTTGGATGGAAAAATCCCTCAACTTTCTTTAAGAGCTCATCATCAACCTCATGGTCTTCCTTCATTTCTTCATCATGGAGGGAAATTTGGAATGCCTCCTCCATCTCGGACTCTTCCTTTGCAACTTCATTAACAACTTCCTTAATCGTTTTAACCATGCAAGCTTGATTGAACTTTGGTTCGTTCACCACATTATGAAAGTTAAATTCAACCTTGTCTCCCTCGATCATAAAAGTTAGCCGCTCATCTCTAACATCAATTAAGACTCCTCCGGTAGCCAAAAATGGCCTACCTAGCATGACAGGGGTATGGCTATCTTCCGGAATGTCAAGGATGACAAAGTCGGCGGGGATTAAGTACTTCCCAACTTTGACGGGTACGTCCTCAAGCACCCCCAACGGGCGTTTGACGGACCTATCCGATACTTGGAGGGTCATATTTGTCGGAATCAAATAACAAATACCAATTTTCTTGGCAACCTTTAGGGGAAGCACACTTACACTTGCCCCTAAATCACACAAAGCTCGCGATATTGGGGGACCACCAACAACACAAGGAATGGAAAAGCTCCCCGGGTCACCAAGTTTATTTGGCATTTTGTTTAAGAGGAGAGCACTACACTCTTCCTCCATTGCCATCATTTGTTGGTCACCCAAGGTTCTCTTCTTTGTTAAGATGTCTTTTAAAAACTTGGAATAGGTTGTCATGTTCAATATTACTTCGGTAAAGGGTAGGGTCACTTCAAGTTTTTCCAACATTTCACAAAACTTGGTGTACTTGAAGTTTTCGCTAGACTTTAAGGCTCTTGTGGGATAGGGAATTCTAGTGACAAGTTGAGATTTAAAGGATACCTTGGGAGAAGTAGGCATGCTTGTTACCTTGGTAGAAGGTTGAAGAAGGACTTCTTCAACCACCTCGTCTTCATAGGGGAGGTCTTCAACAAAAGCATTCTCATTGTTCTCTAGAGAAGCTTTTCCCTTTGATGTCCCCTCACTTGTAGTCTTCCCCTTCTTGACCTCACTAACCCTTGCCGATGGAGTCATTGGTGGGCTTTCCCCACCACCATTCATTTCCAACCGCTTCTTCTTGGGATTCGCATCCACTTCAATTTCAAGGTCCTTGTAAGGGTCTTCAAGCTTAACACCACTCCTCAAGAATACCGTGTGGGCTTGGTGGTTTACCGAGGCGTCTTTTGAACTTTGGACTTGATCAAGGAAACCACCTGGCGGCCTTTGAGGGTATGCAGGTGCTTCTGATGCCAATCGAGCTTCCATGTCCCTCTTCATGTTTCTAAGTTCTTGTTGGTGTGAAACTTGCATGGTCTTTACCAGCTTTGTGACACCCTCACTTATCGCGGAAAAGTAAACACGTAATTCTAGAATAAAACTGCATGGATATGTTTGTAATAGGTTCAATTGGGTAAAAACCTGTAATTTTAAAACCTGAACCTGTTATAAAGATATCCAAATTGGAAGGTGTCAAACATACAAGGTCTAACTAGAAGTGTCATAACATAACCATCGCTAAAGTCGCGAATAGCAAATTATACAACCAAATGTAAAGAGGGAGACATATGTCCCTAAAATGTATGTGACATAAAAAGTGTTTAAGGGTCACAATAAAATAAAACCAATCTAGGTTCCAAGGTTACTTTGCTCGCTAGCTCGTCCATGTACCCCATATATGCATCACCTACCTGTCATTCGCATTTTATACAAATACGAAAGCCACAGTCAGTGGGGAGTAACTCCGAGTTCTCCCAGCCACGAAATGTCATAATTAATATAACATGTAAACATAAGAATATGAATACGAATCACACAATGCCTTAGCATATAGATGCTAGACAGTCGTGCTTATCATGTGAACAACAATATAACAACACATAGTCCTAGCATGTGAATACTAGACCGACTCATACTACACTATCATGTGAATCACATCACATCCAGGAATCCAAACTCTATCAACCATAGCCGGCTTGCATCTCACCTTCTATGATTCATAGAATCACCATACAAGAAAGGACAATATATCAAAGACAGGCATAAGTTCTTAGTCCCGTCAATACTCACTCTGTAACTCGAGTCTATACCACGAGGTAGGGAAGGTAATCGAACCGGTATCTTGGCTCAGAGGTTCTATCAAAACATGGCCAAGACACAACACAACCCTAGCCTAAAATCTGCGCAGACCTAGACATGCGGATACACACCACCGCACCCAAGACCCACAATTTTTCTAAAACAAAGTGAGTACCCTAAGGAGTCCACCAAAGGGTTGGCTAGTACTTAAGCTGACCACTTACTATCAAAATAAGTAACGAGGTCATGCCCCAACTTGGATATAATCCCACCAAGTCAGGAACACATAGGCTATCAAGCAGTGAACATAAACTCGTCAAAGACTATAATGGCCTATCTATGATGAAGGCCGAAACACTAACTTAGGACCTAAATAAAACCAATCTAGGTCCCAGCTTGAATACTTTAGCCCGCACCACACAAGACCAGTAGGATACCCAATTAACCATAAGAGGGGCAAAGAGTCCAACTTACCAACATAAATGCTAACATTCTATCATGTGAAAGGCTATATAAATGTCTATTCAAATGAGACAATCCAACCATATCCTCAATGTCATCAATAACCAAATTATAGCTAACCATCAATATCATAGTCCATGAGAATAAACTATAATGGCTAAAGGCAAACAAGACTCAAGCATAAGGCATCCAAAGCATCCAACAACCAACATGTGAAATGATAATTACAAATATCAAGGCATAACATAAAACCTCTAATAACAACCAATCTTACCTCAAAGACAAACCCTCGACCCGAGTCCCGCGACGGGTCATCGGTCAAATCGAGGCTGACCGGTTTAAACCTAGTTTGACCAAACTCGTTCGGTCAATCTGGCCCAGCTCAGAGTCTTTGCCTACTTTGGCCCAAATCATAAAATTTATCACAATATAATTCTCATGCTATTTCTAATTTCTATCATGTGAAAAACGAAAGTAACACATTATCAATCACCTAAACACTTAACAAACAACAGGCACAACATTAACTACTAATGTGACATTAATTCGTCGAGTAACTCAGAATAGTTACCTTACGCTAGCGACGAGACAAGTAATAACTTGAGAAAGCTTCTAAAACCCAAAATTACTCTTCATCTTCAACCACATATGAGCCACCTAAAATAATTATGTGAAAGGACGATATTAACGAATTATCTTTTTATAAAATATGAGACGGAAATTAATTTAATTATATTTTAAATAAACCAAACTAGCGTCAAAACAATTTATGGACACGGCTCAAAAGTTATTATGACAATCTCAAACTCGGCCTAACCACCAACTACACATGGCCTCAAACTCGTGACTTAGCTAGGCCACGGCCATCAAACTCGCCTAAAAGCAAGCCATAAGGAGTCCGACACGACCACCACCCGACTACCCATAGCCACCCTTCACCCTACTTCATAACCTGACCCAAAAATCAGTCCAAAACAGAACCCAAAAGATGCCTAAGTTCGACCCCAACTTCAGGTCCTCAAATGCAAAGTGAAAACCCACGATGACGCTCTCGCCCGCCCAAAACAGAGTACCAATCGTCCCCTTAAGACTCCATTCTCGTGCCTAAAAACAGTCCTAGCTGAGCCAACTAAGTCAGCATTTAAAACGGTTTTAGAGCGGAAATCCACAAGTATAAAGCAACTTAAAAACAGACCCTAAAGACTACAAAAATCGCCCCAACACAGAGTCCAAATTAGTCCAAAATAATCCCTACATGTCAGTATACACCGTCTCAACTATAAAACACACCAATTATCACCCAAAACAATCCATACATGTCAGCATACACCGTCTTAAATATACCACTTACTAGCTAGCATCCCAAATGATCCCTAGAGGTCAGTATACACCGTCTCAATCATCTCCACATATCAGTATACACCGTCTCAACTATACAACTGACTAATTAACATCCATAAGGATCCCTATATATAATTATACACTGTCTTAATTATAAAACAGACTACCCAGCATTCGAAATAAACATATTTTACAAGTAATATCGAGTAATCCATAATTGTTACCTTTTTCCGATTGAACTAATCATTTATGACTAACAAATCTTCTACAAGACCGTCTATTTTAGTACATACAACCGTCTTATAAAAAAATAAAGCTGAAAATATAAATGGGTTTGTAAAAATACATGACGGAAATGAATTTTACTTACAACGGATTGACGAGAACGACGAGAGGAGCGCTGTGGAACAAAAATAGTTGAAAACGGATGACAAACGGAGTGGTAGGATCAATTTAAAATCTGATAAAAATTAAAAGCGAACGAAAAGAAGAAAAAGGAAGGGAGAAGAAGAATGATGCGTGAGAAATGAGGGAGCAGCTTGCCTGCCTGCTATTTATTATACGTACGTTTCTTCATCGTTAAGTAACTTCGATAGTTATTAAAACCGTTTCGAGTTAAATTGAACCGATTTAAGTAAAAGTTTCAGTAATAAAACGGAATCAATAATAAATAAATTTAATGAGTGAAAATAAAATAAACTCAGCTAGTTAACGTAAATAATAAGAAATCGGCTTGAAACGGAATTATTAGCGATTTTTACGAAACTAACGGATATTAATAAAAATTGCTAATTTAGTGAAATAAGCTCAAAATAGCTAATTGGACGGTTTTGTTCCCAAAATCCATCTCGGGTTCACTTAAAACAATTTTCATAAGGACTCGTAAAGAAACGGAAATTATTAAATAAATAAACTCGAACTAACTTCAATAAACTCGAACTAACTTTAAATAAACTTATTAATGATTATTAAAATTAACGTATCGAATTATGATGAAATTAATTAATTAGCTAAGCATATATATATAAATCGTTAAATGATGTAATTAAATTCAAAATAGCAATTAAAAGAATTTTATCCAACTTAATAAAATACGGGGTGTTACAATCACCCCATCTTTTAAAAAGTTTCGTCCTCGAAACTTGAAAGTATAAATGAAAGGTTATAAAAATAAAACTGGAATTGGAATCGGTAACCAAAACATTTTAAAGGTTATTTATCGTAAGAATCAAAATTCTTTCAAAAGTTTCAAATAAAATTTTCCGAAAATGAACCGATTCTCATCGAGGAACGGAAGTGTTCTCGTTGCGCATTCAAGAACATCACATTCCAAATCCAAGATAAGGTCAAAGGCAAATCATTTGTATAAATCAAAAATCAAAATACCTTCAAAAACATTAATGAAGAGTTTTCAAAAATATACGTCTCATTCATGGAACGGAATTGCTCTTGTCGTGCACACAAGAACGCTAACTTTCCAAGTCAGAGACAAATTTAAAACAAAAACTATTCGCCGACAAGCGTAGAACAAGTTATTAGACGCCTTTAATAACGAGTCCTAACATCCCATCAACGTTAAAACCAAATGAAAATGGCAATCCATTCAAATTTTTCTTTCGCAAAAGTCAAATGAAAATTAAGGGATTCACGGTTAAACTAAAAAAGGAGTCAAGTTCGTGAAAATATAACATTAAATTTTGACAAAGAATCATAAACAAATCAAAGTTAATTAGAAATTGAACAAAATTTAAAAGCAACTCGGGTTTAACAATCAAAATTTAGGATAAAGGAGTCGATGCTCAAAGATCAAAATGGGAACTAAATTAAATTTTCATTTTCAAACCTTTAAAATAGGTAAAGTTTTGTAGGAGTAACATATTTTTTTAACAATGAATCAAAAATGATAGTTTGAATTGTTTAGAAATTGTACGAAAAGAAAAGTAACTTAGACATCAAAATACAAGGTACGCTAAGAGAGTCCAAACTTAACCAACCAAAAGAGCTATGGTGAACTTTCCTAAGGGTAAGAGTCGAAGTTAGGTCAACAAGGATGTCAAAGGTAGAATTATATAGGTTATCGATCGAATTTAAAGGAGGAGCATGGTGAATTGAGGAAGAGAGATATGAACGACCACGCTTATGGTGAAAGAAGAAGGGAAATGAGACAACAAGGAAACACCAGATACTCATATCCCAAACATAACATCATCCTAAACGATTCCGAAAACTTCCTAATAAAATAAATCTCAGAACCACATTACTTCCAAGAATTTCCTCAAAACACCTATGTCACTTCATCCTAAGTTATTCCAAGAAACAAGGTACTTCACTATAAGTGTGATTTCACCACTCTAAATCCTGAGATATCTACAAACAACCTCCACGAGATCAAGGTCAAAGCTTCTAACAAAGCTATGCTCATATCCATCTAGTGTCAACTATGAGTTCCTCAAAATGGTACAACCCTTAATCAAAATCCCAATTCAAAAATCCTTTTCCATAATCTATCACCCCAAAGAGGTCTTGTTATACTCTCGAAACCTAAAGCATAGATGGTGACATTCTCCAAATCACAAGGCAACCACCCAAAACCTCTAACTCATCTCAACTCAACATCCGTCGATCCCAACTTATAATTACATCTCAAGAACTCTGGCTACTAATTCTTCATTACCGCAAAGTGGATACCCGAATGAGATTCTAAAGCTAACAACAATTCTCACCTAACATGGTTCCTACGTAATCAGCACAACACTCACAAAAGTATACCGACTACGCTAATCTCGAGTTCAACTCAAACTTCCAAGTAACACTTTTATCACCAATGGCCAACACGTCCTATAGGTGTTTCTTTCCAAGCTCTCATCATAAACTCTACGCCATGTCAAATCCCCAAGCAACAATACTCAAGTTATCAAGTCCTCAAATTCCAAGTATAAACAGCAAGGCTAAGTTCCATAATCTTAATATCATAGGCAACTCACACTTAACACACAAAATTCCACCGATCAATTATACTCACTTTGTCAAGGAACTAGGTATAAGAATCACTAAGTATGTCTCATCACCTTACCTAAGTCTTTCTAACATCACGACTTCTCAAAGCCAGGATTAAGGGTCAGACACAAACAATCTCCTCAAAAGTTGAATTTTCCAACCCAGGTCAACATTCCTCACAAGAAGGAGTACTATCAAATGGCGTTAAGGGAGGATAAGCAAGGAACAAAAGACAAGTTAGGAGTACAAGCGTAGCTTTTAAAGTAAAACAGAAGGGAGTTTAGAAGGAGGATAAGCACCAAGAGATTAAGAATAAGGCGAGATACAAAAAGAACGAGAAACATCTTCAAGGAAGTAGAAGCATTCTTCAAAGGTTGAACAAATCTTCAATCCTCAGCAATCGGCACTAACTCTTGATCTTCGTAAAATATAAGTGTCCTTTCAATGGAACGGTGATACTCTTGGCGATCACTCAAGAACATCAATATTCCCATTTCAAAGACATAAAAATACATTTTTACACCAACAAATGATAAAACTAATTATCAGACGTCTCCAATAACAAGTTTTAACACTAATTGACGTTAAAACCAGTGAAAAACATTAAAATATTTTCAAAACCTTTAGTTCAAATTTTTTTTTTTTATAATAAGGGTAATAACTCCATTAGCTATAGATAAGCTCACGGTCATTGATCCAAGAACGCAACAATTATTAAATGACAATCAACAAACAGATTAGTACCTAACAAAGAGCAAACACAAAGAGACTACAACATAAGGTCCTAAGTCTACCCATCCTACCCATCTCTCAAGTTTATTATTTTAAGGTCAAGTTATTTATATTGGGGTGCACAAACGTGCGTCGGGAGCAAATATGCTCTGATACCAACTGTGACACCCTCACTTATCGCGGAAAAGTAAACACGTAATTCTAGAATAAAACTGCATGGATATGTTTGTAATAGGTTCAATTGGGTAAAAACCTGTAATTTTAAAACCTGAACCTGTTATAAAGATATCCAAATTGGAAGGTGTCAAACATACAAGGTCTAACTAGAAGTGTCATAACATAACCATCGCTAAAGTCGCGAATAGCAAATTATACAACCAAATGTAAAGAGGGAGACATATGTCCCTAAAATGTATGTGACATAAAAAGTGTTTAAGGGTCACAATAAAATAAAACCAATCTAGGTTCCAAGGTTACTTTGCTCGCTAGCTCGTCCACCCCATATATGCATCACCTACCTGTCATTCGCATTTTATACAAATACGAAAGCCACAGTCAGTGGGGAGTAACTCCGAGTTCTCCCAGCCACGAAATGTCATAATTAATATAACATGTAAACATAAGAATATGAATACGAATCACACAATGCCTTAGCATATAGATGCTAGACAATCGTGCTTATCATGTGAACAACAATATAACAACACATAGTCCTAGCATGTGAATACTAGACCGACTCATACTACACTATCATGTGAATCACATAACATCCAGGAATCCAAACTCTATCAACCATAGCCGGCTTGCATCTCACCTTCTATGATTCATAGAATCACCATACAAGAAAGGACAATATATCAAAGACAGGCATAAGTTCTTAGTCCCGTCAATACTCACTCTGTAACTCGAGTCTATACCACGAGGTAGGGAAGGTAATCGAACCGGTATCTTGGCTCAGAGGTTCTATCAAAACATGGCCAAGACACAACACAACCCTAGCCTAAAATCTGCGCAGACCTAGACATGCGGATACACACCACCGCACCCAAGACCCACAATTTTTCTAAAACAAAGTGAGTACCCTAAGGAGTCCACCAAAGGGTTGGCTAGTACTTAAGCTGACCACTTACTATCAAAATAAGTAACGAGGTCATGCCCCAACTTGGATATAATCCCACCAAGTCAGGAACACAGAGGCTATCAAGCAGTGAACGTACACTCGTCAAAGACTATAATGGCCTATCTATGATGAAGGCCGAAAAACTCACCTAGGACCTAAATAAAACCAATCTAGGTCCCAGCTTGAATACTTTAGCCCGCACCACACAAGACCAGTAGGATACCCAATTAACCATAAGAGGGGCAAAGAGTCCAACTTACCAACATAAATACTAACATTCTATCATGTGAAAGGCTATATAAATGTCTATTCAGCAGACAATCCAACCATATCCTCAATGTCATCAATAACCAAATTATAGCTAACCATCAATATCATAGTCCATGAGAATAAACTACAATGGCTAAAGGCAAACAAGACTCAAGCATAAGGCATCCAAAGCATCCAGCAACCAACATGTGAAATGATAATTACAAATATCAAGGCATAACATAAAACCTCCAATAACAACCAATCTTACCTCAAAGACAAACCCTCGACCCGAGTCCCGCGACGGGTCATCGGTCAAATCGAGGCTAACCGGTTTAAACCTAGTTTGACCAAACTCGTTCGGTCAATCTGGCCCAGCTCAGAGTCTTTGCCTACTTTGGCCCAAATCATAAAATTTATCACAATATAATTCTCATGCTATTTCTAATTTCTATCATGTGAAAAACGAAAGTAACACATTATCAATCCCTAAACACTTAACAAACAACGAGCACAACATTAACTACTAATGTGACATTAATTCGTCGAGTAACTCGGAATAGTTACCTTACGCTAGCAAAGAGACAAGTAATAACTTGTGAAAGCTTCTAAAACCCAAAATTACTCTTCATCTTCAACCACATATGAGCCACCTAAAATAATTATGTGAAAGGACGATATTAACGAATTATCTTTATATAAAATATGAGACGGAAATTAATTTAATTATATTTTAAATAAACCAAACTAGCGTCAAAACAATTTATGGACACGGCTCAAAAGTTATTATGACAATCTCAAACTCGGCCTAACCACCAACTACACATGGCCTCAAACTCGTGACTTAGCTAGGCCACGGCCATCAAACTCGCCTAAAAGCAAGCCATAAGGAGTCCGACACGACCACCACCCGACTACCCATAGCCACCCTTCACCCTACTTCATAACCTGACCCAAAAATCAGTCCAAAACAGAACCCAAAAGATGCCTAAGTTCGACCCCAACTTCACCCTCAAATGCAAAGTGAAAACTCACGATGACAGCTCTCGCCCCTGCCCAAAACAGAGTACCAATCGTCCCCTTAAGACTCCATTCTCGTGCCTAAAAACAGTCCTAGCTGAGCCAACTAAGTCAGCATTTAAAACGGTTTTAGAGCGGAAATCCACAAGTATAAAGCAACTTAAAAACAGACCCTAAAGACTACAAAAATCGCCCCAACACAGAGTCCAAATTAGTCCAAAATAATCCCTACATGTCAGTATACACCGTCTCAACTATAAAACACACCAATTATCACCCAAAACAATCCATACATGTCAAAGATACACCGTCTTAAATATACCACTTACTAGCTAGCATCCCAAATGATCCCTGAGGTCGGTATACACCGTCTCAATCATCTCCACATATCAGTATACACCGTCTCAACTATACAACTGACTAATTAACATCCATAAGGATCCCTATATATAATTATACACTGTCTTAATTATAAAACAGACTACCCAGCATTCGAAATAAACATATTTTACAAGTAATATCGAGTAATCCATAATTGTTACCTTTTTCCGATTGAACTAATCATTTATGACTAACAAATCTTCTACAAGACCGTCTATTTTAGTACATACAACCGTCTTATAAAAAAATAAAGCTGAAAATATAAATGGGTTTGTAAAAATACATGACGAAAATGAATTTTACTTACAACGAATTGACGAGAACGACGAGAGGAGCGCTGTGGAACAAAAATAGTTGAAAACGGATGACAAACGGAGTGGCGGGATCAATTTAAAATCGATAAAAATTAAAAACGAACGAAAAGAAGAAAAAGGAAGGGAGAAGAAGAATGATGCGTGAGAAATGAGGGAGCTTGACTTGCACTCTGCTATTTATTATACGTACGTTTCTTCATCGTTAAGTAACTTCGATAGTTATTAAAAAACCGTTTGAGTTAAATTGAACCGATTTAAGTAAAAGTTTGATAATAAAACGGAATCAATAATAAATAAATTTAATGAGTGAAAATAAAATAAACTCAGCTAGTTAACGTAAATAATAAGAAATCGGCTTGAAACGGAATTATTAGCGATTTTTACGAAACTAACGGATATTAATAAAAATTGCTAATTTAGTGAAATAAGCTCAAAATAGCTAATTGGACGGTTTTGTTCCCAAAATCCATCTCGGGTTCACTTAAAACAACTTTCATAAGGACTCGTAAAGAAACGGAAATTATTAAATAAATAAACTCGAACTAACTTCAATAAACTCGAACTAACTTTAAATAAACTTATTAATGATTATTAAAATTAACGTATCGAATTATGATGAAATTAATTAATTAGCTAAGCATATATATATAAATCGTTAAATGATGTAATTAAATTCAAAATAGCAATTAAAAGAATTTTATCCAACTTAATAAAATACGGGGTGTTACAAGCTTCATCAAGTCACCAAGTAAAGATGCCAAGGTTGGGTCTTGATGTGGTTGGTTAGTTAAGGGTAAAGGGAAACCATAGTCTTTTCGGCTCTAGGGACCTTGATTGTTGTTGTTGTTGTTGTGTACCCCTTGGTAGTTCCCCTTAGGACCTTTCCGATAATGTCGATCCCCCAGGTTGAAAAAGGCCAAGGTGATGTCATGGTATATAGCATAGAGGGTGGTACATGCTGTACATTTGCAAATATCTGGCAATTGTGGCAATGTCGAACATAATGTCGGCAATCTGCTTCCATTGTGGTCCAGTAATAACCAAGTCTCATGATCTTACGAGTCAACATGTGAGCATTCATGTGGGGTCCACATTCCCCATCATGAACCTCCTCCATGACTTTGTCGGCTGTCTTTTGATCAATACATCGCAATAAGACACCTTGCGCGGTCTTTTTGTATAGTTGCCCTCCATTAGCCTCGACGAACCGGGTCGAGAGCATCCGTAATGCTTGCTTTCCCCGAGCATCAAGGTTTTCAGGGTATTCTCCTATGTCTTTAAATTTCAAGATTGATGTGTACCAATGTTAGATCTCATCTTCCTCAGTGCCATTAATCTCATTTATGTATGATGGTGCCGATCTTCGTTCGATACATAGTGGCATGCTATCTATATGATCTGGGATGTTAACCAAGGCTGCCAACTTAGACAAAGTGTCGGCGAATTGATTCTCTTCTCTGGGTGAGTGGACATAGTGTATTTCCTCGAAATACTTTTCCAATTCCTCTATCTTAGCTTGGTAAGGTGCCAGACTATTACTTTTGATTTTCCACGACCCTGTTACTTGGTTAATGACCAAAGATGAGTCACCATGTACCAGTAACTTCTTTATATTTAGACTGATAGCACTGCAAACCCGAGTGGCATGCTTCGTACTCAAGAAAGATTGTTGGTGGCGAGGAAATCTAATTTGATGGATACAGGTACATGTTCTCCCTTTGGTGAAATGAGGAGGATTCCGACCCCATATCCCATGCTACTCGATGCTCCATCGAAATAAAGATCCCATACTTCGTCTTCGACATGAACCACGTTTTCATCTGGGAAAGACCACATGTCCGTAACACTGTCTTCCTCTATTGGATTGTCAGCGAGGAAATCGGCGACATCCCTTCCTTTCACTACTTTCAAGGGTACGTACTTAAGATCGAATTCATATAACATGAGAGTCCATCTCGACATTCTGCCATTTAATACTGGTTTTTCAAACAGGTATTTGATTTGATCCATTCTGGAGTATATACTGACACTATAACACAACATATAGTGTCTCAGCTTCTTTGTTGCCCAGACTAGGGCTAGGCATGTTTTTTCTAACGTGGTGTACTTAGCTTCATATTCTAAGAACTTTTTACTGATGTAGTAAATTGTCCTTTCTTCTTTTTCCACAGTTTGGGCCAACATTGCTCCCATCGCGGTATCTGTTACTGTTAGATACAAGAATAGTGGCAATCCGGCTATGGGTGGACTAAGCACATATGGAGCAGACATAACTTCTTTAATCCTGTCAAATGCGGCTTGACATTCGTCATCCCACATCTCGTGTTCTCTGACTTTCAATTTCTTAAAGATCGGTTCACGTATCATTGTCAACTTCGAGACAAAGCGGCTTATATATTAGATTCGACCTAGGAAACCTCGAATTTCTTTCTCAGTTTTGGGATGAGGCATTTCCATAATGGCCTTGATTTTCAAAAGATCAGTCTCAATACCACGGTGGCTGACGATGTGACCCAGGAGCTTCCCGGAAGTAACCCCGAAGGCGCATTTTTTAGGGTTCAACCTCATGTTATATTTCCTTAATCTTTCAAGGAATTTTCGTAAAGCCTTTGGATGACCGTCACGTTCCTTTGATTTCACAATCATGTCATCGACATACACCTCGACTTCCTTATACATCATATCGTGCAATAAATTTGTCGCGGTTCTTTGGTACGTTGCCCCGGCATTTATCAACCCAAACGGCATTATCGTGTAACAATAGGTTCCCCATTGTGTGATAAACGCGGTTTTGTGCATATCTTCCTCTGCCATCTTTATCTGATTGTATCCGCATACCCATCCATGAAAGATAGTAGGGCATGATTCGCGGTATTGTCAACCAAGATATCGATGTGAGGTAATGGAAAGTCATCTTTCGGACTGGCTTTGTTCAAATCCCGGAAGTCCACACACACACGGACTTTCCCATCCTTCTTAGGTACTGGTACTACATTGGCTACCCAATCTGAATACTCAGATACTTTAATAAACCCGACCTTGAGCTGTTTATTGATTTCTTCTTTGAATTTCAAAGACCACTTGATGTGACCAATATTTGGGCATATTTAGTCCCCGAATTAGCCTCGTTCCTATGCTTTTTAGTGCATATTTGGGTCATTTACTATCTTTAGTCCTTTGTTTTGCATATTGTTTGAGGTTTTGTTTCCTTGGTAGGAGAGGAGTGCAAACCTTGCATTTTCATGGCAAAATAGAGCTAAATTGATCGAATCTAATGACCAAGCATCAAAGTGAAGACAATACTAGAAGGCCTTTGTAAATAATGTAGTAGATGGGCAATGATGAAGAAGATCCTTGCATCTCCAACAAGATCCCAGAGGATTGTTGGAAGAAGGAAAGAAGAAAAAGCTCGCTGGACTGGAATCCGCTCGTCCCAGCATCGGGACTGTTGGAATATGTGTCCTCCGACAATAATGCGATCACAATTGTTGATCATATTGATCACATGTTTAAATCTCATTTTAAGAATACGTAAGGGATGATTCATTTTATAGTCAATTGATCAACATTAATCGGTAACGGTTGGCTTGCTAGAGTTTGACGTTACTGTCGTGGGACGGTGGTGGTCAGTTGATCCCTTAAGGTCACACCTAAAGGATGATGCCCTTATCTGTAAAGTTGATTAATTGTATGACGATACAAGTTGATCAATTCCTTAAAATCGAAAAATTCATTTGTGAGAGAGAATATTGATTTCTTATTTTAATGAGTCTAAATAAGATTTATTTTGGTAATAAAATGCTTTATTACTAAAATTGTTTATTGTTTGAGAAACGATAGAAATAAGGATGAATGGTTAATTATAATTACAAGATGCTGTGAATTATAATTTTATGACCCATTTTATTTATGTGATCAAGTATCACTAGTCAATTTGTTGCATGTAATTTAATTAATTTGTAAAATGATATTTATGTGATGAATATGCATTAAATTAATTAATAACATGTATAAGACTACATGTGACATATTGTGTGACAAATGACAAATTGACAAAATAAAATGGTAGTCCATTTTAAGTAGGTGGACCGAATTGGAGGAGTATATAGTGGGTTGTGCTTATATTATTTTATGTGATAGAATTTAAATAATAAGTCTACACTACACTAGCCTTACATGCCTAAGGTTTTGAGAAGACAAAAGCTAAAAAGTAAAAGACCATATATTGGTCTCCTCCTCCTAAAAACCGTGACCCCTCCTCCTCTTTAGTGGATGATTTTTCCCTAATTATTCTCTTAATGCTTGTCCATTCAAATGACATGCATAGTTTTTCCTCTCTCACATATTCATCCTTTTTTTCTTCATCAAAACATGAGATTTTTGATTGAAATTGTTCATAAAAGATTACTAAAATTATTAGTGTAATATATGAGTATTAGTAATCAATTTTGAGGTAAACTACTAAACTAATATCTAGCTAATATTATTTAGTGGGGATAAGGGATAATCTTGGGTGCAATCAAGAGGAGTGGCTTCTATACTTGAGGTATTTGGAGGATCATCCTTATATATGGAAAGCTCAAGAACAAGTGAGGTAGGAGACTTCATTTGTGCCCATTTGGCCGAAATTTTCATATGGTATGAAACGATTTTTCCTTACTCTTATTCTAGTTTTGCATGCATAAGATCTTTAAGTTTTATGACTAAAACTTTAAACCAAAATATGTGATATTTAAAATATGATTTCCAACAAGTGGTATCAGAGCGTCACGGTTTTTGCATGCAAAATCGGGTTAGTTTTTCCGAGTTAATTTAATTAACATATAAAACTTGTTATTTAGGATTTATGAAGATAAATCATGAAATAATTTTGCATGTTAAAAGTTTCTGGTCCTAAGTGATTTTTTGGACATTTTGGTTTATTTGTGGATTTTTATTGTTCATTTTATATATTATTGGCATTAAAATGAGATTTTTATGATAAAAATGTCATTTTTGGACGAAAAATAGCTAAACTTCGATTTTTCCAGTGGTTTTTGGATATGTTTTCACATATATTATCTACTGATGGCCTGTAAATTTTCATAATTAAATGAGATGTTATGCTCGAAATATGGATTTTTCAAATTAAAATCGTATTTAAATGGGAAAATAGGTTAATATGAGTTATATTTCGAATCTGGTCATAGAAATTTAGTATGTTGTCTCATGAAATTTTACAATATGTGTGTAAAATTTTCGGCTATAATGAAATCTTTATGCATGATTTATGAATTTTTGATTAAAAAATCACATAAATAGTGACTTTAATTAGTAAAAAATGCTAAAACATACTT
Source organism: Silene latifolia (assembly GCF_048544455.1). NCBI lineage: Eukaryota > Viridiplantae > Streptophyta > Magnoliopsida > Caryophyllales > Caryophyllaceae > Silene > Silene latifolia. The sequence continues at coordinate 56,505,415 of NC_133530.1, read as the reverse complement.
CTTGACTAAGAAAAAACGTCACATGTTGCATTTTATCATATTTTTCAGATCTAAAATTGAAAAGTTGATGAATATAATTTTTCTCATATTTTTATGGTAATAATTGATAAATCCGATAAACCGCAACATTGTTTTTCTCAATAAATTTTCGAAATTTTTAACCTATGTTTTTGAGCATTATGAGTGTCATGGTATTTTTTCCAGAATTTTCATGAGTTTAAATTTCAAATTTTGAAATTATTTGAAATTTTTATGATTTAATTTGAAGTTTATGGCAAAATTTTGTATTTTAAGTCCATTTATGAACAATATTAAGAAATATAAGTTAATTATTGTCAATATGTTAGTGGAGACTAATTTTGAGTCTTAAGTTGGTTAGGGTAATTAACTTGTACATAAATATGAATTTATGTAATTATTGTGATTTTAAAAGGTTAAATCACGTAAATCCGTATAAACCGATTAATATACGATATTGGCTTCTTAAAGGCGATTTAGCATAAAATTGGGCATGTTCATACATATTATAATGCTGCATTTTATTTATGATTGTCATTTTTAATTTTATGTAATTTTTGAATTATGTAATTTTACTTAGTATGGCCTTAGTTTAATTGATATTACCCGAAATGTATGGGAATATCGATTCGGTTGTAATTATTGTGATCTCGTATCACCGTTTTGTAATTTAATAGATTTATTTTTATTTTAATTACCAATGTATAATAGGAAATTATGTAATTCATTTTGTAATTTATTTATTCCGGAGTTCCTTGAAGACGGTGCCACTCGAGAAGGCGATCAATTATAGAAAGTGTTGCCTTGAAATGCGTGCCAAAACCGAAGTTCAAGGGACCAAAGGAGTTGGTTTCCGAATATGTAATAGTTAATTAGATTTACTATTTTAGGAAGGCCATACTAGGATTTCATTATGCTTTGCATTTTATTTATATGTTGCATGCATCGCTAAATCGCCATAACTAAACATGCATTATCCTTTTTAATCGAGTTTATCGACCGTGTCAATTACGATTATCGTAGTTCACCGCTTTAGTTCACTTAAAACATGATAGATAATAAATTGACATGACCTCTCGCTAAAATAAACAATTGAGACTTAGCCTTACCAAAAAGTAGAAACCATGAAAACCTATTTCGCGAGTGAGTGCACTTGGCCACCCCGGGGTACAAACCTTGTTACGTAGGGGAAGTGGGTGATAAATGTCTATCCACCGAATTCATGTTGATGAGGGTTTCATCGGCTACCCCGTGCCCAAGTTAATGTGAATTAGGATCATGGACACATTTATTCGAAATTTGGGTTGAACTCAACAAAAGTATTGATAAGGGATGAATCGGCTACCCCGTGCCCTTGTCGGATGTGTTTTGGGCTAAAGATAAATGTTAATGTAATTTTATCGACCGAGAGTTCTAAAAGTAGAATCGATTAAAGAGTTAATCCACCGAGTTATATTGATAAGGGTTTCATCGGCTACCCCGTGCCCAAGTTAATATGAATTTGGATCTCGGAATCATTTATCATAGTTGGGTAGAGGTCACTATGTAAATGCTTTACTTGTTATTTACAAGTATTAATAAAACGATAAATGTTAAGTTTTCCACTATTCCGTTATCATATTGTTCTATTTCTTTACCAAAATTCATATACGATATCATTTCGATTTTGATTCAAATCTCCATTAAAACATCGTAACTAAACACAAATATGAATTTGCTTCTAAAACCTCATATGAACCATTGCTAAGGATCTCTTGTGAAGAGTATAGATAAAAGTTATTCGTGATCAAAAGAGTTTTTGATTCTTGACTAACATATCTACTTACAATAAATTGTTTCTTCTATGCTTAATTGAGTTAAGTACTTTGAAACGTTAAATCATTTTGGTAACTACATTTGTTGGAAATCAAAATTAACCAAAATACCACAACCACTTCAATGAAAGTTTTAAGACTAAACGATTGAATTGAAGAGTAGTCTTTATAAGATTCAACTTTACTTCTCTAAGTAAAGATTCTTTGAAATGAGTGGGAGCATTCTCTTAAACCGTTAAGAAAAGAACGAGGTTCAAGAAGTAAAGATTAGAATGGAATTGATACAAGGTAATGTTAAAAGTAAAGTTATTGAGAATAACGATGCTAAACCTATCAATCCCGACCGATAAAGTTTTCATTGTCTTAATTATTGGACGCTAGAAAGGAAACTACCCCAAATTATTGAAGAATCAACAAGTTAGTTGTGGGACATCTAATGGGACCTTCTTCTTTAAATGTTTATTTGATTAATATAAATTTTGCTAGTACTACTTCGTCAATATTAGAAAACAGTGGAGGTTTTCATCATTGTATTCGATACATAAGATGATTAGAATATGACGACTAGCAACAATGATGTCGAGAGATAGAATCATTGTGTACTCAATCTAGTTTTGGGTTTATATTTATACCTTAACTATGACTATTAAGTGAATAAACTCTAGATAAGAATATAATTTTGTTAAGATACAAAAGAGGTTTCACTTTTGTGACCCTATACACCATGACTTGATGTATGGCTAGCGCATTATCAAGGTGATTATATTCTAAACCAAACTAGAATGATATATCATGTAGATGATGCAAGACTCAAATTGGTAACCCAAGAATGAACATTAGATTTTGGAATGATGAACGCAAAGAGTTATCGAGTACTCTTGAAACCATTAGATCTTATGGTATATGCGTATCTTGTATTCAAAGCAAGATGTCTCATGCCTTTTTGGTTGAAAAGGAGATCGAGGTAGTAAATCATTGATCCATAATAGGTTGATCATTTTATTTTACCAACGATTTAAATTGGCGCTAATGTGTTCACATAATAAGGTAAATAGAGAAATCTTTGAAGAAGTTCAAATAATTCAAGGAATCACGATTTAGTCGTGATGGGATTATCAAAGTGAAGACTTTGATGTAAGCCATAGGAAATGTGATATAATATCACAATTTAATCTCTCTTAGCACGCATTATGGGATAATGTGTGGTTGGATAAAGAAATCAAACGCTATTCGATATGGTTTGGACTTCAATCAAGTTACTTTGAGTTACTTGATCCTTTTGGGGATTTTATCATTTTGTCTAAATTATTTTTTCCACTAAATCTAAAACGAATCATATGAGATATGAAATGGTAGGGTACCATGTTTGTAAGTTTTCAAAAGAAACAAATGCTCATTTTTCCATCACGAGTACAACGGGTTTGTGACTCGTGAAACTGTCTTTCTAGAATATAAGTTTATTTCTAGAAGACAGAGTGGGAGAAATTATTGGAGAGCCACAAAAGAATTGTGTCAAAAATTGTATGTCGTAAGAAACTGGTCTTTCTTGGCTACATGAGACCAGTTGTGTAAGACGTTGTTTCTTCAAAACCTAGGAGGTTAAATTCCTCACTTGTCGAAGATGATGAATTAGTGTTACTTTTAGAAAGTAAAGAGTTTGCAACTTACAAAGAAATTGTTTAATTCAAGTTAATTACTTCTGGAAAGTAATGAACATATGACTTACATGAGAATGTTTAAGTCACAACTCAATACAAGGCTTAGAGCCATGAAAATCCGAAATAAATTCCAAGTGAATTGTTAGATATCAAAGCTTGATTGGTGGCAAAGGGTTTTGCACTAGTTGAAATGCTTAAATCTATTTGGATCTACTTAGGGATTATGTTTCATTATGAGATATATATAGCGAGTGAATCTAAAACCCACTTCTTCAATTAGAAGGAATGTATTCAATACATGTCTTGAGTTTTGTAGATTCTTGCCATCCTAAGATAATGTGAAACTTAAGAGAGGGTCTTAAGTAGGACATCAATGAGTTGGAATCAACGATTTGATCATGGTATAAAAATTTTCTCGATAAGTCGAGAAGTTGTGTTTATACATGAAGTTTAGTGGGAGTTACAGTAGTTTTAATTAGTCTAATATGTGGATGACATATTGATCATTGGGAATGATTTAAGACTTTTGGAGAAATATAGTACATCTTTAATATCCGGATTTATGGAGATAAATCTACATGATATTAATGTCAAATAAGGAGTCTTATGTTCATAATATTCATGACTAGTTCAATCAAGTTGAACATATTTGATTGATTCCATTTGCTTCCGCTGCCGAATCAATTAAATAGGAAATGATGTATAACACTTCATATACTTTGAGTATGATGAATTGTTTCAAATCGAATTTAAGTAATAGCTTCCAAGTAAGCCATAAAGATTACCCTTAAGTGCTTGCAGAAGCATTAAGGATGTAATGCAAAGTGTTTTTAATGCAATTTTGTGTAAGGGTGTTACACAAATGACAATTGACAATTGAGACTGCGCATGGTTTCCGACAAAACCATAACCAAAACACATTAGGATGGTTAAGATACCATTGTGGCTATGTTATTTAAGAAATAGATTTTCTAGAATCGTTCTAGGCAATAAAGAACAATGAGAGATATTTACAACGGAAATTGAGTACACTTGCGATCATGAGATGTGCAAGAGGATGGATCTGTTGGAATATGTGTCCTCCGACAATAATGCGATCACAACTGTCGATCATGATGATCACATGTTTAAGTCTCATTTTAAAGAATACAATTGGGAAGTAATATTTTACTGTCAACTGGTCCACACATATCGGTAATGATTGGTGACTAGAGTTTGACATTATCTTTGTCGTGCGGTGGTGATCAGTTGATCCCCTTGGTCATACCTAAAAGATAATACTCTTAATTGATCATTTAATTAATCGTATAACGTTACGAGTTAATTAAATTACTTAAAAAAATTGACGGACGATTTTGGAAGTAAAATTTATGTATCTCATTATAATCTGATTAAATAAGATACGGTCTAAGTGATCGAATTGTTTTATTACTTAGATGAAATTATTGTTTACAGAAACAATTGAAACGGAATGAATAATTTATTATAAATACAATATGTTGTGATTTATAAATTGGAAAACCATTTTTTGGTACAAGTAATTGTGAATTACTATGTTATTTTTATAACTGACATATTTTATTAATATGTTGATTTTTAATGGTTAAAAATACATTTTATAAATAAGATGTCATGAAATGTGTCACATATGACATATTGACAAAATCACAAATAAAATGGACTCATCCATTTTATGTTGGTGTACCGAAATGGAGGGAGTATTTAGGATAAAATTATGTTGATTAATTATAAGTGGAAAACATAATGATAATGCCTACATATAGCCTTGCATGCATAGCTTTCTCTTGGGAAGAAAAGGTGAGCATGCATTGGGTCATCTCCTCTCCCATTTTTCGGTTTTCCCTAAAGAAAAGAGCAAAATATTTTTGCTTATTATTTACACACACACTACATGCAAAAGCTAGTGTGTATGATTCATTCCAATACAACATCTAAAAATATAGAGTTTTTAGAGAGACAAAAATTACTTCCTCTTTTCTCTTCCTCTTAACCGAAAATTAAGAGAGCAAAATAAATTTTTGGGTCAATTTTATTTAAATTAATATTGTTCTAGTATTGATAATATTAATTTTATTAAGAGTATATCTTGGGTATTATTCCTTGGGAGGGATTCTATACTTGTATCCTTTGTTCATCCATTTAAGGAGAGCTCAAGAACAAGAGAGTAGGAGAACTCTCTTGTGCCCTTTGATCCGAAAACTAATGTAAGAATGAAGATTTCTTCTTTATTTTACTTATTGTTTGCATGCATAAGATTTAATTAATTTATGACTAAATTAATTTTTAGAACATATATGAATATGTTAAATATGAGATATAGATTTCTTACAAGCGGTATCAGAGCACAAGGTTGTTTGCATGCAAATCGGTTATTGTTTTTCCGAGTTATACGATTAACATATAAAACTCATAAATTTGTGTTATTATGATATATCACAAAAAATTTATTATGCATGTTAAAGTTTCTGATCCTAAAATATATTTAGGATATTTTGGTTAATTTATGGATTTTATTGTTCATTTTATATAATATTGGCATTAAAATGTGACTTTTATGATAAAAATGTCATTTTGGACGAAAATTAGCTAAACTTCGAATTTTCTAGTGGTTTTTGGATATATTTTCACATATATTATTTTTAGTTGATCTGGAAATTTTCATAATTTTTGGAGTTATTATGCTCGAAAAATGGATTTTCATGTTAAAAATCGAATTTAAATGAAAAATAGGTTAATATGAGAAATATTTCGAATCTGATCATAGAAATTTAGTATGTTGTCGCATGCAATTTTACAAGATGTGTGTAAAATAATAGGCTATAATGAAGTCTTCATGCATGATTTATGGATTTTTGATGAAAAATAGCATAAATAGTGACTTAATTAGTGAATAATTGCTAAAACATACTCCATGACTAAGGAAAAACGTTATATGTTGCATTTTATTATCCATTTCAGATCTAAAATTGAAAAGTTGATAAATATAAATTTTCTCATGTGTTTATGATTTTTATTGATAAATCCAATAAACCGCAACATAGTTTTTCCGATAATTTTACGAAATTTTAACCTAAGTTTTTGAATATTATGAGTGTCATGGTATTTTTCCAGAATGTTCATAAGTTTAAATTTCAAATTTTTGATTATTTGAAATTTTGTGATTTATTTGAAGTTTATAGCATTTTTATTGTAATTTTGGGTTCATTAATGAACAATTTTAGAAATATGAGTTAATTATGGTCAAATAGTTAGTGGAGACTAATTTTGAGTCCTAAAAGGTTAGGGTAATTAACTTAAGCATAAATATGAATTTATGTATTTTATTGTGATTTTAAAACGTTGAATCACGCAAATCCGTAAAAACCGTGTAATATACGATATTGGCTCCTTAAAGGCGATTTAGCATAAAATTGGGCATGTTCATACTTATTATAATGCTGAATTTTATTTATGATTGTCATAATTTTATTTTATGTAATTTCTGAATTATGTAATTTTTACTTAGTATGGCCTTAGTTTTTAATTGGTATTACCCGAAATGTATGGGAATATCGATTCGGTTGTAATTTATTGTGATCTCGTATCACCGTTTTGTAATTTAATAGATTTATTCTATTTTATTTTAAATTACAAATGTATAATAGGAAATTATGTAATTTGTTATGTAATTTATTTATTCCGGAGATCCTTGAAGACGGTGTCACTCAAAAAGGAAATCTATTAAAGACGGTGTTACCTCGAGATGCGTGCCTCAACCGAAGTTCAAGGGACCAATGGAGTTGGTTTCCGAATATGTAATAGTTAATTAGATTTTCTATTTTAGGAAGGCCATACTAGGATTTCATTTATGCTTTGCATTTTATTTATTTATTGCATGCATCGCTAAATCGCCATAACTAAAACATGCATTATCATTTAATCGAATTTATCGACCGTGTCAATTGCAATTATCGTAGTTCACCGCTTTAGTTCACTTAAAACGTGATAGATAATAAATTGACATGACCTCTCGCTAAAATAAACAATTGAGTCATAGCCTTACCAAATAGTAGAAACCATGAAAACCTATTTCGCGAGGGAGTACACTCGGCCATCCCGGGGTACCAACCTTGTTACGTAGGGGAAGTGGGTGATAAATGTCTATCCACCGAATTCATGTTGATGAGGGTTTCATCGGTTATCCCGTGCCCAAGTTAATGTGGGTTTGGATCATGGACACATTTATTCAAAATTTGGATTGAGCTCAACGGAAGTATTCGTGACCGTAGTCGCATGTGTTCCGGGCTATAGATAAATATTAGAGTAATTTTATCGACCGAGAGTTCTAAAAGTAGAATCGACTAAAGAGTTAGTCCACTGAGTTATATTGATAAGGGTTCCATCGGCTATCCCGTGCCCAAGTTAATATGAATTTGGATCTCGGAATCATTTATCATAGTTGGGTAGAGGTCACTATGTAAATGGTTTACTTGTTATTTACAAGTATTAATAAAACGATAAATGTTAAGTTTTCCACTATTCCGTTATCATATTGTTCTATTTCTTTACCACAATTTATATACGATATCAATTCGATTTTCGATTCGAATCTCCATTAAAACGTCGTAACTAAAGACAAAATTTGAATTTTTCTTCTAAAAACCTCGTATTATCCATTGTAAGGATCTCTTGTAAAGTGTATAGCTAAAAGTTATTCATTATCAAACAGGTTTTTGATTCTTGACTAACACACCTACTTACAATGGATTGTTTTTCATATACTTAATTAAATTAAGTACCTTGAAGCGATAAATTGTTTTGGTAATTACATTTGTCAGAATTCGTAATTGACCAAAATAACGCAACCACTTCAATGAAAGTTTTAAGACTAAAACGAACAAATGAAGAGTAATCTTCATGAATTCAATTTTGCTTCTCAAAGCAAAGACTCATTGAAATGAGTGGGAGCATTCTCTTAAACCGTTAAGATGAGGACGAGGTTCAAGAAGTAAAGATTTTAATGGAATTGATACAAGGTAATGTTAAAAGTAACGTTATTGAGAATGACAATGCTAAACCTATCAATCCCGACCGATAAAGTTTCCATTGTCTTAAATGTTGGACACTAGGAAGGAAACTTCCCCAAGTTGTTAAAGAATAAGCAAGTTAGTTGTGGGACATCTAATAAGATTTAGTTCTTTATTTATTTAATTGACATACATTTTGCTAGTACTACTTCGTCAATATTAGAAACCGATGGTGGTTTTCATCATTATGTTTGATACATAGGATGATTAGAATATGACGACTAGCAACAATGAAGTCGAGAGATAGAGTCATTGTGTACTAAATCTAGTTTTCGGGTTTGGAGTTGTACTTAATTATGACTATTAAGTACATAAACTCTAAATAAGAATATATACTTGTTAAGATACAAAAGAGGTTTCACTTTTGTGACCCTATAAACCACGATTTGATGTATGGCTAGCCCATTATCAAGGTGAGCATATTCTAAACCAAACTAGAATGATATATCATGAAGATGATGCAAGACTCAAAATTGGTAACCTAAGATTAAACCTTAGATTCTAGAATGATGAACGCAAAGAGTTATCGAGTACTCTTGAAACCATTAGATCTTATGGTATATGCGTATCTTGTATTCAAAGCAAGATGTCTCGTGCCTTTTGGTTGAAAAGGAGATCGAGGTTGTAAATCATTGATCCAAAATAGGTTGATCATTTTCTTTTACCAACGATTTAAGTTGACGCTAATGTGTTCACTTAATAAGGTAAATAGAGAAATCTTTGAAGAAGTTTAAAGAGTTCAAGGAATCACGATTTAGTCGTGATGGGATTATAAGCCAAAGGAAATGTGATATAGTATCACAAGTTAATCTCTCTTAGCACGCATTATGGAATAATGTGTGGTTGGATAAGAAATCAAACACTATTCGATATGGTTTGGACTTCAATCAAGTTACTTTGAGTTACTTGATCCTTTTGGGGAATTTATCATTTTTGTCTAAATTATTTTCCACTAAATCATATGAGATATGAAATGGTAAGGTACTATATTTGTAAGTTTTTTCACAAGAAACAAATGCTCATTTTTCCCTTTCAATTATCACGAGTACAACGAGTTTGTGGCTAGTGAAACTGTCTTTCTAAAATACAAGTTTATTTCTAGAAGACAGAGTGGGAGAAATTATTCAAGAGCCACAAAGAAAGCCACAAAGAATGTTATGTCGCAAGAAACTGGTCTTTCTTGGTACATGAGACGTTTTGTGTAAGATGTTGTTTCTTTATAACCTAGGAGGTTAAATTCGTCACTTGTTGAAAATGATGGATTCATACTACTTTTAAGAAGTAAAGTGCTTATAACTTACAATCGTTTGATTCAAGTTGATTACTTCGGAAAAGTAATGAATATATGACTTACATAAGAGTGTTTAAGTCACAACTCACTGCAAGGCTTAGAACCATGAAAATCCGAAATAAAAAGGCTTGATTAGTGACAAAGGGTTTTTTGCACTAATAAAGAGAAATTTCAAAGCTTGATTGGTTGCAAAGGGTTTTGCACTAATTGAAATGCTTAAGTCTATTTGGATCTTCTTAGGGATTGTGTTTTATTATGAGGACACACATACAGCAAGTGAATCTAAAACCCACTTCTTCAATAGAAGGAATGTATTCAATACATGTCTTGAGTTTTGAAGATTCTTGCAATCCTAAGGTAATGTGAAACTTAAGAGAGGGTCTTAAGTAGGACATCAATGAGTTAGAATCAATGTTTTGATCATGTTATAAAACTTTTCTCGATAAGTCGAGAAGTTGTGTTTATACATGAAGTTTAGTGGGAGTTACGGAAATTTTAAATTAGTCTTATATCTGGGTGACACATTGATTATTGCGAATGATTTAAGACTTTTGGAGTAATATAATACATCTTTAATATCTAGATTTATGTAGATAAATCCACATGATATTAGCGTCAATAAGAAGTCTTATGTTGATAAGATTCATGACTAGTTCAATTAAATTGAACATATTTGATTGATTCCATTTGCTTCCACGCGCGGATCAATTAAATAAGTAATGATGTAAAACACTTCATATACTTTGAGTATGATAAATTGTTTTCAAAATCGAATTTTAGTAATCTTTACCAAGAAGATTACCCTTAAGTGCTTGCAGAAGCATTAAGGAAGTAAAGCAAAGTGTTTATGATGCAATTTTGTGTAAGGGTGTTACACAAGTGACAATTGAAAATTGAGATTGCGCATGGGTTCTGACAAAACCATAATCAAAACACATTAGGATGGTTAAGATACCATTGTGGCTATGTTATTTAAGAAATAGATTTTCTAGAATCGTTCTAGGCAATAAAGAACAATGAGAGATATTTATAACGGAAATTGAGTACACTTGCAATCATGAGATGTGCAAGAGGATGAGTCCCGCACACTGTGAAAACAGTGGGAGCTATTCTTAGGCTAGAGGGCCTATGTCTTGATTGGATCTCGACACGTACTTAGAAAGTTTTGTAATGCAAATGTATACATTACAAAGGAAAACGAGTATGTAGTAAGGTTGAGTATGGTACAAGAAGTTGATAAAACCTACTAACCAAAGCCTTCTCATAGGCTAAACATGATGAGTCATATCATTTCAATTGAATTGAAATGAACAACAACATACAAGATCAAATTAGATTATAGAACATGAAATAGTAATCAGGTATTGACTATTCATATGTGATAATCGCATTTGTCGTTCGAGTTTTACTTTAAAACTCTTCTATTATACTTTGTTACATCCAAACGGGTTGTAGAGACAACGTTGAACCCCGTTAAAGTGAACCCGGATTAACATAGTATTCTCCCATAGTCACTTGTATGAGGTGAGTCTCGAAGTGACTAGAGTGTGATGCGATTGATGGCAAGTTCAAGTGCCATAGAGTCATGTGAGATGACTAGTCGATCACATAGGCGGTATTAGGAACACTTTGTCCTACCTTATGACCGCTTATAGAGTTCTGGCAAATTTATATAGCCTGGTCGTGGCGAGAGCTACTATAGTATTCAAATGAGTCGATTCTTTTGACTAAAGACTATTCGCCTAAGATGGCACAGTTTCAGATTAACTTTGATTTGTGTTACTACGACCTTCGTAAATGGGGTCAAATGGGCATATTTTGGGTTATGATGGCTGTGGCTAGTCGAAGGGAATGAGTGCGATAGGAATTGTCCACCCCTAGTCAGGGTTATAAAAATATCTCAGGGCCACTCGAGGAGTAATGAACTGGAAATGCGTGGCCACGCTCGGAATGAATCCATGGTGGATAAATCCGGTCAATCAGTTATTCTCCAGATCGAGGAAACCACTCTCGATATGATCACTTGCAAGTACGACCTGAAAGACACCTTGCATTGAGTGGGAGATAGTAATATGATAAGAGAATTGGTGACGCACACTTGTCGAGGACAAGTGGGAGATTGTTGGAATATGTGTACTCTGACAATAATGCGATCACAACTGTCGATCATGATGATCACATGTTTAAGTCTCATTTTAAAGAATACAATTGGGAAGTAATATTTCTTGTCAACAATCTGGTCCACACATATCGGTAATGATTGGCTGACTAGAGTTTGACATTACTGTCGTGCGACGGTGGTGATCAGTTGATCCCCTAGGTCATACCTAAAGGATAATACTCTTAATTGATCATTTAATTAATCGTATAACGTTACGAGTTAATTAAATTACTTAAAAAAATTGATGGACGATTTTGGAAGTAAAATTTACGTATCTCATTATAATCTGTTTTATTACTTAGATGAAATTATTGTTTACAGAAACAATTGAAACGGAATGAATAATTTATTATAAATACAAGATGTTGTGATTTATAAATTGGAAAACCATTTTTTGGTACAAGTAATTGTGAATTACTATGTTATTTTTATAAGTGACATATTTTATTAATATGTTGATTTTTAATGGTTAAAAAAACATTTTATAAATAAGATGTTATGAAATGTGTCACATATGACATATTGACAAAATCACAAATAAAATGGACTCATCCATTTTATGTTGGTGTACCGAAATGGAGGGAGTATTTAGGATAAAATTATGTTGATTAATTATAAGTGGAAAATATAATGATAATGCCTACATATAGCCTTACATGCATAGCTTTCTCTTGGGAAGAAAAGGTGAGCATGCATTGGGTCATCTCCTCTCCCATTTTTCGGTTTTCCCTAAAGAAAAGAGCAAAATATTTTTGCTTATTATTTACATACACACTACATGCAAAAGCTAGTGTGTATGATTCATTCCAATACAACATCTAAAAATATAGAGTTTTTAGAGAGACAAAAATTACTTCCTCTTTTCTCTTCCTCTTAACCGAAAATTAAGAGAGCAAAATAAATTTTTGGGTCAATTTTATTTAAATTAATATTGTTCTAGTATTGATAATATTAATTTTATTAAGAGTATATCTTGGGTATTATTCCTTGGGAGGGATACTATACTTGTATCCTTTGTTCATCCATTTAAGGAGAGCTCAAGAACAAGAGAGTAGGAGAACTCTCTTGTGCCCTTTGATCCGAAAATTAATGTAAGAATGAAGATTTCTTCTTTATTTTACTTATTGTTTGCATGCATAAGATTTAATTAATTTATGACTAAATTAATTTTTAGAACATATATGAATATGTTAAATATGAGATATAGATTTCTTACAGGATCCGGCACTGTGAAAACAGTGGGAGCTGTTCTAAGGCTAGATGGCCTATGTCTAGATTGGATCTAGACACGTACTTAGAAAGTTTTGTAATACAAATGTATACGTTACAAAGGAAAACGAGTATGTAGTAAGGTTGAGTTAGGTACAAGAAGTTGATAAAACCTACTAACCAAAGCCTTTTCATAAGGCTTAACATGATAAGTCATGTCATATGTCATTTTAATTGCATTGAGATGAACAACTACATATAAGATGAAAATGGACTGTAAAAATATGAAATAGTAATCACGTATTGACTCTTCATATGTGATAATCACATTTGTCGTTCGAGTTTTTAAATCTAAAAACTCCCTTTATACTTTGTTACATCCAAACGGGTTGTAGAGACAATTGAACCCCGTTAAAGTGAACTCGGATTAACATAGTATTCGCCCATAGTCACTTATATGAGGTGACGTCTCGAAGTGACTAGAGTGTGATGCGATTGATGGCAAGTTCAGTGCCATACAGTCATGTGTGATGACTAGTCTATCACATAGGCAGACTGTTAGGAACACTTTGTCGGGCAAAGGACCGCTTATAGAGTTCTGCAAATTTATATAGCCTGGTCGTGGCGAGAGCTACTATAGTATTCTAATGAGTCGATTCTTTTGACTAAAGACTTTTCGCCTAAGGTGGCACGTTTGATTAACTTTGATTTGTGTTACTACGACCTTCGTAAATGGGGTCAAATGGGCATATTTTGGGTTATGATGGTTGTGGCTAGTCGAAGGGAATAAGTACGATAGGAATTGTCCACCCCCTTGTCAGGGTTAAAACAATATCTCAGGGCCACTCGAGGAGTAATGAACTGGAAATGCGTGGCCACGCTCGCAAGGTATCTATGGTAGATAAATTCTGGTCAATCAGTTATTCTCCAGATCGAGGAAACCACTCTCGATATGATCACTTGCAAGTACGACCTGAAAGACACCTTGCATTGAGTGGGAGATAGTAATAGGACAAGAGAATTGGTGACGCATACTTGTCGAGGACAAGTGGGAGATTGTTGGAATATGTGTCCTCCGACAATAATGCGATCACAATTGTTGATCATATTGATCACATGTTTAAATCTCATTTTAAGAATACGTAAGGGATGATTCATTTTATAGTCAACTGATCAACATTAATCGGTAACGATTGGCTTGCTAGAGTTTGACGTTACTGTCGTGGGACGGTGGTGGTCACTTGATCCCTTAAGGTCACACCTAAAGGCTGATGCCCTTATCTGTAAAGTTGATTAATTGTATGACGATACAAGTTGATCAATTCCTTAAAATTGAACAATTCATTTGTGAGAGAGAATATTGATTTCTTATTTTAATGAGATTAAATAAGATTTATTTTGGTAATAAAATGCTTTATTACTAAAATTGTTTATTGTTTGAGAAACGATAGAAATAAGGATGAATGGTTAATTATAATTACAAGATGTTGTGAATTATAATTTTATGACCCATTTTATTTATATGATCAAGTATCACTAGTCAATTTGTTGCATTTAATTTAATTAATTTGTAAAATGATATTTATGTGATGACTATGCATTAAATTAATTAATAACATGTATAAGACTACATGTGACATATTGTGTGACAAATGACAAATTGACAAAATAAAATGGTAGTTCATTTTAAGTAGGTGGACCGAATTGGAAGAGTATGTAGTGGGTTGTGCTTATATTATTTTATGTGATAGAATTTAAATAATAAGCCTACACTACACTAGCCTTACATGCCTAAGATTTTGAGAAGACAAAAGCTAAAAAGTAAAAGACCATATATTGGTCTCCTCCTCCTAAAAACCGTGACCCCTCCTCCTCTTTAGTGGATGATTTTTCTCTAATTATTCTCTTAATGCTTGTCCATTCAAATGACATGCATAGTTTTTCCTCTCTCACATATTCATCCTTTTTTTTATTCATTAAAACATGAGATTTTTGATTGAAATTGTTCATAAAAGATTACTAAAATTATTAGTGTAATATATGAGTATTAGTAATCAATTTTAAGGTAAACTACTAAACTAATATCTAGCTAATATTATTTAGTGGGGATAAGGGATAATCTTGGGTGCAATCAAGAGGAGTGGCTTCTATACTTGAGGTCTTTGGAGGATCATCCTTATATATGGAAAGCTCAAGAACAAGTGAGGTAGGAGACTTCATTTGTGCCCATTTGGCCGAAATTTTCATATGGTATGAAACGATTTTTCCTTACTCTTAATCTAGTTTTGCATGCATAAGATCTTTAAGTTTTATGACTAAAACTTTAAACCAAAATATGTGATATTTAAAATATGATTTCCAACAGGGACGCTCGTCCAAGAGCTCCACAATCCGAGCGTCCCACCTGCCTGGTCGCTCGTCCACCGCCTGCACAATCCGCTCGTCCCGACCTTTTGGACGCTCGGATTGTTCTCCAGTGCAACCCGACTTCTTCTTATTCTACTCGGGATGCGCATATTTGCGAAAGACTAGCAAAAAGGAGACTCGCATCTTTCTTCGAGAGGAGCATTTCCTCAACTTTTCTTAAGGACTTAATCGTCATTTAAACCCTTAGTAACCCTAATTTGTGCACCTAATCCCCATTATAAATACCCCATTGGACTAATTAGATTATCATGTTCTTCTTATCAATCTTTAGTGTAGTTTATATTATTCTAATCTCTCTTGAATCTTGTAATCAACTTTTAATCAAGTATTAATACAAATCTCATTTCCTTAATTTCTCTATTGTTCATCCTTTATTTTGGGTAATTGAAGATTATTTGGGTTTATTTGGAGGATTGACAACCTTCCAATCTTTCATCAAGTACTTATATTATTCTTTGCTTATTTTTTTGGAATCATCATTAGGTATAATTCTCTTAATCCCTTTTTAATTATTGTTAATCATCTTTACTTATTCATCATGTTTTGCTTTGTTGATATGATTGATAACCTTGTTAACATGTTAAACTTGATAATGAGTGAGTAGTTTCCTTAACTAGGGTTAATGGGGAATTGGGGGAAACCAACATGGGGATTGATTCATGCTTAATCTAATATGCTTTCATAATTAATTTGCTTGCTTGTTGTGATTTCAACTTATGCACATGTTATGTTTGATGAAATGCGAGCCTATGAATCCTTGCATTTTTTACCCATCACTTATCTTTTCAATGAGACTTGTAAGACATAAACCAACTCGAGTCTCATTAGACCATGCATATTATTGGATAGGGAGGATTAAGTCGACTTGTAGGTGTTGTACAATCTAATCGATTCGGCTCCGGGATCCAAACCTTCCTAGGGATTATAAGATATACATTAACTCGATCCCATCACAACAATAATTACTTGCATCTAGTTGAAAATATATTTGTATGATCAAATCCCATGAATCCCCTATGAACCCATGACACCCTAGTGCTTTTAATTAATTGTTTACACCTCTTTTTAATCATCTTGCTTGTTTACTTTTATTATTATTTAGTTTAGTGATCTTCTTATCTCAACCCAAATTGTGACACCCTTAGACACCACTACTTGCAATCGAAAATCCTACATCAATACCCGTCCCTTGGGATCCGACCTTTACTTGCCTCTTTACTAATAGTAGAGTTGTTTGTGAAGATTATGAATATTGTTTTGGTCCAGGTACTCCTAACGACAAGTAACCGAAATCTAAGCTAAGAAAGCGACCGACCAAAAATGGCGCCGTTGCCGGGGATGGTGTTAACTTGATTTGATTTTCTTTGATTGTTATTAGTTGTGTCTTTCTTTGCCTTGGGGAAGTAAAACTCCTCAAAGTTTGTTCTAATTGTTTTCGAGTTGTGTGATATTTTGCATGACTGGAAGATCACAAGGTAACTTGTTACCCATTGATCACGAAATTGAAAGGACTTTGACAACCAATAAAAGACTTGCTAGAAACACTTTGAGAGGTATTGGTGAGGTTGTAGATATTCATTCAAATACTCTTGAGTTCATCAACCCTTTTGCAAGAGAAGGTGAGGAGAACCCAACACAAAATCAACCACAAAATCAACCCACAATGCCTAAGTTTTCATCACATTCCGTACCAACCGAGGAGAACCTACCCAATGGTACTCCCACACCACAACACTTACCCGGAAATTTTATTGCTATATCCGCATTTATCCAATTAGTCGAGAGAAGCCAATTTGGGGGGATGCCTAGTGAAGACCCTCATTCTCACATGGCGACTTTTTGTGACTATTGTGATACGATTTCACAAACCGGAGTGACTCAAGACCAAATTCGATGGGTCTTATTTCCTTTTTTTCTAATTGGTACCGCGAAACAATGGTTAAAGAGCCTTGATAAGGCTACTCTTGGAATTGACTCTTGGAAGAAGTTGGCTCTAGCTTTCTACAAAAAGTTCTACCCTCCGGAAAAGACTAACATGCTAAGAGCCCAAATCACGGGTTTTAAGCAAAGGGACGAAGAATCTTTGTATGAAGCTTGGGAGCGATTCAAAGGAACTTGTCGCTCATGTCCTCATCATGGACTTAGCGAGTGGTTCTTGGTACAACAAATTTGGAATGGTCTTTATGAAGACTCCCGAAACATTCTCAACATGGGATCAAATGGTATGTTCACCGAAGTTGACGATAATCAAACTTGGAACAAGATTAAGGAAATGGCGGTCCATAATTCACAATCTAGTAGACCTCGCAAGGCTACTAGAGGAGGAAAGCATGAAGTGGACTCTATTACTCAATTGGGTGCTCAACTTAGTGCTCATATTGATACCATCAACTTGAAGTTTGAAAAGGCTATGGCTAAGCTTGAAGAAGCCTCAAAATCACCAAAGCAACATGTTAATGCCATGGTAGCATCTTCATCGATTCCAAATGGAATATGTGAGAATTGTGGAACTTTGGGACATGACCAAAGTGAATGTAGGGGAACAAGTGAGCAAGTGAATGCTTTTCAAGCATACAAAAGTGGTACCCCTTATTCCAACTATTACAATGAAAACACCAAATTCCATCCAAATCTCTCATATAAAAGCTAAAATGTTCAAAACCCTAACCAACATACACCCCACCTCCAATGAGAAACCAAAATCAAAGACCCTTTTACAACCAAAACCAAGGTTACCAAAATCAAACTCCATACAATCAACAAAATGACCAAGGTTTTGATGTTCAAAAAGCGGTCCTCCAAATGCAAAAGAATCAACAAGAATTTTTCACTCAAATGCAAAAAGATAGCCAAGCAAAAGACATCACCATCAACAACATCCTAGCCCACACAAAAATGTTGGAAACTCAAATGACCCAACTAGCATCTTCAAACTCTCAAAGATAAAAGGGGCAATTACCACCTCAAAGTAATCCCCCAAGACATGAATCGGTTAGTGCCATCCACTTGAGGAGTGGTACAAGATATTAAGGGCCAAAGAAGCAAGTTGAGGATGAAGTTGTGGAGCCTAGTGACAAGGAAAGAGTTGTGCAAAACTCTAGGGAAGAAGAACCCACCAATCAAGAAGTTTCAAAGAAGAATGAAGAAAAGGCCAAAGAGAAGGAGCCCATTGTGATTAGACTTCCATTCCCGAGTCATCAAGCTAAGCCTAAGTTTAATGACCAACTTAGAAAATTCATGGAAATTGTGAAGAATTTAGAAGTCTCGATTCCTTTCACGGAATTGATCAATCACGTTCCGGCCTATGCAAAGTACATAAAGGACATTCTTACAAAGAAGAAATCAATCTGGAAGCTTGAGACTATTGCCTTCACTAAGGTGAGTAGTGCCATCCTTCAAGGGAGTTCACCTTCAAAGCTCAAGGATCCGGAAAGCTTCTCCATTCCATGCACTATTGGTGACACTACAATCAACAAAGCTTTATGTGACCTTGGGGCAACTGTTAGTGTCATGCCATATTCGGTTAGCAAGAGGCTAGGAATGGGAGAACTCAAATGCACCAACATCACGCTTCAAATGGCGGATAGATCGAAAAAGACACCTTTAGGGGTATGGGAAGATGTTCCCATGAGAATTGGAAAATTCATCATCCCGGTGGATTTCGTTATTGTTGACATGGAAGAAGACTCCAACATTCCTATTATCTTAGGAAGACCTTTCTTGCACACCGCGGGAGCGGTGATCGATGTAAAGCATGGAGAGCTCACCCTTGAAGTGGGAGATGAAACCATTACTTTTAATCTTGACAAGACCATGAGAGCTCCCCGATTACATGAGCCATGTTTTATGGTTGATCACTATAGCCGGAAAGATGATAGGAAGAAGTTGGAATTTCAATGGAGAAAGAAAGTGGACGATGCCCCATCAAAAGAGCAAGGAAATTACAATAATGAGAGCTTGAAAAGCTCACCCATGACAAGTGAAGAAGAAGGCCTCATTGGCCAAGACAAGAAAGAAGGAGAATTGTCTTTATCAACTCAAGACTTTTTTAGTGAGCAAGTAGACGAAATATGCGGTCTTTGGGATGATAAGTTTGAAAGGATATTCAATCCCTATATTGGTAATGCTATGACCCAAGGCCATCATGGAGAACAACAAGTGCAAAGATCTATTGAGGATCTTTATCATGATAATGAGCAAGCTTTCGACTACTTCTTCAACGTGTTGAGTAACATCAACAACACCTTGAACATGCCCTCTTGACATCTCACATTGGATGAGAGTTTGGTGGAGTCCTCCCTAACTTGCATTTCAATTATTCTATTGCATTTTTGTCATTTTTGGATTTATATTTTTGTGCCTTGATCAAGATATTCATCATTTTGAGAGAAGTGAGGGAGGGACTTATGAATTTATTGATGTGTAGTGCTTTGACTTAGTGTGGGGATAGCAATTGCCTAGGCTATTCATGCCTTTGTAGTGCCCCTACAATGAAGAACACAAGAATTGAAGAGTGAAATGACACGGGTAACGAAGCACCCACTGATGGACCTAAATCCGTGTGGTCAATGAAGAATCCGAGCGGCCTGGGGGATAATCCGCTCGTCCTGAAGAAACCCGAGCGTCCCAGCTATCAGACGCTCGTCTGGTGAAGCTGCAGAAATTAAAATTTGGGTCTGACTGTTAATCCGAGCGTCCCAGCCAGAAAGACGCTCGTCTCAGTTTGGACGCTCGTCCATCAAGAAAGACGCTCGTTTTTTTGCTGCCAAATTCTAGGATTTTTCCCTGGAAAGGAATCCGAGCGTCCTAAGCAAAAGACGCTCGTCTTATCTCAAGGAATCCGCTCGTCTTTCCTGCGGTCCGCTCGTCCTGTGGCGTCTTTTTCTGAACCCATTTTCTGAAGAATCCGAGCGTCCCGACCCCTGGTCCGCTCGTCTCCTTCTGCAAATTCAAAACTAACGGGTCTTTTTAAACCCTCCTCTCCTATTCATTCTCATTACTTCAAAATATAAACACTACCCAAAACCCCCAAACCCTCATCCTCTCCATCAACAAAAACAAATTTCCTCAACCAAATTCAACCAAATCAAATCCAAACTTCCTCACAACAAAAATTAATCACTCCTTTTGCAACAACAAGTGATTCAAACACCAAAATCTTCAAGTTTTGAGTCGATTTTTAGGATACAAAGCAACATTCATTCATCCTAAATCGATTTGGGCATTACTAGAAATCGAAGATTTCAATCTTTCATTGGTGAAATTAAGCAAAGGAGAATGGCAAGAATAAAAGGTGGAAACAAGGCACCCCAACAGAAGACACTTTCCAAAAGGCAATTAGCTCTTCAAGCAAAACAAGTATCAAAGGCTTTGGTAATCCATAATGCAAGGTTGGAGATTCAACGACAAAATCCCCCTATGGAAGCTATTACTTCTTCAACTCCGGTCATTGAACAATTATCCGATTATCCGGAGGTAATTTTCACTTCCGACTCCCATAGGGAGAAATTCCTTCTCTTTGCTAAGAAAACCATCATGCCTACTAAGTTTATTTGTGAAGATGCATTGTCAAAGTTGGGTGTTCTTGAACAAACTAAAACCTTTTTCGAGTCTATGGGGTTAAGTAAATTATTTACAATGCAAGAATTGACATACCCCTCCCTTACCTTGGAATTTTTGAGTTCTTTGAAAGTCACAAGGGTGGAGACTCGAACCGTCATCGAGTTTCGTCTTGAAAATGTTGATAGAAGCTTATCTTATGGCGAATTGGGTAAGATATTTGGCCTTAGTGATTACCCGACATATACAAAGACTCTTATCAAGTATGACCCCGCTCCTCTCTGGATGGCGATTTCCGGAAGGAAATTCACACGTTTTCATGATTTTCGTGCTCTCTTAGTCCACCATCCGGGCATTAGAGTATGGCATAAGGTCATTGGGAATACTTAAATAGCTAGAAATGGCACAAATCATCTTACCAAACTCGATTTTATTCTTCTTGAGTCGGTTTTGAACATTGGGAGAGAATTCACCAAGCCATACAACGCTCTATGACTTTTGGTTGATCGATGGCTTAATGTTGATTGTGGCAAAGAAGGCACGACCTTTATTATCAATGGAGGACTAGTTACCTATTTGGCTAAGCATTGTAACCGGAATTTCAACAAAGACAACACTTATGTGCTGGTAAAAGGAGGCCATCTTATCGATTTGCCCACCATGGTTCTAAAGTTTAAGTGGGTCAAGAACGACACTCTTGACAACAAATATGGGTGGTTGACAAATGAGGCTAGATCCTTCACTTTGCCTAGAAAAATTTGCCGATTGAATGTTCACCGACCGAACTACCTTCTCCCACTCTCCGAAGAGGCCGAGTACATCATTCAACACCAAGGGGACGAAATCGCCGAGCCCTCCTCCTCCATTATCACCCCACCATACCCATTTGAATACCACGAGTTCAATCCCAAAGATGCCAAGGCGGGAAATGATTACTTGACTGTACTCATGAGGGAAATGCATAAACAAGCTTACAATGATAGAGTTGATACTTACAAGGCCCAATATCCGCCCCTCCTACATCTAGCTAGGCAAGGACTTCTTGATCCATCTTGTCCTTTGCCTAGTTGGGCGGATAGGGAAGTATTCTTTCCTAGCACTTCTAGTCGTGGTAGACTGGGTGGAGAGGAAATGGTTGTTGATGAGAGTGGTGACCAAGAAGGAGAAGAAGAAGAAGTTCAAGAAGAAGAGGAAAGTGAGAAGGAACAAGAAAGTGAAAGTGAGAGTGGACATGATTCCACATCTATGGAGGTTGATGATGCCTCAAGCGAGGAAGATGATGATAATGATGATACGATAGGTGAGGACTAGCAAACTTTTGGAGGCTCCTACATTCTTACACCTCCCTTATGGTTTGTCTACTTCTCTTGTTTTTATTTTATCTTGATCATTATAAGGAGTCCTAGCAACATTGGAGGACTAACACCTTGGCATCATTAAGGTGTTCATTTTTTGAAAAATCCAAAATGACAATTTTTAGTTTCATGCATTGCATTCTATGTGCATGAACTCCCCCGAAATTCTTGACATTAGAAATAATGTCTATTTTGGTTTAGGGAAGTCCATGCATATGCATTGGGAGCTAATCTAAATTATGCTCTCCGCCATAACAAAAACACATGCATCATGTAGTGTAGTTTAGTGTAGTTTGCATTTAGTTTAAAAATCATGCATATTCATTGCATAATTTCCTATCGTATTGGCCATTGAGGACAATGCCCATACTAGTATGAGGATGGGAAATTCTAACTTGACTTTTATACAAAATCCAAAAAAATCAAAAAAATTCGAAAAAACCAAAAGAAAAATTTGAAACATTGAAAATCCAAAAACAAGTTCATTTCCCTTTGTAGTGTAGTCTTGTATATATATATATATATATATATATATATTGTTTTGTATATATTGTGTTTGTTCATCCTTGTTCACATTGATCGACTACGCCACATCCGAGACATGAGGACATTGAAAACCGCATGGTATGATCTTTCTAATCTCCTTTTCCTCTTTATGTTAATGACTATGTGGCTTTATTTTGATTGATGCGGTATAAACAATGTGAATCTAGGACATGCATTTAGATTATTTGGCATACTAATTGGTAGAAGCATATGCATTAGGTTGTATAAATGTTAGTTGCATCATGGCATATAGTTGCATGTTAGAAAAATTTTGCGAAACCGTCTATTTGGGAAGCTTGACAAGTGTACATAGGCCCTAGTAGATGCTTTTTATTCTTAAGACTTTGATTGTTAGAATACTTGTAAAACACCCTAGGATGTGTCATATTAGTATCCTTTGACCCATGGATTAAGGCCTAGTCAAGAGTACCTTGTGGTGTGATAACTCCTTGGCTACCGTTTATTCCAAGGTGACCCTTGAAACCATGCAACCATAATTCATCCATATTCTACCATATTTTTGTCATCAAAGGGAATGGGCACAAAAATTGTTCAAAAATTTGAGTTCAAGAAAAGAAAAGAAAAGAAAAAGTTTGCAATTGCATCAAAAGAAAAGAGGAGCAAAAATGAACTCCTAAAGCTTCAAATATAAGGCACCCTCGTTACTAATTGGGGTGACTTTGAAAATGTTCAAAAGAAAATGCAAAAGTTGAAATTGTCAAGTGTTAAAATGCCAAACATCAAAAGAAATGGCAAAAAGAAAGTGTTCTGAAACGTCAAATACCACAAGAAATTGGGGGAAAAAACAACAACAAAATCAAACTCCCAAATGAAACTCAAATCCTATTGATCCCTTTATCCATCATATCCATTTTTGTGAATGGTAGAGAGGGGACGACCCTTCTCCTTGTCTAGGCAAGAAGGGGAATTCCGCGATCCTCCAGTATTTCTAACACCATAGGGAGTCTATTCTTAACAAAGCATTTAACGATTGAGGACAAAGGTACCCTAGCTTGACACAATTTGGAGGTGTTTTATTGGTATCCTTCTAGGCTTAGTAGTTTGAAGAAACCATATCTATGAAGGAGTGTGTGCCCTTGAATTGCTTCCTCTTTAGATAATTTCCGCCACTTAGATGAGGAAAGTGGCTATTCCTTTTGTAGATGCATCCATTACTTGATTTTGTGTGCTTTAATGATTGGATGTGTCGCCATTTTGGCAAGACCCACCTTGCCTTGCAAGAAGGCATCCTACCTCATGGTTGTCTTGTTGTGAGTAGAAAGGGCGGAGTGAGACCCGCTAATTATCTCATATCGGCTATATTAGTAGGTTAGATTAAATAAGGGTCCTAGTTTTGTCACCTCTTTACTCGGGACGGGCAAAGGTTTGGTTTGGGAATATTTGATGTGACCAATATTTGGGTATATTTAGTCCCCGAATTAGCCTCGTTCCTATGCTTTTTAGTGCATATTTGGGTCATTTACTATCTTTAGTCCTTTGTTTTGCATATTGTTTGAGGTTTTGTTTCCTTGGTAGGAGAGGAGTGCAAACCTTGCATTTTCATGGCAAAATAGAGCTAAATTGATCGAATCTAATGACCAAGCATCAAAGTGAAGACAAGACTAGAAGGCCTTTGTAAATAATGTAGTAGATGGGAATGATGAAGAAGATCCTTGCATCTCCAACAAGATCCCAGAGGATTGTTGGAAAAAGGAAAGAAGGAAAGAAGAAAAAGCTCGCTAGACTGGAATCCGCTCGTCCCAGCATCGGGACGCTCGTCCAAGGGCTCCAAAATCCGAGCGTCCCACCTGCCTGGCCGCTCGTCCACCGCCTGCACAATCCGCTCGTCCCGACCTTTTGGACGCTCGGATTGTTCTCCAGTGCAGCCCGACTTCTTTTTGTTCTACTCGGGATGCGCATATTTTCGAAAGACTAGCAAAAATGAGACTCGCATCTTTCTTCGAGATGAGCATTTCCTCAACTTTTCTTAAGGACTTAGTCGTCATTTAAGCCCTTAGTAACCCTAATTTGTGCACCTAATCCCCATTATAAATACCCCATTGTACTAATTAGATTATCATGTTCTTCTTATCAATCTTTAGTGTAGTTTATATTATTCTAATCTCTCTTAAATCTTGTAATCAACTTTTAATCAAGTATTAATACCAATCTCATTTCCTTAATTTCTCTATTGTTCATTGATACCGTCGTCAGGCACCAAAAATAAAATATCTAGTTACACTAACAGAAGCTACCAGTAAGTAGGGTCGATCTCCACAGGGAGGCGGTCACTATCTACTTGTCTACTCGGTCTGTCTAAGGTCACAGGATGGGGGTTTTAATTGTTTGAACTAAACTAAATAAGATAAAGGCAAGAGAAAAGGGATAAGAGAAATTAACAGGAAAAAGAGGGAATTAGGATGTCGGGTCATCAATGAAGTCAGTCAATCGCAGTTAAGGTCACAGATTGGTCGCATGTGTCGGTCTAGGGGCAACGAATATCTCCTTCCGGACTCAATTCGCCCTAAAGCACAAATAGCTTAGCTTCCGCCCTCACTAAGGTGCCCTAATGTTCGCTACGAGTCTCACCCTTTCCAACCTTCCGGTCCAGGTCAAGGTTTACTACGATAAAATGGCTAATTGCATCGACTCAATTAGACAGAAACAATTAATTGTAGTGATTAACAACATAGACACAACCACAATAGACGATCTGTAAACCTAATTAGCAATTAACATTCATTCATCGAATCCCCTAATCCTAGCTGGGAGAATTAGCTAGACATAATAACGAAAAGAGCAAAAACAGAGGTAAGGGAAATAATAAACATCAAATAAAGAGAAAAGGGAAAAAGAGAGATTACAGAGATAATAGTCCAGAGAAAGAGAGGAGAGCAGTTTACAGAGAAAAGAGTAGAGTAAAGTCTGAGGTCTGCCCCCAAATGGCGTCTAATCTCATCCTTTATATAGCAAAGGCGATTCTTATTTAACCTAATAGCGAAATAAAACAAAAGGCCGAGCCCAATAGCAATTCCACTCGATCAAGTGATTTGAAACAACTCGATCGAGCAAACTCAAGCTCAAACCACTTGATCGAGTAAACCCTAAAATGCAACTACTCGATTGAGTACAATAAGGAGTCGATCGAACACAATTGTACTCGATCGAGTACTTTCCAGCGCACAATTCCTGCTTCGCGCACTGAACTTCAAACGGCTGCCATTTCTTTGTTACTTGGGCAAACAGGACGATTCCGGTGGCGTTGGAAATCTAAAAGGACAAGCTTTCATCACAAATTAGAATCACCTAAAAATCAGTTATATAACTCGAGATATGGCTCTTCAAATTAGGCACTAGAAATTTGAAGTCCTTCCTTTGCTCGCCTAGCTATCTTACTTCTTTGCGCATCTCAAGACAGCTACATTCCCGCTCCAAATTCACTCTTCCCTCAAATGCATGCTAAACGGATGGTAAAAGGTTCGATCTCACTACTTTCTGGTCCATTCCTGCAAATAGAACAAAACAAACCAAAGTAGCATATTCGGGGCATTTCGTGGCATAAAACTACGATAATAGCATAGAAATACGTGCATAAAAAGGCCAAAAAGGAATATATAAAGTGCATGTATCAAATCTCTCCAAACCAAACCTTTACTCGTCCTCGAGTAAACTAAATGCAAACTAATGGAACGGAAAAGATAACTCAGAGCTAGCTACGAATGTCCACTTAAACCAATTTAATGAAAGCAAACTAACACTTATAGCAAACAGTCAAATGCAAACGAGTTGTAAGATGTTTATAAGATAGCTGAACCGTCGACCTTGCAAGACCTTTAATAATGGACTCTCACGGGTCACTCTTCTCTCATGAAGCAAAGGATGAACATATATATGTAAGAGAGAAAGAAATATAATCGCTCACCTAAACTACGACCCACATAAACATGCATGCAACTAATATGATAGACAATTCTAGCTACCATACACACATTCCAACCAACAAAGTCCTGTCACAGCCGAGGGCTTACAAAAATATGGTAAAGTGAGGCAATGGGTAAGAAAAGGCAAAACATTTATGGGATTGTGGAGGTATAGGCGGCCAAGCTAGTACCTAAACAGAACCATATAACAACATCCATTTCCAACTCAATTATAGAATTAAGCACAAGTGCCCTTCAATTGGCACAAAACTCACCAAACCGAACTGAAAATACTCCTCAATAAATATAAATAAAGCATAGGAGCAGAAACCGTCTCAACAAACAAATTATCTTTTTCTTTTCTTTTTTCCTATTTTTTCGGTTTCTTTCTTTCATCATTTTTCGTCTTTTTTTTTCAATTCTTTTCATTTTCTTCTTTTTCCTTTTCACGTTTTTTCCTTCTTTTTTTTTTCTTCATAAATTACCAACTCCAAATCAGTGGATACAAGCCAAACTCGGCACAATAAAATATATACCGCAAAAACATACACTAAACTAGCTTGACAAGGCAGACTAAATTTGGAATGTAGCTAAGGGTCAACAGGCAAATTTGGCTAATGTGGAGTTAAATGGGTAAAAATGAAAGAAAGGGAAATTGTAAGCACCTCCCTGCATGTGACACCAACCACTAACCCGAATGTATGCAGGCAAAAAACAATTGAATTTTCATATACGTGCAAATTGATGAACATGCTATGCAAGGAGTAACTACTCACAATCCTACATGAAACTGGTCACAAATGACACCAGTTTATAAGGCTCTAAATCTTAGAAATTATAAGCAGCTTGCCAAAATTTTCAGGTCAAGTCTATTCGTTCAGCTAAATTTTAATATTAACTCGTAGATATGCAATAAGACAAGGCTAAAGATATTAAGTTTTATGCAAGGCTTAAGTAAAAAGGACAATTATAGTGCAATTTTATCATTGAAATCAACCGTTCCGACTCAACCTATATGCAAAAATAAACGTGAATTTTTTGAAATTTTCAAATTTTTTAATTTTTATAAGATTTTTGAATTTTTATTAAAAATAAACAACAATGCATACATATATTAAACGTGACAACAAAAGTGCAATAAAAACAACATGCAGACACAGATATGGATGCGTAACCTCCCCAAACCCAACCGTACAATGCCCTCATTGTACCAAAACATGGAAAGGAAATGCAAACTAAAAGAGAAAGAGAGCAAATGCGGAAAACTCACAAGAGTACGCAAATAAGGGACCTCCCCAAACCAGCCAGCATCGTGGGAGGTCGCTAATAGCTTCATCAGTATCACAGGAAGCGAATCTAAGTCAAAACCACTCGATCGAAAGGAAATTACACTCGATCGAGTGGTCATCTCTGTGGCAGGTACTCGATCGAGTAGAAATTGTGCTTGATCGAGTATAAACAGCAGCAATAGTTCTCGATCGAGTACAAAAAGTACTCGATCGAGTCATCCTCTGTATATTCCTGCAAGACTCAATAAAAACAGCCCGCAAAACTAACAAAGCAAGCATACTGATATAGTTTATGGTACGAAGACCAATTATTACAACTAAAAAGAAATTTAATGTTCGAAAAACAACTGAAAATAAAAATCTCCAAGTTGCCTCCTGGGTAGCGCTAGTTTCAGACAGGTCCCAGCTCGACCTTCTTTTCTTCGAGCCTCTATTTAATTAGCCTAGTCAAAATAGCTCAAAGCGCGTAGCAACCGATCAAACAGCTGCGCATGTGCTACACAAAAATGTAAGTAGCACCACAGTGGAATAAAGATATAAGAAATAAAAATGTACAACTGTTTAAGCCTAACAAATTTCCTATGACAGCTCCTAAATTTGTCCATAAAATAAAGGAGCTCAGGAGCAATTAATAATAACTTAGGGTACCGTTTCAGATTAAAAAAATTAAGATGACAAGAACGGTGAAAAATCGTTAAATTACTCGACCAACTGTGAGGGGGTATGGCATTAAAAGAAGAAACACGAGTCATATGAGGTAGCGTACTATTAATATCAACAACAATAAAATTATCGCTAATTACCTCAAGTGGGTTGCTCTCAATTTCGAAATCACTGACAAAAGAATGTATTACCTCATCCGTGCTAGGAACAATTACCGACTCAGCTGTCTTCTCGTCATCCTCCTCTGTGGATACCGTCCCGTAAATCGCAGCCTCAAGCGCATCCAGCTCGGCCTTGAAAAGGGGCGATTCACCGTAACCATTATCATCATCAAAATCGTCATCTAGAACGAGCCCAAGTGACGTTGCATTGCTCTCTCTGGCTAAATCAGTCGATCGAGTGGAATTATTACTCGATCGAAAACTTTCCTCATGATTTTCACTCGATCGAGTACTTCCTCTAAGCAGCTGTTGGATCGAGTGGAATCAACTGTTCGATCGAACGTTTTCTCTGGTAATCCACTTGATCGAGCACTATAACTAGCTCGGTCGAGTGATCTTTGCAGTGCATCGTAGAAATCTTCATAACTCGCTTCATTTTCGGATAGATCTTCGTACTCCGAGTCATATAAACCATCAGCAACGATAGGCAACTCGGGTCCTCCCTGGGAAAGACCACTCTCCGCGTGCCTAAAGGTCATCTCAGCGGCTAGCTGAGCTATTTGAGACTCAAGCTCATATATTTGAGCGTACGTATATCTATCATACTCTTGCTTTTTGAATGCAAGTGTCTTGATCAAATATTCCAGCTCCGCAATCTCTTCTTTCTGTCTATCAGGAGGAGGAGTTTGTTGTCACGGTGGCCAGATAAATGGAGGCTGTTGGTAGCCTCTTTGATAGGGCAGAAGTGGCGGCGCAATTACAACAGATTGATTAGCTTGTCTACGTTGCTTGAATGCATAAACCTCGTCATTTTCAGCTAAGCAAACAGCTGCATTGTGCTCAGCAGCACCACATCTCCCGTAGTAAATCACCTGATGCGCCATATAATGGAACATAGGTGACGGGTCAAAGGTACTCAAGCCTTCCCTTTGACGATCTTTTACCTAAAAATGTCTAGGTAGGACCTGTAGGGCCTATCAAAACAGTACTAAAGAAAAAGATTAGAATGGCCTCAAGGGAAAAATACCCCGAGGCTAAAAACAGACAAAATAAAACAAGTAAATAAATTAGTTGCCTCCCCAGCAACGGCGCCAAAATTTGATACCGTCGTCAGGTACCAAAAATAAAATACCTAGTTACACTAACAGAAGCTAGCAGTAAGTAGGGTCGATCTCCACAGGGAGGCGGTCACTATCTACTTGTCTACTCAGTCTGTCTAAGGTCACATTGTGACACCCTCAGTTATTGCGGAAAAGTAAACACGTAATTCTAGAATAAAACTGCATGGATATGTTTGTAATAGGTTCATTATAGTAAAAACCTGTAATTTTTAAAAACCTGAACCTGTTATAAAGATATCCAAATTGGAAGGTGTCAAAACATACAAGGTCTAAATAGAAGTTTCGCAACATAACCATTGCTAAAGTCGCGAATAGCAAAGTTATACAACCAAATGTAAAGAGGGAGACATATGTCCCTAAAATGTATGTGACATAAAAAGGGTTTAAGGGTCACAATAAAATAAAACCAGTCTAGGTCCCAAGGTTACTTTGCTCTCTAGCTCGTCCATGTACCCCATATATGCATCACCTACCTGTCATTCGCATTTTATACAAATACGAAAGCCACAGTCAGTGGGGAGTAACTCCGAGTTCTCCCAGCCACGAAATGTCATAATTAATATAACATGTAAACATAAGAATATGAATATGAATAACACATAGCCTTAGCATATAGATGCTAGACAATCGTGCTTATCATGTGAACAACAATATAACAACACATAGTCCTAGCATGCGAATACTAGACTGACTCATACTACACTATCATGTGAATCACCTAACATCCAGGAATCCAAACTCTATCAATCATAGCCGGCTTGCATCTCACCTTCTATGATTCATAGAATCATCAAACAAGAAAGGGCAATATATCAAAGACAGGCATAAGTTCTTAGTCCCGTCAATAGTCACTCTGTAACTCGAGTCTATACCACGAGGTAGGGAAGGTAATCGAACCGGTATCTTGGCTCAGAGGTTCTATCAAAGCATGGCCAAGACACAACACAACCCTAGCCTAAAATCTGCGCAGACCTAGACATGCGGATACACACCACCGCACCCAAGACCCACAATTTTATAAAACCATGTGAGTACCCTAAGGAGTCCACCAAAGGGTTGGCTAGTACTTAAGCTGACCACTTACTCTCAAAATAAGTAACGAGGTCATGCCCCAACTTGGATATAAACCCACCAAGTCAGGAACACAGAGGCTATTAAGCAGTGAACATACACTCGTCAAAGACTATAATGACCTATCTATGATGAAGGCCGAAATACTCACCTAGGACCTAGTTCCAGCTAGTCCCAGCTTGAATACTTTTGCCCACACCACACAAGACAAGTAGGATACCCAATTCAGCTGACAATCCAACAATATCTCCATTATCAATAATAATCCAAATTCCAGCTAACCGTTAATCTCATAATTCATGAGAATAAGCTAAAATGGCAAAGAGACAACAAGACTCAAGTATAAGGCAACCAATTCATCCAACAACCAACATGTGAAATGATAATCACAAGTATCAAGGCATAACATAAAACCTCCAATAACAACCAATCTCACCTCAAAGACAAACCATCGACCCGAGTCCCGCGACGGGTCATCGGTCAAATCGAGGCTGACTTGTTTAAACCTAGTTTGACCAAACTCATTCGGTCAATCTGGCCCAGCTCAGAGTCTTGGCCTACTTTGGCCCAAATCACAAATTTTATCGCAATATTATTCTCATGCTATTTCCAATTTCTATCATGTGAAAAACGAAAGTAACACATTATCAATCACCTAAACACTTAAAAAACAACAAACACAACATCAGCTACTAATGTGACATTAATTCGTCGAGTAACTCGGAATAGTTACCTACGCTAGCAAAGAGACAAGTAATAACTTGAGAAAGCTTCTAAAACCCAAAATTACTCTTCATCTTCAACCACATATGAGCCACCTAAAATAATTATGTGAAAGGACGATATTAACGAATTATCTTTATATAAAATATGAGACGGAAATTAATTTAATTATATTTTAAATAAACCAAACTAGCGTCAAAACAATTTATGGACACGGCTCAAAAGTTATTATGACAACCTCAAACTCGGCCTAACCACCAACTACACATGGCCTCAAACTCGTGACTTAGCTAGGCCACGGCCAGGCCACAACTAGGCCACTGGGAGTCCGACACGACCACCACCCGACTACCCATAGCCACCCTTCACCCTACTTCATAACCTGACCCAAAAATCAGTCCAAAACAGAACCCAAAAGACGCCTAAGTTCGACCCCAACTCCAGTCCTCAAATGCAAAGTGAAAACCCACGATGACAGCTCTCGTCCCTGCCCAAAACAGAGTACCAATCGTCCCCTTAAGACTCCATTCTCGCGCCTAGAAAGCAGTCCTGGGCGAGCCAACTAAGTCGGCATTTAAAACGGTTTTAGAGCGGAAATCCACAAGTATAAAGCAACTCAAAAAGGACCCTAAAGACTACAAAAATCGCCCCAACACAGAGTCCAAATTAGTCCAAAACAATCCCTACATGTCGGTATACACCGTCTCAACTATAAAACACACCAATTATCACCCAAAACAATCCATACATGTCAAAGATACACCGTCTTAAATATACCACTTACTAGCTAGCATCCCAAATGATCCCTAGAGGTCAGTATACACCGTCTCAATCATCTCCACATATCAGTATACACCGTCTCAACTATACAACTGACTAATTAACATCCATAAGGATCCCTATATATAATTATACACCGTCTCAAATATAAAACAGACTAACCAGCATTCGAAATAAACATATTTTACAAGTAACATCGAGTAATCCGTTATCGTTACCTTTTTAATCTTCTACCAGACCGTTTATTTTAGTACATACAACCGTCTTATAATAAATAAAGCTGAAAATATAAATGGGTTTGTAAAAATACATGACGAAAATGAATTTTACTTACAACGGATTGACGAGAACGACGAAAGGAGCGCTATGGAACAAAAATCATTGAAAACGGATGAGAAAGCGGAGCATCGATATCAATTTTGAAGATCAAAATTAAAACGAAGGAAAAGAAGAACAAAGAAGGGAGGAAGAAGACGTGAAGGGATGAAGAAATGAGGCAGCAGCCTGCCAGCCTGCTATTTATTATACGTACATTTCTTCGTTGTTAAGAAACTTCGATCGTTATTAAAACCGTTTCGAGTTAAATTTAACCGATTTAAGTAAAAGTTTCAGTAATAAAACGGAATCAATAATAAATAAATTTAATGAGTGAAAATAAAATAAACTCAGCTAGTTAACGTAAATAATAAGAAATCGGCTTGAAACGGAATTATTAGCGATTTTTACGAAACTAACGGATATTAATAAAAAAATTGCTAATTTAGTGAAATAAGCTCAAAATAGCTAATTGGACGGTTTTGTTCCCAAAATCCATCTCGGGTTCACTTAAAACAACTTTCATAAGGACTCGTAAAGAAACGGAAATTATTAAATAAATAAACTCGAACTAATTTCAATAAACTCGAACTAACTTTAAATAAACTTATTAATGATTATTAAAATTAATGTATCGAATTATGATGAAATTAATTAATTAGCTAAGCATAAATATATAAATCGTTAAATGATGTAATTAAATTCAAAATAGCAATTAAAAGAATTTTATCCAACTTAATAAAATACGGGGTGTTACACACATGATGGGGGTTTTTAATTGTTTGAACTAAACTAAATAAGATAAAGGCAAGAGAAAAAGGGATAAGAGAAATTAACAGGAAAAAGAGGGAACTAGGATGTCGGGTCATCAATGAAGTCAGTCAATCGCAGTTAAGGTCACAGATTGGTCGCATGTGTCGGTCTAAGGGGCATCAAATATCTCCTTCCGGACTCAATTTTCCCTAAAGCACAAATAGCTTAGCTTCCGCCCTCACTATGGTGCCCTAATGTTCGCTACGAGTCTCACCCTTTTCAACCTTCCGGTCCAGGTCAAGGTTTACTACGATAAAATGGCTAATTGCGTCAACTCAATTAGACAGAAACAATTAATTATAGCGATTAACAACATAGACACAACCACAATAGATGATCTGTAAACCTAATTAGCAATTAACATTCATTTATCGAATCCCCTAATCCTAGCTGGGAGAATTAGCTAGACATAATAACGAAAAGAGAAAAAACAGAGGTAAGGGAAATAATAAACATTAAATAAAGAGAAAAGGGAAAAAGAGAGATTACAGAGAAAATAGTCCAGAGAAAGAGAGGAGAGCAGTTTACAGAGAAAAGAGTAGAGAAAAGTCTGAGGTCTGCCCCCAAATGGCGTCTAATCTCGTCCTTTATATAGCAAAGGCGATTCTTATTTAACCTAATAGCGAAATAAAACAAAAAGCCCGAGCCCAATAGCTATTCCACTCGATCGAGTGATTTGAAACCACTCAATCGAGCAAACTCAAGCTCAAACCACTCGATCGAGTATAAAATCTACTCGATCGAGTAGAATAAGGAGTCGATCGAACACAATTGTACTCGATCGAGTACTTTCCAGCGCACAATTCCTATTTCGCGCACTGAACTTCAAATGGCTGCCATTTCTTCGTTACTTTGGCAAACAGGACGATTCTGGTGGCGTTGGAAAGCTAAGAGGACAGGCTTTCATCTCCAATTGGAATCAATTGAAAATCTGTTGTAGAACTCGAGATATGGCTCCTCAAAGTAGGCACTAGTAATTTGAAGTCCTTCCTTTGCTCGCCTAGCTATCTTACTTCTTTGCGCATCTCAAGAGAGCTACATTCCCGCTCCAAATTCACTCTTCCCCCAAATGCATGCTAAACGGACGGTAAAAGTCTCGATCTCACCACTTTCTGGTCCATTCCTGCAAAGAAAACAAAACAAACCAAAGTAGCATATTCGGGGCATTTCGTAGCATAAAACTACGATAATAGCATAGAAATACGTGCATAAAAAGGCCAAAAAGGACTATATAAAATGCACGTATTATTCATCCTTTATTTTGGGTAATTGAAGATTATTTGGGTTTATTTGGAGGATTGACAACCTTCCAATCATTCATCAAGTACTTCTATTATTCTTTGCTTATTGTTTTGGAATCATCATTAGGTATAATTCTCTTAATCTCTTTTTTAATTATTGTTAATCATCTTTACTTATTCATCATGTTTTGCTTTGTTGATATGATTGACAACCTTGTTAACATGTTAAACTTGATAATGAGTGAGTAGTTTCCTTAACTAGGGTTAATGGGGAATTAGGGGAAACCAACATGGGGATTGATTCATGCTTAATCTAATATGCTTTCATAATTAATTTGCTTGCTTGTTGTGATTTCAACATATGCACATGTTATGTTTGATGAAATGCGAGCCTATGAATCCTTGCATTTTTTACCCATCACTTCTCTTTTCAATGAGACTTGTAAGACATAAACCAACTCGAATCTCATTAGACCATGCATATTATTGGATAGGGAGGATTAAGTCGACTTGTAGGTGTTGTACAATCTAATCGATTCGGCTCCGGGACCCAAACCTTCCTAGGGATTATAAGATATACACTAACTCGATCCCATCACAACAATAATTGCTTGCATCTAGTTGAAAAAATATTTGTATGATCAAATCCCATGAATCCCCTATGAACCCATGACACCCTAGTGCTTTTAATTAATTGTTTACACCTCTTTTTAATCATCTTGCTTGTTTAATTTTATTATTATTTAGTTTAGTGATCTTCTTATCTCAACCCAAATTGTGACACCCTTAGACACCACTACTTGCAATCGAAAATCCTACATCAATACACGTCCCTTGGGATCCGACCTTTACTTACCTCTTTACTAATAGTAGAGTTGTTTGTGAAGATTATAAATATTGTTTTGGTCTAGGTACTCCTAACGACAAGTAACCGAAATCTAAGCTAAGAAAGCGACCGACCACCACTCAGTACGCATTCTACGTAATTTTTGTTTGATTGGTTTGAACCCTGACTTGATTGGGATTTTGTGTTCTGTAATTTCCCTATCGATTCCTGGCATGCCTCTGTAAGACCATGCAAAGACATCTTTGAACTCATTCAGCAAATCTATGAACCCTTGTTTTTCTGTAGGATCTAGAGTGGTACCTATTTTGAGTTCTCTAGGTTCTAAGGTGGTTCCTACATTGATGGTTTCCGTATCTTCGATAACAGTTTCTTTGGTCGTATTCCTCCAACCCCTTAACCAATTGCGGAGGTGGTACTATCTCCTCTTCCTCTTCTTCAACCTGTCCCTTCCCGGCCTTATTCTCAAAGTCATTATTAAAACCAACATTTTCAGAAATGGGATTACAATGTAAAGGAGACGAGTCGTAAGCAAACTGGTTCATCTTATTATTAATTTGAAGCTGCGTGAAATGCGCTAACATTTAGGCCAACTGATTAGAGGTCAGTGGCGGAATAGAGGTGGTATTCGGGACAGGCCCCGGAATACCAGAGCTAGGGGGAGGTAAATCAAAAGGAAAGACTGGGGAAGTGGTGTTTTCAACACTCGATTCCTTAGACTCAACCATAAGACTCTTATCAGACTCAGACTCAGACTCAGACTCAAACTCAGACTCAGAATCATCATCTGGATTAAGCATCTCTCCTTCTCCTATGGTCAGCTTGAAGAGCAAACCTCTGTTGTCAGTCCATTTGATAGTTTTCCTCTATCCAGATATAGTCCCTTTAGGATCTACATCAGTGATGAGGGTAGAGGGATCGAACCTATCGCTTCGCAGGATCATACTAACCAACTCTTCGTTTGGTTTTTCCATTTCTCTCTCTTCCCCAAAAAGGGGACATAAGGCATTCCCATCTTCGACTGGGGTAGATCCGATCTTTCTGGGTGTCATGGATAGCACATCCTCCGAAATGTAGTGACAATCTTGGAATATTTCAATTCCAGGGACCAACTTCTTACTCTTTTCGTCAAAAAGAGGTTCGGGAAAGTCGAGACAACGTTCTGCTTCTCCGGCTTTCATGAAGTATCCATTCAGTGTTAGTGGATAAGGTTTTCGGTCTGTAACCGTCCTTCTTTTCTTTTCGAGATCTTGTTCAGTGGGTTGGTATCCCAACCCGAACGTCGTTCCTTTAGGAATCACACCCTTTAGTACCAAGGTGTCCTCCTTTCGAGGGTACAGAGAGAAAACAAAGTACTTCCCAGTCTTGAGAATGGTTTCACAGACGTGACTTCCAGTATACAAGTCCACGTTTTCTAATTCAGGACAAGAGTCGATCACGTTTATAACCTCGAACCCGCAAGCATCATTTGAGGTATCGAGTGTGCCTTCTCAGGCCGGATCCCCCCAGTTACTACGATAGGGGTAGCATCGATGGTGACAACTTCTCCTTTGAGAGGGATTTTGATTTTTCTATGCAAAGTAGAGGATACAGCTTTCGCTCCATGGATCCAAGGCCTTCCAAGTAATAAGTTGAAGGATGAGGCCACATCAATGACCTGACAACTAACCTTCCTTTCAATGAGCCCAGTTTGAACTACTAGGTCGACAATCCCGGTTACCCTGCGAATCGTCCCATCAAAGGCTCGAACCGTTTGAGTGGTTGGAGTGAGGTCCTTAGTGGTAGAACATTAACAGCTGACCCGTCATCGACAAGGGTCATAGGGACATGCTTTTGAAGACATGTCACAGCAATGTATATGGCTAGGCCGTGTTTGGGCCCTATAGAGGGTAGATCCTCATCAGAAAAGGTTACCGCATTGAAAAGTCGTGGTGGATTTTGAACAACACGGGCCACCAAGTCATTTGGAGCAATATCTGGAGACACGTTCATGCTTATTAGTGCTTTTAATAGGGCTTGTCGATGTTCGAATGAACTCAAAATGAGCTCCCAAATAGAAACATCGGCCTTAGTCTTTTGTAGCTGCTTAATGAGAGGAACCTCTTGGGTTATCCCCTCACTAAGAGCCTCGACAACACTAGGTTCCTTAGGTTGTGCAGTTGGAGCATTGGTGGCCTTTTCCACTCGAAATGGGCGGCCAGCTCGTGTCAAGTGATTGGACTCGAGAGCCTCTTTCCTTAGCTTTTGGACTTCGTCCCGAGTATAGGGGATTGTTGCGCCCTTCTCAAGGTACACATCATCCTCATCATCATTCCAGATACCATTGATTTCGTTGGCACTTCTGAGAATGTAAGGGGTACATTCGATGGCAAAATCCCCAAATCGAACTTTGTTCTCTATGCTTGGGAAATATTTAGAGCAATCGATGAAGTGTTTCCTCACAAGGAAACTATTTAGGCGGCATATAGGACGGATTAGGTGGGACACATCGATGCTGTCTTCGACGAGAACCGCATTTGAATGATCCCCAAGTGTATTGGTAACATTATTGGTCTTCATAGTGGGTATTGGGATTGTTCCATTCTCAATCATATCTTGGATTTCATGCTTGAGGCGGAAATATTTTTCTGTATCGTGCCCCTTCCCTTGGTGGTAGGCACAGTATGCCTTCGGCCTGTACCACTTGGGTCGTTATTCCAAGAGTGTTTCAGGAATTGGGCCGATTGGGTTTAGCTTTCCTTGGGCCTTGAGTCTTTCAAGGGCATACGTATAAGTACACCCAATGTCAGTAAACACTCTTGGAGTAGAGCGTTGTGGTTTCTTGGAAGTTCCTCCTAGGAAATTAATAGCTTGAACATGATTAGCACTAGTAGTTGTTTTCGATTTAGAGGAGGAAGCCCTAGGGTATCCCTTGGGTTTAGAAAACTCCGCCGTACGGAGGTCATCTTCAATTTTCCTCCCAATTCGAGTCAAGTCTTTGAATGTGCTAAAGTTTTAATATTTTAGCTCATTACGGTAAGCTGGTTACAGATTTTTTTACAAACTTATCGTCCATATCGACCTCTTCGGGTTTCTTTGTCAATTTCACGCTTTCAGCGCGCCAACGAGCCATAAAATCAGTAAAGCATTCCTTTTCTCTCTGGGTCATAACCTCGAGAGTCGTCATTGTTGTCTAGGTTTTGGCATTGTCAGCATAATGCTACAGAACTCAGTAGTTAGATCTTCAAATGTGGGGTAATTCTTTAGATCTAGGTTGTAAAACCATGCCCTTGGATGTTCCTCCAAGGATTGGGCAAAGATAGCAGTTAGCATGCTCGCAGGCACACTCTTAAGAGCAAGGTGCTCCTTATAGGACCTAATGTGCTACAGAGGATTTTCAGTTCCCTTGAATTTAGGGATATCTGTGAGCACAAAGTTCTTAGGGAGCTCCTCCTGGATTGGGGCATAAACCGTAGCATTCTCGTAGTGGATGCTCTCCCCTTGAGAGAGCTTCAGTTGGTCTTCCACAAGCTTGAATCGCCTTTCAAGCTCAGGCATTTCTGGGGTGGTGGTTACAGGGGTATCCCCACCTACCTTAGTCTCAACTACAGCCAAGCGAGCTGTAAGCAGCTCCAAAGTGTCGTTCATCTTAGCTAATAGTGCTTCCGTTGACATTTTTCTGGTCTGGGGCGGCCTTTCTACAAAGAGACCCTGAACTAATCAAAAATGTGAATCAAACCCCTGCACAAAAAGGACTCGACTCACAGACTCGACCTTTAACTCAGACCTGACTCAAAGACAGACTTAGTGCAAGGTCAAGGTGTAGGAGGGAGGTTCTAGACCTAACTAGGACTAAAACCTAACTCAACTGACTTAGACTTGGACTTAGACTGGACTAGACATAGACTTGATACAGACTTAGCACAGACTTGACATAGACTTGGTGCGATTAAACCGTGATCGAAACAAGACATGGCTCATTGGTTTGGAAAGGGGGACGCCCCATAGTGTCTTAGATGGGGTGTTTTTGTGGCTTAGACTTTGACCAAGTGGTCGACCTACTTGACTTGGACCTAAGAGGTGACTTAGGTAACCCACTAGGGTTGTGTTCTAGCCTAGACAAGCTTGGTTCACTTGAACCCTAGATAAAACCAAACATGGCTTAAACTAGAGCAACTAGACTGGACTTGACCCAACTGACTCAAACTCTATTCTAGGTTTGGGTTAGGTTTGGATTATTGTTTATGGGATTTTGAAATTGAAAAGGATTGAATCGAAATAAGCTTTTAAAATGGGCAGCATGCCGTTTTATAAAAGGCTTATTTTGGTCAAAATTCTAATCCTAATTCGGCAGCACTTCGACTTGGAAATGATTCTTTTTTCAAAAGAGGTAGGTTTAAAAGTTCGGGACTGAAAAGAGGTTTAAAGATTTGGACCTAACTAGGTTCAGAAATTTCGAAAATAAGGGATGGGCAAACAGTTTGTTTCGAAAACATTGATCCAAGGATGGGTTTTGAAAAAGGACTTGGTTTTAAAAACAGACTTGGGAAGACAAGTAGCACTTAGTCATTCACATATTATAGATGCTATGCATGAGCCTAGACTCTTCTAAGTCTCAGTCGGTCTTCTGAAAGAAGGTCCGTGCCAGTGATCCCACGAGATTAAAGGAGTGGTCTCCCCCCATACGCACGCTGCTATATGGTAGGTATGGCACTTGATAATCGCATGGAAGCACCTTTGATATTTAAATCAGACACAGTGGACGCCATCCCCTTATCTCGAGCTTAAAAGAAAGCTCTCGAGGAGGATGGTTCGAAGCCTAAAGTCTCAAGGGGTTTATGCATGATTAACATAAAAAGTATGCATCTGATAGATATTCCTAACAGCCACTGTTTTACTTTTCAAGTTTCACTGTCCCCAGCGGAGTCGCCAAATTGTGGACAAGGGAATTTACATCCACTTTATGTTTATTATTTCATATTAAACACTTTTGATTTTGAAGGAGTCGCCACTAAATTTTTAAATGGAATTTAGAAACCAAATTGTAGAGATTTTAAGTTCTTGTGAGATTACGTGTTAAGAAGTCTATTTTAATTTCATTAATTAACACCCAACCCCGCCCGTAAATGTAACGGTCTCTACTAAATAAAATGATGGCTATTTTGGATACGTATCTCATGCGAGTATGCAATCATTGTTTTAAACCTTGACATGTGAATTTCATTCTATGTCGATTTAATGCATTTAACTCGTCAAGTTATTTTAGCATATGAAGTTCATTTAGCTATTCTAGCAAGAAACAAACAAAGAGAGGAAGGAAAGAGATATTCTTACTCTTTAGCATGAGATAGATTAACAAACATGTGAATTAATTAAATAAAACATGATAAAATAATCAAATTAACATGCTTTAATAATCAAAGACATAAACTTTAACAAATTAAGACAAGTGTAGTTCATAAGTTCAATCATCGTGCTCGAATCAAACTAATTTAAATAAGATTAAATCAATCAAACATGTTAAATTCGTCATGCGATAAACATAGAATAATTCTTATCCTAACAGAAGACAAATCCAACATACAAAGGCCATCCATCGGCACATCCATACTACTAATCCCGTTCCCCTTCATTCAACAACAACAACAAGGTACAATAAACACCGTTTATTAAAACAAATTAGTTGGTTTAGTTCTGTCCGAATCCGAATACGAGGATATGTAAATGAGAAGGGGAAACGACCGACCAATCTAGCAGCTTTATTTCCCCAACTCAAGTCAACATGGGTATTCAAATTAGCACTTTAACTCATACTCGTATTTGTACTAATTATTTCATAATTAACAATTCATGATAATAATACGATGTAATAAACATAATTAAAAGACGAAATTAAAAGGAAGAAAGGAGAGATTTTTATGCACCTTAAACCTACATGTATCGTTGACACCGTCTTGGGTCGTAATTGATCGTAGATTTTATCTCGAGGGGCCGTCGTCGACGAAGCAACAAAGCAACAACACGTTTTTGGTAAACCTGGATAGCAACTTTCAAACTGCAATTTCTCACTCGTTTCTCGATGAAAATTAGATTTGAAAGATGTTTTGAAAACTAGAAAGAGAGTAGAACAGATATCTTAAAACAAAAAAAAGCTCGTTCTAAGGTATTGGTCATGAAAAATGAGCACAAACAGAACTGCACAGACAAGAAATGCCGCAAAAACAGAGTGTATGACATTCTATTTTTCGAGGGGATTCGTGTGCTCTCAAGGTCAATTTGGCTCGTGAATCTTTGTATAAGATGTAGATTGATGTTATATGGTTAATTAGGAGTAAGAAACATGAGTTCTAATGGAGTTTTGATGGTTGAACGAAGGGTTGAAAGGAGGACACACAAACTGATTCTCAGTTTTGTATGTCGGTTTTGTCGAGGGTTTTGAGAGGCAACTAGGGTTCGTTTATGGAGGTTAAGGCTTGTTAATGGCAGTAAGATATGTGGAGAGCTTCCAGAATTGAATGTATGGCAGAGGGGAGGTATTTATAAGGAGTTAGAGTAGGGTTTAAGAGAGGAGAAGCATACGGGTCTCCGTTTGCATAGCTGCTATCCAACAGCTCTTTGGGGGGTTTGTTAGGGTTTGTATGAGGGTTTTCTTGGTGGGCAGGGCATAGGAATATGGTAGGGATACTAGGGTATGGTAGGGCGTTGATGGGCACTAGTTTTCTAATAGTTTGGAGTGGGTTTGGGGGTTGGAAAGTCGGGTTTGGGGCCGTCCAAAACAGAGCAGCGCGGGTGGTGTTTGGGCTGTTTTGGTCGTGGTTTAGAGCTGGGTTAAGGAGAGGACTTGGGTGGGTTTATGGAGGTTCGAACACCGGGCTACCTGGGGAAGAGATTGGGTCGAAATTGCGTCGAAACTCGAGCCCAAATCAAGCATAAAACGAGCTCACAAATCGTGGGATTAAACGAGTTTTCAACGTCCGAAATCGATTTTGCAAATCAAATACGACATTAAAATAAATGATTTTTCAAATCAAATACACTCATAAAACGATTTTTCAAATCAAATATTTATTTTATTTTCAATAAAATAAACTTGAGAAAATAAATTCAAAATAAATGAATTAAAACTTTTAATTTAAGCATCAATTAAATTAAAAAAGAATTAAAACGTTTAAATTAAATATCATTAATAAAACGCTTCATCGACAACGCCCATTCTACATCGTAAAACGAACTCAAATAATGACACGGTCAACTTAGCAAATACATGTTGTCCTATCATCATCGGGTATTTTGATGGGATTTCTATAAATGTCAATATCAACAGATATGGGTATCTACAAGGATGCTTATTAATCTTGCTTGGTTGTCCTTCTTTCCTACTTCTCATGCTGCATTCCAAGAAGCTGGAATCTCTTATCACTCCCCAATGCTTGTTACCATATCTGAGGATAGGAGGGTTTTGAAAAGGTTCAATTTCTTAAATAGTTGGATTGACCATCCTGACTACCATTCTGCTTGGCATACCTCTAAAACTGGTAGTCCTATGGTTTATTTTATTTTTTAGAAGCTGAAGTCTGTTAAACATGCCTATCTAAATTACATGGACATGAGTTTAGAAATATTTCTTCTAGGGTTAAGACTGCCAAAGCTCAGCTGGTTCAATGCCAAAAGCAACTGCAGCTTGATCTCTTTTCTTCTGAGTTAATTCAAGAGGAGAAGACTTGGTAACAAGAGTATAGCAAATTTAAGACTGCTGAACTCAACATTCTGAAACAAAGAGCTAAAATCAGGCAAATTCAGCTATCTGACTCTGGCACTAAAT
The DNA here is from genome assembly GCF_048544455.1 of Silene latifolia. NCBI lineage: Eukaryota > Viridiplantae > Streptophyta > Magnoliopsida > Caryophyllales > Caryophyllaceae > Silene > Silene latifolia. The sequence continues at coordinate 56,461,548 of NC_133530.1, read as the reverse complement.
ATTTTTTTGCTAAAATCTCTGAAAGGCATCATCAACAGGTTATTGGGACCATCAAGGATAGAAATGGTGTTGATCAACAAGGTTTAGACAAAGTTGGTTTAACCTTTCAAGACTATTATCAGCATCTGTTAGGATCTGCAGTTGATATTGTGGAGTTTGATAATGTCCCTCCTGGTGCCACTGTCACTCATGAGGAGTAAAATGGTCTTATTCAACCTATCTCTGTAGAAGAAATTAGAGTTGCTGTTTTCAGTATGGACTCTAATAGTAGCCTAGGTATTGATGGTTTCTCTACTGGGTTTTTTAAATCGGCTTGGAGTATCATTGCTAATGATTTTTGTAAGGTTGTTCAAAGTTTTTTTAGGAAGGGTAAATTGGCAAAGCAAGCCAACTCCACTGTTCTTTCTCTTATCCCCAAGAAAGACACTCCTAGTAGTGTCATGGACTTTAGGCCTATCTCTTGTTATACAGTTTTTTATAAAACTATAAGCAAAATCTTAACTACTAGATTGCAACAAGTGCTCCCTGGTATTGTTGGTGAGGAGCTGGCAGCCTTTATTAAAGGAAGGAGCATCCATGAAAATATCTTGTTGTCTCAAGCATTGGTTAAAGGGTATAATAAAAAGCTCATATCTCTTAGGTGCCTAGTCAAGGTAGACATTCGAAAAGCTTTTGATTCTTTGCAATGGCACTTTGTTGAAAGAATGTTGCATGAGTTTGGTTTCCCTGAGCAGTTCATCAAATGGATTCTTGGGTGTATTACTGGAACCTGGTTTTCTCTAAAACTTAATGGAGGCTTGACAGGTTTTTTCCCTGCTAAGAGTGGACTTAGGCAAGAGGACCCCTTCTCCCCTATCTCTTTGTTCTAAGCATAGAGATATTGTCCAGGTCTTTGAGAAATCTCTGTCAGCAAGACTCTGTATACTTCCATCCCAAGTGTTGTAAATTCAATCTAACCCATTTAATTTTTGCTGATGATTTGATGGTGTTTGTCCGAGGTGATGTACCCTCAGTGAGAGTTGTTCAACAAGCTTTAACTGACTTTGCCCTGATATCTGGTTTACATGCTAATATGGAGAAAACTAGTATATTTTTTAGAGGTGTCTCTCAGGATATTAAAGCTGTAATCCTAGCTGAAACTGGTTTCACTGTTGGAGAGTTCCCTTTCAAATATTTGGGATTGCCTCTTGGAACTGCAAGATATTCTATTAGTATGTTTGATAACCTTATAATGAAGATTCAGAAGAAACTGCAACACTGGTCTGCCAAAACTCTCTCTTATGCTGGGAAAGCTCAGTTAATCAATTCAGTCATCTTTGGGATTGAAAATTACTGGTGCTCTAGTATCTTACTCCCTCAAGATGTTCTTCACAAGATTTCTAAGCTTAGTAGGAATTTTTTTTTAGAGGGTTCAGGAAGAGGAAAGGAAGCTTCAGTTCCAAAGTTGGGCTCATATCTGTGCCCCTCTAAAGAAAGAAGGGTTCAATATTAAAAATGTGTATACTTGGAACATTGCTTTACTGTTGTACTGGATTTGGAAGTTATCTGTACCTCCTGTTGGTCTCTGGGCTAGATGGCATCAGTATTATGTTTTAAAGACTGATAGCATCTAGACTCTTACTTCTAAAACTCAGTTCTCTGCCAGTTTGAAGGGCATTTTAACAGCTAAGGACTTCTTGCTTAACAAATCTGGCTCAATTTAGGTTGCCAAAGGTCTTCTGGAGTCCTAGGGTGCAGGGGGTAAATTTCAGACCAACATTGTTTATGATCATCTTTTGCAGATTCCTGATCAGGATAATTGGCATTCAGTGTTATCCTATTCTAGTATTGTTCCTAGTCACGGGCTTATTGCAATCCTTGCAGCTCAAGGTAAACTGGCAACAGTGGATAACCTACAAAAGAGGGGATTCCAGTTGGCAAACAGATGCTGCCTGTGTAAGTAGAAAAATGAGACTCATCAACATCTATTTTTCAGATGTTCCTTTTCTCGGGCAGTCTGGTCTGGTCTGCAACAATGGCAGAAACTAGTTGTTCAGATCTCTAATTTGGAAGAAGGGATGAAATGGAGCTATGATCATGGGAGTAAAACTGGCTGGTCTGCTATCTGGTATAGGGCTACTCTTGCTGCTGCCACTTATAGGATTTGGATGGAACGTAATGCACGCGTTTTTCAGAGTCGGGAGCATTCTGTTAAGTCTATAATTGATAGCATAAAGTTCATAGTTTCAGTTCGGATGTATATAAGGAGGCAGTCTAGAGTCATGTTATATAGGCTTTGCTCTTAAGGAGAGCTTGGTTTACTTGAGATCTCTTTCTCGAGTTATACTCTAGTGTTATATTCTTGAAAAATTGTAGTTTTATTTCTTATTGAAATAAAATGATAACTTTTTGCTAAGGGAGCTAATCTCTTAAATTCTCCTAAATATGGACATGAAGTTCTCATAAGGCATCCAAATTCAATGTAAACATGCTATCAAGCATCCATACAAACTTTCATTTAACAAGACACTAAGCATAAGTTGTAGAAAGACATAAACTCTCATTCATACATTTCTACAAACACCTTCTATGCATGTTAACAAAAGCCGAACAATTTACCCATTACCAACATTAATAACCCATTCTTAACCCTTGATCCTTACTTAGGTTCCCCCTAAACCCTAGGGGGTACTACTCACATATACTTAGAAGACAAATGTAAACAGTTGGAAAAAAGTAAGCAAACATAGTGATAAATATGATATAAATGAAAGAACAACTAATTAGGAAATGGAAATGTAAACAAATGAAAATTAAAACTAAAAAGGAAGGAACTTGTACCAACAAAAGGAAAGATTGAATCTTTGATTGATAAATGGAAGATGTTCTTCAACAAACTTCAATTACAAACCAAGTACCCAAATGTAAACTATTGAAACTGAGTAGATCTATGCTAATTAAGTAAGTAATTAAGGCTTTAATTATGAAAAGATTAAAACTTTGATTAAGTAATGTTGCCTAAATTTAGAGAGTATTTTCAGACCTAGGATTGTGTGTCTAAATGATTAAGAGAGGGAGTATTTATAGTTTACAAGGAAAATAGGTCAAAAATTACAAAGGAAGTCAAAATTGCGAAATGTGTGTCCGAGCCGGTGGGTCGGCCGCCGGTAGGCTGCCCGGCTGGGAGTCTTCTGATAGTTGGCATTTGATTTTGGGTCATCAGGTGTGCACGGCCGGCGGTGGGGTGCCGGCTGGGAGCTCACTGAAACCCTTCTTCCCTTTTCTACCTTTTCTTCCTTCTTCCTGTTTTCCCCGGCCGGTGCACCGACTGCCGGTAGGCTGCCGGGCTAGGAACTCCCTGTAAAATCTTCCAAAATCTTCAAGTCTGCAAAGGGTGGGGTTCCTAGCCAGTGGACCGGCTGCCGGCCTACCGGCTCGGAATGCACTCTCACCTTTTTCTTCTTCTTCTTCTCCGCGTGCTAGCTTCTAATTCCGTCTTTCTTGTTCCCATTCCCCCGTTTCCATCTCAAATCCTGCAAGGCAAAGCACAAGTATATAGGATTGGGAATCGGGACACAAAATACAAGCAAAGACATGCAAAACCGTCTCAAATGGAGTCAAAATGCATGAGAATGAAGAGGGGAAATGGCCGAATAAACGCCAATCAATAGCATATTATGAAAGTAATGCTTATAAAGAGATGAACAAAAGCCATACTTGTGCATTTTTTATATAACACATAACATAAGGAGACCTACACTCACCTAAGTGAGACCGGAAAAAGATGTACCGGTCCAAAGAGGCTCTACCTTACCACTTTGTGGCTTGCCAAAGTCAAGATCGAGCCTATTTGGTTCAATTTTCATCTTCCACCTACTATGTCAAGACATCCCAATGAAGCAATTATCCCATCAAATAAGAAAGAATCATTAGCTATTAAGCTATCATTAGGATAAGCAAGAGGGCATAAGCACATTTACCATGACAAAAAGTAGGCTATATGAAGCATTAGAAGCAAAAAGCAACATGTAAAGCATCTAACTTAACCGTAAAAACGGCTCAAAGCACATAAACAAGCAAGACAAGAGGTTATATCTAATGGGTTGCGGGAAATATAACTAAAATGCAATGAAAAGCATACTTACTAGACTATCTAGCCTCCCCACAAGCTAGTATGTATATGGGACTCTTCCAATCATCATCAATTCAAGTACAGGGCCAAAAGTTGAAGCCCTTATTACTACTTGGTGTTTGACCTTCACCGCATCCCGACGCACCATCTTGTTGAGAACTACCACTTGGGTTACCACTTTGGAAAGGATTTACATATCCATAAATACTCCTTCCACTACCAAGTCCTCCTCCATATCTATCATACCCTCCATATCCACCATAACCGCCATCTAAAGCCTCCACTCCATAATCCGAAACACAATAGTCCGGACCGGGCGCATAAGTACCTTTATTATAACCAGAAAAAAATGGAAACCCACCCGGGGGATAATTGTAGAATGTGTTAGGTTCATATACCTATTATTAGACTCCTCTAATAGTGAACTAATTAACTTGTTAATTATTTGTTCTTTAGATCTAGTGCATGCATAACAAAATAAGAGATTTATAAGAAAAACAATGTCCCTTACATTGATAGTTGGTTCGAAAATATGGGCACAAGTAAGGTCACCTTCCTTCACTTGTTCTTGAGCTTAATATGATGGATGATCCTCCTAAGACTCCAAGTATAGAAGACACACCAATAACTTGCACCCAAGATTAAACCCAAAAATTCCTACTAATATTAACTAGATATGTAGTACTCCCTCCGTACCACACCAAAGGTAACACTTACTTAAACGGATATACCACACCAAAGGTAACATTCCTTATTTGGCCCACAACATTACCAAATTATCCTTATAACCATTTGATATTTACACAAAATGCCATTACATACCCCACCTACCAACCCACAATTAAACACCCAATTACATACCCCACCTATTTATTCCCTCTTTACCCTTACCTTTTCCACTTTTTCTTAAATACTCCAATTTTCCCTACGTTACCTTTGGTGTGGTACGGAGGGAGTAGAAATGTTACCTTAATATTACTAATATTTCTAGTATTACTACTTCTAGTAATAGTTGGAGAGTATTAGTATTTGAGAGTGTTTTTAGCAATTTTCATGTGAGGAAAATATAAGTGAACGCAAGTAAAAACCAAGAAGGAAAAAATGAGCAACAAATGCTCTTCTTAAAGAGCACAAAACCGGTTGGTCTTATGCATGGGGAAGAATCTTTTCCTCTTGTTTTTACTTGTTTGTTTAGTGTAGGTAGAGTGATGTAAGAAATAGCATGATTAAAGCTTATGTGATATGTCACTATCACACTCTAACCAAAATAAACAAAAGACAAAAGGAGCATCTTTTGCTCTCTCTTTTGGCCGGAATTATAGAGCCATTTTTGGTCCATTTTTGTCTTTTCTCATTTGTCCCACAAATGCTTATAAGTCATATGTTTAACTATCTTACATAATTAATTATTAATGTAATCATTTAACACTTAAATATTACAATTAATAATATAATTATACACTCCACTTTTGAGTAGTATACTACCATTATATCAATATATAATGGGTCCTATAATTGCTAGTTAGTTAAAATTACAACTCCTTGTAACTTTAAATAACTAATTACCTCTACCTCAAAACTTATATAAAACCTCAACTAATTTAGTAATTTAACACTTAATTACTAAATTAAATCTTATTTAATCACATTACAATAAGACGTAAAATCGCACTCCCATAATTAAGGAATTAATCAATCTGTATCACATACAATTAATTAAAGGGTTATTTTATAAGAATAATCCAAACTATGTCCCCTCTTCTTATATTAATCCAAACTAGACTTTAACTCAGAATAATCTATATTGCGTCCTCATTTTTCTTACAACGCACCAAGTAACCGGCTACCTGTTGAAACTCTTAAATCATCTCCCTAGAATACTTTATGAGAATAAATGGAGACATCAAGCTACTCATTGAAGCCAATTCAATCAAATTAATTGAAAGAGTCCGAAAATGGTGAACAGACTGGAATCTTTGAATGAGGATTTCTTCAGTTGTCGATTTATCTTAACAAAAAGCGTTTGGATTATTGGATAAAACCTGGCTCTATAACTCTTTATAAAATTAATTGGATTATTGGATAAAACATGGCTCTATAACTCTTTATAGAATTAATTGTAATGCCTCGTGGAGATCCGATTGCAAGGCTGGTGCAGGATGGGTTTTGAGAGATGATATCGGTCTACAACTTAAACCTTTACGTAAATCTCTGTTTGCTAGCAATCCTATTCAGGCAGAAGCTTAAGAGGTTTTTGAAGCTATCAAATGGGCAATCAAGAGTGGGTATTTCATGTTGAACTTAGCACTTATTGCTTAAATTTGCATCTTGTTGTGGCAATTGAAAAGAAGGCGTCAAAGGGACTTAAGATTATATTGCAGAAAATCCATCAGGTATTCTGTTCCTTTCATTGTTTTGCTATCAGTTCCTGTCCTAAGAACACTAATCTGATAGCATATGATGCTGCTAGGAAAGCAATATGAGCTATCATTGTACCCAAAAAAAAAATCTCCCTCCTTCCTCACCCAGTGTAACTTCTTCATCACCAATCCGGAACAAAATCATGACCCCTTAACATTTGAAAACCAGAAACAAAAGATAGAAACCCTAATTTCCCTACTACATTTCTGCATTTTCAATTGATGAATTAAGTGAAGAGAGCGTTAAATACAAAACCACCAAATCAAAAACCCTAGAAAATCAATCTCGAATTTGTATTGACGAATTATGGTTTGCGACTTTGAAATTGAATTGTGAATATGGGAGTTTAAACAAAAAAACAGTCAGTGATGGGATTGTTAACCAAGGAGGAGGAGGAGGAGGAGGAGGAGGAGGAAGGATGTTAAAACAAAAAATTGAAAAAAAAAAGGAACTACCGGATAGGCTACCTGAGATTATAGGTCAAAAATGACCAAAGTGCAATATTAGTGGAGGAAGGCGATAGTATGGTTTATTTTGAGTTAAATTAAAGTTTGGATTAATCTGAGAAGATAAGGTATAGTTTGGATTATTCTCATGAAATAACCCTTAATTAAATATCTATTTGGGCCTCATCCTATAGGTGTGACCTAAAGAGATCAACTGACCACCACCGTCATACGACAGTAATGTCAAACTCTAGTTAGTCAATCATTACCGATTAATGATGATCAGTTGACTATATAAAGAATCATCCCTTTCGTATTCTTGATATGAGATTTAATTATGATATTAAATCATGTGATCGCACTATTGTTGAGGACACATTTTCCAACAGAATGGTGGGTGAGGACCCTCGGGTTGTATTACTCCTTGTCTAGCAAAGTGGTCATAAATGGGGTTCAAGGCAAGTCTTTGGTCATCACGAATAGCAGCCACATTAAGGCTAAGGTCTCTCATCATGGCCATCATGTCAATACTAGAGGTGAAATGGCGAGTATGAGAGGATTGACCTCTTTCACGGCACTCAATAGTGGGTGCATTGGGTGTCTCTCCTCTTAAAGGCAAGTGATAGGTAACCTCTTAAAAGGGGCTACACGCCTGACGGAGTTTTGTGTAAACTAATGCTTTTAGTTTGGCAACCTCATCCAGTAGACTAATTGAGTCATTTCTACCAATTCTCCAAATCATATGAGGATGAGAGTTTTTAAACCAATTCAAAGATAGAAAATATTCATAATCTAGTCTGTCACCCGCCTCCCCCGAAGACAGCAAGGGTTGCAAATGTGTGGTCGCTTGGTTAAAGAGGCATACCTTATTAGCAATCCTTGTTACCAACCCACCCAAGACAATCGTATTAGTGGAAGGGTTACATTGTTTAATCAAATGAGTCGCAAAGTGGTAAGGGAGATTAATCCCTCATTTTTCATCACCATCAACATTTAGAAATGCACCCAAAATTTTAACCTCCAACATCCTCATCGAGTGACGTTCATTTCTACCCAAAAATGTCCAACCCATGAATCGTTGCCATATACGAATGGCGGGGTAATCAATGTACTGGTGTGGGACATGATTCCAATCAACAAATGGGTAACGAGAAATGGCTTGCCATGTATTCTTGGGAATAAAATGGGTGGGTGACTCAATGTGCAATTTCTCATGTTTTAATTGAAAAATGTCCGCAAATGCACCAAGAGTCATCCTATGGTCTTCAGTAAACAACAGAAAACCTACACCATAAATAAAATCCTTCTTCTTTGACTTATGAAATTCAAATGAGCTCTAGAACTCAAGGGTGAGTTCGGGGAAGGTTTTGTAATTCATAGTATAAGCAAATTTCATGTCAAGACCCTTAAACAACGATTTAACATGTTTATCAAGACCAATATGCTTTAAAGAATCATGATTGATGAATTTAGTGGCTTTCATAGCTTTGGCTCTCAAGGACTTCCATTTTAGCCATTGAGTTTCCGACGTAAAAATCACATCCGGGAATGTAAAAATCACTCCGGTACTGTAACACCCCCATACTCTAAGTGCCTTTCCAGGACCACTTAAGGCATGAGAATGCTACCATCTTGCTTACTCAAGGCAATGTATATCAAATAGACAATAATGAAACATACTTTATTAAATATGTTTAAAGTGATACAAGTCCAAAAACCAAAACTGATAAAGTAAAATACAATTGTTCCTTAAAACTGCCAAACCAACTAAATAAAAGAATGTTTATGACACAGCGGAAGACTTTTAGACATCTCGTGGCAACTCAACTCAGCTATCCCATGCGCATCAACTCATACCTGCTCAATAACTGCTCAGCATCCCCGAATGGATCACCACAGTTTTCAAAACATTTAAACCGGGGTCAGTTACTGTTTACATAAAACTGTAGATACCTCATTTCTGCACCTCCCGCAAACCACCCGGTGATGATTGGGCCGCATGTTTAATACGCGGAACGATTTGTGACAGTTCGTAAGATTATCGTCAAGTGATTGCTCAAATAATAATGTCTACCTCATGGTTGTCATCTACGTCCCGATACGGTCGTTTTGACAGTAATTAGAGTACATTCGGAGTCCGGGCCTAAAACCGTCTCCATTTTCTGATAACCGTTAAATCCCGAGTCAGAATGTTCTGGAATGTTCCAGATATTTCTATTCCATATTTCACAAACTTTATCTTTTAGCAAATAATATCCCGTAATATTCATATAAGATATTAAGGAAATCGAATTATTTCCGTCCTACCATAACTCAAACGCGAAATCTTTCTTCAAATAGAGGAAACCTCACGGGAACAGACGCAGCAGTCTGCGCGCCTCTTCCAAGAGACGCAGTGGCTGCTGCGCCTCTTCCCAGGCCCTTTTCTGCATGTTTCTCGTATCTTTTTCATATCTTTCCGAGATTCACTTCCAAAGAGTCTCCGAAACCCTAACTCCTTCACGTGATTAGTATAAATAGGAGCCTTCGCTCCTCATATTTCTCACGCGAGTGTCCGCCCTTCTCTTCTCCCTTTGCATTCTAGACTTTGTTCTTACTTTTTGGCGCCTACGTGCTTGAACTTTCGACCACGTAAGCTCAGATCTTTCTGAGTACCAGCCTCGTTTGCATGACCGACCAATTTGACCAACTACACATCAATCAACTTAATTAATTTAATCGTTTTCCTCTTACGAGGGCACTTTCTTTACATTCGCGTCGAGCATCACTAATCGATATCTTAGTTCATCTCGTTTCGTCAAACATGTAAGTCTGAGGGTGTATAATCCTTATTTATTTTTTGTATTTACTTTTTGTAATCATCAATGTAAGATTTATGTCGAAAATATCATTAAAACCGATTTCTAAAACCGTGTTCAAAACCTCTTTTTCTTGGATTTCCGAAAGATGACCGTCGAGAAAGGACGCAGCAAAGAATCGCGCCTCTTGAAGGAGCGCGATTCTGCTGCGCCTCTTCGTGAGGCTGCCGCAGTTCCTGCTTCCTTTCTTCTTCCTTCGTCCTCTGTAATTCGTCGTGTTTATTTGTTTTCGTTTGTTCTTGTTAATTCTTTGATATAATCACATACTAATCTCACATGTATATCATTTATCATTCATTCACATGTTTAACTCGTCATTAAAACCCGACTTAAATCCCAAGTAATCTCATATTTGCGGGTTTTCGTCATTAAATTCAATCCGGGTTGTAGAAATTCGATTTCATCAATATTGAGTTTCTGGAATTCGACCTTTGATATATTCCCATCTGTTTATTCATCGTCACCATCATATATTCATTAATCCATTGTATTCGACCTAATTAATTTGTTTAGTTAATTTATATTTGTTAATCATTCATCCATGTTATTAATTCGTTTGCATCCGTCTCATCCGTGTTTTATTGTTTTCATGACCCATTAATCACATATAAACAACCTATTAATCACTTTCATCCGAGTAAATAATTTAATCAATCATTAAATTTACCAACGAGTATTAACAACACGCAATTTCGGCTTCACAACCGAATTCGGTCGAAAGAGCAGCAAAGAATCGCTGCGCCTATTCCAAGGGACGCGACTCTCTTTGCACTTCGGGTTGAATTCTGTCCCTGAACTCCGTTTTGCCTTGACCTAGTTTAATTAGCTTACGTATAATTAACTATTATTCGTATTATCGCCTAATTCCTGTTCGTTAATTCTTCTTTTATTCTTTTTCTTAAATTATCCGTTTTAAAGGTATTTTCGACATAAATCGCCTATTCCATTGTAATTATTGTAATTTTCATTATTGTAATTTTCTTTTATTGTATTTATCATATTTCTTGTATCATTTGTATGTTTTCACATGTAATTGAACATTAAATTCCTACTTCGACCCAATTGTATGCTAATTAATTGTCAACCGACTTAGTCTAATTCTCACATGCTAGGATTAAAACTTGGATGTTGCATTGCATGCATATAACCGACGATATATCGAGTATAAATGATGTCCCTAATCATTAGTACAGGCCGCTATCGAGGCGGGCGGGATTAGGTGTTCGATCAAAAGAGCTTCCTAATACGTACCCTCACCCCTTACTCCAGATCTCCGTGAGCACCCGTGTTCATTGGCATCCGCGAGAGTCATTCTAGACATGGAATGCTAAGGGTAACGATTGCTTAGTGTTCATGTCTCTACTTTGTGTCTTGACATGACACGAGGTATTCGAACGATTCCAATTTCCCATAAAAATTGGTGGCGACTCCATACAAAATGCAAACGCTTGTTTCGTTTTTCACCAAGCGCCCCCGTGGGCGGCCCGCTGTCCACAGTTTGGCGACTCCGCTGGGGATAATACACTTACGTGTAGCCAAGGGTGAAACTTGAACAAGGTTAGGGAATAGTTTGTACAAGACAATTGTCGGTTTTCATAACTCGGTCTTCCTAGACCGTTTAATTCGGCCTTCCTAGGCCCAACCCAACCCATTTCGACCAATCATCCCGTCTAAACGGTCCTAATTCTTATTTGGGCCTAAGGATGGATAGCGATTGACGTCATCCATACCATGATGCTTACTCTTGTTTGTACCAAGGGCCTTCACTACTTGAGGAAATGGACTAGGAATCGGCCTTACTCTTGTTTGGCACGAGCCTCTCCACAGACTTCGGGTTTGATGGTTCGGTATGGCAACCCACCCTTTAAACAAAAACCCTTCTAAATGCACTCAGCATCCCGTTATAATGCGTGTATAAATGTGTAAACCTTACGTGATCACCATTTCTAAACAAAACCATGACGAATTTTCAAAAATCAAAACCCTTTTTAAAACAAGAATTTCGAAATAGGGCTTCCAATTAGCGCAAAATCCGGTCAAAACTCTGTCCGTTTGTCGTGTCAAAATTCGGGCCACAAACCCATTTCATAACCTCACTTCGAGTCCACTCCTACAACTACACTACAGTTGGCTAGGACACACATTTTTCAAAACTTGTCTTTCTTCAAAGCTCACTCAACACAAGTGGCACACACCCACTTCACGAGTCAAAACTTGTCCTCTTTTAGCAAGTGTGATAGAATGGTCGATCGTGTTTTGATTCGTCGCCGATCTCTTATCCAGTTTCCAAGATGCCCGGATCAAGTGATGAAGCAAACTTCAACCAACTCCAGAATAGTAATGATCGAATCCTAGCCGCGCTAGCCCAAATGCAATCTACTCAGGAACAAACCTATGACCGCCTTGAGCTCATCGAAGGCCGTATCTATGCCGTAGAGGGAAGGTTGCCTCCTCTTGAAAGTGAAGTACTACGTAACTCCGATGATGAATCTAGGGATGAGAATCCTATCATGGGGACGATTGCCGAGAAAAGACTCCAATACCTAGAGGAGCAATTGATGTACCTTAAGGGGGATGACATTTATAGGGAGAACAATCGCAAGTATGAAGCCGTCAATTCCAAATTGCCAACTAACTTTAACATGACGGATATCCCTAAGTTCAAAGGGCATGAGAACCCTTTGAATCACATCCGCGCCTTCAAGGATTACATGTCTATCAAAGGCATCAAACCCGAGATGTTCTTAAGGATCTTTCCTTCATCTCTTGACACCATCCCGAAGCAATGGTTCTACACTTTAGATCACAAGAAGGTCGCTACTTGGGAAGATGCCGCAATCGAGTTCTCTAAACAATATGCGGATAATGCCGAGATCCAAGTCAACATGAGTACTCTAGAGGTTCTTACCCAAAATGACAAAGAAGGATTCACCGACTTCCTAAGTAGGTGGAGGAAGACTAGCACCCAACTAGTTGAACGCCCGGATGAGGCTACTCTTGTGGAAAAGTTTGTGGATAATCTCAAACCCATCTATGCCAATCATTTGAGATATCAAAACATCAAGACTTTCAAGGACTTAACCGTATTGGGGACAAGGATTGAAGATGACATCCGTAAAGGACTCTTGTCCAAAACGGTAGGTCGAGGATATCAAGGGTCCACAAGTCGTTCATACGGCTCTACTAGTAAGACCGATGAGGTTAATCTTCTCGAGCCATCCAAGAAAACTACCCCCACCAAGGAAATTCACAAACCTTGGGGATACTTACTCCAACGCTCTAAAAAGGCTAATGAAGCAAGGTAAACTCCAACCCATTGGACCTACTCCCGAACCCGAGAGGAAGTCCAAGTTTTGGGATGAAAATTCTTACTGTGAATACCATAGGGGCAAAGGGCACGACACAGAAAAATGCTATAAGTTGAAACACGTACTTCAAGATATGATTGAAGATGGTCGACTTCCGATACCACCAGGAGGTAAGCCCAACAACACTCAGAATCCTCTTGGAGTTCTAGTGATTACAAGTGATGAATCTACCTTAGATTGCTCACACCTCATTTCTCCCACCGAAAATGAAATTCATGCAATTGAGAAAGAAGGGCTCTACTCTACTATCTCCCCTACCATCTCCGACTTCATCACATGGGCAAGGAGTGTAGATAGACAAGTTTGGGAACTAGAAAGCATGGTAACAACCTTACGCAATCCCAACGCAATACCCAAAGAACGTGTACCATTGATCTTCTCTCAAAATGCCACTATGCAAGAAGTAGTCACCATGGTTGATAAACTAGTCGACCAAATCATACGACTAGAAGGTGATATCATGAGAATGAGGGAACTAGCTGCAGTCAATGGGGTTTGGGCCGATGATGATGAGGACGAATATCTCATTGAAAACTCCCTAGTCAAAGAAATAGTCCAAAATGGTGAAGACCAAGATGTGGACCACCTAACTCGTTCGGGTCGCCCATATCAAAGCACTACTCAAAACGGTCCAACCAACGTCATCACACCAAATGACAACGAAGATGACCCTACTGACCATTTGCTCAAGCAATTACAAAAACAAAGGTGATCTTTCGGTCGGCAACTAGTAGCAAGCTCATTCCCACATCGCCAAGCTTTCTTTCATGCAAGCTTTGGCCAAGCTAAATGTAGCACATAACTCCACTCCTGAAGATGTAGTCAACTTGGTCTTCCAAGAATCACCTAAGCTAAGTAATCCTATTACTTTCTCGGACGAAGATTTGCCACCTTTTGGCGCTAGTCAAAACCTTGCTCTGTACATCACTGTCATTTGTCTAAAGAAGAATGTGCCAATGACCTTGGTGGATGATGGCTCCGCGGTCAACGTCATACCCCTCAAAACGGCATACAAGCTAGGCATGAAAGAGTCGGATTGGACTCCTACCAATCAAGGTGTGCGTGCATATGACGGTACGCGACGAAAAGTAGTAGGACTTGCTAACTTAACCATAGCCACGGGGCCAATTGAACGAAAGGTTAACTTCTAAATAGTGGACATTGAGGCTTCATTCAACATACTTCTGGGAAGGCCTTGGATTCACGCTTCCAAAGCGGTAACATCCACCCTTCATCAAAAGATCAAGATCTCACTAAATGGCAAAGTAGTAACGATCACTTCGTCACCCATCAAGGCAATAATCGAGAAGCAATCAAACAATCAAGTCCTTGCGGATCCTGTATACGAACTTGGGGGCTTCCAAAGTGTAAGTGTCATAGAAAGTGAGTTGGCACCCTTATACTTCAATCCCTACTCCAACTTAGTGGTCAACCACATACTCAAATCCCAGGGATACTTCCCTGGAATGCCTTTGAACCCTATTCGGAAGAATACCTTCTCGCCCTACAAGGAAGGCAACTCAACGAGGATACCACTTGGACTAGGATACAAACCTACAAAAGAGGAAGTTCTCGAAATGCTTGCCCAAGTCCAAAACCGCAAGCACGTAGGAATCCAAATGAGGCCGTACCTCCCTACTTTAAATGGGTACTTTGTTCAAGAAGGAAGTTCGGAGCTCTTTCATGGATTTCCCGAACCTTGGCATTATCTTGAGAGGAAGTTAGCCGGAATCGAGATCTTTCACGATTGCTACTTCATTCCTCCAGAAACGGTTCCTACCGCTAAAACCCGTCAAGCACCTTGCTTAGACGAACAAGCTGTTAGCCTATTGTTTGGAGAAGATCGATTCGTTAGGGCCGCGCAGGATGAGATCATTACTATGATACTTCAAGACGATTGCTTCAACCCCACCGCGTTGATCACAGAAACCGACGCAAGACAGCAGAAAGGATGGAGAAAATCAATCAAATGGACCAACAATCAAGGAAGACTCTTCAAGCTCACCACTGGAGAAGGAGAGATGTTTAAAGGAGAACCAGAAGACGATGAGTTCGAGTCGGAGTCGGAGTCTAGAGAAGTCATTAGAGAGTCTACTCCTATTGTCATCCCCACTCCCTTCGTTTCTCCTAGCTTAGCCTCGAGTAGTCACAGTAGTTCGGGAAATGCCCCAACCACTGTCCCTTTGCCACCACTGACCATGGATCAGTTGGCTTCTTTGTTTCAACTTTACTCAAATCTTAATATGAATAAATCAGGTTCTGCTTACTCTTTGTGTTATCTTAAGTGCAATTCTGTTTACGATGATACTGAGGATGACCAAGACCCAGACTCAATCGAAATACCTCCCTACGTAGCCAAAGAAATATTACAGGAAGGGGAAGGGGGACCAGTAATAGAGGACACCGAACCCATCAATGTAAGAACCGAACTAGAACCCAAAGAACTTAGGATAGGGACTACCTTGAGCTCTACCGAAAGGGCCGATTTCATAGACCTCCTAAATGAATTCAAAGACGTTTTCGCTTGGTCCTACAAAGACATGCCAGGAATCGACAGGGATATTGCCGAACATAGGATTCCGATTAAGCCGGGTTTCAAACCCGTGAAATGAAAGCTTCGACGAATGAGAACAGAGTGGGCTCTAAAGATTAAGGAAGAAGTTGACAAGCAATTCAAAGCCGGGTTCATCAAAGTTTCCGAGTATTCTGACTGGGTAGCTAACATAGTACCTGTACCCAAAAAGGATGGGAGAATCCGTGTTTGTGTTGATTTTAGGGACTTGAACAAAGCAAGTCCGAAAGATGACTTTCCTCTACCTCACATTGACATATTAGTGGACAATACTGCCGACCACGCATTACTATCCTTCATGGATGGATATGCAGGTTATAACCAGATCAAGATGGCCATGGAAGATATGAATAAGACCGCATTCGTCACCCAATGGGGAACCTATTGCTATACAGTAATGCCGTTCGGATTGATCAACGCCGGAGCTACATACCAACGCACCGCAACTACACTCCTACATGACATGATGCACAAAGAAGTTGAGGTATACGTAGATGACATGATCGTCAAATCCAAGGAAAGAGAGGGACATATTGCGAACCTTCGCAAGTTCTTCGCAAAGCTACGAAAGTACAACATGAGGCTCAATCCTCAGAAATGCACATTTGGGGTAACATCCGGCAAACTCCTAGGATACGTGGTTAGCCAACGAGGTATAGAAATAGATCCTTCCAAAATCAAAGCTCTGATCGAAATGCCACAACCTCAAACAGAAAAAGAAGTCAGAGGATTCCTGGGAAAAGTACAGTACATAAGTCGATTCATATCGAAACTTACGATGATTTGTGAGCCTATCTTCAAGAAACTCAAGAAAACAGACCACACCATGTGGGATGATGATTGTCAAAAGGCGTTTGACCGAATCAAAGAAATATTGGCTAAACCACCAGTGCTCATGCCGCCACAACGAGATCAACCTCTTGGTTTATATCTCACAGTAACTGAAACCGCCATGGGTGCTATGCTGGCTCAAACCGTAGGAAGTGAAGAAAGAACTATCTACTACCTAAGTAAGAAGTTCCTGGAGTACGAGTGCAAATACTCACAACTCGAAAAGACATGCCTCGCTCTTGTGTGGGCAACGAAGAAGCTACGTCATTACATGCTTAGCTACTCCGTCAAGATATACTCCAAAATGGATCCAGTCAAATACCTCTTCGAGAAACCCGTCCTCAACGGACGTCTAGCAAGATGGACTCTGATGCTCTCAGAATTCGACCTTAAATATGTGCCACTGAAAGTCATAAAAGGTCGCGCCGTCGCCGAATTCTTCGCAGAAAATCCTATCAACGACGCACAAACCATAGATACTTGGTCATTTCCCGACGAGGATATACTTCAAACTGATGTAGACTCCTGGGATCTATACTTTGATGGAGCATCAAACTTAAGAGGATTCGGAATAGGAGTATTGCTCATTTCTCCTGAAGGTGAGCATACACCAATTGCTGTCAAACTCGACTTCGAGGTGACAAACAACGCCTAACGAGAATCTGACTTGTCTCATTGGGCTACAAGCGGCAGTAAGCTTAGGCATTAAAAACCTCCGAGTACATGGGGATTCATCACTGATCATCAACCAAGTTACAGGATCTTGGAAAATCCGAAGCGAAAGCCTTGCACCCTATCAGGCTAGGATAGACCAAGTCGCTCAATTCTTTGATCACGTAACCTACCTACACCTACCTCGGGAAGAAAATCAATTTGCAGACGCTCTTGCGAAACTTGCATCTTTGATAAATATGCCAGATCACATGATGGAAATGCCTTTGTGCATCGAACGACAGTCAGAGCCGGCTTATGTCCACCAAATCACCGATGAAGAGGAAATCGCACAGGAGCCCTGGTTCCAAGCAATCCTGAATTTTAAGCTTAATGGTACCTATCCACCGGATATGGACAAGAGGGGACAACGTGCTATACGCCTATTAGCTTCCCAATACATTCTCATGCAAGGAGAATTATATAAAAGAACACCTCTTGGTGTAGTCCTACGTTGCCTTGACCATTCACAGGCACGAAAGGTGATGGAAGAAGTCCACGACGGAGAATGCGGTCCTCACATGAGTGGGCCCATGATGGCAAAGAAGATCACACGTCTGGGATATTATTGGACCACAATGGAATCCGATTGCATCAAATACGTAAGACATTGCCACAATTGTCAAATCTTCGGGAATGTACAACATGTCCCTCCTTCGTTGCTCTACACAATGACATCTCCTTGGCCATTTTCTGCATGGGGAATTGACATAATCGGAAAGATAACCCCAGCCGGAACAGGAGGTCACTGTTTCATTCTAGTGGCAATCGACTATTTTACCAAATGGGTAGAAGCGGCTTCCTACACTGGGCTTACGGCTAAAAATGTGGCAAAGTTCATACAAAACAACATAATCTGTCGATATGGTTGCCCACATGAGATCATTAACGATAATGGGTCACACTTCCAAGCTGAAACCGAACAATTGCTAGCCAAATACATGATTAAACATCACCACTCTTCGCCATATAGACCACAGACTAACGGCGCGGTAGAGGCGGCAAACAAGAATGTTGTCACGATTCTCAAGAAAATGATTGACAACTATAGAGATTGGTCAAGCAAGATACCCTTTGCTTTATGGGGGTATCGTACATCTGTCAGGACGCCCACTGGGGCTACTCCTTTCTATTTGACCTACGGCATGGAAGCTGTACAACCAGTCGAGCTAGAAATACCATCCCTACGTATTCTACTAGAAAGTCAAATCCCGGAGGCCGACTGGAAGAGGGATAGATATGAAGAACTCATCCTCCTGGATGAACGTAGGCTACGCGCCTTACATAATGTCCAAACATATCAAGCACGTATCAAACGAGCTTTCAACAAAAGGGTTAGGCCAAGAAACATCAAAGAAGGAGACTTAGTACTCAAATCGGTTAGAGCTCTTTTACCTGTTGACCCAAGGGGAAAATTCAAACCCAATTGGGCCGGACCATTTCTAGTCAAATCCATACTCCCAGGGGGTGCGGTTAGAATCACAGACCTAGATGGGAATGAGTTTTCAAACCCCACAAACCTTGACCAACTGAAACCGTACTATGCCTAAAATAGGAACAAAAAACGCGCCTCGCGTAAACCCACGTGTCGCTCTTGTGGCACTAAATAAACGGCCCCTGGCCCCGCTGAAATAAGCTAAAATGTCACTATGCTCTTGCATTTTGACAAAATTGTCATCCTCATATCATCAAATAAACTAAATTCGCACCTCCAGAGTAAGCAAAAGCTCATGCTTATTTTCTATGTTCATTACAAGCTCTTGCTTCGAACAATTATTCTTTTACATTTACTCGAACTACGCGCAAGGATTTGATTTCACTTTTCAAGTGAATACGTAGGCAATCCTTCACAGGATTCAACCCAGTATATCTAAAATGTAAATAGAAGGACATTTGCATTGCATTTGAAATTCGACAAGAATAATAAATAGAAAATCCCAACGGTTTCATAACCATTTAACCTTTTTATTTCATTCATTTTCTGATAATAATAATACGCTACATAATAAAATAGAATAGGCTAGGATTCTAAAAACCACTCCTTTTTATTACAACAATAATAATAATAATAATCAAATAATAAATAAAGACTCGGGCTATTCCTCCATCTTCCCTTTGCCCTTGTCATTCTTGTCATATTTCTTGTCACGACCTCGAGTTGGGCGCTCTTGCACCACTTCAGACCTAATCACCAACGGTCTTTCTCGAGGCCTGACTCTTCCATTCTTGCCAACCACCATTTCTGCGACAGGAGTAGTCTTTGATTTCTTTGAAGGATGAACAACTTGAAGCCCGGCTTCTTCTTCTCCCTCTGTCAGATGCTTCTCCTTCTCTTTCTCTCCCTCACGCACCTTGTAATCAACAGGCTCGCGTTTCCTCAGTCTCTCGCGCTCTTCCGGAGTAGTAGCCTTTCTCCACCTCATATAAGAATCCGACACCCACAAAGCATTGGCGGAGAAGTTCAAGAACCACATGTTTCTTTGGGCCCATTTAATAGCCCACTCCCTTCGGCTCTCGGTAGTAAGCGCCATAGCAGTCTGCGGGACGGTGTCAAGCCTAGGGATCGTCTGCCGCTTCAGCCAACTTGTCTCATCAGTCTTTCCGGGAAGATGCACACCATAAACTCCAATCCAGGAATGCGCACGGACCTAGTAGGATCCAAAGAAGACACTCCAGTGACAGACTTAAGGTGCCACCACGGTACAACCCACCTGATCAACGGGCCATCATCATTCTTCAGCTTGTTCTTCCAATAATCGCAGACCCGGGTAAAGTCCACCATGTACAACCGCGTCCTCATCGCAATCGAACGAGAATGATAGGAAAGAGCATGAACTGGGGGCTCGATCAATCGGAGCCGTTCCATAAGCCAAACCTACCAAAAGCAGGTATTAGACATCAAAAAAAAAAAAAAAAAAAAAAAAAAAAAAACGAAAACGAAAAAAAAAATAAATAAATAAATAAAAAAGTGTGTCTTTTACCTGCAAAATGACGGGACTCCCCAAGAACGGCAGATCGCGGTTGGATTTCCTATTATCCAAACCCAAAATAATCTCTCCTAAGCATAAGTAAGCTGGACTCCTGCTCAGCTCCATCTGCTCAACAAGGCCCAAAAGACGGGGATCACCTCTCAAGTCTTCATCAACGTGTCCTTGGAAGACATACACATGTAACAAGCAAAAGCCAAATGCCCTCCTCCTAGCAACATGAGAAACAGTAGGGTCAGCCCTGTTGATGAATCGGTCCACAAAATCCAACATTCTCACGCCTTTCGGGATAACTAGACGATCCACCTCAAGTCTGGTCAGTCCAAACAAGTCTCTAAATTTGCTCTTATACCCTTGTGAAGTGGAAGGAATGGCAGGTAAATGTTCGGGGTCCCACCCACCAATAGCAGCAATTTCTTCAGGAAATGGGCAAATATCACCTCCTGGGAACGCGAAAACATGATAATTCGGGTCCCAATAGTCAAGGCAAGCATCCAAGAACGGTTTTACAACCTTAATGAGTTTCAAACTCAACAAAGACCCAAGGTTATAAGCACCTATGTCATGCTTCTCCATATTCGAAAATTCGTTGGTCCATTCCTTCATGCGGATCTCCAAAGTATTCATGATGACAATTTTCTTTTGAAGATTTATTTTGAGAGTTTTATGTGAATCGACGAAGAAGAGGCGGAAGATTTATGTGAATTAAAGCTCCGTCGACGCTTCTATTTACACTAATTGCTGTTTCCAAAAATCCGCCAGAACAGACCAGCTTGGGAACAGGCGCATCACCTGCTGCGCCTCTTCAAAGGGACGCAGCTCATGCTGCGCCTCTTCCCCAGTCTCACTTCTGTGATTTCCGCGTTGGATCTTTCCTAATTCTATAACGAATGATTTCCTATTCCTACGGGGTTTTATTTTGGTAAAATACGGGAAGATTACCATGTTTCAGATTTCCTAAATTCGCGGGCACACATTTCAAGGCGACATCGACATTTCTGCCATTATTTCACACTTGTATTTTTTTTTTCATTTTAGGAAATAAATTTCATTTTCATTTTAGGAAATAATTTTCATTTCAGTTTGTATATATTGATTTCTATTCTTTAATTTCATTTCTAAACTTATAGATTTATTATTATTTTTTTTTTAGGGGGTAACCCTCCCTACCGTCCGGTCATTTCCGGCAAAATTTTTGCTCTTGAGTCTCCTTTTGCGCTAATTAAGGCCATATGTATATAAAAATGTATGTTTTTCGTGATTTCTATGTAAATTTCGGCAGCATGACGGCGCAAACCGTTATCTACCAAACTGTTTCGAACTAACTGCGGATACAAGCAACACAACCCAGCAGCAAAGGCACTCAGGCCGTCGTATATACGCCAAACAAAGCAAATGTACAAGCAAACTGGGGGCTTGCGCCCCAAACAAAGTCCAAAATGTTCAAAATCAAATGTCTAAATGTACAAGTCTACAAAACTATACAAAACTACTGCTGGGCGCCCTCCAACTCGGCAACTCTCGCCACCAGAACGGCGATCTCGGCGTCCCGAACCTCGAGCTCCCTCAACAAGCGAGCTGTCTCCCCCCGAGATCAGGTCAACTCTCGCTCCGGCCATGGTCACCACATGTAAACAATGAATAAATTGGCTCATGTCAATCAGTTCAAGCAAAATTGAAAATAGAAAAATCAAAAAGAGAAATAGGTGTAAGGTTCATACCTGACGACCTCGACCACCGATGAGTGCCTCGACGGCAGTAGCTCGCAGCCGGTTGGCCACCCTCCATAGTGCCACGAACCGGGACGGCGCGACCTGCATTTTCAAAAGAAATTCTCAGCAAATTGAACAAGCTCAATCAAATGTGTCCCTACACGAAAGTTATACAAGCTAGAGGCTCACCCTCCGAATCAGATGCTGCCAGTCATCTAGGCCAGCATCCGTCACAGCTACGTCAAAGTCACGCAGCTCGGAGATCGTCGTCCTCCCCCGCGTCAGTGTACTCGAGGGTCTCGGGGTACACTGGGGGCTCGATGCCCGCCGCCTCGACCTCCTGCAAAGACAAATAGCTCTCATTAATTGATGATCTTTCGTCGTAATTCTCAAAATCAAATCAAGAAAAAGTAAAAATGCTCACCACTACTGGCCAGTATGCCAACCTCCCGTAGAGGAACGCCGAGTAGTCCTCGCCAGGAAGAAGAAGGTCGTCATCACTGGCACCAGCCAAGTCCGCCTCCCTCTCAGCCTCAGAAGGCTCCCTAAACATCGTCCTGGGAGGATCGACGGGAACCGTCAACGCGTCCCGAGAGCACTGACGAGCCAAACGCTCGCCCAAGTACCACACAGGACCCATCGACGTCCTCAACAGCAGTTGACTCGGGCTCCTAGGTCGAAGGACCTCAGCCACGAAAGAAGGCGCTCCAGCGTACTCCGCCCAAGGTCTGGGCACCCACTATGACAAGATAAGGCAAAGATCATTCCTATGATCAATTAAAGGCAGAGTGTAAGAAGTACAAATGAATACAAATGGGATACTCACGCTGCTCAGCTGAAGAGCGTTCACGTCCCGCCGATAGACGTTGTGAGAAGAACGCTTGCTCTTCGTCCGGCACATCACCCAATCCCTCACCACAGGATAGGCCCTCTCCAGCGGCTCCGTCCTCTTGGGCGCGAGACTCGGGAAGTAGGAGTACACCCACGCCTGTAAAGCAAAATAATCAATGACGATCTTTCATGATTTGATAAAGAAAGGAATTTATTTTGGTCTAAAGGAAGGTTCATACCTCCAACAAGAGTCCAGTCCGACAAAGACCGGAGAAGTCCCCTTCTCCATCAACTCCGGACGAACCATGGCCCTCGAAGCGGATGAGGACCGCAAAACCAAAGAAGGACCCGGTCCCAATGCCCTAGGGAACTCAGGTCAGAAAGAAAGGGAAGAAGCTTCGTCGACAGCCTCTCGCCCTTGTCTCCAAGGTAGATCGAAGACAAGAACCACCAAAGCCACAGACGAGCCCTCTGCTCAGCTGTACAGGGAGGAGGAGCCGTCTCCCTCCCGTCAATCGTCACCCGGTGCACGGGTCTTCCCCGCAAAGTAGTCTCGAACGTAAGAATCGGGTACCAAACCCGCAAGATCGCAACACCTTCGGCGACAAGTTCCAACCGATCAATCTCCTCGCCTCGGCCGAGTCCACCCTCATGGCGTCTCCGGCCACACCACCTCCTCGGTCCGCACGGCACCGACTGAAATCATGCCGTAATCCTCCAAAGTGACTCCCACCTCACCGAAAGGCAGGTGAAACGTGGAAGTCGTGTCCCAGAATCGGTCCAAGAAAGCGCGGACCAGGCTAAGGTTAGCCCGCAACTTCCTCTTCACGATATCCCTCCAGACCTGAACCAAAGGACCGAACGCTCCACGCTCGATCATGGCCCTCTCCTCCGCCGACAGCCGCTCGTAGTGCTCCATCGCTGTCGTGTAACCCGAGAACGACCTGATGTTCCCGGCCTCCTATTATGATTTGAAACAAAGCTATCTTTAGTTTTGAAAGAAATTTGAAAGAAATTTGGACAAAAGGATGAATAGGGGATGAGTAGTGAGTAGTGAATTCCTATTTACCAAACTCTTCACCGTCCTGTAGGACAGGTGACCCTCTGCCCCACACCAGGTGCTGCTCTCCCGTGTCTCGGCCGACGCAGAGCTCCCCTCGGTGACGACCTCCTCGCCGACGTTGGCCGTCTCGGGATCTCCTCCTCCTCGACGGCCTCCTCCTCGTGAAACTCAGCAGCCATCACCGTAGCGGTGAAGGCCTGCTCTAAAGCCTCCTCAATAGTAGCGGCGTCTATCTCCATGGGAGCTCTCCCGGAAGTAGAAGCCTCATCACCTGCAACGTTAAAGCAAATTCAGGCCGCGTCACATGACGACAAGCCTTTGTTAAGGAGTTTTCAAGCCTTCAAGGCCCCGAAATCGCTCTTCCCTTGCCATCCTTGGCCATATTCCCATCAACCCGATCACTCATGTGATAAATCGGGTCAAGTCAAGTCCAATTCAAAGCCTAGTTCCGGATTCGAGTCGAAAATTCGGCAGCATTTCGTTGTAACGACGATTATGCCCTAGAAAGGTGTCCTGAAAAAGCTGTCACAAACCAAAATTCCGAGATGGTAGAAAGTTTACCCTTCACCCAGGGATCCCAAGTATCAAATTTCATCGCAAATGGGCAATCCTAAGGCTATTTTCGAAGCAATTTACGGTTTAGCTGTAAAACCGTCTCAAAATTTCACTCAAAGGCTCAAAACTTGATGAAAATTCGAAACAAACACATGGTTATGTTCCTAACATTACCTACTATCCATTTCTAACATCAATTTGACAAGGTAAATCCATTTGGGGGAAAAGCCCCAAATTTTCAATCAAAAGGGTCGAAAACCCTAGATTTCGTGGCTCAAAATTCAACAAATGTAGATGATTAATGCAAGATTGAGATACATACCTCGATTAGTCATGTTTAAAGCAAGCTTTTGAATCAAACCTTGGCGGAAATGGTGAAGATTTGAGAGAGAAATGAGTGATTTGTGTTTCGAATGCGAATGAACACAATGCCTCTGATTTTCGCGTTTTTACGCAGGAAAGCCAAATTGGGGAATAGACGCAGCAGGCGCTGCGCCTCTTCCAAGAGACGCAGCTCTTGCTGCGCCTCTTCCTTTTGTTCCCTCCATACGGATTTTCAAAAATTCGTTATAAGTTCGTTATTTGTGGGCCCATCTTTGGTGCGCCTCTTCCCCGATGCTATTTTACTCTTTTGGTCCGTTCGACGATTTTCTTTCGTTCCGGCTCGCATTTCCAAGCCAGCAGCAGACTGATTATTCCTTCCAAGACCCGTTTTTTTTTTGCTTGTCGCAACGAGCATTTACCTATTCACAAGAATTCGACGCATGATACTGTCGTTTTGTACCAAAAATAAATACCTAAGTTACTACTAACAGAAGTCAGCGGTAAGTAGGGTCGATCTCCACATGGAGGCTAAGTTGCTATCTATCTGTTTAATTCGGTCTGTCAGGGTGTCACAGAAATGGGGGTTGAATTGATTGTGAACTAACTAAACTACTGAAACTAGAGGCAAGAGAAGGGAATAAAGGAAATTAAAAATAAGAGAAAGGAAGTATGCTAGGAGTCGGTCTACCGTGGCAGCTATCAGATCTTATACTTATCGAGAATACTAAGGCGATTAGACTATTGATAAGAAGAGCTATGGTCGTCACCTTTCGGTCCTTAAACCGCCCTAGAGCGTAAACAGCTTAACTTTCGCCCTCACTGCAATACCCTATTGTAATTAAGCAAGCCTTCCCTTCCAATCTTTCGATCTAGGTCGGGGTTAACTAAATTTATGGTCTCCTGCATGCATTCATTCGACCGGATAACAATTAAATTGCCTAATACAATTCCTATCGCAAGACTAATCTATATAAGTCAATTAAAACATCGCTACCACGGCTTCCCTAATCCTAACATACTACGGAATTTAGCCAGACATGGAATAAGTAAGAACAAGAAATAAAGAAGAAGAAATAATAAACATTAAATTAAAGAGAGAAAAGGGAAGAAAGAATTACTGAAATTAAAAGATCCGGAAATTGAGAACAAAGTAACAGTAACAATGTATGTGAAATGACAAGAGAGAAAGGGAGAAGAGAAAAAAGAGAATACAAATGTCGTCCCCCCTTTCCTATTTATAAGAAAATAGGATTTATTAACCTAATTGCGGAAAATAAAGCTAAAAACCCAAGCCCGTCAAAGATTGTTGCTCGATCGAGTGATATTCCTTAGCATTCCTCTCGATCGAGAACAATTCCTCTCGATCGAAGACTTCTTTCCCTTTAATCACTCGATCGAGAAGAAGTAGCTCTCGATCGAGCAAATGGGCTCTCGATCGAATAGAAATAGTTCTCGATCGAGCACTTCTCAGCGCGTAATTCCTGCTTCGCGCACTGAATTTCAAACGGCTGCCATTTCTTCGTTACTTGGTCAAACAGGGTGATTCCGGTGGCATTGGAAATCTAAAAGGACAAACTTTCATCTCCAATTGGAATCACCTGAATATCTGTTGTAGAACCCGAGATATGGCTCTCCAAAGTAGGCACTAGCAATTTGAAGTTCTTCCTTTGCTCGCCTAGCTATCTTTCTTCTTTGCGCATCTCAAGATAGCTACATTCCCGCTCCAAATTCACTCTTCCTCCAAATGCATGCTAAAAGGACGGTAAAAGGCTTGATTTCACTACTTTTGGGTTCATTCCTGTAAATAAGACAAAACAAACCAAAGTAGCATATTCGGGGCATTTCGTAGCATAAAACCACGATAAAAGCATAGAAATACGTGCATAAAATAGGCTAATAAGGCTATATAAAATGCACGTATCAAATCTCCCCAAACCAAACCTTTACTCGTCCCCGAGTAAACTAAAATGCAACTAAAGGAACGGGAAAGATAACTCAGAGCTAGCTACAAATGCCCACTTAGGCCAATTTAATGCAAACAAACTAACACTTATAGCAAAGCAGTCAAACGCAAACGAGTTGTAAGATGTTTATAATAAAGCTGAATCGTCGACCTTGCAAGACCTTAAACAATGGACTCTCACGGGTCACTCTTCTCTCATGAAGCAAAGGGTGAACATATATATGTAAGAGAGAAGGAAAAATAGTCGCTCACCTAGACTACGACCCACATAAACATGCATGCAGCTAATATGATAGACAATTCTAGCTACCAAACATACATTCCAACCAAACAAGGTCCTGTCACAGCCGAGGGCTTACAAAAATATGGTAAAGTGAGGCAATGGGTAAGAAAAGGCAAAACATGTTATGGGAATGTGGAGGTATAGGTGATCAAGCTAGTACCTAAACAAACCATATGACAATATCCATTCTTACTCAATTATGAATTAAGCACATGCCCTTCATTTGGCACAAAACTCACCAAACCAAACTAGAAATACTCCTCAAAAGATATAGATAAAGCATAGGAGCGAAACCGTCAACCAAACAACATTTCTTTTTTTTTCAAATTTTCTTTTCTTTCTCTATTTTTTTTTCGGTTTCTTCTTTTCTGATTTTTTTCTTTTTTTTCATTTTTCAATTCCTTTTTTTTTTCTCTTTTTCACGTCTTTTTTCTCATCAACCTCCTTTTTTTCCTAAATTACCAACTCCAAATCAATATGATATGAGCCAAGATTTGATACAATAAACAGTATACCGCAGAACAATCTAAACTAGCTTGACAAGGCAGGCTAAATTTGGGATGTAGTTAAGGGTCAACAGGCAAATTTGGCTAATGTGGAGTTTATGGGTAAAAATGAAAGAAAGGGAAAATGTAAGCACCTCCCTGCAGGTGACACCAACCACTAACCCGAATGTATGCAGGCAAAAAGCAATTGAATTTCATATACATGCAAATTGATGATACATGTTATGCAAGGAGTAACTACTCACAATCCTACATGAAACTGGTCATAAATTACACCAGTTTATAAGGCTCTAAATCTTAGAAATTATAAGTAGGTTGCCAAAATCTCAGGTCAAGTCTATATGTTCAGCTAAATTAAACATTAACTCGTAGATTATGCAAAAGACAAAGCTAAAAGATAACAGTTTAATGCAAGGCTTAAGCAAAAAGACAGTTGCAGTGCAATTTCATCATTGAAATCTACCGTTCCGACTCAACCTATATGCAAAAATAAACGTGAAATTTTTTTGAATTTTATAAATTTTTCAATTTTTTTTGGAATTTTTGAATTTTTAACAAAAATAAACAACAATGCAAACTTAAATTAAACGTGATAACTGAAATGCAATGAAAACAAAATGCAGACACAGATATGGATGCTTTTTTTGGAATTTTTGAATTTTTAACAAAAATAAACAACAATGCAAACTTAAATTAAACGTGATAACTGAAATGCAATGAAAACAAAATGCAGACACAGATATGGATGCATAACCTCCCCAAACCAAACCGTACAATGCCCCCATTGTACCACAACATGGAAAGGAAATGCAAACTGAAGGGGAAAGAGAGTAAATGCGGAAAACTCACAAGATGCGCGAATACAGGGACCTCCCCAAACCGACCATGAACATGGGAGGTTGCTAAAGGCTCCGAAACATCGTCACAAGAAGCTATCCAAGCAATGGACGTCCAAAACAGCTCGATCGAGAGGAATAGTGGTCGATCGAGTAAATTAGCGGTCGATCGAGTAAAATTTTATTTTATTTTATTTTATTTTTTTTTTTATTTTTTTTTTTTTACTCGATCGAGTAAAAAGTTCCTCGATCGAGTGACTCGTCTTGCTGCAGCTTAAGGATTTTCTGCAAAGACGCAAATAAAACAGCCCGTAAAACTAACAAGCAAGCATACTGATTAAGTTTATGGTATAAAAACCATTTATTACAACTGAAATTAAATAAAAAGCAAAATAAAATCGTCGGGTTGCCTCCCCGGGTAGCGCTAGCTTCCCGATCAGTCCCAAACTCGACCTTCTTTTCTTCGAGCTCTCTAATTAATCACAATCAAAACAGCTCAAAGCGCGCAGCAACCTGTCAAATAGCTGCGCATGTGCTACACAACAGCATAAGTAGCACCAAAGTGGAATCAAGAAATAGGAAATGAAATTAAACAACCGTTTGAGTCTAACAAATTTCCTATGTGAGCTCCTAAATTTATCCACATAATGAAGGAGCGCGGGAGCAAATCACAATATATTAGGGTCTGATTGATTAACGGTTTTGAAATGACGAGGACGGTGAAAATTCGTTAAATTATGCGTCCACATATGAGAGGGTGTAGCATTAAAAGAAGGAGCACAAATTAAACGAGGCAATATCTTTGTTAAAACAAACAATAATGAAATTATCGCACTACCTCGGGTTGGTTGCTCTCAACGATGGAATTACTTGACAAAGGAATGCATTACCTCATCCGTGCTAGGAGCAATTACCGTCTCAGCTTCTTCATCAACCTCCTCGGTGGAATCCATCCCGTAAATCGCAGACTTCAAGTGTATCCGACTTTTTGTGAATAAGGGGGATTCACCGTAACCATCATCATCGTCAAAATCGTCATCCAAAGTGAACCCAAGTGACGAATCAAAGCTCCCCATGGCCAATTCAGTCGATCGAGCAGAATAATCACTCGATCGACCACTTTCCTCCCGCATTTCACTCGATCGAGTGGAGATATCACTCGATCGAGCACCTTCTCCTGGAAAATCACTCGATCGACCAGTATAAGTCACTCGATCGAGTGATTCCTCCTGTACAGGGCTGAAATCTTCGCGTAAGCTAGTGAAATATGATAGAAACTCATCGTCGGAGTCATAGAGGTCATCTTCAGCATCGGGCAACACGGTTTCCTCAGGGGAAAAACCGCTCTCAGCAAGGTATACCTCTTCTTCTTGCATCTCAGCTGCTAACTGAGCAATGTCAGTTTTGAGCTTAAGGAATCGAGCGTCCATATTTTTATTGCGCTCTTGCATTTGTGATACAAGCGTCACCATTGAATATGTCCACTCCGCGATCTCTTCTATCTCCATCTCAGCTGCTATCTGAGCAACTACAGACCCGAGCTTATCAACTCGCGAGGAGAATTGTCTATCATAATCTTGCTGAGCTTGCAATTGAGATGCAATTGTCTCCAATAAAGATTTCAGCTCCGCAAATTCTTCTTCTTGTATATCGGGAGGATCTTGTTGCGGTGGCCATTGATAGGGTGGATGTGGCGGCACAACTACAGCTACATTGTGCTCAGCAGCACCACATCCCCAAGATTTCTTCCCTTCCCAACTAGCAGGTTTCTCAGCTTGGGCTTCAAACTAAGCAATTAGTCGGGAGACAGATGTCATCTTGGCAAGAGGGATCGAAGGTACTCAAGCCTTCCCTTCGATAATCTCCCTCAGTAGCCTGTCTAATAAACCTGTAGGCCTATCAAAACAGCACTAAAGAAAAAGATAAGAACGGCCTCAAGGTACTTAGTCTTCCCTTGAGGCGAAAAGACAAACAAAATAAAACAGATAAAAAGCGTCGCCTCCCCGGCAACGGCGCCAAAATTTGATACTGTCGTTTTGTACCAAAAATAAATACCTAAGTTACTACTAACGAAGTCGGTAAGTAAGTAGGGTCGATCTCCACGGGAGGCTAAGTTGCTATCTATCTGTTTAATTCGGTCATCGGTGTCACGAAAATGGGGGTTGAATTGATTGTGAACTAACTAAACTACTAAAACTAGAGGCAAGAGAAGGGAATAAAGGAAATTAAAAATAAGAGAAAGGAAGTATGCTAGAGTCGGTCTACCGTGGCGCTATCGGATCTTATACTTATCGAGAATACTAAGGCGATTAGACTATTGATAAGAAGAGCTATGGTCGTCACCTTTCGGTCCTTAAACCGCCCTAGAGCGTAAACAGCTTAACTTTCGCCCTCACTGCAATACCCTATTGTAATTAAGCAAGCCTTCCCTTCCAATCTTTCGATCTAGGTCGGGGTTAACTAAATTTATGGTCTCCTGCATGCATTCATTCGATCGGATAACAATTAAATTGCCTAATACAATTCCTATCGCAAGACTAATCTATATAAGTCAATTAAAACATCGCTACCACGGCTTCCCTAATCCTAACATACTACGGAATTTAGCCAGACATGGAATAAGTAAGAACAAGAAATAAAGAAGAAGAAATAATAAACATTAAATTAAAGAGAGAAAAGGGAAGAAAGAATTACTGAAATTAAAAGATCCGGAAATTGAGAACAAAGTAACAGTAACAATGTATGTGAAATGACAAGAGAGAAAGGGAGAAGAGAAAAAAGAGAATACAAATGTCGTCCCCCCTTTCCTATTTATAAGAAAATAGGATTTATTAACCTAATTGCGGAAAATAAAGCTAAAAACCCAAGCCCGTCAAAGATTGTTGCTCGATCGAATGATATTCCTTAGCATTCCTCTCGATCGAGAACAATTCCTCTCGATCGAAGACTTCTTTCCCTTTAATCACTCAATCGAGAAGAAGTAGCTCTCGATCGAGCAAATGGGCTCTCGATCGAATAGAAATAGTTCTCGATCGAGCACTTCTCAGCGCGTAATTCCTGCTTCGCGCACGGAACTTCAAACGGCTGCCATTTCTTCGTTACTTGGTCAAACAGGGTGATTCCGGTGGCATTGGAAAGCTAAAAGGACAAACTTTCATCTCAAATTAGATTCACCTGAATATCTGTTGTAGAACCCGAGATATGGCTCTCCAAAGTAGGCACTAGTAATTTGAAGTTCTTCCTTTGCTCGCCTAGCTATCTTTCTTCTTTGCGCATCTCAAGATAGCTACATTCCCGCTCCAAATTCACTCTTCCTCCAAATGCATGCTAAAAGGACGGTAAAAGGCTTGATTTCACTACTTTTGGGTTCATTCCTGTAAATAAGACAAAACAAACCAAAGTAGCATATTCGGGGCATTTCGTAGCATAAAACCACGATAAAAGCATAGAAATACGTGCATAAAATAGGCTAATAAGGCTATATAAAATGCACGTATCAACGCACATTCATTATGTCTCAAGCGAGAGTAAGCGGATATACTTTCCCTCTCACGACAAGAAGAATAATTCCCCATGATGTCTCCAGCGAGAGTAAGCGGACGTACTGTCTCTCTCAAGACGTGAGGATTAGCATCTACCTAAGCAGATTTTCCCTCCAGCATCCTGCTACTTGCAATATTGTCCCGAAGATTATCCAAACAGTTTTCCCTCCAGCAGTTCCCAGCCGTGTCCTGCTACTCTCAATATTTCTTGTTTCCCCGCGGAGTTCGACGAGGGTGTCGTTCTCCAGAAGTTCCCAAACCCAAAGCCTTCTTTCTTAGGTTCATAAACCCGAAATTAGGAATTTTTTTAACTATAGGATCCCAATCCTTTTAAGCTCATAAGCCTTCAAGTTCCCCAAACCAATAGAGTTCCTATACCCAACCTTCGGTTTATCCCTTAAGTTGAACTTACTTTAGGCCTCTTTCCCGTCAATGCTTTCCTTTAGGGCCCCATACCCTAGCACAATCCTTATATATCCTTTAAGTCTTACCCTTAGCTCCCATGCTCAACCTTAGCTCCTACGCAACTCCGGAAGCATCTCGAGAAAGAAATCTCAGGTATGGTCTCTTCTTATGGCTGGCGAGCTTCCTTACGTAGTCTAATGGACTTTTAACGACCCTCCCCGGAAGTCGACAGACTCTAAAATGTTCCCGACGACAGGTCCTTGGTTCAGACCCCTTGAGCCGCCTCGCGTCGCCATAGTCGTCAGGTTGTAATCTTCGATTGACCTGATGGCTATACTTTGACTTTCGCCTTGTCCAAGCCTCAGTCAAAGTGGGGGCTCTGTAGATACCTCATTTCTGCACCTCTCGCAAACCACCCGGTGATGATTGGGCCGCATGTTTAATACGCGGAACGATTTGTGACAGTTCGTAAGATTATCGTCAAGTGATTGCTCAAATAATAATGTCTACCTCATGGTTGTCATCTACGTCCCGATACGGTCGTTTTGACAGTAATTAGAGTACATTCGGAGTCCGGGCCTAAAACCGTCTCCATTTTCTGATAACCGTTAAATCCCGAGTCAGAATGTTCTGGAATGTTCCAGATATTTCTATTCCATATTTCACAAACTTTATCTTTTAGCAAATAATATCCCGTAATATTCATATAAGATATTAAGGAAATCGAATTATTTCCGTCCTACCATAACTCAAACGCGGAAATCTTTCTTCAGCAGGAGGAAACCTCCTGGGAACAGACGCAGCAAGTGCTGCGCCTCTTCCAAGAGACGCAGTGGCTGCTGCGCCTCTTCCCAGGCCCTTTTCTGCATGTTTCTCGTATCTTTTTCATATCTTTCCGAGATTCACTTCCAAAGAGTCTCCGAAACCCTAATTCCTTCACGTGATTAGTATAAATAGGAGCCTTCGCTCCTCATATTTCTCACGCGAGTGTCCGCCCTTCTCTTCTCCCTTTGCATTCTAGACTTTGTTCTTACTTTTTGGCACCTACGTGCTTGAACTTTCGACCACGTAAGCTCAGATCTTTCTGAGTACCAGCCTCGTTTGCATGACCGACCAATTTGACCAACTACACATCAATCAACTTAATTAATTTAATCGTTTTCCTCTTACGAGGGCACTTTCTTTACATTCGCGTCGAGCATCACTAATCGATATCTTAGTTCATCTCGTTTCGTCAAACATGTAAGTCTGAGGGTGTATAATCCTTATTTATTTATTGTATTTACTTTTTGTAATCATCAATGTAAGATTTATGTCGAAAATATCATTAAAACCGATTTCTAAAACCGTGTTCAAAACCTCTTTTTACGGATTTCCAGAAGATGACCGTCGAGAAAGGACGCAGCAACTGCTGCGCCTCTTCGAAGGAGCGCAGTTCCTGCTGCGCCTCTTCGTGAGGCTGCCGCAGTTCCTGCTTCCTTTCTTCTTCCTTCGTCCTCTGTAATTCGTCGTGTTTATTTGTTTTCGTTTGTTCTTGTTAATTCTTTGATATAATCACATACTAATCTCACATGTATATCATTTATCATTCATTCACATGTTTAACTCGTCATTAAAACCCGACTTAAATCCCAAGTAATCTCATATTTGTGGGTTTTCGTCATTAAATTCAATCCGGGTTGTAGAAATTCGATTTCATCGATATTGAGTTTCTGGAATTCGACCTTTGATATATTCCCATCTGTTTATTCATCGTCACCATCATATATTCATTAATCCATTGTATTCGACCTAATTAATTTGTTTAGTTAATTTATATTTGTTAATTATTCATCCATGTTATTAATTCGTTTGCATCCGTCTCATCCGTGTTTTATTGTTTTCATGACCCATTAATCACATGTAAACAACCTATTAATCACTTTCATCCGAGTAAATAATTTAATCAATCATTAAATTTACCGAGTATTAACAACACGCAATTCCGGCTTCACAAAGAATTCGGTCGAGAACAGACGCGAAAGAATCGCTGCGCTATTCCAAGGGACGCAGCTCTCGCTGCTTTATTCGGTTGAATTACGTCCCGAACTCCGTTTTGCCTTGACCTAGTTTAATTAGGTTACGTATAATTAACTATTATTCGTATTATCGCCTAATTCCTGTTCGTTAATTCTTCTTTTATTCTTTTTCTTAAATTATCCGTTTTAAAGGTATTTTCGACATAAATCGCCTATTCCATTGTAATTATTGTAATTTTCATTATTGTAATTTTCTTTTATTGTATTTATCATATTTCTTGTATCATTTGTATGTTTTCACATGTAATTGAACATTAAATTCCTACTTCGACCCAATTGTATGCTAATTAATTGTCAACCGACTTAGTCTAATTCTCACATGCTAGGATTAAAACTTGGATGTTGCATTGCATGCATATAACCGACGATATATCGAGTATAAATGATGTCCCTAATCATTAGTAGAGGCCGCTATCGAGGCGGGCGGGATTAGGTGTTCGATCAAAAGAGCTTCCTAATACGTACCCTCACCCCTTACTCCAGATCTCCGTGAGCACCCGTGTTCATTGGCATCCGCGAGAGTCATTCTAGACATGGAATGCTAAGGGTAACGATTGCTTAGTGTTCATGTCTCTATTTTGTGTCTTGACATGACACGAGGTATTCGAACGGTTCCAATTTCCCATAAAAATTGGTGGCGACTCCATACAAAATGCAAACGCTTGTTTTCTCTTCTCTCCCAAGCGCCCCCGTGGGCCCCCCGCTGTCCACAAAAACAATACAACAAAAACAATACAACAAAAGCAATACAACAATCCAATCCAATCAAGCAATCTCCATCATAGCTCCACACACCTGACTACACACTAAAGTGTGTAGTCCTGCCAGAATACCCATCGCAACAAGTATTCCACACCGCCAGTGGAGGACCGCAGCCGTTCCCACCTAAGCCCCGCTCATCTCATCCGAGCGATAACCCAAGTTCCTAAATGTACACATCCCCTCTGTGGCGGGTTCCACAGAAGGCGAATCAAGGGCGTGAAGCCACTCCCGCAAGTGACTCCACTCAGCCGGGGACGCACCTCGCAAACCACAGACAATTATACAACCAACCACATTATACCACAATAATTACCAATTACCAAATCCGATAGGATATAAATCAACAACAATGATCAACCACCAACAATACAATGTAAACAATAACCCAGTAGGGAAACTCTACCTGGAATAACAACCACAAGATCGTCACAGCAGCTAATCAGAAATGTTCCTTTACAAATCCTCCTCCTTTAACACATATTCATATAATTATCACCTAAGCAACACAATACACCCAAAACCCCCAAATCTACCCAATTAGGGCTTTAAGCAAACTCAACGAAACATTATAAAAATTATACAAGAAGCTTACCCTTGACTCGACGATCTCAACGGCGTAAAGAACAAGACAATCCGACGATCCTAGCTCTTAGGATTTGTTAACAACGCGACGATTAACAACGCGACGAAAGAGAACTACGTAACTTCTTTTTCTTTTTTGAAAGGTTTTAGAAAGCAAAAGTGATTAAAAAGAATGACGAAAACCTTTTATACTAATCACGCGTTATTAACAAAACCCGGCTAAAATAACCCGTAAGACTCACTTACTCGATCGAGTAAGTCACTTACTCGATCGAGTGACCCTTACTTGATCGAGTGCCCAACATACTCGATCGAGTACCCATCAGGTAGCCTACTGTTTCGTATAAAAACATACTTACTCGACAAAGTAAGCCCCACTCGATAAAGTACCCATAGACATAGAAAACCGTAGTATTACAGTCTTTCCTCCTTAAAAAGAACTTCGTCCCCGAAATTCAACCCATACACAAAAACAAAACATACTATCTCAATTCTGACACAACAACATAACCAAAACCCAAAACAAAACTCCCAACCAAAACTCAGACCGACTCAAAACAACTAGTATCTTTTACCAAAACCATACCAAAACCTTATGCGATCACCTCCTACCCTCCTAAAAGAAACATGGTTACGTCCCCGTAACCACACATACCTGATCAAAAAGAGACGGATACCGCTCCCTCATAGCCTCTTCCGCCTCCCAAGTAGCTTCCTCAACCTCATGGTTAGACCAAAGAATCTTAAGCAACACTGTTTCCCCATGTCTAGTTTTCCGAACCTTGCGATCAAGAATCTGTTTTGGCACCTCAAGATAAGACAACAACTCATCCAACTCTATGTTTTCCACCTCTAACACATGTGAAGGATCGCTCACATACTTCCGTAAGTGAGACACATGAAACACATTATGCACCCTATCCAAAGCCGCTGGTAACGCTAACCGGTAAGCAACCTCACCCACACGATCCAAAATCTCATATGTTCCGATAAACTTCTGGCTCAGTTTCCCTTTCTTATCAAACCTCATAACCCCATGCATAGGAGGTACTTTTAAAAGAACCTTGTCTGATACCACTTTGTAACACCCCCATATTCCAAGTGCCTTTCAAAGACCACTTAAGGTATGAGAATGGTACCATCTCGGTTACCCGAGGCAATGTATATCAAATAGACAATAACGAAACATACTTTATTAAATATGTTTAAAGTGATACAAGTCCAAAAACCAAAACTGATAAAGTAAAATACAACTATTCCTTAAAACTGTCAAACCAACTAAATAAAAGAATGTTTATGACACAGCGGAAGACTTCTAGACATTTCCTGGCAACTCAACCCAGCTATCCCATGCACATCAACTCATACCTGCTCAATAACTACTCACCATCCCCGAATGGATCACCACTGTTTTCAAAACATTTAAACTGGGGTTAGTTACTGTTTACATAAAACAATACAACAAAAGCAATACAACAATCCAATCCAATCAACCAATCTCCATCATAGCTCCACACATCTGACTACACACTAAAGTGTGTAGTCCTGCCAGAATACCCATCGCAACAAGTATTCCACACCGCCAGTGGGGGACCGCAGCCGTTCCCACCTAAGCCCCGCTCATCTCATCCGAGCGATAACCCAAGTTCCTAAATGTGCACATCCCCTCTGTGGCGGGCTCCACAGAGGGAGAATCAAGGGCATGAAGCCACTCCCGCAAGTGACTCCACTCAGCCGAGGACGCACCTCGCAAACCACAGACAGTTATACAACCAACCATATTATACCACAACAGTTACCAATTACCAAATCCGATAGGATATAAATCAACACCAATGATCAACCAACAACAATACAATGTAAACAATAACCGAGTAGGGAAACCCTACCTGGAATAGCAACCACAAGAGCGTCACAGCAGCTAATCAGAAATGTTCCTCTACGAATCCTCCTCCTATAACACATATTCATATAATTATCACCTAATCAACACAATACACCCAAAACCCCCCAAATCTACTCAATTAGGGCTTTAAGCAAACTCAACGAAACATTATAAAAATTATACAAGAAGCTTACCCTTGACACGACGATCTCAACGGCGTAAAGAACAAGACAATCCGACGATAGTAGCCCTTAGGATTTGTTAACAACGCGACGAAAGAGAACTACGTAACTTCTTTTTCTTTTTTGAAAAGTTTTAGAAAGCAAAAGTGATTATTAAGAATGACGGAAATCTTTTATACTAATCACGTGTTATTTATAAAACCCGGCTAAAATAACCTGTAAGACTCACTTACTCGATCGAGTAAGTCACTTACTCGATCGAGTAAGTTACTTACTCGATCGAGTGACCCTTACTTGATCGAGAGACCAACATACTCGATCAAGTACCCATCAGGTAGCCTACTGTTTCGTATAAAAACATACTTACTTGACAGAGTAAGCCCCACTCGATAGAGTACCTTTAGACATAGAAAACCGTAGTATTACAGGTGCATCTCGCATTTCGACATGTTTCGCAGCATTGGATGCCTCCGCTTCACCCCTTCTCTTTGAAGAACCTTGCTTGCTAGACTTTTTAGGAGCAATGAAATATCTGAAATTTAAGACAAAAATTTCATCTTAAGATAAGCAAAAATTCATCCAATCAATCATAATAGAACAAACTAGTGAACTAATTCATCCTACAAACAATAATAGAACGCGATAAAACCAATTTCTAGCATAAGTAAGTGGCAAATCAAAAAAACCCCAAATTGAGTTACGGTTTGAGAAATTGGGATTAAATTGATTAGAATGGATGAAATCAAAGAGAAATGAGATAAAAACTTACTTGTTGATGATTAGTCATGTACAAACCTTGAATCTTGATGATGGAAATGGTGTATTGTTGTGATTTAAGGTGAAAAATGAAGAAGAAATGAAAGAAGATGGAGAAAGGAATACCGTCAGGTGAAGAACAGTGATAGAACACTTGAGCATAATTCCATTTTAGCCGTTGACTTTTCCTCCTCCGTATTACTTTACGCGTTGCTCCGTTTTTGAAAATTACAACCCTGAACGGTTTTTCTTGAGTGGGGAAGCGTGCCAACCTCCATAAAGCTTTCTTCCCATCTTCAATCACCTATAAATGACAAATCAAAATACCAACTAGTTTAGCAATTATTTCTAATTCTATGAAAACATTAAATTGTTCGGAAATTAAAAACAAAAACAAATAAAAACACGAGTTGCCTCCCGAGAAGCGCTGATTTTACGTCCCGCGTGACGTAAGAAGCTTGAATGAGTTAAGCTTCCATAGGTATAGGATTCACGGTGACTTCCTCTACAACTCCAACGATCACATTCTCATGATAGACCTTCAAACGATGGCCATTTGCATTGAATTTTTCTCCATTAGTGGTCATTACTTCAACAGAACCGAATTTGTTGACATTGGTTATGGTAAACGGACCGGATCACCTTGATCATAATTTTCCCGGAAATAGCTTGAAGCGGGAATTGAATAGTAACACCTTATCACCGATCTTGAATTATTTCTTTAAGATCTTCTTGTCATACCACCTTTTTGTCTTCTCCTTATAAAGACGGGAGCTCTCATAAGCTTGCAAGCGGAATTTATCAAGCTCAATGAGTTGCAACAACCATTTCTCTCCACTTAGCTTTGCATCTATATTTAGCTCCTTGACCGCCCAATATGCCTTATGCTCCATCTCAACCGGTAGATGGTAAGCTTTTCCATAGACCAACCTATATGGTGAGGTACCAATAAGAGTTTTAAATGCGGTTCGGTAGGCCCACAAGGTGTCATCTAGCTTCATGCTCCAATCTTTACTTGACTTGGAAACAACTTTCTCAATAATGGACTTGAGCTCACAGTTGGAAACCTCGACTTGGCCACTAGTTTGTGGATGATAAGCACAGCCTCTTCTATGGGAAACCTCATACTTTTCTAGCAACGCATCAAGTTGTTTCTTATCAAAGTGATTACCACGATCACTAATGACCGCTCTAGGCACACCAAATCTTGGAAATATGATCTTCTTGAATAAGTTAATCACGGCTCGGGCATTATTGTTGGTGGGAGTAGTAATTGCCTCTACCCATTTAGAGATATAATCAACGGCGACCAATATGTAACGATTACCTCTTGATGAAGGAAATGACCCTTGGTAATCGATACCCCACACATCAAATACCTCCACTTCAAGGATACCATTTAAGGGCAACTCGTGTCTTCTTGAAATTGAGCCCGTTCTTTGGCAAGCATCGCATGCCATCACAAAATTCTTGGCATCTTGGAACATGGAAGGCCAATAGAAGCCGGATTGCAACACCTTTGAAACGGTCTTGTATGGTCCATGATGACCACCATAAGGAGAAGAATGATATCCTTCTAGCACACCTTTCACATCCCATTGTGGGACACATCTCCAGAATAGCCTGTCGGAGAAATGTTTGAACAAATAAGGATCGTCCCAAAGAAAGAACTTGGCATCATGTAAGAACTTCTTCCTTTGTTGATATGAAAGGTCGGGTGGCAACTCCTTTCCAAATAGATAGTTAGCTATGTCGGCATACCAAGGTGTATTGGCTTCCAACATTATCAAAGCATCATCGGCGAAAGAATCATCAATAGGTATATCAATACCTCCGGCCATCATCATACTTTAATCGGGATAAGTGACCGGCAACAACATTTTCAGCCCCCTTCTTGTCTCGAATCTCAAGATCAAATTCTTGCAAGATCCATCTTATGAGCCTTGGCTTGGCCTCTTCTTTGGCTAGGAGATGCTTCAAAGCGGCATGATCGGTATGAACAATGACTTTGGAACCGATCAAGTAAGAGCGGAATTTGTATAAGGCATAGACAATGGAAAGTAGCTCTTTGCCCGTGGTGGCATAATTGATTTGAGCTGCATCCAAGGTTTTTCTAGCATAGTAGATAGCATGGAGCACCTTGTTTTTCCTTTGTCCTACCACGCACCTACCGCATAGTCACTTGCATCACACATGAGCTTGAATGGCAAGTTCCAATCCGGTGATTGGATGATAATTGCGGAGATCAAAGCCTTTTTTATCCTTTTAAAAGACTCAAGACAATAATTAGTAAACAAAAATGGAGCATCTTTTAAATGAAGCTCCGTAAGGGGTTTGGCAATCTTAGAAAAATCTTTGATAAAACGGCGGTAAAATCCCGCATGCCCTAAGAAACTCCTTACACTTTTAACATTTACCGGTGGGGGTAGTTGTTCAATAACTAGGACTTTAGCTCCGTCCAGTTCAATTCCTCTTTTGGACACAATGTGACCAAGTACCACTTCTTCATTCACCATGAAGTGGCACTTTTCCCAATTTAGCACCAAGTCAACCTCTTCACAACGCTTCAAAACTTTAGTCAAATTAGCCAAGCATGCATCGAATGAAGAACCATAAACGCCAAAATCATCCATAAACACCTCCATAATAGATTCAATGAAATCAGAAAAGATGCTTATCACGAAACGTTGGAACGTAGCGGGGGCATAACAAAGACCAAAGGGCATTCTACGGTAAGCATAGGTACCATAAGGACATGTAAATGTGGTCTTATCTTGGTCATCCGGGTGAATGGGTATTTGAAAGAACCCGGAATAACCATCTAAGTAGCAAAAGTACTTGTGATATGCCAACCTCTCCAACATTTGGTCAATAAAGGGTAAATGGGTAATGGTCTTTCTTGGTGGTCAAATTCAACCTCCTATAATCATTACACATGCACCACCCCATCACAATTCTAGTGAGAATGCGTTCATTTTTATCATTTTTTACTACGGTGGTTCCTCCTTTCTTAGGAACCACTTGTACCGGACTAACGCATTTGGAGTCGAAAATTGCATAAATGATTCCCGCATATAACAATTTAATGACCTCCTTTTTAACCACTTCTTGCATGTTAGGATTTAGTCGTCTTTGACCTTGGACACATGATTTATGATCTTCCCCAAGGTAAATTCTATGCATGCAAAATTCCGGGCTTATGCCTTTCAAATCATCAAGTTTATATCCAATGGCTTTCTTGTGAGTTTTCAAAACTTGAAGCAATGAAGTTAGTTGAATCTTACTCAAATGAGCACTAATAATGATCGGACACATATCCTCATCATCTAGAAAAGCATATTTCAAATTAGAGGGGAGGGGTTTAAGTTCGGGTTTTTGTACCTCAAGGTCTTGAGTAGAAACCAAACCTATAAATTGTGAGCTTTCCTCCAATGATAGCTCTTCTCCATCCAATTCCATCTCCAAAGCATCCACTTCTTCACTTCCAATCTCATCATCACCTGCAAATGATTCCAACAACAAGAGTGCCTCCAAGAGATCTTTAGCCAAAGATCGAGGTATAGAATCTTCTATGACAACATCAACAATATCCAAAATTTCAATATAATAACAAGACTCTTCATGGCACTATTCAAATTATATGTGACCTTATCGTCACCAACTTACAAAGTCAACTTACCATTCTTGACATCAATTACCGCACCCGCGGTGTGTAGATTGATTGGGATTTGTACGTCTTTGGCCATGTCAAGAACAATAAAATCAACCGGAATGATAAACATACCAACCTTCACCGGGAACATCCTCCAAAACTCCCAAAGAGCGTTTTATTGAACGGTCCGCCATTTGCAAAGTGACACTAGTATATTTTAAGACTCCCATGTTTAGCTTATCACAAATAGAATATAGCACTACACTCACACTAGCACCCAGATCACATAAAGCTTTATCAATTGTATAGGTGCCAATGGTGCATGGAATAGAAAAGCTATCGGGATCTTTTAACTTAGAAGGGGACTTATTTTGCAAAAGAGCACTACACGTGGAGGTGAATGCTATAGTTTCAACATCATCAAAAGTCCTCTTCTTAGTTGAAATATCTTTCATGAACTTTAGTGTAAGATGGAATTTGAGTAATTAACTTGGTAAAAGGAACGGTTACCTGCAAATTCTTCACTACTTCCATGAACTTACCGAATTGAGTTTTCTTTTGATGCTTGGCCAATCTATGAGGGAAAGGCACTTTGACCTTTTCCGGCACTTTAGCTTCAACATCTTTCTTTGGAGGAGCATCCTCCACATCTTTCACTTTCTCAACAATGATGGATTCATCCACTTTCTTGGGAATAGCTTCACCTTTCTTTGCATTAGGAGAAACCTCCATTTCAACAAGTACCTCCTTACTTTCTTTGGGCATAGGGGGCTTATCATATTTGGTACCACTTCTCAAGGTAGTAGTAATGACGGTATCATGTGGTTGCTCACCTTAGGGTGGTAGTTGGCCCATCTTCCTTTGAGAGCTAGAAGAAGCTAGTTGAGCCATTTGATTCTCTAGCATTTTGATTGCGGCATTGTGAGCTTGGTCACTCTTTTGCATTTGAGCCAACAATTCGGATTGTGTCTTAGCCATTTGCATCACCTAGGTTTCAAGTTTGCTCCTCCCTTGGTTATTTTGTTGGGAATTTGGAGGTGGACCTTGGGTTGGTTGGAAGTTTTGTTGAGGTGACCTTTGATTTTGATTTTAGCCTTGATTTTGATTCGGATAGCCCGGTGGATTGAACCTTTGTTGTGGGACAAAGCTATTTTGTTGTTGTGGCACAAAATTTTTTTGTGGTTGAGGATTTAGCACATTATTGATTTTGTAAGACAAATTCGGGTGGAACTTTGTGTTGGGATTGTAAGTATTTGAAAAAGTACCCGGTGGAAATGAACTCTGTCTAAAGCTTTGAAAAGTATTTACCTCTTCAATAGTGGCTTGACATAAGGCAGTGCAATGTCCTGCACCTACGCAACCTTCACAAACAACAATTTGGCTAGTAGTGGACATGGCATTGACTTTTTGAAGAGATGAGGCCTCGTTTTGAGTCTCCAATTTTTGTTGAAGCAAGGCAATTTGAGCCTTCAAAATGGATGTATCGGAAGCCTCCTCCTTAGTCTTTTGGGGTGTATTTCGGGAATTAACATATTGTGAATCATGAATCGTCATGGATATAATTGTGGCATGAGCAATATCGGTGTCAATTTGATCAAACCGCCCATTGTTGGCGGAATCAAGAACTCGTAGGGACTCGGCACAACATCCATTGTAGAATGTTATAGCGAGAAACCAAGGATCCAACCCATGATGTGGGCATTGTCTTTGCAACTCCTTGTATCTCTCCCAAGCTTCATAAAGGCTCTCTAGCCCTTGT
Source organism: Silene latifolia (assembly GCF_048544455.1). Lineage (NCBI taxonomy): Eukaryota > Viridiplantae > Streptophyta > Magnoliopsida > Caryophyllales > Caryophyllaceae > Silene > Silene latifolia. The sequence continues at coordinate 56,417,567 of NC_133530.1, read as the reverse complement.
TGACGGAACCCCATGATTTGGCTCTTCAAGGTTTGAGTTTTCTCCGGTGGAAAATAATTTTGGTAAAAAGAAAGAGCCAAAGTCTCCCAATTGGTGATCCCCATGGCGGTTCTATCAAGGCTATTGATCCATAGTTTAGCCTTGTCCTTCAATAAAAAAGGGAAAATTATCTCCCTTATTTGAGATTGTGTGACTCCCGTTTGCCTAATCATGGAGCAATAGTCACAAAAGTTTTGCACATGCAAATTGGGATCCTCCAAAGGACTTCCCCCAAATTGCCTCCTCTCCACAAGGCCAATGAAAGCCGGTTTGATCTCGAACTCCGCGGCTCCAATTTGGGTAGTAGTGATACTGATTGTAGGGTAAAGTCGTCACACCCTTATCAAAAGTAATTTATAAAACCCAATCAAAAAGTAGTATTTAATCGGGGTCGAACCACAAGGATGGCGGGGTGTATACTTAATCGGTTTAAGTCCTATTTTAGTCAAACAAGAATAAGGTTGGTTGATTATAAACTAAGATGCAAACAAGATAAATGACTAAACTAAATGAAATTCTTTTCTACTCAAATGAATAAAAACTAAGGTCTTTGGGTTCACTTGGGTAAGTCGGGGAATAGAAGATTGTTAACAAGAAATGGGTAATGATAAAGGTCTATGATTGATCCTAATTTCTTAGTCAATTAGAGCTAACCAACAAGCATTCACTTAGTAAGAAAAACTCGTCTCGACCATGCCATATAGGTCTTCCATTGGCTTTCGACCTAGGATAGACTAAACATGATAATGAAAGACTCAGACTTTCATTTAAGCAATCCATCAAACATTTCATGGGCATGGGAGTAAGGGTTTACAAACAAGCTTTCACTTAGTTTAAACAAACTCATCACAAACATGCATAAAGACTATCTAATAGCATAGGCACCAAGATGGATTAAACATGTCTAAGAAAGGCTCCAACTTTCATTAAAGTATCTCATTAAACACTTCTAAAACCACCCAATAGCATAATGCACCAAGATAAGTTAAACATGCTAATGAAAGACTCAAACTTTCGTTCAAACATTTCATTGAGCACTTCATATGCACAAGAGTAAGACCAATTAACTACCCAACTCAAAAGGTTAACAACCCAAATTCACCCCCTTTAATCACCCAAGATCCCCCATGACCTTAGATAAGACTACTCACCCATGATTATAGTGGAGAAATTAACAACAAAAGACAATAGCATATGAACAATGACAAACAACATGGTGACTTGAACAAAGAGTAATTAATGAAGATGAGAAATGTAAACAAATGAAAATAAGATGTAAATACGAGAGAAATTGTACCAACTAAGAGGAAAGTAACAAGCTTGGATAATAACGGAAGATGATTTTCTTCTTGTCTTCCAAATACAACCCAAATGACTAATTGTAAACTATTGAGAATTGAAGAACTTGGATAAACTATAGAGCAATTGCATTAATTTTGAGTAAAGATTACAACTTGAGTAGAGGAAAATTAAAGAGAGGAAATTAAAATCTAGGGTTCTAAAATATTCTATTCTAATGTGTCTAATATAATGTCTAGTCAAAATGAGAGAAGGAGCTTTATATAGCATTCTCTAATTACAAGTCTAATTAAACTAATAATAATAATAATCTAATCATAATAATAATTCTAATAATAATAATAATAACTAAAAGCATAATCAACCGACACAAACAAGACTTAAAACAAAACAAAAAGGGGAAAACACGGGTGAAACAAAGCAATCACGCATCGGGGGGCCTCTGCCTGTCAACCGGTTGCCGGCTAGGGCACCGGCAGCGAGTCAATTGAAGCAAGGAGCAGAAATGTGATGTGGTGTGGTGGGTGCCGGCATGTCGGCTGCCGGGGCACCGGTAGAGGAAACAATGGAGGGCGAGTTCAATCAAGAGAGGTGCTGCGTGCCGGTAAGTCAGCTGCCGGTGACCAGGCCGGCAGCGAAAACTTCACAAAAAGAAGCAAATTTGTAGTGTGTGTGGCTACCGGTGGGGGATCGGTTGCCGGTTGGCCGGCAAAGAGGAATCATGAATGAAATATGATGCGGGTTGGTGACGGAGTCGATGTCGGGCTGAATTGGTGCTGTTGTTGGTGTCGCCGTGGACAGAGGTGAGTGATGGTTGTGGAGCAGGGTAGTTTAGTGGTTCAAATGGGATGAAGTGACTGGAGCTCCGTTGTCTTGTCGGGTTTGGATTGAAGATGGGGATGGTACTGTGTGGTGATGCGAGTGAATGAAGGGGATGATGGATATGGGTTCGTGAAATGGAGCAGGGGAGTAATTTGATGGTGGTGTCGAGTTTTCTGTGAAGGGGATGTGATCGGGCTATGGTAATTGATGGAATATGATGATGATGATGATGATGATGATGATGATGATGATGATGATGATGATAGTGTGAATATTGCAGGGGAGCAGTCGGGTTGAGCTAGTGGTGATCGCTGTTGTGCTTGTTTTGTCAAAGTCAACCTTTGACATTTGCTTTGGTTTTCATTTAATTCACGCTTTGCTCTTTGACCCGTCTCAACCCGATTTGCTCACCAATTTTCGTCTCATTGTTCCTCTAGCTCGAATCTCCTCTTTATTATTCCGCCTCACCTATAAATTATAATTAAATAAAACAAAAGTAATATTAATATTATTAAATTCCGATTAATTATTAAATCTAATTAATACGGCTAATTACTATAAATTAGTTAATAAATGAGTTTTTTAACCATTTAAGCACGCAAAATCGAGTCGAAATATAAGATAAAAGTATGAGAAAAATGACGCTAAATTACTACTTATCAGATACCCCTTGGAAGCATAGCCGCGGTGGGCTTGGAATGATCGGAAAGTTTCACCATCTTTTTTATTGGAGATGGTGGTGACGGTGGAGATGATGAACTAGAGCCTTCTTCCTCGTCACGGATTGGATAATTGGTACGAATGCGACCTAAATCGCCGGGACTAGAAGATTTGGCAAGCTCCTTGAAATAATTGAGTCGGCTACGGAAAGTTTTCTCGGGCTCCGGATCAAAGGGAATCAATTCTTCGGTACGAGAGGACCTAGGCATAAGACAACAATCTTCAAGAAACTTGTAAGTAACGGTCTCAAGGAACAAGTGTTCCTTAAGACAAAAGAAAATAAGATAGAAATAAACAATTCAAAATGCAACAAAACCGTGCTCCCCGGCAACAACGCCATAATTTGATAGGCTATCGCACACCTAACAAATATACTCTAAACTCGGCTAACAAATTAATGTAGTAAAGTAGGGGTCGAACACAAGGAGACGGAATTGCGTAGTGGATTGTTATGAGTTGAATTCTATCTAGGTCGGTTCGATTGTTTGTTTGGTTTGGTTTGATAAACTTGTAAATAAAATGATGTAAATTAAATATGATAAAAGAGTCTAGGGGAGTCGGGTTATACATGCAAATATATAGATGCTCATGCTAAACTAGAAATAGATAATATTGTCAATTGTTTAGGTATTATGACAGCCACCTCTCGGCCTTATTGTCGACCATAGAACGGGTCCTAATGAGCTCTCGCTATGGCTAGGTCGGTCTACTAACACATGCTTAGTCTAATTTATTTTCGTGTCTCTCGACCTATAAAAGTGAATTAACAAATTAATCAAAGATAGTGATCAATTACCAAAGATTAGCAAAGAAACAAGCATGTGATAGAAATTTATCAAACAATATTATATCATTCTAATTTAACATTTACAAATATTATTCATGCATGGCTTCCCTATTCCCTAGACAAAAAAAAAGACTACTCACTCATTTTAGAAATTGAACTAATGATATGTGAATTAATAAACATGATGATAATAGAATTTATAGCTAAATGGAAATATAAGAATTATAAATATGCTAAATAATGATAACATATGAATTAGTGGAACTACTATGATAGAATGTAAAAATGAAATGCTATGAGATATGATGATAATAACTTGATTATGAAATGTAACAAAGTAATATGAGATTGCTAATAACTAAAATGTAAACCACGAAATAACGATAATGAAGAATGAATCAACGAAATAAACAAGAAATGAAATTACCATAATAAGAAAATTTGGAACTTGAACAAGAAGAACTCAAATAACAAACCCAAATAACTTGAATGGAAAGATTGTATTATTAAGAACAAATGCTTAATGTAAATTATTTATAACAAAGAAAAGCTTAAAGAAATGTAAACTAATCTGAAAACTAAAGTATTGTGTGCTTAAGAGTGTATGAAAGATGATAAAAGATCTCCCCTATGACGGACTAAGCACCCTTTATATAGTGATAAAGGGTGAAACGTAAAATTAAATGGGGAAGGTAACCCCTGTTGGAATATGTGTCCTCCGACAATAATGCGATCACAACTGTCGATCATGATGATCACATGTTTATATCTCATTTTAAGAATACATGTGGGATGTAATATTTTACAGTCAACTGGTCCACACATATCGGTAATGATTGGCTGACTAGAGTTTGACATTACTGTCGTGCGACGGTGGTGATCAGTTGATCCCCTTAGGTCATACCTATAGGGAAATACTCTTAATTGATTATTTAATTAATCGTATGCCGATACGAGTTAATTAAATTGCTTAAAATTGACGGATGATCTTGTGAGTAAAGATAACGTGTCTTATTGTAATTCGATTAAATTAGATACGGTCTAAGTAATCGAATTGTTTTATTACTTGGATAAAATTATTGTTTACGAAACAATTGAAATTGAAATTGAATGAATAATTTATTATAAATACAAGACGTTGTGATTTATAATTGATAAACCGTTTTGGTACAAGTAATTACGAATTACTAGTCGATATTGTATATGACATATTTTATGAGTATGTTGATTTTTAATATGTTAAAAATACATTACAATTTCACATGTCAAGTAACATGTCACATATGTCACAATTGACAAATGACAAAATAAAATGGACCTCCCATTTTATATATGTGCCGAAAATTGGAGGGAGTTTAAGGTTTATATTGTGTTTTTTATTTTAAGTGGAAAACACAATGATTAAACCTTACTTGTAGCCATGCAAACCTAGTTGATCTTGAGAAGAACACAAGCTCATGCATTGGCCCCTTTATTCCCCCTCCCCACCGGTTTTTCTAGCTAGAAAGGCCAATGGTTTTTTCTATCATTATTCACTCTTTCATAATATAATTTCTAGTGTAAGAAATTATCATTCTCTCTACAACTTATGAAACATTTTTAGAGAAAGAAAAACCTCACAAATCTCTCCTCTCTTGGCCGAAATTACAAGAGAACAAATTAATATTTTGTGTCAAATTTTAAGTAAGACTTATATTGTTACTCGATCATAATAATATTAGTTATTAAGGGTTTTTCTTTGGGTATATACTTTTGGGAGAGGTTCTAATTTGGACCTTTGTTCATCCATAATAAGAAAGCTCAAGAACTAATAAATAGGTGAATTTGTTGGTGCCCTTTTGATCCGAAATCCCAAAGTAAGATTGACGATTTCTTCTCTTATCTTGTTTTTAGTTTGCATGCATAAGATCTTGTATTTATTTTATGACCAAATAAATTGTTTCATATATGAACATGTAAATTAATGAGATTAATGAATCTAACAAGCGGTATCATGAGCCTTAGGTTGTTTGCATGCAAATCGGTTTATAGTTTTTCCGAGTTATAAGATTAACATACAAAACTAATTAATTTGGATTTATGAAGATAAACCTAAAAATATATTTGAATGTTAAAAGTTTATGATCCTAAGTGATTTTTAGGACATTTTGGTTTATTTATGGATTTTATTGTTCATTTTATATATTATTGGCATTAAAATGTGATTTTTATGATAAAAATGTCATTTTTGACGAAAAATAGCTAAACTTCGATTTTTTTAGTGGTTTTTGGATATGTTTTCTCACATATTATTTACTGATCGCCTGTAAATTTTGGTGTTAAAATAAGTTGTTTTGCTCGAAATATGAATTTTATAAGTTAAAATCGTATTTAAATGGGTAAATAGGTTAATATGATTTATATTTCGAATCTGGTCATGGAAATTTAGTATGTTGTCACATGTAATTTTACAAGATGTGTGTAAAATATTTGGCTATAATGAAGTCTTTTTGCATGATTTATGAATTTTTGATGAAAAACCACATAAATAGTGACTATAATTAGCAATAATGCTAAAACATACTTCATGACTAAAGGAAAAACGTCACATGTTACTTTTTATCATATATTTCAGATCTAAAAGTGAAAAGTTGATGAAAATAATTTTTCTCATATTTTATGGTCATATTTGTTAAAACCGATAAACCGCAACATTGTTTTTCTCGATAAATTTTCGAAATTTTTAACCTAAGTTTTGAATATTATGAGTGTCATGGTATTTTTCCAGAATGTTCATGAGTTTAAATTTCAAATTTCGAAATTATTTGAAATTTTTATAATTTAATTTGAAGTTTATAGCATAATTTTGTATTTTTGGGTCCATTTATGAACAATATTAAGAAATCAAGTTTAATTATTGTCAAAATGTTAATGGAGAATAATTTTTGAGTCCTAAGATGGTTAGGGTAATTAACTTGTACATAAATATGAATTTATGTAATTATTGTGATTTTAACAAGTTATAATCACGCAAATCCATGAAAACCGATAAATATACGATATTGGCTCTTTAAAGGCGATTTAGCATAAAATCTAGCATGTTCATACATATTATAATGCTGCATTTTATTTATGATTGTCATATTTTAATTTTATATAATTTTTGAATTATGTAATTTTACTTAGTATGGCCTTAGTTTTAATTGATATTACACGAAATGTATGGGAATATCGACTCGGTTGTAATTATTGTGATCTCGTATCACCGTTTTATAATATTAATAGATTTATTTTAATTACAAATGTATAATAGGAAATTATGTAATTCATTTTGTAATTTAATTATTCCGGAGTTCCTTGAAGACGGTGCCATTCGAGAAGGCGATCCATCAAAGAAAGTGTTGCCTTGAAATGCGTGCCAAGACCGAAGTTCAAGGGACCAAAGGAGTTGGTTTCCGAATTATTAATAGTTTATTAGATTTACTTTTTTAGGAAGGCCATACTAAGATATTATTTTTATGCTTTGCATTTTATTTATATGTTGCATGCATCGCTAAATCGCCATAACTAAACATGCATTTTAAATCGAGTTTATCGACCGTGTCAATTACAATTATCGTAGTTCACCGCTTTAGTTCACTTAAAACGTGATAGATAATAAATTGACATGACCTCTCGCTAAAATAAACAATTGAGACTTAGCCTTACCAAAAAGTAAAAACCATGAAAACCTATTTCGTGAGGGAGTGCGCTCGGCCACACCGGGGTACAAACCTTGTTACGTAGGGGAAGTGGTTGATAAATGTCTATCCACCGAATTCATGTTTATAAGGGATGAATCGGCTACACCGTGCCCAAGTTGATGTGGATTTGGATCATGGACACATTTATTCGAAATTTGGGTTGAACTCAACAAAAGTATTCTCGACCATAGCCGGATGTGTTTTGGGCTAAAGATAAATATTAATGTAATTTTATCGACCAAGAGTTCTAAAAGTAGAATCGATTAAAGAGTTAATCCACCGAGTTATATTGATAAGGGATGAATCGCCTACACCGTGCCCAAGTTAATATGAATTTGGGTCTTGGAATCATTTATCAAGTTGGGTAGAGGTCACTAGATAAATGCAATAAAACTTGTTTAAATTAAAATTTACGAGTATTATTATTATTTTGAAAACGACAACTGTTTTATTCCTTCTATTTTGTTTTGTAGACCACTTTTATTTCTCATAACAAATGGCCGCTCCAAACACCAACGCCACCACTCTCACTAATGTTTCATGGCTCCGATCCTTCATGGATCGTTGTAAACTTGAAAAGAATGGGTCAAATTTCTCCGATTGGGATGCCCAACTCAAATTAGCCGCTCAAGGTGACGACAAGCTTCGTTACCTCATTGAGGCCTCTCCACCCGAACCTAATGCTAGGTCGAGTGCCGCCACTAGGGAAGCATATGAGGCTTACCACAAAGAGTCCACCGCTATGAAAAATGTGTTGATTTTTGCTATGGAGGCGGATCTCCAAAGGAGAGCCTTTAAAATGGGCACCGCTTATGAAATCTATTCCAAACTTGTGACAATGTTCTCACAAGCACCAAGGATCGTCCAATATGAGGCGGCCTCGTCATTCTTTCATCTCGATTTCAAGGAGGGCCAAAAGGTTAGCCCTCACGTGCTCAAATTGTTGGAGCTAGTCGAGACATTGAAAATTCAAAAGGTTGAAATCCCCAAGGAGCTCATTGTTGATAGAATTCTTCACTCCTTATCCAAAGTCAAAGCATATGTACAATTCCGGGTGAATTTCAATATGCAAGACAAGGACGTGTCTCTTGAAGAGTTGCACAAATTACTTGTGCAAGCCGAAAGAGACATGGGGCTAAATGTTAACCCACCTAAGGATATGCTTAATATAAGCACTAAGAGCAAGGGGAAGTTCAAGAAGAATGGGAAAAAGGGTAAGAGGCAAGCTCCCATGTCCACCAAGGTTAAGACTTTTGAAGCTAGCACTTACAAAACCAAGAAGGGTCCTCTTGATAAATGCCATTATTGTAATGGTGTTGGACATTGGAAGAGGAATTGTTCCAAGTATCTTGGTGACATCAAAGCTGGAAAGATCACTCCAGTAGGTAAATGACTATCCTTTCTTTTATGTTTCTAATTCAACTATGGTATTTTGATACAAAGTTGTGATAATGTATCCCTTTTTATTGTAAATAGGGCCTCCTCCAAGCAAAGACAAGGGAAAGGAGAAGCAAGCTTGAGAAATCATGAAGGAGCTAGGAGTAGCTACCAATGAAGCTTGGCTTTTATTATTGTCTTTATTTTAATGTTATGAATTTTAGAACTATTTTGATTTCCGTGTTTGACATGGAAATGGTTGATCCTTTCTAAACAATGGTTGTATTTTGGATTATGGTGGCTTGGCTTGCAACCCAAGTCACCCCTTTTATCATATTTGTTTGTTCCAAAAAAATTCGTCTTTATATGCTTGAACATAGAAACATATGATCATCTACATAAAGTGATCCAATAGACAATTATAATGATAGGATTCATTATATGTCCACAAGCTTGAGGCTTGTGTATGATCAATTATAAAGTGATGTTGAGTTGATGAACTCTCCTAAAGGAATGTCAATTACCAAGTACACTCATCAAATCTAAAATCTATTAGTCAATCTATGAGATAATCCTCCTTCTACTTCAAAATCATTATTTGTGTCTCATAAGCTATCTTTGAATATCTAGTGTATTTATTCTAAAGATAGAGTGGGAGAAAAATGAAGACACAAAGAATACAAAGAATAATTTGTATGCTTGAGTAAATGAGATCTACGAAAGGAAAAATGATTTGTATACCAAATTAGATAGTATACATGAATAGATGAGATCTATGGTCTCGAATAGATGAGATCTACATGACAAAAGAGACCAAGTGAAGTAATCAAAAGAATATGTTCTTAAGATAACTACACGAGGAGACCAAAAGAAAGTTTTTAAAAGAAAATGACTAAGATTTTGCTAGTTTATGACCTAGATATAAATAGAGTTTCAATATTGATATTTACTTAAGAGCCTAAATGAAACTAAGCTGCATCCTTGAGTATAAATGAGATTTATGATTAAAAGTCGCAAAGAAAGATATGCCGATATCTACAAAAGCTAAGTTAATTGTTAACCACGCTAGTGTCATTACTTAACCTCATTATGAAAATGAAATGGTTATACCTCCTTCCAAAAAGGGTATTTTGAGAAGGACGTGTATTAAATGAGATTTCACTTTTAAATAATGACATTGCTACGCATCATTATAAAAATGAATGAGTTAGAGATTAAAATCTCTTTCCATAAGTTTAAGAATGAAACCTTTTCAAAATAGGTATTTTGAAAAGATATGTTGGGAACATATATGGTTTTATCTTAATAACTTGGCAAAGCAAAATGTATTTCAATTCTTGAAATGTTTCGATTGAGTAGTCAAATACGAAACATGTGGAATTGAGTGGGAGTTTGAAATTATCATGTGAAGACATGAAATTTAGTGGGAGCAATCATCTTGTAAAATTTATAACTCATTACTCATTGGGAATGACGAGCTAGTACTATCCTTCACAAAGAAGTATTTGAGTTTTCAATTCTGGATGAAAATGGACTAAGATGAATCCAATCACATCATGGGATGTTGGATAGGCATTGAGATATGCACATCAAATCAACAATAAATATAGGTTATTCATTTCAATGAAAATGGAATTACCATAAGCAGTCATGGTCATTCATTGAACCGAAGAATGGTTGATCACGTGATTAAAGATTACTAATGTTTCCGCCATTAGAATAATCATGCACATGTCCAATAATGAATCATATGCTTAAGAGCATGATGAGTCATTGGTAAGCCATTGAAGAATCGTCATGAATTCTCGAGGAGAACTAATGAGCTATTCTAGTGTTTGATAGAACACTCTGTTATGTGACAAGAAGTTGCACATATTGAAGTTTCGAAAAAGCGTAAGGATTTATGAAAATCCTAAGCTATTTAAGCTAAAAGGAGAAATAAGAAGTTTGAAAAGATACTTGGTTATAGTAAGAAGTTACTCAAAACTAGTATTTTCAAATTTGCTAGGACTTAGGAGAAGTGCTAGGCTAATCATCTTGACAATTGTTGCAAGATCCTACAAAACATATACCTGGTACATTATGAGTTGGAAGAACACTTGACTAGTGCAAGTCATGTCGTCCACTATAATTCATTTGTTATGTGATAAACAACAAAAGGGTTCTCTCAAAGTAAAGAACCTAAACCTAGTTTGGGAAACTAGATATGTACTTGGTGAGATTCATGCTATGTAAGACAAACATGAAAATAAAGGAAAATCCAATTCAAGAGTTTGAACACATGGACACATGGTGTGTTAAACACATGTAGCGAGTAACTAGTGTTTACACACTTACAATGTACATCACAAGGTTGTAATATGGTATTGACTACCCGAATGTGATGTCCACAATTATCGTTTGAGTTATTATTAACTCACCTTATACTTTGTTACATCCAAACGGGTTATAGAGACAATTGAACCCCGTTAAAGGGAACATGGATTAGCATTGTATTCGCCCATAGTCACTTACATGAGGTGACGTCTCGAAGTGACTAGAGTGTGATGCGATTGATGGCAAGTTCAAGTGTCATGGAGTCATGTGAGATGACTGGTCGATCACATAGGCAGACTGTTAGGAACACTTTGTCGGGCTTATGACCGCTTATAGAGTTCTGGCAAATTTATATAGCCTGGTCGTGGCGAGAGCTACTATAGTATTCTAATGAGTCAATTCTTTTGACTAAAGATTGATCACCTAAGGTGGCACAGTTTCAGATTAACTTTGATTTATGTTACTATGACCTTCGTAAATGGGGTCAAATGGGCATATTTTGGGTTATGATGGTTGTGGTTAGTCGAAGGGAATAGTGCGATAGGAATTGTCCACCCCTTGTCAGGGTTATAACAATATCTCAGGGCCACTCGAGGAGTAATGAACTGGAAATGCGTGGCCACGCTCGGAAGGTATCTATGGTAGATAATTCCGGTCAATCAGTTATTCTCCAGATCGAGGAAACCACTCTCGATATGATCACTTGCAAGTACGACCTGAAAGACACCTTGCATTAAGTGGGAGATAGTAATAGGACAAGAGAATTGATGACGCACACTTGTCGAGGACAAGTGGGAGATTGTTGGAATATGTGTTAGGTTCATATACCTATTATTAGACTCCTCTAATAATGAACTAATTAACTTGTTAATTATTTGTTCTTTAGATCTAGTGCATGCATAACAAAATAAAAGATTTATAAGAAAAACAATGTCCCTTATATTGGTAGTAGGTTCGAAAATATGGGCACAAGTAAGGTCACCTTCCTTCACTTGTTCTTGAGCTAAATATGATGGATGATCCTCCTAAGACTCCAAGTATAGAAGACACTGCAATAAGTTGCACCCAAGATTAATCCCAAAAATTCCTACTAATATTAACTAAATATATAGTAGATACCCTTAATAATACTAATATTTCTAGTATTACTACCTCTAGTAATAGATGATAAGTATTAATATTTTTAGAGAGTTTTATGACTTTGCATGTGAGGAAACATGAAGCAAAATGAGAAAAAACCAATAGTGCAAAAATGAGCAACAAATGCTCATATATAGAGCACCAAAACCGGTGGCTCTCATGCAAAAGGGAGAATATTTTCTTTTTGTTTTTGCTCTTTTGTTTAGTATAGGTAGTGTAGTGTAAGAGTAGGTATGATTAAAGCTTGTTTGTTGTGTCACAATCACACTTTAATCAAAACAAACAAAAGACAAAACAGCATCTTTTGCTCTTTCATTTGGCCGAAATAATGGAGCCATTTTGGTCCATTTTTCCCTTTTGTCATTTGTCCCACAAATGCTTATAAGTCATATGTTTAACTATCTTACATAATTAATTATTAATGTAACTATTTAACACTTAAATATCACAATTAATAATATAATATACACTCCACTTTTTGAGTAGTATACTACCATTATATCAACATATAATGGGGCTTATAATTATTAGTTAGTTAAAATCACAACTTCTTGTAACTTTAAATAACTAATTACCTCTACCTCAAAACTTATATATATATCCTCAAGTAATTTAGCAATTTAACACTTAAATACTAAATTAAATCTTATTTAATCACATTACAATAAGACGCAAAATTAACACTCCCATTATTAAGGAATTAATTAATCTGTATCACATACAATTAATTAAATATCTATTTGGGCCTCATCCTATAGGTGTGACCTAAAGGGATCAACTGACCACCACCGTCACACGACAGTAATGTCAAACTCTAGTTAGCCAATCATTACCGATTAATGACGGTCAGTCGCCTATATAAAGAATCATCCCTCACGTATTCTTAGTATGAGATTTAATAATGATATTTAAATCATGTGATCGCACTATTGTTGAGGACACATTTCCCAACAATCTCCCACTTGTTCGAGACAAGTGTGCGTCACCAATTCTCTTGTCCTATTACAATCTCCCACTCAATGCAAGGTGTCCTGCAGGTCGTACTTACATTTGATCATATCTTGAGTGGTTTTCTCGATCTAGAGATTAACTGTCTAACCGGAATTATCTATCATAGATGCCTTCCGAGCGTGGCCACGCATTTCCAGTTAACTGCTCCTCGAGTGGCCTTGAGATTTCAAACAACCCTGACAAGGGGTGGACAATTCCTATCGCCCTATTCCCTTCGTTCAGCCACAGTCCATCATAACCCAAAATATACCCAGTTTGACCTCATTTACGAAATCGTAGAGTATAAATCAAAGCTAATCAGAAGTTGTGCCAACTTGGGCGAATAGTCTCTAGTCAAAAGAATTGACTCATAAGAATACTATAGTAGCTCTTTCCACGACCAGGCTTTATGAATTACCAGAACTCTATAAGCGGTCACTGCCCGACAGAGTGTCCCATACAGTCTGCCTATGTGATCGACTAGTCATCCCATATGACTCTATGGCACTTGAACTTGCCATCAATCGCATCACACTCTAGTCACTTCGAGACGTCACCTCATATAAGTAACTAGGGGCGAATACCATGTTAATCCAGTTCACTTTAATGGGGTTCAATTTGTCTCCACAACCCATTTGGATAGAACAAGGTTATAAATAAACGAGTTTGTATAAATAAACTCAAACCACAAATACGATTATCATATATGAACCAAAAACTCAGATTTTTCATTTCATATCTTATAATCTAATACAAATTTGGCATACGCCTTAGACCCGTGGATACAACATGATGGTCATGCTTTGTTTGCGATAAAGGTTTGGTCAAAGGATCAGCTATGTTGTCATCCGTTCCAACCTTACAAATCGCTACTTCCTTTCTTTCAACGAAATCCCTAATTACATGGAATTTGCTAAGTACGTGTCTAGACTTATTGCTAGACTTGGGTTCTTTAGCTTGAAAGATCGCCCCACTATTGTCACAGAAGATCGTGATGGGATCTTTGGCGGTGGAAACTACCTTTAGCCCTTCCATGAATTGCCTAATCCACACGGCTTCCTTGGCAGCTTCTGATGCTGCAACGTACTCAGCCTCCGTAGTAGAATCCGCAATCACAGCTTCTTTGAAGCTTCTCCGGCTTATGGCACCACCATTGAGCATGTATACAAATCCAGCCTGGGATTTCATATCATCTCTATCTGTTTGAAAACTCGAGTCTGTGTAACCCTTAACACATAACTCGGAGTCGCCTCCAAACACTAAGATAGAATCCTTAGTCCTTCGCAAGTACTTAAGGATATTCTTCACAGCTATCCAGTGACTCTCACCTGGATTATCTTGATATCTACTAGTCATGCTTAAAGCATACGAGACATCTGGACGAGTGCATATCATGGCATACATGATTGATCCAACAGCGGAAGCATAAGGAATCAACTTCATGCGTTCAACATCTTCAGGTTTGGAAGGAGATTGAGACTTGCTCAAAATGATTCCACTACCCATAGGAATTAAGCCTCTCTTGGACTTTTCCATGCTGAGACATCGAAGAATCTTTTCAATATAAGATTCTTGACTCAATGCCAATATCCTTTTGGGTCTATCTCTATAGATCCGGATACCTAGTATGCGTTGTGCTTCTCCTAAATCCTTCATTTGGAAATAATTTCCCAAATACTCCTTGACGGAGGTTAAATTAACATTGGAATATCATTTCCAATAAGTAGTATGTCATCCACATACAATATTAGGAACACAACATTGCTCCCACTGAACTTCATGTATAAACATGGTTCCTCAACACTTCGAGTAAAACCATTTTCTCTTATAACATGATTGAATCGATGATTCCAGCTTCTAGATGCCTGCTTAAGACCATAAATGGATCTCTTAAGCTTGCATACCATGTTAGGATTTTTCAGATCTACAAAACCTTCAGGTTGTATCATGTACACCTCCTCTTCTAAATGCCCATTTAGAAAAGCGGCCTTTACATCTGTTCCGGGTGTAATTCTGAAGCAGTTATTTGTTACCACTCGTGGCTTGTAGAATGACGTCTTTGATTGAATCCTCCTTTCGGTCTCTCCTGAAACAATGAACAAACTGAGAGCTCGGCTTTGGCCGAGCGTACTCACTCCGACGCTCAAGTCAGTGAACTTAAAGAGATAAGTTGTGTGTTACTTGGCGAAGTATATATTGTAGAGAGATAAGGAAGATATTACCAGATTATGAGGTGTTTAGGTTATATTTCGGATACTTTCCTCAATGAGGGTTGAGGAGTATTTATAGACTTTCACCTTTTGTCACGTAGTGGCCAAGTGGCCAAGTGGATAGCAGGTGGAAAGACTGATCTACCCTCGGCCGAGGGACCCATGGCAGGCCGGCGGGCCCTGTTGACTCCACGCCGAGGGGTCTTGGATATGAGTACGCGGATATGTGTCCCGGCTGGCTAGTTGTCCTAGCCGGGACCCAAGTGACAGGCCGACAGGCTGCGTCAGCTAGGCTGTCCAAGGTGTTGACTTTGCTTTGGATATCTTTGACCTTGCTCAATATGTTGACTCGGTCAGCGAGTGCAGAATATGCCCCATCAACATCCATTTGCCATATTTCATAGTCATGAAATGCGGCAATCTCTAACAATATCCGAATGGATCTTAGCATGGCTACAGGAGCAAAGGTTTCATCATAGTGAAGACCCTGAACTTTGGTAAAACCCTTTGCAACAAGCCTAGCCTTGTAGACATCATCATGTCCTTCTATGCCATTCTTTATTTTGAATATCCATTTGCATTGAAGAGGTCTCACTCCTTCAGGCAAATCCACCAAGTTCCAAACTTGATTTTCATGCATAGAACTAATTTCGGATTCCATGGCTTGAAGCCATAAAGCTGAATTAGGACTAGAGATTGCAGCTTTGTAGGTAGCGGGTTCGTCGCTTTCTAGAAGCAACACATCAAGACTCCCATCCTCTTCGATAAGTCCCACGTACCTATCAAGATGGCGAATTTCTCGACCCGACCTCCTCAATTGAGGAACAACTTCCGAATTAGATGACGAAGGAACGTCTTCACGTGCTTCTCCATTTGTCTCTATTTCGGTTTGTGTCTCTTGAACTTCATTAAGTTCAAAATTTCTCCCACTCTGTCTCTTAGAAATAAACTCACTTTCTAAGAAGACAGCCTCATTAGACACAAACACTTTGTTCTCTTGAGGTTTGTAGAAGTAGTAGCCTCGGGAGGTGGTAAGGTAACTTACAAAGATGCACGTTTCAGATCGGGGGGCTAGCTTGTTGTCGGTCTTTAATTTGACGTAAGCATCATGATAAGTCATAATTATATACATATTTATGCCTCCCCTTAATTACTTTTGATATGGTTTTCGTGCTAGTTTATATCATTTACATGCCTTTTATGTTAGAATGTTGATACTTCCGCCTTTTGATGTTTAATGCAGGAATGATGCATTTGAGGAGCAAATGAATGAAATGGGCATCGCGGAGTTATCATGAAGGGATACACGAAGCATGGCACGAGAATCCATAAGAATGAAGGAAGAGAAGTTAAGAAGAAAACACAAAGAAAAGAGCTTTATATTACAAGTGCCTACTTTGAAGAGCCATATCTCGAGTTCTACAACATATTTTCAAGTGATACCAATTGGAAGTGAAATCTTATCTTCTTATATTTCCAACGCCGCAAAAATCGCTTATTTCTGACAAGTAACGAAGAAATGGCAGCCGTTTGAAGTTCAGTGCGCGAAGTAGGAAATTGGTGCCTCGATCGAGTCAACCTTGGCTCGATCGAGGAACTTCATGCTCGATCGAGTCACCTCCGACTCGATCGAGGAACCAACCTAATCAATAAACTTTGCAATGTCGAGAGTTGGGGTATCTGGGAATTGGTGCCTCGATCGAGTCAACCTTGGCTCGATCGAGGAACCACTAGTTTCCGCAATATTCCGCAAATTTCCTTAAGTCGGTTATGACTACTATAAATACCAAAACTCGTACTCTAGGTTATATTATGCCTTATTTTACATAGGTTTAGTATAGCTACCTTAGAAAACTCTCTCAAATACTTAGTTTAGTTTAATTATTGTTCGGATCTATTGCCTTTAATTGCGGTATTGTTCTAATCTTTCTTCAATTATTATTTCAATTACTTGTTTATCTTTATTATTGTTCATCATGTTTTCTATTACTATTATTGTTATTCTTTCTATTATGCGTAGCTAATTTCCTCATCTAGGATGAAGGGGATCTAGGTTAATTAAAAGGGGAAAATTGATTAATTGCTAGGGAAATCATATAAGTTGTCGTTTGATTATTGTTCTTATTCTAGTTAATTAACTTAGGCCTGAGTTGTTAATTAGTGTAGCGAATTAATCCTTTCACCGACCGGGTTAGAATTAATATAGGCTGCGATAATCAAATAGATTGTATCTAATTATAGCGACCGCATGTTAGAATCGATCTAAAGGGCATAATAGAGTCGACCGATCTTATGACCTTAGACAGCTTGACGGATCTAGCAATTGATTAATAGACCCCATATAATTGACCTAGTGAACCGGAAATCCTAGACCTTTAATATTATTGTTATTTGCCCTTTAAATTACTTGCAATTAGTTGGTTAGCATACAAACAAAACAAACCCCCACAATTGGTTACTTTAAGACAGATTTAAATATAAACAAACTAGATAATCACCGCCTCCCTGTGGATTCGACCCTGACTTACCGCTAGCTATTTTGTTAGTACTAAGCTAGGATTTATTTTGATTAAGGCAAACGACTGGAAATAACCTTATCACATCACATCCCCAAATCTTCATATAGGAAATATTAGGAACCCTTCCTTTCCACATCTCATATGGAGTTCTTTCGGTTGCTTTTGATGGACTATAATTCAATGAGATGATTGCGATTTGAATTGCAAAACCCCAAAACGAGTCAGGTAACTTAGTTTGACTCATCATAGATCGAACCATATCTAGTAGGGTTCGATTTCTCCTCTCGACTACACCATTTAGTTGTGGTGTACCAGGTGGAGTAAGCTGTGACACAATGCCACAATCTTTCAAGTGTGAATCAAATTCATTACTGAGATATTCTCCACCACGATCCGATCGTAGTGTCTTTATCCTTTTGTTCAATTGGTTCTCTACTTCATTCTGAAATTGTTTAAATTTCTCAAAAGCTTCACTCTTATATTTCATTAAGTAGATATACCCATATCTATTCAAATCATCGGTGAAGGTAATGAAGTAATCATAATTACCCCTAGCGGTGACACTCATTGGTCCACACACATCGGTATGTATAAGGCCCAAAAGTTCACTAGCTCGTGTCCCTTTACCACTAAAAGGACGACGAGTCATTTTGCCTAGGAGGCATGATTCGCATATACCATATGATTGGAAATCAAATGGTTTGATCACGTTAGTAGAAACTAACTTCTTAATGCGATTCTCATTGATATGACCCAATCGACAATGTCAAATGTACGACTAATTTGGATCACTTGATTTGAGTTTCTTGGTTTGAATGTTATAGATGTCATTCCTTGGATTTGATGTTTCTAGAACATAAATACCATTAATAGATGAACCTTGGCCTATGACCAAGTCATTTCTAGAAATAGTACAATAATTGTTCTTGATGGCAAAATTAAAGCCTTCTATGTCTAACATAGCAACTGAAATAATGTTCTTAAATAAAGTAGGTACATAAAAACAATTATTTAAATACAATTCAAATCCATTCGCTAGAACAAGTACATAAGTACCCTTGGACGCGGCCGCTACCCTAGCTCCATTCCCAAGTCGGAGATCAACATCGCATTTGCTCAGCTTTTCCACGTTTCTTAGCCCCTGTAAATGATTACAAAGGTGAGAACCACAACCAGTATCTAGTACCCATGTTGTCGTGGAAGTGAAATTTACATCAATAACATAAATCTCAGTAGGAATTTTACCAAGTGGAATGACAAGTCCATCCCTTATATTTCCCAAATATATGGGGCAATTTCTCATCCAATGTCCCATGCCATGACAATAATGGCATTCATCATCAACTTTGGCTCCTCTACCATTGTTGAATTTTCTCCCTTTTCTTCCCTTCCTCTTGAACCATTTCCCTTTTGTAGCAAGATCTTGCTTGCTAGAACTCCCACTTACTTCGGCATCCTTCTCTTCCAAAGATAGGGACCTCATAGACTTAGTGACATGGTCTACCCGAGACGTATTCACATAAGGCCTAGTTATAGTAGGAGGTATGGAGGAAGTGATGAAATTGAGATTTCCATCAGAACCGATCCCAAAATGAAGCTCTCTAGTAGTATCGAGTTGGTGGTTGGAGCAAATTTCGTCGAATAAATTGTGACATGACTCAATGGTAATTGGTGTTGTTGCTTGTGATGGATCCATTGTGATATAAATCAACTACAAATTTGGAGGTAAAGGAAATATTAACATTTGTCATTTTAATATAAACTTGTAAACATTTTTAAACAAGTTTTAACATTTATATAGTGACCTCTACCCAACTAATATAAATGATTCCGAGATCCAAATTCATATTAATACGGGCACGGTAAGCCGATTCATCCCTTATTAATATAACTCGGTGGATTAACCTCTTAATCGATTCTACTTTTAGAACTCTCGGTTGATAAAAATCACTCTAATTTTCATCTTAAGCCCGGAACACATGCGACTACGGTCACGAATACTTCCGTTGAGCTCAATCCAAATTTCGATGTAATAACATTTTACTACCCCACTTCGCCAACGTAACAAGGTTTGTATTACGGTAAAGCCGGCTCAACTCCCTTATGAAATTGTTACTTCATGGGTTTCTACTATTTGGTAAGGCTATTTCTCAATTTATGTGAGAGGTCTTGTCAATTTATTATCTATCACGTTTTAAGTGAACTAAAGCGGTGAACTACGATAATTATAATTGACACAGTCGATGAGTCGATATGATATGCATGTGTTGTTATGGCGATTTGGCAATGCATGTAACATATCAAAGCAATAAATAAAATTCCTAGTATGGCCTTCCTAAAATAGAAAATCAAATATTCTATTACATATTCGGAAACCAACTCCTTTGGTCCCTTGAATCTTCAATTGGCACGCTTCCCAAGACACCGTCTTCGTCGGATCACCTTTCCGAATGGCACCGTCTTTGAAGATACTCCATAATTACAAATAATAATAAAAATACAAAGCTATTCCTATTATACATTTGTAAAATGGAAAAACTAATAAAAATAAAAGTGATACGAGATCACATTAAATTACAACCGAATCAATATTCCCTTTCATTACGTGTAATATTGATTAAACTAAGGCCATACTAAGATAAAATTACATAATTCTAAATTATATAAATAAAAGACATTCAACAATTGAAATATGCAGCATTATAATATGTACCTATCATGTCAAATGATGTGCCAAATCGCCCTATTTAACTTATGTCGTACATAGAACCCGGTTTTATGGAAATGCGTGATAATAACCTTTTAAAATCACTAATTAACACTTAAATCACATCTAAGCTCAAGTTAATTATCCTAACACTTTTTTGGACTCAAAAAATAGTCATCACTCAATTTTTGACAATAATTCAACTTGATTTAATCTTATGCTCATTTTATTTTTGCAAGAAATTTTTATGCTCATTTTTGACCTTGAAATCATATAATTTATGAAATAAATCCAAATTAATTTATAAAATTCTCAAAATTTGAATTTTAAATTTTTGAAAATTCTGGAATAATTCCATGACACTCATAATGTCAAAAATCATGGTTAAAATTTTCGAATTAATTTTTGAGAAAATATAGTTGCATATTATCGGTTTTATCTCATAAAATATTTAAAGTATCCAAAAATTACTCCAATAATTTTTACAACCTTAGATCTGATAAGTGGGATATTAATGCAACTTAAAATAATTTTCTCAAGCCATGCAATACGTTTTAGCTAATTTTGCTAAAATAGTCACTATTTATGCCATTTTTACTCTAAAAATCCATAAATCATGCTAAAAGATATATTTTAATCTCGAAATTTATATACTCTATGTAAATTATGCATGTGACATCATATTAAAAAATCATGGCTTAATTCAAAATTTAACTATTTTTAACCATTTTACCTCTATTAATCCATTTTTATCTCATAAAAATCATAAATCATGCAATATTAATTCAATTAATACGAGTTTTTACACACAACTTGTAAAATATGCATGTGAGGTCATATAAAATTCCCAAGGTCAGAAACTTAGTTTAACTATTTTTAGCATTTTAATTCCCATTTTAGTCATAAAAATGTAATAAAATGACCAAAAATCATTAAAATGGGCAATAAATTTCCATAAATCATAAAAATGATCTAAAAAAATTTTAGGACCAGAATATATAACATGCATGGTGATTTCGTGGCTTATACTTATAAATCACAAATTTTTAGTTTTATATGTTAACCTTTTAATTCGGAAAAACAATAACCGATTATGCATGCAACATCCTTATGCTCTGATACCACTTGTTAGGTTCATATACCTATTATTAGACTCCTCTAATAATGAACTAACTAACTTGTTAATTATTTGTTCTTTAGATCTAGTGCATGCATAACAAAATGAAAGATTTATAAGAAAAACAATGTCCCTTACATTGGTAGTAGGTTCGAAAATATGGGCACAAGTAAGGTCACCTTCCTTCACTTGTTCTTGAGCTAAATATGATGGATGATCCTCCTAAGACTCCAAGTATAGAAGACACTCCAATAAGTTGCACCCAAGATTAATCCCAAAAATTCCTACTAATATTAACTAGATATATAGTAGAAATGTACCCTTAATAATACTAATATTTCTAGTATTACTACCTCTAGTAATAGATGATAAGTATTAATATTTTTGGAGAGTTTTATGACTTTGCATGTGAGGAAAGATGAAACAAAATGAGCAAAAACCAATAGTGCAAAAATGAGCAACAAATGCTCATATATAGAGCACCAAAACCGGTGGCTCTCATGCAAAAGGGAGAATATTTTCTTTTTGTTTTTGCTCGTGTGTTTAGTATAGGTAGTGTAGTGTAAGAGTAGGTATGATTAAAGCTTGTGTGTAGTGTCACAATCACACTTTAATCAAAACAAACAAAAGACAAAAGAGCATCTTTTGCTCTTTCATTTGGCCGAAATAATGGAGCCATTTTGGTCCATTTTTCCCTTTTGTCATTTGTCCCACAAATACTTATAAGTCATATGTTTAACTATTTTACATAATTAATTATTAATGTAACCATTTAACACTTAAATATCACAATTAATAATATAATATACACTCCACTTTTTGAGTAGTATACTACCATTATATCAATATATAATGGGTCTTATAATTACTAGTTAGTTAAAATCACAACTTCTTGTAACTTTAAATAACTAATTACCTCTACCTCAAAACTTATATATATATCCTCAAGTAATTTAGCAATTTAACACTTAAATACTAAATTAAATCTTATTTAATCACATTACAATAAGATGCAAAATTAACACTCCCATTATTAAGGAATTAATTAATCTGTATCACATACAATTAATTAAATATCTATTTGGGCCTCATCCTATAGGTGTGACCTAAAGGGGTCAACTGATCACCACCGTCACACGACAGTAATGTCAAACTCTAGTTAGCCAATCATTACCAATTAATGACGGTCAGTCGACTATATAAAGAATCATCCCTCACGTATTCTTAGTATGAGATTTAATAATGATATTTAAATCATGTGATCGCACTATTGTTGGGGACACATTTCCCAACAATATGTGTCCTCCGACAATAATGCGATCACAACTGTCGATCATAATGATCACATGTTTAAATCTCATTTTAAGAATACATGTAGGATGTAATATTTCTGATCAAGCGGTCCACACATATCGGTAATGATTGGGCGACTAGAGTTTGACATTATGTCGTCGCGACGTGGTGATCGATTGATCCCCTTAGGTCATACCTATAGGGAAATACTCTTAATTGATTATTTAATTAATCGTATGCCGATACGAGTTAATTAAATTGTTTAAAATTGACGGATGATCTTGTGAGTAAAGTTAACGTGTCTTATTGTAATTCGATTAAATTAGATACGGTCTAAGTAATCGAATTGTTTTATTAATTGGATAAAATTATTGTTTACGAAACAATTGAAATTGAAATTGAATGAATAATTTATTATAAATACAAGACGTTGTGATTTATAATTGATAAACCGTTTTGGTACAAGTAATTACAAATTACTAGTCGATATTGTATATGACATATTTTATGAGTATGTTGATTTTTAATATGTTAAAAATACATTACAATTTCACATGTCAAGTAACATGTCACATATGTCACAATTGACAAATGACAAAATAAAATGGACCTCCCATTTTATATATGTGCCGAAAATTGGAGGGAGTTTAAGGTTTATATTGTGTTTTTTATTTTAAGTGAAAAACACAATGATTAAACCTTGCTTGTAGCCATGCAAACCTAGTTGATCTTGAGAAGAACACAAGCTCATGCATTGGCCCCTTTATTCCCCCTCCCCACCGGTTTTTCTAGCTAGAAAGGCCAATGGTTTTTTCTATCATTATTCACTCTTTCATAATATAATTTCTAGTGTAAGAAATTATCATTCTCTCTACAACTTATGAAACATTTTTAGAGAAAGAAAAACCTCACAAATCTCTCCTCTCTTGGCCGAAATTACAAGAGAACAAATTAATATTTTGTGTCAAATTTTAAGTAAGAGTTATATTGTTACTCGATCATAATAATATTAGTTATTAAGGGTTTTTCTTTGGGTATATACTTTTGGGAGAGGTTCTAATTTTGACCTTTGTTCATCCATAATAAGGAAGCTCAAGAACTAACAAATAGGTGAATTTGTTGGTGCCCTTTTGATCCGAAATCCCAAAGTAAGATTGACGATTTCTTCTCTTATCTTGTTTTTAGTTTGCATGCATAAGATCTTATATTTATTTTATGACCAAATAAATTGTTTCATATATGAATATGTAAATTAATGAGATTAATGAATCTAACAACCCCGATCGGGGACACCCCTCCCCGATCGGGGACGCAGGATCCTCGGTCAATTGCTATTAATCCTTGATTAATTAGCATATGGCATCCTATGTTCCGACTTAATGCTCCATAATTTCTCGAGTTAGAGCATCATTTGGCATCCTATGCTTGCAAGTTGACTTGGTCTTTTGGACTTTGTTTTGGGCTTCATTTCACATCTTTTCTTGCATCAACCAATGTTCATTTCTTCCATGCTCGGGAATTCTTTGCTCGAAATTCTCCAAAACGCCATTCCATTTGCATGATCTTGTTTCTTTTAGCCTCGTGAACTTTAATGCTTGCACATTTGACGAAAAAAAGCTACAAATGCTTCATTTCCTACAAAATACAATGAAAACAAGTAAAGACACCTAGAACACGGAATTAGCTCACAAATACACTAATAAAAGTGTAATATTCAAATAAAACCGAGCAAAAATAGGGGGTAAAATCGTATATAAATTAGACACATCAGCTGGGTATTCGCGGACAGATGGGGCACAACATCTCTATACAAGCTTGGATTATCAACTGGGTTAACTTTCTATACATAAACTCGGATCCTATGATAACTATCCCTATTTTCATCGACACTCTTTGGCGAATTCGGTGCATCAGAAATTGTCATAAGTTCAATAATCTTGATGTTGATATTTCCATATCTATGAATCAGATAATGACGAAAGCTTCTATTGTTACATTGTGCTTTGCCCAACGAAATGCTCCTAAGGTGGATGTTGATTTAATGGATACTGATGATTGTTCTGAAGTGGCAAACATACGAGACTTCTACCATGTCTTTCTAATTGGCACTTCCCTTTGTTCGAATTATGTTCGTTTAAAGTGTGATGCCTCCCTGAAATCTGGGTTTAAGACAGCAGCTGGTTGGATAATTCAATATGCTAATGGTGATGTTTTTCGACACGGCTCAACTAGGTTCTGGGCATGCTCACCCTTCCAAGCAGAAGTTGCTGCTCTTCATTATGTCATTACTAATGCGATTAGTCATGGTTTTAGGCATATTGACGCAACGACGGACTGCTTAAATCTAGTACTTCAAGTGACGGGCAACATGGAGGCTTCTCAGGATGCAAAGTTTATAATTCGTTCTATTACTAGCTTAATCTCTACTACGCATTGTACTTCAATAAGTCACTATCCTCGGAAGCTGAATAGGATTGTCCATTCTATTGCAAGAGCTACTATGGAATGAGTAAGCCTATTTTGCTTACTTTCCAGAAAAAAAAAAGGTTTTGGTAAGTATGTAAAGTTGGGGGTAATACGATAGCTCATTGTATAGCTCGATACTGCATGTCGGTGGGTGAGTATACTGTGTTGTGATGTGTTGAAGTTTGAATGGTAAGTCCAAAGGCGGTATGCGCGTGGCGTGCTGAGGCACTGGAAATAGATCCATTTCAGGGTATATTGGATGCACAGGAGTTTGGTATGTAAGTGTAGTACAAGTCACGTGAGACACATGGTGTGTCGTTTAAAAGAGGTTATCAAGGCTTGGTGATCCTAAGGGTATCTAGAAGTTGGGGTTGCATGGTGTGGGGAGTTCTCCGTGAAAATCAAGGTCCGAGTCAAGATGATAGTCCTTGATTTGAGAGGAGTATTGTTAGGGTGTAAACAAGTGTCCCGTATTGGTAGTGTAAGGTTAAAGGTCGTCTTTATAAGTATCCACAAATATAATAGTAGGAGGCCTTTTGGAAAGGAGCCCAAGAGTAAATCTGTAAGAGTTTGGCCCAAAGTGGACAATATTGTAATATTATGAACCGTGAACATTGGCACAGCAAAGGCCCAACATAAGGATATTCACGCTTCTGCACAACATGTTGGTCTCCAACTTTCCAAAAGCCATTTTGGATTTGGAATCGATTTAATATAACGCACCCCTTCCCCGTGTTTTCAAAAAAGTTGGAACATTTAGCATCCAAACCTAAATACCGCTGATTCAAGAGATATGCGTCGTCATTTTGATGAATTAGATTCTTAATGGAAACGCGTCAATTTGCCTGGTTTGTCTCCTTCTCCATGCTCAGAAAAAATGAAAATATAAATAATAATTTAAAAAAAAAAAAAAAAAAAAAAAAAAAAAAAAAAAGAGGTAACTATTCCGTCGTTCCGATCATTTGTTTACCTTTGCAGCTTTGCTTTTGATACAAAGACCAAGAGAGAAAATTAGATCATTTGTAGTTGTTATTAGTGATGACAAATGGACAATAGTGCAACTGTGCAATTGAATGATCAAATGACCTATTAAAATCTATCTCAATTGAATTGAGACATGAGCATGTCAATATTGTCATATTGAATCTTAATACTTAATGCGAGTACTTGGTAAATATGCCAACAAACCCATACACAATCATACAGCTTGTGGCTAGAGTTTCCCCTGCTATAATGGTCCAAGACTTTTGAGACTTTGCAAGTTTGTAGTACACCGTAAACAAACCAACATTGATAGTGGTTTTACGGCTTTTAGTCCTAATAGTTAGTCCGCAAGGCATTCTTTTACGAATCCGCTATGTTAAGTATGAGACAGTTGAATACACAATTAAATTGTTAAACATTACTATAATAAAATAGCGTGGAATGAAACTGACTCCTTTCATACTTCCTTTTAGTGGACGTTTATGAATAATACTCTCCAGCTGATATGATCTCAATTGACCAAGCATGTTTGGTTGACAAACTACTCGAGGCAACTTACAGATAAAATGGATCACTTATGATTAATTGCCGGCTTAGAAAATTCCTAACCTGACACAAGCCGACCAAACGTTATGACCTACTTCTATTATATTCCACAGACGATATGCACCCATATGAGTATGACATGACCCATTCCGTAAACAGACTGACCTGCCATGCACACAGTTTACTATTTGCTTATTTCTTTCATGCAAATGATGCAACTACAACTACGTCCAATAAAACTATCTTGACTCGAAAGGACCCAATATCAACACAACAGGCCTGAAAATGACCCAAAGCTATTAATTTGAAATTACCTTAAAATTCAGGCCTGATTCAGTAACCATTAAACTAAAGCGGCAAGTACCAGTCAGTAACGATAAAATAATAGCAAACCCGACGTCATGACATGAATCGTTTGTCAGGCTTAATTACTATATTTCTCAAGGTTCTCCTATGCTATGAAGCAGTGAATAGAGTAAATCTACAGTTCAATAGCATAGTGGAGCTGTCGCCTTCACAATTTGGAACTGGATATCTCACTCATACTGTTTAACATAACGAAAACAGGTACTTATTGTACAACTATTCCAAGTGGAAACTGGAATTTATACCTTAATCTTGATGTAAAATCACATACAATTTTCTACCGATACTGTACTCAACATATGTCTAACTGAAATTCTAAAATCCCGACGTCAAAATCATCAAGATCAAATAAGCAGCAGATAACCAAAAAAGAGGTGGGTAGCTACGGGGAAGCACTCATCTGGTTTAAAATATGGGAATAAGTAGCATGATCTGGTGTGCTTTTGAACGCAGGCATGAAGTCTGACAGGAATCTCAGTACAGCTGCCAGACGCTGTGAATCATTTGAAGCATATGCCTCTTCCAGAAACAAAGACGGCCCAACTGTGACTACCTGAAATCATACACATGTTTACCGTAGTTAGTTCAAGCCGTTGCTAGCACGTGTACATTTTCATGATTTCATTTCTATAAATCTGGAAACTACTGTGGACTAGATTCAACAATCTTTAAGTGTCATTACATGGACGGCATAAATTATTAAACTAAATAAGAAAGCCAGATTTTGTGGTACAGAGTGCTAGAAGAAATTTTAAGAGTTGGGGGATTATGAGCAATAAAGGTGAATGTACTCAACAAGGATATTGATATTGCAAGTCAAATTAAAGGTGTACGAAGTGCTTAAGACAATACTGGCTGAAGAAGAAGTTCTGGTACATCAATGCCATCCGGAATATAGAATTGCTTGAATCACAAAGTCAAAATGAAAAAGCTAAAATATGACTTAGCTTGTACACAATTTAAGGGTACGGCAAGACCTATTTGTGATCGCTAAGGCAGATTAAATGGTATTTTTAGTCTTTTCTCCTTTGACTGCTAATAGATTTCACATTTTGTGCATAAGAAACCATAATGGCACATAACTCATTAGTCTTTATAAAGTGCTTATTTGATATATACGCAAGTTAAATCTCTCACTTCTTCCAATCATATTGTTGGAGTTAACTCATCAACTACTCCCAACATCTTATAGAATTTATTTCCAATTGTTTGACCACATAATCATTCTAAGATTTCTGACATATAGAAATAGACAAATATAAGTTGCTCATAGTGAATGAAAGAACACCGTCTTCCGGTGTTATTAGTATCGAAACATAGAGGCCCTTAAACCGGGGATTCTCAATTGGTCCGGATTCCTCATACTCTCTCCTACTTAACAGAGTCATTACGTTTTCCTTTTTGGCGGATTTCACCAGTTTCTTTACATTTACTTCTCAGAAAATTCTTACACTTACCTAATTACTAACTTACCCTTATCAACCCCTCAAATTACTACTATCTCGCCCACTTTTCCCACCCTCATTACCCAACCAACCACCCCCTGACTCACCATCATTCTTATCCACCACCACACCACCGATCTGCCTGACAACCATACCACCACCGCCAAACCCACGAGCCGCCCGATGAATATCGTCAGACCCGGACGCACATAAAAACCACCACCACCCCGCCGAAATTCAACCCCCACCCCAAAACATCACTCCCCGACCCTAGAAAAAGCGACCCCCAATCCCATGAAACTCCGCCGTGGACCTTAGGAAAACCCCACCCCTCCTCCTCCTCAGAAACCCTAGATCTAAGGTTATCGAAGGTGGGGAAGGGGGATTCAAGGGAGTGGGAGGATTTTCCTAAAGTCGGAGGTGGTGTTTAGTAAGGGTGGGGATATATTCGGTGCTGGAAGGTGATTTTTGGGGGGTAGGGTTAGTTTAGGAGAGGCGATAGTGACTGTTCTGGTGGATATGGGGTGCAAGGGGCTGTTTTCGGCGGAGATAGACTGTTTCCGGCTGGTAAGGGGGCATCTCTGTTGGATGGGGTGGTTTATGTGGGAGGTTGATTAGTGGCAGGGTAGTTGGGTGGGTGGGGTGGGTTAGCTGAGGATGATGGGGATAATAACTAAAGAGGGTAGGAGAGGGTAATGTAGAAATTGTGTGGCCTAAATACCACTGGCATCAAAATCCTAGCAAAAAGAGCAAACGTGAAGGATCATGTTGAATCGAAGGGGGTAGATGAAATCTAATGTGAACCATGAAAGAGCACAAAGAAGGATCACAATGAAATAATGAAGGTGCTTACAATGAAAGCTCTTGGAGGAAAAAGAAGTTAAGCATACCTTATGCTTACGCGCATAACGTAAAGCTTCTTGATAGTATCCATTCTGCACCAGGGACAACACATAATCATGATGTAAACCTAGCTGCCTTAGCATGTCAAGGCCCAGCTTCCTGGTTGGAAAGTGTATACGGCCAGATTCAAGTAGTTGACGAGCAACTTCTTTTGAGGGTTCAATAATCTGCATGCACTTCTTTTCATTAGACTTGTGAATAAAGTTGATGAAATATTTGTACTTGTACGAGAACTGCATATTCTAGCAGACATAATAATACCTCATCACAAATACTAGTGCATTGTGGTTTTGCACGAGTAATTGACAGAAACATCGTCAGAAAAAGAATTTTTAGTTATTATCATAACCTATGGTGTGGGCATAAATGTCTTAAGTATCGGTTTATAAAGCCGTTTTACAACAGAATTTCTGATTATATACCTTATCAATGATAAACGAGCTCAGTTCTGCATATCGTTCCCCACGATCGAGCAATTGTATCATCAGAACATATATATTGGGATAGACTCTGATCCTTTCCACACTTGCACTGTGATAGTTGCAGGAAAGAAAAAGTTAAGAGACCATGATGGAAGTGTGATAAAGAAAAGCGAAGAGCAAAAATAGCAATGATACAGCAAACAAAACAAGAATTTTGATCAACAGAAACACGAGAAAACTGGGAAACGTTTACGGAGCAAAACTTTCCAAAAGAGCATCAGTTGTCAGTCGAATCTTGCTAGTCAAAACTTTTAACTGCTTGGGTTTATTTGAGGTTTATTTTCGGCCTTTCAAGTGTCAGTATGATTAGGAAGCTCTCTGGATATAAATTCAATAAGCCATATAAGTCAAATATCATTATGGCGAATATTTGACTTCTATCCAAGAGCCTGCTAAACTTCACCGGGCCTTTAAAACAGTTCTGGTTGATATCATATGATTCACATATTCATGCACCTAAACCACACCAAGTAAGACAATGGTTCACCTTGGTGTACCTTCAGATTCATGTCATCACATAAACATACACCAAATCATATGTTGACAAGTTATAAGAGAGCAACCAAATATAATCACATAAACATTTACCTACGAAGGAACTCAATGATGATAGCAACCAAATAATCAGGGTCACCAGCCATCTCCTCATCTACTGGACCAAACACATAGCTGTAAATCTCATCAGGTGAAACTGCTGCGGTGTTGATCTGAGAATCATGCTGTTCCACATTATTAGCATCTAGTGGAATATTGCTAGGACCAACTGATGGAGATTGCATAGACGATGACCGAATCTTGGCACCAAAAGTTTCAGTGCCAACAGAATTAGGAAAAGTCATTCCTTCGTCGGATTCTGAATCTGAGATCACTGAGGATTGTATGGCATTTTCATTGGGAATCACCCTTGTGTTCACATTATTAGAAAATCCACCTGCAAGATTTCTCGGACTATGAGCATGTGGGGTGCCAGAAGCAGGAGACTTGTCCGTTGTACTTCCTTTAAAGTAATCGCCTGTTTTAATAGCATGGGAATAAGAAGTAACAAGAATATCCAACGCACGAGCGACAACGCTCACTGGCCTGTGCTCCAATAAAATTGTCCGTGTCAAAGACA
Source organism: Silene latifolia (assembly GCF_048544455.1). NCBI lineage: Eukaryota > Viridiplantae > Streptophyta > Magnoliopsida > Caryophyllales > Caryophyllaceae > Silene > Silene latifolia. The sequence goes on along the minus strand of NC_133530.1, from coordinate 56,386,203 downwards.
AACATATTTGCTTCGCCTGAATAGGAAAAAAAAGGGAAGAGTTACTATCTGTAAATTGAACAATCTGACCTTAATGAAGTCAGATAATTGTCAAAGCAACGTGAATATCCAAATCTTGTAATGTGATCATGCCAAATCTTTACAAAATACCCCATCTAATAATAACAATAGGCAACAATATGCATCATAAAACCTGCTTCAAGAAAGCCTTTGCGATGGGATCAATAGACGGGATTTTGTGAGTAAGTTAAAAAAAAATGAAGACATGAGTGAAGGTCAGGCATAAGCCAATTCTATTTGATCTAGTCAAGAAAGTAGAACTTGTTACCTTGCTATTGAAGCTCTAAGTTCTTGACTAACTTTTTTAAGCATGTTCACTTTTCAATCTCAGTTTCACTCTTGTCAGTGATTTAAGACCTGACTTATTCTTGCAATTATGACAGAAAAATGAAAGCAACAGTCATGCTCCAATGATCTTTGGAAAAAAACATCAGGGTCCAAGGGGTGAGGCACTAAGGTTACACACATCTCTTCTTCAGATCTCAACTTGCAAGGTAACAGTTAGAATATAGACTATAGAGCCAAAGAAGTGGTTGAGGGACATGACTTATTTCTAATCAGTTTTGTACAACTATTTTTAAAATTTAAGCACATTACAGACAACATGATATTCTAAACAAAATTCTGCAAACCAGGAGACCACAATTCCAATTCCTAACCCTTTAAGCAAAGAATACAGTTACTGAACGTAGTTGCTCTCTCATGGACATAAATTACTCATTCACGGACTTTTTGTCATTACTTTTCCACTACCTACCCTTCCTTCAAAAAACAAAATAAACACACCCTCTCAAATTCTCTTCCTCAAATCCATTAAATTAATCAATAATGGTCGCTAATTCTCGTGTCGATTGAGTAATAATTCTAATTTATTAACTATGTTATATCAAATTAGGGAGATTTAATTAATTAAGACTAATGAAATTAGGGTTTGAAACCTGAATCTTTGAAGCTAATAAAACGTAGAAAAGGGATTGCTTGGTCGGTGATGGGAGTTGTAACAATTAGATAGATGATTGATACAGAGATCAATTACGTCTTAAATTAATTAACCCACTGTCAAGCAAACAGTTAAACGTCTTAAATTAATTAATTAACCCACTGAGATTAATTAACCCACTGGCACACCATGAATTTCTATGGAGAAATGATATACTATGTCCTTCACTTGCAAAGTTTAATGAAAGCCTGGTGTTAACTTGTCGGGAAGTGGTCTGGGTGGTGCGGGAATGGACTGTGGTCTGGGTGGTACGGTGGCCTGGCTGGTAGTGGTTGGTGTAATAATTGAGAGATTATTTGGTTTGGAAATAAGAGAGAAGATGAGGGTGTAGAAATGACAAGGGTAAATTGGTCATTCATGTCCATGATTGAGTAAATCATGTCCATGAATGAGCATAACCCTTACTGAAAGGGATACTCCAATAAGCAGTGACACTATGAAAGCTATCAAGAGGCATTATACGTAACATGGTCATGAGACAATAATTCATGACACTGTGAAAGCTAGTCAAGAGGCATTATATGTAAAATCATGATCATCTTCTAGGATACAAGCAGTTGCAAGTAAAATTATCATTTTGTTCTGAGCAAAGTGATTTTCAAAGAGTAGTTCACAAATTATACCTTACTGGCTTCACACTTCCGCCGCTGCAGGAATTCCAGCACTGATGGTACATCTGAGTTACTGGCTGACAAAGCCTACGATAAAAGCATTATTTGTAAAAACAATATGGTACAACAAAAAGACTCTATATTGTAGAGAGGGACACTCACCTCCAAGTCTAAATGAATTTTCCACAGAAGTCCACAAGACGAATCGCATATAAGATCTGGGTTAAGAAATGTCCATCCATCTTTGTAAAGTGTCATTTCATTACCATCTGTCTGTTTGAACTCTAGATTTTCCTCAACTTTGCTATTGTATTGGAAAGATGACAAATTGGCCCCATGATTACCCCTCAAAAGCATCGGAAGTGGAGCAGATATTGGTGCCCTAGAATCCGCAAACAAGTCATAGAGTATGACAACCTTCGCATCAACTTGATGAGCAAGCACCACATTATCAACCACACTCACAGACACCTTGCTCGAAAAAACAGGTAAAGAGCCCTGAAAGTAAAGACAATACAATCGCTTTAACAAGTCCATCAAGATTCCACCAGTCAAATATTGATGTGATCAATGCTTCCTCATACAATATTTCTTAACTCTCTTTGTGGGGGAAGCAGGGAAGTGGTAGTCTCTTATTCTATCTGACACTACAAGGTTAGAACCTGTAGCCTTGTGAGATGCGATGCACTGGCCAGCAAGCATGTTGGGAAGGTGCCAGTATGCCTGCGAGCTGGACGAACAACCAGTTGAGAGGAGACTGGTGGCGAGGGAGGGGGTGGGGAAAGATTTGGGGTTTGATTGAGTTACCATGAGATTTGATCTTGACAAGTATACCCTTCATATAGATTTAATCCAAGGGTGTCACAGAGGGCTCTAACCAAATTCTAAATCCAGGAGGAGATTGAACGATAGGTAAAATGTAAAATAACATTCCAAATTAATCTGATTGCTTGATTTGAGTAAATAATGTATTTCTTATTGGATTAATAGTCAAAAAGTACCTTTGAAATACTTTGCCTTTTGAACCACTGCCTTGTACAAAAACATTTTGCAAAACACTTCTTTTAAAAAACAATGATTGAGCCTAATCCATAGCCTTTTGTAGGCCAAGAAGTCAACTTTCCGATGTTGGACACTAGAGGCACGTGATTTTTTTTTTTTCTTGAATAATTTGGTTAATACCCTTCAAAAGGACATTTATATGAACTAAGCTCATTTATATCACAAAGTCTGCACCATGTGTCTAGAAAGTCAGAGAAAAAAGTTGTAGTTGAATCTTGTGATTAACCCACAATTAGAAGGGAAAATGGAAAGGAAAACAAAATAAAATTGGGCAAAAACAAGTGGAAAAATGAAATTCTGCCAGCTCCTTCAGTGATCAATGCCAGAAAGTAGACCCTCTTTTGCTGGAAAGTCGATAGGGGAAGTGTTGGAGACACCAAAGTTTTTTTAAAAGGAAGTATAACGCAAAAATAATTTTCACAAGGAAGTCGCAAACTGTGGTACTTTAAAGGTAGTGATCGATAATTGATCCTTATATATTTTATCCACATTATTTTTCCCATGGGTTCTTATACCTCTGTAGAATATCTGCCATCACCAGCCGACTTTATAGTTGGTCTCAAGTTCTCAACATAAAAGTCAAACATAATTTATACTGTCTTCATTTTGCAACAATTTGTGAATAATTGATTAAATTTATTCTTAGGAGAAGTGGAAGAAAAGAGTAAACCATGAATGGTCAAAGGTTATCATTGATTGTTTACGCTTTTGCAGTTCGTCAAACGTGATTCATATGTTGTGCTTATTTGGCAACAAGTTACAAAATGTATATCTGGATGAAGATTGTTAAATTTGTGAATAATCAAATTTTTTTTTTTTTGAAGAAGAGTGGAAGAAAAGCTTAAACCATCAATAATAACCTTGATGAGAGGTCAAGACGTTGAAACAAGAGCCTAACATTCCCAGCAAGTACCTACTCCAATGGAGTTGGGAAAATAAAGAGTACCTGTTGCACAACAGCATCACGGTAGAATCTGTAACAACGAAGCTGCATCGCCACTCTATCCATTTGAAAACAATATATTCTTCCATAACTGTAAACATTGAAATTTATTAGGGACACAATACTGAAAATCAAACTTTCAATGAAAAAGTCTTTTAACATATTGTGAAGCCATACACTGTGATTACATGAACATCTTCAGCGGCTAAATCATGCTTAAGATTGGTCTCGGGCTTGGCCATAAGCATATCAAATTTAGGCAGGCGAATGATTCCAGCAGATGAGAGCTACAAAAAAAAATTGGGGTTAGTAAGAGGAGATTACACCACTGAAAGTTAAGCAAGAAAACAGAGGGGGAATAGGAAACAGAGATAAAGGGGAAGGACGAGAGAAAATAAAAGCAAAACGAAAAAAGGAGACGGAAGAGATACAAGAGAATAGAGAAAAACAAGGGGAAACGGTGCAATAATAAGAGTAAAAGAGAAATGAAGATAAGAAAAGCAAGAAAGCAATCCCATGGAATACAAAACAAACTCACACGTGAAAGCAAGCAACTATGATTGAAAGGTAAACCATCAAAGATAACCTAGGTCAGCGGCTACGTCGCGGATACAAGAATCTAACATCACCAACTACTCTATGACTCTATCTCTATTCTCTACCCACTTACACGATGACAAACCACCCTCCCATCCACTGGGAAAGCACCAGTTCAGTTTCACGCAAATATTAAGGCAAGTAAGTGAATCAAGACAGTTTACTAAAATACCCTTCCCACTTACTCTCCTCCACAATCCACAAACCCGTCATGGTCATTTGTCAGTTGTCACCCATATAACAGCCCACCCCACAAAATAGACAGAACTACTATAGAAGTGTGACATAAGCGAATACCGTCAACGCAATTAGAGAATAACATAATTTCCAAATCCTAAAACCAAGCCTTTCTAGAGGTGTTTAATGTTTGGAGTTAGAGGGTTGCATAAAAGAGGGATCGCCATCCCAATTAGAAAATAACATCATTTCCAGAATCCCAACATCAAGCGGTCAAGCCTTTCTAGAGGCTTTCAGAGTCTGAGGATCACATTAAAAATTAGGGGTCGTCATTCAAGGAAACACCTTAGTACTCTGAGGAGGCAAACTCAGGTGTTCAAAATTTTGTTTATTGGTGCCTTACAGTTTCATAAATTCCACTATGGTGACCCAAGACCCTTAAACCACTTTAGCGATCTTAAGTGTTACAGTATATAACAAAACATTTATCCAAATCACATACATTTTTCAGCAAATTAATCAGTTCTTTGCGAATTTATGAGAAATTATCCTTATTAATTAATTTAATGTTGACTTGTACAATTCATTACTCCTCAAAATGTCATTAATTTAGATGGAATCTTGACTATACTATACCTTGAGTCCTAGAATTGGAAAATGAGTAGGGATTTTCGAATTGAGTTCAGTCCTAAAGTCCATGACTTGGTTACCAGGGGAGAAAATTCTATCTCATGTAGCCTCTTTAGTATTTTAAGCAACTATAGTCCTGTATTGGTATTCATTACCACAACGGGTATCTCTGAACTACTGATTTGTAATGGAGTTTCTTCCTATGATGTTCAGCCAGTGGCGTAAAACTAAAGATGGGGGGTAGTTTAAAAAATATGCTAGTCAGCTGCTTTATGTTTGATTATATGGAATAAATTCACATTTATTTTCGGAGGCTGGCTCATCTTATGAAATGTTCTCCATTCCAGTGGACCAAAATACTTATAAATGGAGCTTAAGACTGTTATTCTTTGCCTTTGAAATATAATGGAACAAATTAAACAGCCCACTAAACTATGTACGCTTCTTTCATTCTGAAACCAAATGTTGAAACACAATTTCATACTAAATCATTTGGTGTGGGTGAGACTGCATATAACCGATACCCTTACTCGAAATAGGTGGGAGCCTTTGAGTCACTAGGGTAATGTTTTTCACGTCTTATGGAATATAACTAAAGGTAAAATTGTGTTTCTAGCATCTCTAAGGGATAAGCTGAACGATTCTCTACGGGGTCCCAATTACATAGCTATGAAGGCATGTTGCTCTAGACATCTCTACAAAGGTAATACCGATAAAATCATGATCTAGAAAACATCCATTGACTGAACGTCAAACCAACAAACAGAGGCAGATATATTACCTACTATCAACACAAGAAACGTCACAGTGAAATCTTCAGGCAACCTTTTTATGCTCAAGTGTAAGTCATTAAGCATGTATAGATCCTAAGGAGAAATCGATACAAGAGCTAAGTTCATTCAGATAAAAGAAATACCTGGAATCCTATAAAGCTTTTGCATTGCATCCCAGAAGCAAGGAGAAGCAAACGGCTTTCATGTGTATAGACATACCAACTCACATTTACATGCTTGGATTCAACCAATCTGACACTTTTGGATTCAGAATCACAAGTCATCAAGTCCATTCCACTGCAATAATATGATCAAATTATGGCAAGGTCAACTACCCAGAGTTAAAGGAAACTCAACACATGTTCAACTGACAAATAACAAACATCAGCACCACAAACGATTCACCATCTTCTACAATATATGCACAACGGATAAGCAAGAAGACTATTCAATAATGTTAGGGACATGAAGCATTGTATCTTCCAACCAAGTGTGGGAAATAATCTGATCAAATCTTGCGTGACAGACTTACAGCCATGGGATTAAATCACGGTATCAGTCGCGATCTTGCAATGGTCAAGAATCACGCTAGAATACTATGACGCAGTGGTGCGTCCAACGTCCCGGCTCATATCAGGCTCTGCTTGTTTTTATATAAAATTTTAAGCTATATAGGTCTAGTATCGGCTATATTGGCTGAGTCGATCAAATGTCAGCCACATGGGTCAAAATGTCAAATATAAGCTATAACTGGCAGTCTTTATGTATAGGAAAATATCAACGATGGAAGCTGAAAATCTGTCATACATCACGTAACAGCTGTACATAATATGATGGTTACAGCTAGCTGATACAGTGGATGTAGTCATTCAAACTTTACATGTATCCAAAGCATGAAAGCATTATAGTTCGAATGTATGGCACTAAATCTCAATGTTAGTGTGAGAAAAGAGAGTAGGTAGGGATTACATAAGTTAAATCATGATTTAGAAAAAGATTAGTACAAGAAAGGTTCATACGAACCGTTCTACTAGTTTTGCCTTTTGGGATTTTCACGCAATTAGCTCAAATTCAGTATGTTTTGCAGCTTCATACCCAATCCGTCTCTCCTGACACTTAAATAATGCTATGTGTTCCACTCTCTCACTCTCCATTTCCCTCTCCTACAACTTCGTCCTAAGCCTATTGGCTAATGGAACTGAGGACTTGTCATTGGCCAGAAAGACAGGTTTTAATTGAATAAAAGCAGGTTGAAGCGAGACAGCTGATTTTAAGACAGTAGTTGGAGACTAATCACAGTTCTATATTCAGGAACACTTTGCTGTAACTTATACTCATTCTTTTCTTAAGGGACACTAGATAGGTGTATAGGACTGATAGCTCCAGTTAGTGCAAGACACCATCTCCGAAACAACTAAGACGTAGTCAATGGCATACAAGTTTCAGCATATAATTCATTCAATTAGCCTTTTTCACTATTTTGCTCTGAAAATCAGCAATCATGTCAATCCTTCAAGGTTCCTTTTCTAGCAGATGTCAGAAATAATGCACGGTAATGAAATAACAGCATGAATTTTAAGTAAATGTAGTGGAAACTAAAGACCGAGCAAAGCATTAGTAGAAAGGAGGCAGGTACTAAGATCAATAATTAAACAACAGCCTCTCTGTGGTTTATGAGAGGTACATCCCCCCCCCCCCCCACACACACACACACACACCAGTCATGTCAATCCTTCAAGGTTCCTTTTCTAGCAGATGTCGGAAATAATGCACGGTAATGACATAACAGCATGACTTTTAAGTAAATGTAATGGGAACTAGGACTAAGGAGGCAGGTAGGTGCTAAGATCAATAATAAACCACAGCCTCTCTGTGGTTTAGGAGAGGTTGTGTACATCCCCCATCCCCCCTCCCCAGGTTGCCAAATACGAGCCTCTGAAGAAATGGGGAAATATTATTGTTGTACAAATATTGAGACACAAATATTAATAGTGTCACAAATATAAATAGTTGTTAGCCAAAATCATAATCAAGCTTCTTTATCACATACCTTGTCTTCACAAGCACGAAATTACTAGTGGGGCAGTCTGTCCAAAAAAATCCCAATATCTTCTCTGATTCGTTTCTACAAAGGTGGCAAAATGTATTGCCCCTCTCCTTGTCCCAAAATTGAATTTCATGATTAGATCGCTGAATAGCTAAAACCTTACTATCTAGAGAGTATCGAACAGATAACACAGGACCTTCGCTAATTGCATCAGATGTGGGTTCAATACAGGGGTCGAATGGCACAATTTTCCAGGAAAAAACCTGATATTCATAAGGAAAGTCAGGAATTTGAAAATTTGATGAACTATGGAAAATAAAACATATCGGTCATATCAAAGAAGGTTACCTGATCAGATGTTGCAGACAGCAGTAATTTATTCCCATCATCATAGAATAACGCTTTAGACCCAGAGATGTTACATCTCAAAGGTGGATATTGGATATAAACATGTGACAGCGCACCTGATCCACTTAGGCCAGTGACGGGGTGGGAACTTGATGCTTCGCTATGCATGTTAATATCTTTTCTTTCTTACCTCCAAAATTCTGGTTAATATTAGCACTAGAGATTTACTAAGTCTGTCTAAAAGAAAACAAAACTATCAACTTCATATCAGCCCAACCGGTCACATTTCATCTTTATGCTGCACTGGATGGTGAGAGCTTTGGGATTAAGCCTTGGCTTTGAGCTACATAATAGATATAACATTGATTAATACACAAAGCGCACAAATGAAACTAGGGGTGCAGTTCAAAAATAGGTGAGACTACTGATAGAAAACAATACCACAACATTCTTCATACAATTCTTCAGAGCACAAAATTCTTTCAAACACATGTCACTTTCTACTTCTGGAATTTTTACTGCAACACAGCTCCCGTAATTCTTTGCCTAGAAGCACAAAAATTAGAGAAAAAAAAAATGAAGCAACATGCAAATAAAGGAGAATAATTCATAATCCAAATACCCTTTGACGCTATGATGCTAAAGGACAGATGTTGTATAAAGCACCTCGGCAAAGTAACACTGATTTACCAACTGCATGATGAAAAGACTGAATAATGGTGAATTTGTTTGAAGGAAACACATAGAATTACTCGAGAATCACACAGTTGTTCGAACAGTTTTTATTTTTCTCCAAAATGTACTGAATGAAAAAGACTTGGTATGTTGTTGACATGTCTTACAACCACTAACTACCATACTCCTAGTTAAGCGCACCAAATGACATACTAAGAACGTAAATATATAGAACTGAAAGCAACATCAGTATCAAAAACTCAAGATATAGAAGTAGGTCACAAGCTATGTTACTTTGACTTGGGTACAAGTATCGGACACAGGTACATATCCATGCGTCTAATTCGGCATGACTAAATTTTGAGACAGGGAACCCTATCCTAAAATGAGGATAAGGGTGTAGGGACATGTCTTCAAAGCAAAAATACACTTCAAGACTTGAAATACTCCAATTTTTTTAGTATAATAGGAAAAAGTTAGACAAATAAGAATTACATTATTAACTATAATACTAAATGCCTTATAAACCTCTCTCCCTCTACTTTTGTGGAGCAAGCCTCACTAGTCCCGGCTCTCCTAGGCGAAATGTCTGACTAATAAGTGTCGGGTACGGAATCCATATCCATGTCGTGTCGTGTCAACGCAGGTACAGTCCGAAAGTGGCGAGTCGAAGTAACATAGGTCAGAATGAAACTAAGGGAATTGGATAGAAGATGATCATAAATACATATATTCTGCACTAAAAAAAAAAAAAGAAACAACAACAACATTTGAGACAGCAAATATAAATCCTCATTGAAAAGCATAATGAAAACTGAAAAGTACATTAAAAAAAATAAAAAAAAATCTTGCAAAAAAAAAAAGAAAAGTACATTAAAAAAGGTCGAAACAAACGTTACAAAAAATCATAAATAACTGAAAATTTCTTACTAAAAGAATGATAAAAAGTCTAGAATAAAGAAGTGTAAAACAATTAAAGAAAAGCCAAAAGAAAATATAACATTAGATGATGGCCGAGAAAACAGAGGGGGATTGAAGTTTGAAAACTAAAAAACTAGTAAATCATTTTCCTCAAATGCCTCCAAATCTGTCCCTTTTGTTTTTAGATGATGACAAAAATTAATATTGAAGTTCGAAAAATAAACAAAATAATACGAGTAACTGATTTCTCAATTCCTCATATATCACCAAATCTAGCCCTTGTGTTTTCTTGAATCACCTTTTAAAATGCCAATGGGACTCCACCTTTAAAAATATGCTGCACAAGTTTTTCGAAACTCTATATTCGTAGAGGAAGATTAAATCTTCGAAAGCTTGTTCTTGATGGCCATTGAAAGGAAGACATTCGTCTATCACTATCTTCTTAACGGCTTAACTCCGATTAAAACTTTTTTTATCAATATTATTCATAAATTTAACTCTCCCAAATACCTCGCGTCTTATTAGCAACTTCACAAGTCTTTTTTCCCCTTCAATAGTCCGAAATTGGGATTGACCTTTCCACTTTTGCTTCTCTTCTAGTCTCACTATATTTCTTATCATTCTCATTGTTCATGCATTTCTCTTATGCTTTTATTGCTAGCTCACATCATCATTCTACCAAGATATATCATTTTCTAAACCCAAATAATACCCAAGTCATATGACAATGCACAATACATACACCATTTTCTGCATCATTCATCTACCAAATCCAAAACTTTTGTATTATTCATTAATTGTTGATTGAATCTTCCTAGGCAAGAGCAAAGACCAGAAAAGAAATTGGTGCGGGAAACTGAAATTTCCAAGAGCATGATAACGGATTCCCTAAATTGATAGATATCGACTGTTGAAGTTGAAAAGATAGGATGCATAGCTACTCTGTTAACTGGGTTAGTCTAAGGTCTATCATCACCTCAAAATAGAACAAAAACTAAAAAGAAGAAAAGTATCAGAGGAATCTCTGCCTGCTACCAGGAATAAGTAGTTAGACTGAAGCTGAAAGAAACATTTTGTGACAATACAATGAACCATTTTCAAACCTGCGCTCCACAGTTGACTAAAATTCTTTGTAAAATTGAAGTAGTCTTCTTTTCTTTCATGGACACATACCTGCCGATGAAATATCAGAATTAGACAAACAAAAAATAGATAGTACGGAGCACAATTTATGAAGACCATGAATTGTGGAGAGAGATGTATAATATAGACAATGAAACAAAAGATGCTTAAACAACAATGCAGGAACTTTTAGAGATCATAAGTTTAACTTTCATAGGGGTCCTTCCATAATTAAGCCACAATCTACAGATTTTTCGGTGAGCAGAATTGCACACGAAGTAAAATTTACTCTTTCCCATCCAATCCAACCAAATCTACCCATTCCATTTTTGACAAAAATTTTAGACCAACTTACGGTCATTACAAAATTATTATTACAAAACCGCCATCAATTGGTACATCATAAATCTTAGTCAGCCTCACAAAACCAATTACAGTAAATTCACTTACCCTAACATTTAAAATATCAATCCCCACCGATAATGTTATCGTATATCCAGAAAACCTCCCCGTATCCCATTCCCCTCTCAATCTAACATCACCCTCCACCACCACTGACCACTCAACCCCTCACACAGTCACACTAACAACACAACCCAACTCGCACTATCAGCTATCACATCTCCGTCAGCAAGTCAATTGACTCGCAACAAAAACCTGCATTGCAATTTCAAACCAAAACCTCCTACCTAAGAAACACTGCCAACAGTATCACTCTTTTCCTTTCATTAATATCTGAAAACGAATGAATTGAACATGTTATCGAAAAATTACATGTTTTTAATTAAGCAGAATCAATTACTTACGGTACGTAACGCCAATTTTCTAATTACTAATCACAATTTACAAACTGCATAATCTAGCTGCTCATATAAGTTGGAATTCCACAGATAACAGTTCACATAATCATGCACACAACAGATTCATATAATCTACATAAAACACAACAAAATTCACATAACAAAACGACATTAAAGCTAACAATTCGTATGATTTCCTCAAAAATGAAATTCAATCAAGAACAACAATCACCAAAAGAAGCATAACTATACAAATTCACAAAATTAAAAGGCAGAATTGAATAAAGAGAAATGAAATACCAATTTTCAAATCGAGGGAAATAAGAAATTGAATTGAAAGCGAAGAAAAGAGAAATCAAGAGGTTGCCTAACAGTCTTTGGTCTGTCTCGTGTTTTTAATTTCTAACGATCAGTCAAACGAGAGAGACGAGGAAATTAATAGACTTCGAGTCTGTGGGTGAGGTGGTTTACCTGGTATACGTGGTTTGCAGGCTATCACATACACCCGCGATTTACCTGTCTTGGCAGAAGGTACCGGTTGCGGTTCGCTTACCAACCAAAAAAAAAAAAAAAAAAAAAAAAAAAAAAAAAGAAATCGAGACTCTATGAGTAGAGACATGATAACCGGGTTGGGTCGAAAACAAAACAGGGTTGGGTACTCAAATTTTTCAAATGGCCCAAATTATGATGATTGTTTATCCCATTGGGTCGAAATCACAAATTGTTGTGTAGGATCACTTTATGCATAAACTAGTTTGAAAGTCTGTAGTTCGTATGGGTTGATGACCTTGATTATTTTAAAATAAAATTATAAAATATTATCGAATAGGTGTTTCGAAATTCAAATCCGGGTGTCGCATAATTCTAAAAAAAATTGAAATATCATAATCCATTATGGTCTCTTGATACGTACTTGATTCTAAGCATTAAGTAATCTCTAATGCTTTGTTATCTCGAATTCTAGCAAAATTTATTAAGTACTAATCATCATAGGAATTTGATTAATATTAATATGAAACTAATAACTAAATAATAATGCAATTGATGAAATGGTTAACTAAATAACTTTTAATAGAAATAACAAAAGCAATAACGAAATGTAGAACTAGAATTACCGAAATGTAGAACTTGTATTAAGGACTTGCAAAGGAAGAACAAATACGAAACCAAATGCTTGAATAAATTAGAACCAAATGTTTAACAATAACCAAATGCTTAACAATATTAAAACTAATGTGAAAACTATGAGAGAATTTGTGTGTTTAAGCTAAGGAAGAGTAAAATTGTGTAAGAAAAGGTATCCCCTAATGACGGGTTAAGGCCCCTATTTATAGTAAAATAGGGGCATAACGTAAAAATCCAAGGGCAAGGAAACCCCGATCGGGGACAGGCCACCCCGATCAGGGCCAAGTGAATCCGGCCATCTCTCCTTAATTTCTTGCTTAAATGCTAAGGGGATCCAAAGTTTGCGATAAATGTCATATTTAAGCCTCTGGTTAATGCTTCATAATACCACCTAAGAGCATTCAAAGGAGCATCCTAAGCTTGATATTTTCCACATAAATTTGGACTTTTCTTTTGGGCTCTTTGTATGATTGATAGGCTTATCGTGTACCTATGCAAAGATAATTACCCTAGACACAAATTAATGTAGCAATAAGGGTCGAACACAAGGAGACGGGAATTGCGTTGTGAAATGCTATGGGAAGATTCTTATCAAGGTCGATTTCGTTTTGTTTGTTTGTTGTTGGTTTGATGACTAACTAGTATTAAGATGTAAACTATATAATAAAAGGGAGTCTAGGGGAGTCGGGTCACACATGCAAAGGTAAATATATGATCATTATAAACTCGGTAATAATAACATTGTCAATTATTTAGGCTTAGATACACCCACCTTACGATATTAGTGTCAATCATAGACCGGGTCCTAGAGAAACTCTTGTTTATGACTAGGTCGTTCTACTACACATGCTTAGTCTAATTCAATTCCATGTCTCTCGACTTTTAGAACGAATGAACAAACTTAATCAATGAATAAGGCCTTTAAACATAGATTAAACGTGACGATGCAAACATGTGATAGAAACAATTAAACAATATTGTATCAACCTAATTTAACATTTTATATATTTGATTTTGCGTGGCTTCCCTAGCCCCTAGGCCAAGGAATTTAGTTACTCATATTAAAGTATAAACTACAAGCTTTGTTGTAAGAAATGCTAAACGTGATTGTAGAAATGATATAAACTAAATGATATAACATGAAATAAGAATGATACTAGTGTGATATAAATAAAGTTCTAATGATAAACTATGCGATAACTAAAATAGAAATGTAAAGTAGTAAACTAGAAATAGAAATACCGTAATGGAAATGAACTTGTAAGGAAGAACAAAGTAGAACTAAATGCTTGAATATATAAAGAACCAAATGTTTGATAACTAAAAGCTTAACATGATTGAAAACAAATATGAAAACTAATGAGAGAAATATTGCTTAAGGCTATTGTAGAGTATGAAAGACGTGAGAATAAGATAACCCTAATGACTGATTAAGACCCCTATTTATAAGAAAAGAGGGGCATAACGTAAAAGTCCTACAGGGGGTCAACCCCGATGGGGTTGCCAGCCCCGGTCGGGGCCATGGGTATCCGGGTATTTTTCCTTCAATCCGTGCTTAAATGCTACAAGGAATCCTAAGTAAAGCCTTAACTCCTCCTTAATCACCCGGTTGAATGCAATGTTTGGCATCTTAGAAAGGATCTCTATGTGACTTTAGCATCCTAGGCATTTGTTGACTTGTGAATTATGGGCTTGACTTTGCATTTGTAATTCTTCAAATTAATCCATCATTTTATCCATGCAAGTCCATGAACATCTTCCATGTTGGTCCATCATCTCTTCTTTAGCTTAGCTCATGCTTCCAGTATTTGTACTTTAGTAGAATTGGGCTCATTTTAGCCCATGTTCCTACAAAACATGAGAAAACATACAAATGAAACTAGAAAGCAAATATTAGCTCATAAACACTAAAGGTAGTGCATAATACATATAAAATGGAGCTAATCTAAGGGGTAAAAGTATGTAAATTATGCACTTATCAAACTTTCCCAAGCTAAACCCTTGCTTGTCCTCAAGCAAGAAACCATATCCCATCAATTGCACTATCCCAAAAAGCTAAGCATAATGATTTAAAACCCGAAACAACATGGGCAAAGGAATAAAGTAAAACATGGATGAGATTTACATGACGGCGTAGCATGGAAAACTTAAAATGAACCTTTAAGCTCTTGCATGATCTTCCGACTTATGGACTCTCACGGTGCACTCAAACTCTTTTATATGTAAAAGGACATTTTTGTGAATAAACACTCAACTATCCTCGACTTATAATAATGTGCCCACAATCTAATATGGTAATCAATCAAAACTAATAAGCCAAAACAATCAAATGCAAGCATGATAAAGAAGCCAAATGGGTAGGAAGAACGCAATATGTAATGGGTAAGAAAAGGGAACAAATGAATCATGGATTGTGGAGCTAATATCAAGCTAGCAACAACCAAATGTAAGCATGCTCAATCCCAATTCTAACCCAATTTGCAATTCAAATCATAAGTAAACTCTCCAAAATATGTGAATAATGTATGAGAGTTTCTCACATCAACATCTTCTCCTCTTTTTCTTCTTTTCAATTCATACTTTTTTTTTTTTCATTTCATGCTTTTTCCATTTCTTTTTCCATTCTTTTCTTTCTCATTTTTTTTCATTTCAATACTTCATTATTTTCTTTCATTTTTTTCTTTTTCATTTCTTCCTTGAGCATTAAGACCAAGCTCACATGATATTCCAAACTTTGAACCAAATCCCAAATGAGCACCCAAACAAAACCAAACAAAGCTACTAGCTCTCTATTCGGGCTGGCTATCATTGGCTACAGGGATCACCCCTCTGTGCCTTGGTACAAGGATGTATGGGATAGTTGGACAATTCCCAAACATAGTGTCATTGGCTGGCTTATTCAGAGGCAAGCCTTGAATACTAGGGACAAGTTATTTCAACTTGGGATTTGTGGCAGCAATTGTTGTGTGATGTGTGAGCTAGAACCAGAAACTCATGCTCACCTATTCTCTGAGTGTGCTTATAGCAAGCAGGTGATAAATCTTCTTGAGCACTGGTTACTTATGAGGATTCAAACACCGCCTGGACATAGTTCTACTGTTAGGAGGAAAGTTTGGAGAGTGGTTAGGCTTTCTTGGTGGTATGTCCTCTGGCTGGAAAGGAATACCCGCAGGATTGATATGAAGCTTAGACGACCAGAAGTTCTTGTTTCAGAAATTCAGAAGATGGTTCAGCAGAGAATACAGCAGAAATTCTGTTCTAATGGGCAGCAGGCTGAAGTTAGTTGGTTGAATAGCCTAGGTATCAATGTATAAATGTAGGTTATTTTTCCTATTGTAATGGCTTAAGTTGATGAAAGTGGTTTCTTGTAATATCCTTTTTGATTAATCAAAGCTTACATTTTACTAAAAAAAAAAAAAGCTACTAGCTCAACGAGGTAGGCAAATTATAATGTAGCTAGGGATAAATGTTTGTGAAGGGGTCAAAAAGGCAATTATAATCATGTGAATGGTTCCAAAATGCTATAACAAATGAATGCATGCTTATAAAGAGATGACATGAGAACCATACTTGTGCATTTTGATGAAACACACATCATAAGGAGACACCTACACCCACCTAAGAGAAATCGGATATGGATGCATCGGTCTAAAGAGGTTCTACCTTACGAATTTGTAGTTTGCCAAAAGTCAAGATCAAGCCTATTTGGTTCATTTTCCATCTCCCACCTACTATGTCAAGACATCCCCATGTAGCTATTATCCCATCATAAAAGAACAAATCATTAGCTATAAGCTATCATTAGGATAAGCAAAGAGGAAAGTAGGCTACAAGCAAGCAAAAAGCACAAATTTCTCTCAAAAATTTTTAAATTTTCTACACTACATGCAAACTACACTATATGCAAATGCAATCCCCCCTAAGCTAAACACAACATTTTCCTCAATGTGCCAACAATTAAATTACCCAACTAAACCATAAAAAATGGCTCAAAGCACAAAACAAGAAGGACTAGAGGTCATGTTTAATGGGTTGCGAGAAATTAAACTAAAATGCAAAGCAAATAAAACTTACTAAACTTGCTAGCCTCCCCCCAAGCTAGCATGTATTCGGGGGACTTCTTCATCATTCATTTAAGAAAAGGGCCAAAAGTTGAACCCCTTCCTTCCTTTCTTCTTCTTACCACTTCCACTTGCTTCACCTTGTTGACCACTTCCACTAGAATCATCGTCTTGAAGAGGAGTGACATACTCACCAATGTTTTGGCCACTACCAAGACCATCACCATAGCTACTATAACCACCATACCCTCCATGGAATGCCTCAAATCCATAATTCGAACCACAAAAATCCGGACCGGGAGCATATGTAGTGAAAGTACCTGCATCATTGTTAGGAGGGGGAGGAGTAAATCCACCCGGGGGATAAGTATAAAATGAAGGGTGCGGTCCTTCGGGTTGGATTACTCCTTGTCTAGCAAAATGATCATATATGGGATGCAATGAAAGTCTTTGGTCATCACGAATTGTATTAACACTTAAGCTTAAGTCTCGCATCATATCCATCATTTCTAGACTAGAGGGTGAATGAATACTAGAGGTGGAATGGCGTGCTTGAGAGGGTTGACCTCCCTCACGCCGCTAAATGGTGGTACGTGTCTCACCTCGTAGAGGCAAGTGGTAAGTAGGTCTAGTAAAAGGGGCACTCCCATGATAGGGCTTAGTGTGAAATAGGGCCTTAATTTCTTTCTTTTCTTTGGGTAGACTAATGGAGTCTTGCCTACCTATTTTCCAAACCATGTTAGGGTGAGCATCCCTAAACCAATTGCAAGAAATAAAATACCCATAATTTAGCCCAACCCCTTTTTCCCTAGACAAAAGCAATGGTCTCAAGTCGGTGTTTTCTTGGTTTAATCTACACAAGTGGTGAGCAATCTTAGTAACCAAACCTCCTAAGACAATACAACTATTCTTTGGGTTACATTGTTTGGTCAAGTGGACCGCAAAGTGGTAGGGAATATTGATTCCCCAATTCTCTTCACCATTAACATTTAAGAAAGCACCCAAGATCTCCACCTCAACTTTCCTCACCGAGTGAGGCTCATTTCTCCCAAAAAAGGTCCATCCCATAAACCTTTGCCAAACCCGAATGTCGGGGTAATGTATGTATTGATGAGGGAAATAGTCCCAACTGTAATACTCCGTATTTATGAGTCTTTGGGTACTCTATCGAGTAAGCCTTACTCTGTCGAGTAAGGGTGAGTTGCGTTTTAAAATAGTTTCTGACCTGTTGGGTACTCGATCGAGTAACTAGGATACTCGATCGAGTAAGGGGGTACTCGATCGAGTACCTTAGGTACTCGATCGAGTAGCCGGTTTACGGGGAGTTTTTCTCGGGTTTTGTTAATTATGCGATTAAGATATATAACCTTTTCCGTCATCATTCTAAACACTTTTGCAAAACCTAATTTACTGTCAAAGAGAGAAAGCAAGTACGTTCATCATCTTAATCGCATTGTTAGCAAATCCCGGAGTTTGGAAGGTCGGTTTTCATCGTTGGTTATACCGTTGAGATCCTTGCGTCGAGGGTAAGATCTATGTACCCTTTTTACTGTTTTTCCTTTAAGTTGGTTAAACCCTAATATGGGGATTTGGGGGTTTTGTGTAGATTGTGATTTGGTAGTGTTTATGTGTTTGTATGATAGGAGGAGGTTTTGTAGAAGAGGCTTTTGATACAAACCGTTTGATACCGTCTGATCATTGTGCTTTCCGGTAGGATTTCCTACTCGGTATTAGTCCCATAATGGGATGATTGTTGATGTGTTGTGGTTGATTGAATAATATAGTAATTGTATTGTGACGGTTTGTTGATTGTGATTATTTGTCTCTGGTTCTCGGGCGTGTCCTCGGTGAGTGGGGTCACTTGCGGGAGTGGCTTCACGCCCTAGTTACGCCCTTCGTGGAACCCGCCACGGAAGGGGATGTGCATTAATGGACGGGGTTATCGCTCATTATGACGAGCGGGGATTTGGTGGGTACAGTGCCGGTCCCCCTCGCGGGATCGTCCAGTGGACGATCGATGATTGAGATTGTTGGGATTGGCGTGATTGTGTGTGTGTGACGGTTAAGGTCATGCTTTTATCTTATTGTTGATATATTGAGTTGTGTGATTAGTCTTGACCCGTTTAAATGTTTTAAAAATTGTGGTGATCCATTCGGGGTGGTGAGCGATTATTGAGCGGTATGATATGATGCGTATGGGATAGGCCGGATGAGTCATCACGTGGCGATTAGAAGTCTTCATTTGTGTCGACGATGTTTTGTAGCTTTGATAGTTTTAGCGATGAAAGAGAGATCGAGAATCTTGTATTTCTTTTTATCAGTTTGGAATTGCTATGTAATCACTTTAAACTTTATATACTTTTAAAGTTGTTTCGTTATTATCTTATGAATATCATGCCTCGGGTAACCGAGATAGTGGCATCCTTATACCTGAGTGGTCCTGGTAAGGCACTTGGAGTATGGGAGTGTTACAAATGGTATCAGAGCGACGATCCTGAAACCTGTAACCAATGAACCCAATGAATATAGGGAGTCAATTAAAATGAACCCGGGGTAAAGGTTGTAAGAGCTAATGCAAAGACTTGGGAGACGTCCTAAAGTCGCGAACTCGCCCTACAATTTTGAACCGGTCACCATGGGATATGAGTCGGGATCGCTATGTGTTTATCTTGTGAATTGTGTACCTATATGGTGATGTGTGGCATGAATCAGTGGATGTATGTATGTGGAGAATGGGGAATGTGTAGAAAAGATGGTGATAATGTGATTTCGTATGTTGTTGATTGAAAGCATGTTGCATGATAGTTGGTTTACAATGTTGGTTGGAATTGTTAGAAAAGTGTATGAGAATGATGAGTAATGTGTTGGAAATGGATGAATTGATTGGAAAAGATGGGGTAGCAATTGCATGAGAATATGAATTTTGTGATTATGAATATGTTTAAGTGACGAAGTGTATTTGTAATGTTGTTGTATTAGTAACATGGAAATAGGATTTGTAATGTATGAGAATGTTGTGTTACGAAAAGTTATAAAATTTAAAGTATGCGGTTAGTACATGACTAATGAGTTAAATAACATATGTGCATGATGGATGTTGTTGCTTGATTTTTGAAAATAGTAACATATGATTATGAATACTGGTTTTATGAGTTTTGGACTGGTTTTGTTTGCTTGGTTGTTGTTTAAGTTATATGGAAGTAAAATCAAGTAGTTGTGTTTTTTTCGATTATAAAGAGGTTGTCTTTAAACTGTTATAACTTGAGATGAATAAATGATTTTGATGTGATTCCAATTGGAGGTGATAGCTTGTCCTTTTACGATTCTAACGATAGGTCACACGCCCAAATCGACCAAGTAATGAGTGAGTTATGACTGTTTTACGAAAACTGGACAGTGCTGAGAATTGGGGTACTCGATCGAGTATCCTTGGTACTCGATCGAGTAAGGGGGCACTCGATCGAGTACCTCAGTTACTCGATCGAGTAGCCCTGGTGATTTGTTTTACGTGCTTCTGATCTTCACCTACTCGATCGAGTAAGTCCCTTACTCGATCGAGTGGCCTGTACTCGTTCTAGTGACCCCTGTTTTGGGTCATATGCTTGCCCTTTGATTTCGTTACATAGTATGTTTAATTCAAAGGTGTTATTTTACTTCTTATTGCATTGTTTTACATGTAAGTTGGTCTTGATTCGTAAGTTACCCAATCTTATGGGGTGGTGAGTGGCACCTTATGGTGAGTATGAGTTTGGTGGGAGGAGATGAGCTATATGTGGTTGTGCTGAGAAGTGGAAAAAGAAAAAGAATATTGATGAGCTGATTGAGGCATGGTGCAAGTTTTGGTGAGACGTGGTGAGTGATTTATTCGCGAAATTGAGTGATGTAAAAGTAAGTGAAAGTGGGTAAGGGATGATGTGGGTCTAAGGAACGTGAGAATGAAAAGATTGAAAGGAAGGTTTGAATAGTGGCAACTTGAGATGTATAAAGAATTATGGAGTGAGATGGTTAGGAGTCGTGTGGGTTAAGAATATACACAATGAAAGTTCGTTTTAAAGGGGTTGAGAAGAGTAATATATAGTGAACTTTATGGAGACATGTTGCGAGGTGGATTTGTAGACAGTGAGTGAGTTTGGAAGATTTGGTTTATTAAGAGGTGAAACTACGTGTGATTTCTTTGGGCATTTAACGGCATGAAATGAAGTTGTTTAAACAGTGAACGTTGATTTTATGGATAGGTTAGTGACAAGTGTGAGCGATAGCATAATAAGAGAAGATCCATGGTAAGAAAGAGTGAGATGATATCGACTTGAAATAATGGGATTTGAGCTTTGGCGGAATGAGAAGGTAACCGGAGCACTAAAGAATTAGATAGAAGTAATAAGGAGTTGAGCTATTAAATGGTATTGTTGAATGTGAAGAGAAAAGAAGAGTAAAAAGTAAGCTAAGGAAAATTTTCACCGGAATTATGTGATATAAAGGTAAGGAATCATCGAAATGTGTGATATTATCATGAGGATGTTAGTTAATGGTTATATGGGAGCTTCAGGACAACATGATTAATAATGACTTTCGAGAAATTAAGGGAGTAAGAGTTGGTGGAGTATTTACACGATATGAGATTTTTGGTGGAAAGTTAGATGACGATACAATTAAGATAGTATTGGGAATAACGTTGAGGTAATTTTGTTAATGGGTTTGATGTTCTTTATTTGGGGATGTTAACCAAAGATAGGAGAAAAACCGTGTTGTTTTGATATGAGTGTAAGAGGTTGGATATACGAGCAGTGGTGGTATTGTGGTGTTGTCACTAGTGGTTAAGGGTGATGATAGATAAGAAAGACAGCAGTCCTAGAGAGGTTGATTTTACAAAGGCCGGATTGATATGTATGGTTGTAAGGGAGTATAAGATGTGGTTATATGAGGCGAGCGCTAGTGGTTGAATATTAGTGGTATGGCATGAGGTGATGGTTATGCGAATGGGAAAATATGTTATGAGGGGCATATGAGTTAAGCTCGGGCGACAGGTAACCTTTATCGAGTGGTAACTTACGTGATCAGGATTGACTAGTTGGATGTGATTGTGGGTCTATGATGTGTATAAATGTTTGTGTGAGGTTCTGACCTCACGAGAAGCGGTATGGTGTGATAGTTATAAAGATGTGATATGAATGTTTGTGATATATGTAGGGTACGACAATCTGATGGAATGAGGCTAAAAAGGTAATAATGTGATTGATCTGGCATGGATAGTTAAAATTGTATGTGTATGGATGATACTTGTTTATTCCGTGAAATGGTAAGGATGATGTTCATGAGATTATTATCTATTTAATTCATATAACATGTTGCATTATGATTTAGTAAAGTGGATTTGAGTGAGTTTTTCTTATCCGAGAAGTTATGTTGAGTCAGTGTTTATGGGACTGTGTAAGTTGTGATGACTATCGATGTGGTTGTGGTTCCTCGAGTGGTGATCCGGGCACGGTACATAGTGTTGTGATACGGCTATTTTCGCACGCGGTGTGGTGTTGGTGGCGGTGTTGCGATGTCACACGGTTGTAGTGGAGTAGGCGGGATGATTATGATACGAGGAGTTTTCAAAAGTACATACCGATCATACATAGATTGTTGTTTTGTTTCTTTGTTGCCTCCTGTGAGTTTCAGTTTGTACGGATAGACAGTTGTTTTGTTTATTGATGTTTTCTTTACCAGGTTAAGTTTGAGAATGAGGGTATAGTATGATATGAAAGAGAGTTGTACATGTTTTCGTTGTTATCATGGTATAGTGACATTCTCATGATGGGACACAATGATTGTGAGAAGTTGATACTGATAATTTTGATCTTGTTTTAAGTTGAGGCATCAGTAGTCATAGTCATGATCTGATATATGCAGGTGGTTCATAATCCTTTGTTGAGACAGTGAGTGTAGGGTGTTGAGTAATTAGTGTCGTGTTAAGTTATGTATGAGTCTTGCGGTAATGAAAGAAAGAAACTTGAGGATCTAGTGTGAGTGTACGTAACAAGTGTGGATCGTGAGTTATGCTTTTGGCGATAAGAGTTTTATATAGTCTATATAGAGAGGTATGTCATGTTGCAGTAATGTGGAAGAGTTGGAGTGTTGGTTATGCTAAGGGTTTTGCAGTATTAGTTAGAAGGAGTGCAGAGTGAATTGAAGTATGAGAACTGTTTAAGTAAGAAAACCTTGGAAATAGGAACGGTTATAGAAATGAGGTTATAGGCGGTTATCTTTGACATGTGGTGGTGATGAGGATGATGAGATGATTTAATTAAGGATTTAGTATTAGTGAGTTACGGGGACGTAACATTTGTCTTAAGAGGAGTAGAATGCGTTAAAAGTGAGTTTCATGGTTGTGCATGTTGTAAAATAATTGGAAGTAGAGTGTTAGCATAGCATAAAGGAGGGATTTGTTTTGTGGTTGATGTTGTTAAAAGGCCATGGCCGTGCTTGTAGTAGTGTGATGTTTAGGAGTTCGAGAGTTTTGATAGTGGCATGATGATGTTTATGAGTGTAAGTAAACTTCGAGGACGAAGTTCCTTTTAAGGGTGATAGAATGTAACATTCCGTTTGATGTTAGGGGTATTTTGATATTGGATTGGCTCTGGATGATGTATTACGGAACTAGTTGGTAGTGTATGGAGTTAGTGTTGAGAGAGATATAATGGAGTCGATACGATATCGTGAGCCATGTTGTGGAGGTAGGAATAGTTAGTGGGGTTGGTGTTACGAGTTCATGTTTGGGTTGGAGTTTTGTTTTGAGTTCTTAGTCACGTTGTTGTGTCTTGATCGAGTTAGTATGTTTGTTTTTGAGTATGGGTTGAACTTCGGGGACGAAGTTCTTTTTAAGGAGGGAAGACTGTAATACTCCGTATTTATGAGTCTTTGGGTACTCTATCGAGTAGGCCTTACTCACGAGTAAGGGTGAGTTGCGTTTTAAAATAGTTTCGACTGTTGGGTACTCGATCGAGTAACTAGGGTACTCGATCGAGTAAGGGGTACTCGATCGAGTACCTTAGGTACTCGATCGAGTAAGCCGATTTACTGGGAGTTTTTCTCGGGTTTTGTTAATTATGCGATTAAGATATATAACCTTTTCCGTCATCATTCTAAACACTTTTGCAAAACCTAATTTACTGTCAAAGAGAGAAAGCAAGTATGTTCATCATCTTAATCGCATTGTTAGCAAATCCCGGAGTTTGGAAGGTCGGTTTTCATCGTTGGTTATACCGTTGAGATCCTTGCGTCGAGGGTAAGATCTATGTACCCTTTTTACTGTTTTTCCTTTAAGTTGGTTAAACCCTAATATGGGGATTTGGGGGTTTTGTGTAGATTGTGATTTGGTAGTGTTTATGTGTTTGTATGATAGGAGGAGGTTTTGTAGAAGAGGCTTTTTGATACAGCTGTTGATACCGTCTGACTGTTGTGCTTTCCAGGTAGGATTTCCTACTCAGTATTAGTCCCATAATGGGATGATTGTTGGTGTGTTGTGGTTGATTGAATAATATAGTAATTGTATTGTGACGGTTTATTGATTGTGATTGTTTGTCTCTGGTTCTCGAGGCGTGTCCTCGGCTGAGTGGGGTCACTTGCGGGAGTGGCTTCACGCCCTAGTTTCGCCCTTCGTGGAACCCGCCACGGAAGGGGATGTGCACATTAATGGACAGGGTTATCGCTCATTATGACGAGCGGGGATTTGGTGGGTACGGCTGCGGTCCCCCACTGGCAGGACTGGTCTAGTGGACAGTCAAGAATTGAGATTGTTGGGATTGGCGTGATTGTGTGTGTGTGACGGTTAAGCTGTCTGTTTATCTTATTGTTGATATATTGAGTTGTGTGATTAGTACTGACCCCGTTTAAATGTTTTAAAAACTGTGGTGATCCATTCGGGGGTGGTGAGCAGTTATTGAGCAGGTATGATATGATGCGTATGGGATAGCTGGGATGAGTCATCACGTGGCAGTTAGAAGTCTTCCGCTGTGTCAGACGATGTTTTGTAGCTTTGATAGTTTTAGCAGTAGACCGTCTGAGAATCTTGTATTTCTTTTTATCAGTTTGGAATTGCTATGTAATCACTTTAAACTTTATATACTTTTAAAGTTGTTTCGTTATTGTCTTATGAATATCATGCCTCGGGTAACCGAGATAGTGGCATCCTTATACCTGAGTGGTCCTGGTAAGGCACTTGGAGTATGGGGGTGTTACACCAACTTTGGAAAGGGAATTGAGAAATGGCATTCCATGTCAAAACGGGGTCATAAGAGGTGAGTGACTGGTAGGTAAGTCTCTATGGGGCAATTGGAAGATATTAACGAAGTCCGCTAGGTCCATTCTATGGTCCTCATTAAACAATCGGAAGGTCACAAAAAGCACAAAACCGGGGTTCTTAGACCTATGAAACTCGAAAGAGCTCAAGAACTCAAGGGTGAGTTCGGGAAAGGTCTTATAATCCATTGTATAATAATGCTTCATACCAAGATTCTTAAATAATGCCTTAACATTCTTATCAATTCCAATATTGATCAAAGAAGCTTGGTTAATAAATTTAGTCGGTTTCATACGTTTGTTCCTTAGGATGACCCAATTGTTATATTGCGTTTGTGAATTGAAGATCACTCCGGGAAAATCCGGGTCTTGCCATTCCGGGACCTCTTCCATTTGAACATCCTCCGCAGCCCGGGAGGATTCCGCATCATTCCTTCTCCTCTTAGAAGCACCTTGGGTAGGAGGTCTTCTTGGTGCCAATTTTCTGAAATTTAAGACAGAAATTCATCTTAAGGCAAACCAAAATTCATCCAAATAGACATAATAGAACGAACTAGTGAACTAATTCATATTATAAACATGAATAAAGCATTCTACAATCAATTTCTAGTACAAAGAAGCACAAAATCAAATTACCCAAAATTGAGTTAGGGTTTGCTAAACTTGATTAAATTGATTGAAATGGATGAAATTAAAGAGAAATGGAAGAGAAACTTACTTGTTGAAGTTAATGGTTGATTTAATCTTGCAAAATGATGAAGAAAGTGATGTTTCCTAGTGATTTGTAGTGAAGAAATGAAGAAATATGGAAGAGAGAAGGGAGAGAAATGGTACCGTCGTGGATGAGGATTGATAGAATGAGATTTTTTTTTTTTACTTGTCTAAAAGGCTGCCAGCAATCCATGAAACCACGTCCCCGATCGGGGCTGGCAACCCCGATCGGGGTTGACTAGTCCTTGCCATTTTGACTTGCTTCCGTGTTTGATTTAATTTTGTCCCATTTTTCGAAAACTACGTCCCCGAACGGGGTTCTTGCATGAGGAAGCATGCTATTTTCTCCTCTAAGTCTCTTTTCTTCATTTTCACCTATAAATCACAAAAAGAAACATCGTCAAGTCCAGCATATTATTACTAATCTACGAAAAATATTAAATTACGGAAAATTAATAACAAAAATAAATAAAAGCAATTAAAAAGCTTGGGTTGCCTCCCAAGAAGCGCTGGTTTAACATCCTGCACGACGTAAAAGCTTGAGTCGGTTTAAGCTTTCTTTAGTAGAGGTTGAACGGTCATTTACTCTATCACACCAACGATCACATTCTCATGGTAGAGCTTCAAACGATGGCCATTTGCTTTGAATTTTTCGCCCTTGGTGGTCATCACTTCAACGAAACCGAACTTGTTGAGATTTGTGACGGTATATGGACCGGACCACCGTGATCGTAACTTTCCCGGAAATAGCTTGTAACGGGAATTGAATAGCAACACCTTATCACCAATTTGAAATTCCTTGTTCAAGATCTTCTTGTCATGCCATCTCTTTGTTTTCTCCTTGTAGAGACGGGAGCTCTCATAAGCTTGTAATCGGAATTCATCGAGTTCATTGAGTTGCAACAACCGCTTTTCTCCACTCAATTTCGGATCCATGTTAATCTCCTTAACCGCCCAATATGCTTTTTGTTCCATCTCAACGGGAAGATGGCACGCCTTTCCATAGACCAACCTATATGGTGAGGTACCAACAGGTGTCTTATATGCGGTACGGTAGGCCCACAAGGTATCATCGAGCTTCATACTCCAATCCTTTCATGATTTGGCAACAACTTTCTCAAGTATGGACTTGATCTCACGGTTAGAAACCTTCACTTGGCCACTACTTTGTGGATGGTAAGCCAAGCCTCTTCTATGGTAGACTCCATATTTTTCCAATAAGACATCAAGTTGTTTCTCACCAAAGTGAGTACCACGATCACTAATGACCGCTCTTGGCACGCCAAATCTCAGAAATATGATCTTCTTGAATAAGTTGATGACGGCACGAGCATCATTTGTTGGAGTAGTAATTGCCTCTACCCATTTAGAGACATAATCAACGGCGACCAAAATATACCGATTTCCTTTTGAGGAAAGAAACGGTCCTTGATAATCTATACTCCAAACATCAAATACTTCCACTTCCAAGATACCATTTAAAGGCATCTCGTGCCTCCTTGATATGGAATCCGTCCTTTGGCAAGCATCGCAAGCCATCACGAAATTTTTAGCATCTTGGAACATAGTTGGCCAATAGAAGCCGGATTGCAACACCTTTGCAACGGTCTTGGATGGTCCATGATGACCACCATAAGGAGAAGAATGACATCTGTGGACAACGTGGCCCACGGGGGTCGCTCGGGAACAAGCGTTTCCATTTGTGGAGTCGCCACCAATTTTTATGGGAAATTGGAACCGTTCGAATACCTCGCGTCATCTCAAGACACAAAGTAGTGACATAAACACCAGGTTTTGCGGTCCTTACTCCAAGTTTTAACTTGAGCGACCTGGGTCGGTGGGACTGGGTCACTCCAGGTTTTGCGGTCCTCACTCGCTACATGAGGGCCATGGTTCATCCCGAGCTGCTGGAGAAGGGGACTTCTCCGGCACAACGATCGGTCTGGGCTACTTCTTTGGAGGTATAATCCTTTGTTTTGCATTATGAAAGATCATTACTTCTTCCCGTACTTCTTTTGCTTCTATCGAATCATGAAAGATCATTATCGATCGTCTTGTTTTGCAGGCGTGGGTGTACTCCTACTTTCCGGGCTTCGCGCCCAAGAGGACGGAGCCAGAGCTGAGGGCGTACCCAGTGGTGAGGGACTGGGTGGCGTGTCGTAGGAAGAGCCAACGCTATTCTTATGATGTTTATCGACGGGCCGTGAATGCCCTGAAGTTGAGTGACGTGAGTGTTCTTCAATCACTTTCCTTATTATTTGCTTTATTGATTTCAGAAACGATCATAAGAATGACCCCTTCGTTTATTTGTCTTTAGTGGGTGCTTAGACCTTGGGTGGACTACCCTGGTGCTCCATGCCTTCGTGGCTGAGGTCCTTCGACCTAGGAGCTCGAGTTGGTTGCTGCTGAGGACGTCGATGGGACTAGTGTGGTACCTGGGCAAACGCTTGACTCGTCAGCGTTCCCGTGATGCTTTCACGGTTCCCATCGATCCTCCTCGGATGATGTTTAGGGAGCCCTATGATGCTGAGAGAGAGGCTGACTTGGCGGGCGTTGGTGGTGACGCTCTTCTCCTTCCTGGTGAGGAGTACTCTTCGTTTGTTCGCCAGAGGCTGGCGTACTAGCCGATCGTGGTAAGTATTTTAATTTTTTCTTTTTTTTGCATTGATCTGACAAACTAACGAATGATCGTCGAATAAAGTATTCATTTGAATTTTGTAGGAGATTGAGGTGGCAGGCATCGAGCCCCCAGCGTACCTAGAGACACTTGAGTACACCGACGCTGCGGGGATGATGACGATCTCCGAGCTCCGTGACTTCGGTGATGAGGTGACAGATGCTGGCCTGGAGGAGTGGCAACACTTGGTTAGGAAGGTAAGCCCCCAGCTTCGTTTGATTTTTCTTTGCTTTTGTATAAGAATACATTTGTTCATTTTTTGAAAATCCTTTGTTTATTGAACTGCAGGTGGCGCCATCTCAGCATGTGGCATTGTGGAGGGTGGCCAACCGGCTGCAGGCCACGGCCGCTGAGGCACTTGGGTGTGGCCGAGGACGACAGGTATGAACCTCTCATTTTCTTTATTTGAATTTCGTTGTAATTTCTTGTATTTGTTTGAAATGGTTGAATGAAGTGAGGCATTTCTTTATCACCTACAGAGGGAGCGAGACTTGGAGCGTGAGCTGGCGCGGTCCCAGGTGGAGACAGCTCGCCTGCTAAGGGAGCTGGAGGTCAGGGACGCTGAGATCACCGCCCTCGAGGCGGCCGTAGCTGAGTTGAGTGGTGACCAGGAGTGGCTGCTTTCCCTTTCGCTTCTTTTGTTGTCGGTTGACTTGTATATACTTTGTACATTTTGGACTCTATTTTATATTTTCGGACTTGTTTTGGACGAAAGCCCCCAGTTGGTTGCACTTTGTTGCACTTTGGTTGTATATATAGAGGCCTGAGTGCCTTTGCTGGTGGATTGTATGTTGTTCCTGCAGGTTAGCTTAGAAATAGGTTTGGTAGATGACGGTTTACGCCGTCATGCTGCCGAAATTTACACAGAATTTACACGCATAAACATAACATACACATGGCTTAAATTAGCGCAAAATGAGAAAAATAAAGGGAAAGACCTGAAAATGCGAAAAATTGCCCAAAAATGAGCGAAAATGACAAAAATGCCCGAAAAAATGACCGGACGGTAGGGAGGGCTACCCCCTAAGAAAAACGTAAAAAGAAATGTATACGTTTGAAATAAAATGTGAAATGAGGAGTGAAATGATTCCCCTAAAAAAGAAAATAAAATGAAACGGGTAAGTGTGCTCGTTTGGCGAGAATGTCGTCTTTGTCTCGAAAAGCGTGTCCGAGAACTTTAGAAAACATAAAATTTGGTAATTGGACGGAATTACCAAAGTAATAATCAATAGGAATAGGAAATTATAACCGAAATAAACTAGGAAAGATCCAAAGCGGAAAACCACGGAAATCAGCCTGGGGAAGAGGCGCAGCAGGAGCTGCGACCCTTCGAAGAGGCGCAGCAGGTGCTGCGCCACTCCCCTGACGGAAATTAGGAAACGGCTTTTAGCATAAATAGAGACGTCGGGGAGGATTTTATTCTCATAATTCCTCCATCTTTCTTCCGTCTATTTCATTAAAACTCCCATATATTCTAAAAAAATCAAAATTATGGATGCCTTCGAAAACCGTCTCAAGGATTGTGCGAATGAGTTCACAAGTGCGGACAAACACGACATGGGTGCCTTTAATTTGGGATCAATCTTGAGTCTCAAATTAGTGAAGATAGTGAAACCTTTTTTGGATGCTTGTCTCGACTATTGGGACCCTAATTTTCACGTGTTCGCCTTCCCTGGAGGCGATATTTGTCCTTTTCCGGAGGAAATAGCTGCTATAGGAGGATGGGACCCAGAAAATGCTCCTGCTATACCTTCTAGCTCTCAGGGGTATAAGGGCAAATTCAGAGACTTTTTGGGACTGACTAAAGCTGAGGTCGACCATCTTGTGACCTCAAAAGAAGTTCGTATGCTTGACTTCATTGATCGATTTATAAACAGGGAAGACCCTTCGATATCTTATGTCGCGAGACGCAGGGCGTTTGGATTCTGTCTACTTCACTGTTATGTCCTTCAAGGGCACGTTGACAAAGAGGTGAGAGGGGATCCTCGTTTCTTGAACATAGTGGAACAAATGGAGCTGCGCAGGAGCCCAGCGTGCCTTTGCTTAGGAGAGATCATCCTGGGGTTGGACAACAGAAAAGCCAACCGTGGGCTTCCTTATTTGGGTAGTCCTATTATTCTACAGGTAAGAGCCCGCTTTTTTTTTTTTTTTTTTTGTATGTGGACCAACCGTTTTTTTTCTTCTTCTTCTTCTCTTTTTTTTTTTCCGTTTTGGTTAGCCATATGGGGATTAATTCCCATCATGCCTTGTAGGTTTGGCTCATGGAGCGATTGCGGCTGATCGAGCCCCCAGTTAATATTCCAGGATACCATGCTCGGTCGATTATGATGAGGACCAGGTTCTACATGGTGGACTTTGCTCGGGTTTGCAACTATTGGGAGAACAAGTTGAAAAATGAAGGAGGCCCCTTGATTTGATGGATCGTGCCATGGTGGCATCTTAAGTCAGTCACCGGAGTTTCATCTTTAGACCCGACTCGGTCAGTTCGCATTCCTGGCTTGGAATTTATGGTTTGTATCTTCCCGGAGAGATTGATGAGGCAAGTTGGCCTTAAGCAGAAGATCCCCAAGCTTGACACTGTTCCTCAGACTGCATTGGCACATACGACAGAGATTCGTCGAGAGTGGGCCCTCAAGTGGGCTTAAAGGAACATGTGGTTCATACTTTCTCCTGTTGGCTCCTTATGGGTATCTGATTCATATCTGCAATGGAGGAAGGTTGCTACTCCTGAAGAGCGCGAGAGATTAAGGAAGCACGAGCCTGTTGACTACAAGATTCACGAAGTGGCAAAGGAGAATCACAAATACTTGACTGAAGAGGAGGAAGAGGCCGGATTTCGAGTCGTTCATCCGAAGAAGAAACCGAAGACCGCTCCTGCCGCAGAGATGGTGGTGGACCGAGATGGTAAGGCGAGACCGCGAGAGAGACCTTTGGTGATTAGGTCAGAGATAGCACAAGAGCGCCCTGATCGTGGTCGAGATAAAAAGTATGACAAAAATTACAAAGGCAAGGGAGAGATGGAAGAATAGCGTTAGTCGTAGTATTATTTATTATTATTATTTGTAATAAACGGTGGGGTTTTTAGAATCCTAGCCTAGCATTTATTTTATTTTATTATTTATTATTTTTTAGTATTTTATATTATGTGGCGTATTATTATTATTTTATGGAACAAAGTGAATAAAAGATTAAATTAGTTAAGAAACTATTGTTATTTTCCTTCATTATTCTTGTCGAATTTCAAATGCAAATGCAAATGTCCTTCTATTTACATTTTAAAATAACGGGTTGTATCCTGTAAAAGGATTGCCTACGTATTCATTAAGAAAATGAAATCAAACCCTTGCGTGTAGTTCGAGTAAATGTAAAAGAATAATTGTTCTAAGCAAGAGCTCGTAGTGAACTAGAAAATAAGCATGAGCTTTACTTACTCCTAAGATACAACTCAGTTTATTTGATGATATGAGGATGACGAAATGCTAAAATGCAAGAGCATAGTGACATAAGCTTTTCAGCGGGCCAAGGGCCATTTTATTTCATGTCGCATGAGCGGCACGTGGGTGTTACGCGAGGCGTGTGTCTTGTCCTACACTAGGCATAGTATCATTTCAGTTGATCGAGGTTGGTTGGGCTAGCAAATTCATTCCCGTCTAGGTCTGTAATCTTAACCGCCCCCCAGAGAGTATGGACTTGACTAAGAATGGTCCAGCCCAGTTGGGTTTAAATTTTCCACGTGAATCGACAGGTAGTAGAGCTCTGACTGATTTGAGGACTAAGTCTCCTTCTTTGATGTTTCTGGGCTTAACCCGTTTGTTGAAGGCTCGTTTGATACGTGCCTGATATGTTTGCACATTATGCAATGCGCGCAACCTTCGTTCATCCAAGAGGATGAGTTCTTCATATCTGTCCCTTTTTCCAATCAGCTTCTGGAATTTGACTTTCGAGCAGAATGCGTAAAGACGGGATATCTAGCTCAACTGGTTGTACAGCTTCTATGGTGATACCGTCGTTTAGTATCAAAAATAAACCTAATACTACTAACTGAAGCTAGCGGTAAATAGGGTCGATCTCCACAGGGAGGCTATTGTTTCTACTTGCTAATTTAAGTTTGTCAGATGTCACAGTTGGGGGTTTAGATTGATTACTAACTAAAACTAACTAAAGGCAAGGGAAAGATATGAGGAAAAGCAATAAGAGGAAGGTACTAGGATGTCGGGTCCTCAATGAATATCAGATAAATGCAGTTAAGGTCGCAGATAGGTCACATAAATCAGTCTAAGGGGTAACGAATATCTCCTTCCGGTCTCAATTCACCCTAAAACACTATTAGCTTAGCTTCTGCCCTCACTAAAGTATCCTAATGTTCACTACAGGTCTCACCCTTTCCAATCTTCTGATCTAGGTCAAGGTTTACCAAATCAATTAGCTAATTACGTCGACTCAACAACTAATTGCTATTATATGCAGTGATTGACAACATGGACATGATTTAGCGTCGGATCCACAAACCTAATTAGCAAAAATCATTCATTCATTGATTCCCCTAATCCTAGCAAGGGAATTAGCTACACATGCTATTAATAATGAAACTAATAATAACTAAAGCAATAATTAACGATATCATGATATTAGGATGAGAGAAATTAAATAAAATGAACTAAATTAACAACAAGGATTAAGGAAATAAGATGATAAAAGAGTAGAGATTAAAAAGATGCAAAGAATAATAAAACTAGAATTAAGATAGAGAGAAAGGAGAAGATGTTACATAGTTCAGATCCGGAAATAAGAGAGAATAACTGCTAAACTGAGTAAAGGGGATGTTTTTTTAAAAGTAACAGGAAAGAGATCCAATTAATGACCTAATTATCTCTTTTTATAGTAGAGATATTATTCTAAGATAAGCTAACATAAGATAATTAAGATTCTCGACTTGTCCATGCTGCGTCAGACTTGGTTTACTCGATCGAACAACTTAGAATTATTCGATCGAGTAGTTTCTCCATCAAAGGTCTTCGATCGAGTGGCCCTTTGCATAAGTTGGTCGATCAAGAACTTAAAGTGGCCGATCGAAATGTGTATATTTCAGAGTTCTCGATCGAGAGCTTCAGCGCGTAATTTCCAGCTTTGCGCACTGAACTTTAAACGGCCGCCATTGCTTCGTTACTTATCTGAATCAAGCAATTTTCATGTAGTTGGAAAGCTGAGAGGATAAGCTTTCACCTCCAGTTGGAATCAACTGATTATATATTGTAGAACTCGAGATATGGCTCTTCAAAGTAGGCACTAATAGTTTGAAGCTCTTCCTTTATCCGCTAAGCTTCCTTACTCCTGTGCGCATCACCAAAATGGTAGCTCCTAAGCTTCCTCATCTAATTGTCTCCTAAATGCAAGCTTGGAAGACGGTTTTAGGCTCAATTCCGCATCTTTAAGCACATTCCTGCAATTAGTACAAGAAATCCCAAAGTACGCAATTCGGGGGCATATTCGTAGAAATAACTACTATAATAGCATAGAAATGCGTGCATTAATTTCCTAAAAAGACTATATAAAATGCACGCATCAAACTTCCCCAAACCAAACCTTTGCTTGTCCCCAAGCAAACTAATGCAGCTAATACAGACTAAATAGATAGGAGCAAAACATGGACTAGCTGAAAACCGTCAACTCAAACCATTTAATGCATATGAATCAACTACTAATATCTAAATGTCAAAGCAAACGAATTTATACATATTTCAAAAAATAGTTGAACTTTTGACATTGCAAGACTTTCAAAATCGGACTCTCACGGGTCACTCATTCACACAGTTTAGTACAAGGTGATTTATAATGTAAGATAGAAAAAATAAAGAACACTCACCTAACTGCGACCTATAAGTACATGCATGCAATATAACATGAATAAAGTCTCTACAACCGTACATATGCATTCCAACCAAACTGATGACCAAGACACATGCCAAGGACTTACATTTGGGTAAGTGAGGTAATGGGTAAGAAGGGGCTAAAATGAATTTGGAAATGTGGAGTTAATAGCCAGGCTAGCAACAACGGATCCAAATTTTGAAACTACATCCCAACTTCATACTCAATATATATCAATACAAAACAGTGCAAATTGGATGCACTCAACTCACAATACACCATAAACTTGTCAACTCCCCATAAGATACAAATAAAACATGGGAGTAAAAATCATCTATAAAACTTTTCATTTTTCCGCATATGATTTTTTTATTTCTTTTTCACATTTCTTTTTCAACTTTTTTTCTGAATCTTTTCATTCCAATACTTTTTTATTTTTCTCCTTCATTTTTTTCACCCATCCTTCCTATAACAGGATACATTAACCAAAACGCGACACAACACATTCCCAACAGGCTACCATTACTAGCTCGGCTAGGGTAGGACAAATTTTGGATTGTAGCTTTATGGGACAAAACAAGCAATTTGGCTATGTGAAGCTCATGGGTAAAATGAAATAAAGGGGATTGCCTCTCCTAACATGTGTCACCAACCACAGACCCGAATGCATACAGGTACTAAGTAGACTGAATTCATGCTTATGCAATTCGATATTACATGCCTTATAAGGAGTAACTACTCACATTCCTACATGAACTGGTCATGAATGACACCAGTTTATAAAGCTCTAAACCTCAGAAAATTATTGTAGTTTGCCAAAATTTTCAGTCAAGTCTACTTGTTCAACATATTTTGAAACGAAATTCGAGATATTACTTTGAATTTTACTAAAAGGTGTGATAAATTGCAAGGCTTAAGCAAAGAAACAATTTACAACATAGTAATACTCCAATCTGACTCAACCTAAAATGCAAAAATAAACATGATTTTTTTTTTAATTTTCGAAATATTTGATTTTTATGAGTTTTTAAATTTTTTTTGAAATGAAAAAAACAATGCATACGGAAAAATTAAACGTGATAGCAGAAATGCAATGAAAACAATATGCCGACACTAAGATATGGATGCATTACCCTCCCCAAACCGAACTGTACAATGTCCTCATTGTACTCAACAACTAACAACAACAGCAGCATAATGGAGAAAGGAAAATGCAAACTAAAGGAAATGGAAAGAGATAAGGAGCTAAAGGACTCACAAATAAGCGCGTAAGAAGGAAGTATGGACCTCCCCAAACCAGCCAGCAAAAAGGAAGGTCACAGCCGGCATCAACAGGTTGGCTAAAATCACGAACAAAATGCAAGAGTACCTGCAAGTTCGCAAATAGCAACCACAAAAAAAATACTACCGAAAACCAAGAAAGCTAATTCGCAGTCTATAGTCGAGTAGGCTAATTATTAAATCACACAACAAAACTAAATAAAATGTTTTAAACTCCGGGTTGCCTCCCGATAGCGCTAGTTTAGAAGGTCCCAGCTCGACCCTCTTTTAGATCAACCAACAGCACAAATCAATTGCCCCCTACTAGGCCTCTGTCACAAAGCGGTAGCCTCAGCAATCGTCAAATCTACTTCCGGCCTCCACAGCATGGCAACGGAAGAACAGCAGCTTCCCAAATCATCAGGATCCCAATCTTTGACATTGGCACGCAGCAGCTTCCTAGACGGCATAGCTTTATCAAAGCCTCCTCCTGGGTCATCTATCTGGGTAGTTCCAGACTTCAACTTGAGAGCACCCATCTCACCTCCCGGGTCCTCGAACCTGTCAAGACTTGTAAAAAGAGAAACAAATTAATGTTCCTCCAATTTGCTCCCAAACTGGGGCGGAGGTGTTATAACAGCAGCAATATGTGACTCATAAGGAATATCAGATGGTATCTCCACGGACTCTATAGGAGGGGTAGCATCACAGGGCATGGCTTGCATGGAATCCCTACATGCATTAGACTTGGCAAAAACCAAATCCTCTCCTCCTACCTGAAAGGTAAGTGTCTTAGCCCCGACATCTATAATTGCACCAGCGGTGCGCAAAAATGGTCTTCCCAAAATAATGGGAGTGTGACGTGTTGGAATATGTGTCCTCCGACAATAATGCGATCACAACTGTCGATCATAATGATCACATGTTTAAATCTCATTTTTAAGAATACATGTGGGATGTAATATTTTACAGTCAACTGGTCCACACATATCGGTAATGATTGGGCGACTAGAGTTTGACATTACTTGTCGTGCGACAGTCTTGATCCGATTGATCCCCTTAGGTCATACCTATAGGGAAATACTCTTAATTGATTATTTAATTAATCGTATGCCGATACGAGTTAATTAAATTGCTTAAAATTGACGGTTGATTTTGTGAGTAAAGTTAACGTGCCTTATTGTAATTCGATTAAATTAGATACGGTCTAAGTAATCAAATTGTTTTATTACTTGGATAAAATTATTGTTTACGAAACAATTGAAATTGAAATTGAAATTGAATGAATAATTTATTATAAATACAAGATGTTGTGATTTATAATTGATAAACCGTTTTGGTACAAGTAATTACGAATTACTAGTCGATTTTGTATATGACATATTTTATGAGTATGTTAATTTTTAATATGTTAAAAATACATTACAATTTCACATGTCAAGTAACATGTCACATATGTCACAATTGACAAATGACAAAATAAAATGGACCTCCCATTTTATATATGTGCCGAAAATTGGAGGGAGTATAAGGTTTATATTGTGTTTTTATTTTTAATTGAAAACATGATGATTAAACCTATTATCTAGCCATGCATACCTATTTTTTCTTGGGTAGAAAAACAAGCTCATGCATTGACCCCTTTCCCCCCTCCCCACCGGTTTTTCAAGCTAGAAAATGCCAATGGTTTTTCTATCTTTATTCACTACTTCAACTTATATTTTCTAGTATAAGAAAATAATATTCTCTCTACAATTTTGTGGAAAAACTTAGAGAAATAAAAACCTCACAAATCTCTCCTCTCTTGGCCGAAATTACAAGAGAACCAAATTTATTTTTGTGTCAAATTTTAAGTAAGACTTATATCATTACTAGTTCATAATAATATTAGTTATTAAGAGTATTCCTTGGGTATATGCTTTTGGGAGAGGTTCTAATTTGAACTTTGTTCATCCATTGTTGGAAAGCTCAAGAACTAACAAGAAGGAGATCTTGTTGGTGCCCAAAAATCCGAAACCTCAATGTAAGAAGTGACGGTTTATTCTCTATTTTGTTTTATTTTTGCATGCATAAGATCTTGTATTTATTTTATGACTAAATAAATTATTTCATATATGAATATGTAAACTAATGAGATTATTGATTTTAACAAGCGGTATCATGAGCCTTAGGTTGTTTGCATGCAAATCGGTTTATGGTTTTTCCGAGTTATAAGATTAACATACAAAACTAATTAATTTGGATTTATGACGATAAACCTAAAAATAACTTTGCATGTTAAAAGTTTCTGGTCCTAAGTGATTTTTAGGACATTTTGGTTTATTTATGGATTTTATTGTTCATTTTATATATTATTGGCATTAAAATGTGATTTTTATGATAAAAATGTCATTTTTGGACGAAAAATAGCTAAACTTCGAATTTTCCAGTGGTTTTTGGATATGTTTTCACATATATTATCTACTGATGGACTGTAAATGTTCATGTTAAAATAAGTTTTTTTGCTCGAAATATGAATTTTATAAATTAAAATCGTATTTAAATGGGTAAATAGGTTAATATGAGTTATATTTCGAATATGGTCATGGAAATTTAGTATGTTGTCACATGCAATTTTACAAGATGTGTGTAAAATATTTGGCTATAGTTAAGTCTTTTTGCATGATTTATGAATTTTTGATGAAAAATCACATAAATAGTGACTATAATTAGTAATAATGCTAAAACATACTTCATGACTAAAGGAAAAACGTCACATGTTGCATTTTATCATATATTTCAGATCTAAAAGTGAAAAGTTGATGAAAATATTTTTTCTCATATTTTTATGGTCATATTTGTTAAAACCGATAAACCGCAACATTGTTTTTCTCGATAAATTTTCGAAATTTTTAACCTAAGTTTTGAATATTATGAGTGTCATGGTATTTTTAGAGAATGTTCATGAGTTTAAATTTAAAATTTTGAAATTATTTGAAATTTTTATAATTTAATTTGAAGTTTATAGCATAATTTTGTATTTTTGGGTCCATTTATGAACAATATTAAGAAATCAAGTTTAATTATTGTCAAAATGTTAGTGGAGACTAAGTTTTGAGTCTTAAGATGGTTAGGGTAATTAACTTGTACATAAATATGAATTTATGTAATTATTGTGATTTTAACAAGTTATAATCACGCAAATCCATAAAAACCGATAAATATACGATATTGGCTCTTTAAAGGCGATTTAGCATAAAATTAAGCATGTTCATACATATTATAATGCTGCATTTTATTTATGAATATCATTTTAATTTTATGTAATTTTTGAATTATGTAATTTTACTTAGTATGGCCTTAGTTTTAATTGGTATTACCCGAAATGTATGGGAATATCGATTCGGTTATAATTATTGTGATCTCGTATCACCGTTTTGTAATTTAATAGATTTATTTTTATTTTATTACAAATGTATAATAGGAAATTATGTAATTCATTTTGTAATTTAATTATTCCGGAGTTTCTTGAAGACGGTGCCATTCGAGAAGACGGTCCATCAAAGAAAGTGTTGCCTTGAAGTGCGTGCCAAGACTGAAGTTCAAGGGATCAAAGGAGTTGGTTTCCGAATTTGTAATAGTTTAGTAGATTTACTATTTTAGGAAGGCCATACTAGGACTTTATTTTTATGCTTTGCATTTTATTTATATGTTGCATGCATCGCTAAATCGCCATAACTAAACATGCATTTTAAATCGAGTTTATCGACCGTGTCAATTACAATTATCATAGTTCACCGCTTTAGTTCACTTAAAACGTGATAGATAATAAATTGACATGACCTCTCGCTAAAATAAACAATTGAGACTTAGCCTTACCAAAAAAGTAGAAACCATGAAAACCTATTTCGTGAGGGAGTGCGCTCGGCCAAACCGGGGTACAAACCTTGTTACGTAGGGGAAG
The DNA here is from genome assembly GCF_048544455.1 of Silene latifolia. Classification (NCBI taxonomy): domain Eukaryota; kingdom Viridiplantae; phylum Streptophyta; class Magnoliopsida; order Caryophyllales; family Caryophyllaceae; genus Silene; species Silene latifolia. The sequence continues at coordinate 56,346,509 of NC_133530.1, read as the reverse complement.
TGGGTGATAAATGTCTATCCACCGAATTCGTGTTGATGAGGGTTGTATCGCCAAAGTGTTGTGGACAGCGGGCCGCCCACGGGGGCGCTTGGTGAAAAAGAAACAAGCGTTTGCATTTTTGTATGGAGTCGCCACCAATTTTTATGGGAAATTGGAACCGTTCGAGTACCTCGTGTCATGTCTAGACACAAAGTAAAGACATGAACACTAAGCAATCGTTACCCTTAGCATTCTATGTCTAGAATGACTCTCATGGATGCCAATGAACACGGGTGTTCACAGATATCTGGAGTAAGGGGTGAGGGTACGTATTAGGAAGCTTTTTTGATCGAACACCTAATCCCGCCCGCCTCGATAGCGGCCTCTACTAATGATTAGGGAAGTTATTCGTACTTGATATATCGTCGGCTATATGCATGCAATGCAACATCCAAGTTTTAATCCTAGCATGTGAGAATTAGACTAAGTCGGTTGACACGTAATTAGCATACAATTGGGTCGAAGTAGGATTTAATGCTCATTTACATGTGAGAACATACAAGCAATAAAAGAAATACAATAATTATAAATTACAATAATGAAAATTACATTAATTACATTGGATTAGGCGATTTATGTCGAAAATACCTTTAAAACGGATAATTTGAGAAAAAGAATAAAAGAATAAAAAGAAGGAACTAAATAAACTAATGAACAGGAATTAGCGTGATATTACGGTTAATAGTTAACTAATACGTAAACTAATTAAACTATGTCAAGGCAGAAACGGAGTTCAGGGACAGAACTCAACCAGGAACAGGCGCAGCAGAGCTGCGTCTTTTGGAATAGGCGTAGCAGACGCTGCGTCTGTTCCTTTGGCTCAACTACTGTTGTGAAGCCGTAATTGCAAGCCGTTAATGTTAATTGGTGAATTTAATGATCGATTGATGATGTTTACTCGGATGAAAGTGATTAACAGGTTATTTACATATGATTGATGGTCATGAAAATAGTAAAACATGAATGAGACGGATGCAAACGGATTATTTACATGGTGGAATAATGACAGAAGTGAAAAATATTAATGAGTCAAACAAATGAATTGAATTGATTAGGTTAGATGCGATGGATTAATGACGAATATGCGATGAACATGCGAGTAAACAGATGAAGGCTATATCAAAGACGAATTCCATAAACCCAATATGAACAAATTGAATCTCTACAACCCGGAATTGAATTTAATGACGAAAACCCGCAAATATTGGATTAATTGGGATTTAAGTCGGATTTATGACAATTAAAACATACTAATGATGATGATAATATACATGTGAAATTAATATGTTATCATGATGAAGAATAGACAAACGAATAAGCAAAAGAAGGATTTTGGATACGAATTTCGTGAGAGGACAAACGAAGAAGAAAGGAAGCAGAACTGGCTGCCTCACGAAGAGGCGCAGCAGAAATCGCTCCTTCAAGAGGCGCAGGCTTCTTTGCGTCCTTTCTCGATGGTTATCTACTGGAAATCCGCAAAAACGGGTTTTAACAAAGGGTTTTAGAAATCGGTTTTAATGGTATTTTCGACGTAAACCTTACAATTGATGATACGAAAAGTAAAATACAATAAATAAATAAGGATTATACACCCTCAGACTTACATGTTGACGGAACGAGAAGAACTAAGATATCGATTAGTGATGCTCGACGCGAATGCAAAGAGAATGCCCTCGTGAGAGGAAAACGATTGATTAATTAAATTGATTAAGTGTAGTTGGTCAAATTGGTCGGTCATGCAACGGAGAGGCTGGTACCCGGAAAGATCCGAGCTTACGTGGTCGAAAGTTCAAGCACGTAGGCGCCAATAAGTAAGAACGAAGTCTAGAATGCAAAGGGAGAAGAGAAGGGCGGACACTCGCGTGAGAAATATGAGGAACGAAGGCTCCTATTTATACTAATCACGTGAATGAATTAGGGTTTCAGAGACTCTTTGGAAGTGAATCTCGGAAAGATATGAAAAAGATACGAGAAACATGCAGAAAAGGGCCTGGAAGAGGCGCAGGCGAGCCCACCTGCGTCTCTTGGAAGAGGCGCAAAGACTGGCCAAGGCTTGCGTCTATTCCCAGGAGGTTTCCTCCTGCTGAAGAAAGATTTCCGCGTTTGAGTTATGGTAGGACGGAAATAATTCGATTTCCTTAATATCTTATATGAATATTACGGGATATTATTTGCCACAAGATAAAATTTGTGAAATATGGAATAGAAATATCTGGAACATTCCAACATTCGACTCGGGATTTAACGGTTATCGAAAATGGAGACGGTTTTAGGCCCGGACTCCGAATGTACTCTAATTATTGCCAAAACGACCATATCGGGACGTAGATGACAGCCATGAGGTAGACATTAATATTTGAGCAATCACTTGACGATAATCTTACGAACTGTCACAAATCGTTCCGCGTATTAAACATGCGGCCCAATCATCACCGGGTGGTTTGCGGGAGGTGCAGAAATGAGGTATCTACAGAGCCCCCACTTTGACTGAGGCTTGGACAAGGCGAAAGTCAAAGTATAGCCATCAGGTCAATCGAAGATTACAACCTGACGACTATGGCGACGCGAGGCGGTTCAAGGGGTCTGAACCAAGGACCTGTCGTCGGGAACATTTTAGAGTCTGTCGACTATCGGGGAGGGTCGTTTAAAGTCCATTAGACTACGTAAGGAGGCTCGCCAGCCATAAGAAGAGACCATACCTGAGACTTCTTCCTCGAGATGCTTCCGGAGTTGCGTAGGAGCTAAGGTTGAGCATGGGAGCTAAGGGTAAGACCTAAAGGGTATATAAGGATTGTGCTAGGGTGTGGGACCCTAAAGGAAAGCATCGGCGGGAGTGAGGTCTAAAGTAAGTTCAAATTAAGGGGTAAACCGGAGGTTGGGTATAGGAACTATATTGGCTTGGGAATTTGAAGGCTTACGAACCTAAAGGATTGGGATCCTATAGTTAAAAAGTCCTAATTTCGGGTTTACGAACCTAAGAAAGAAGGCTTTGGGTTTGGGAACTTCTGGAGAACAACACCCTCGTCGAACTCCGCGGGAATCGAGAAATATTGAAAGCAGCAGGACACGGCTGGGAACTGCTGGAGGGAAAACTGTTTGGATAATCTTCGGGAAAATATTGCAAGTAGCAGGACACGGCTGGGAACTGCTGGAGGGAAAGATCTGCTTGGGATAAATGTTAATCATCACGTCTTGAGAGAGACAGTACGTCCGCTTACTCTCGCTAGAGACATAGTTGGGATTATTCTTCTTGTCATGAGAGGGAAAGTATATCCGCTTACTCTCGCTTAGGACATGACGAATGTGCGTCGAATTTTTGTAAATAAGTAAATGCTCATTGCGACAAGCAAAATGAGTCTTGGAAGGAATAAACAGTCTGCTGCTGGCCTGGAAATGCGGGCCGGAACGAAAGAAAATCGTCGAACGGACCCAAAAGAGCAAAATAGCATCGGGGAAGAGGCGCACCAAAGATGGGCCCACAAATAACGAACTTATAACGAATTTTTGAAAATCCGTATGGAGGGAACAAAAGGAAGAGGCGCAGCAAGAGCTGCATCTCTTGGAAGAGGCGCAGCGCCTGCTGCGTCTTTTCCCCAATTTGGCTTTCCTGCGTAAAAACGCGAAAATCAGAGGGATTGTTTCATTTGCATTCGAAACATAAATCACTCGTTTCTCTCTCAAATCTTCACCATTTCCGCCAAGGTTTGATTCAAAAGCTTGCTTTAAACATGACTAATCGAGGTATGTGTCTTAATCTTGCATTAATCATTTACATTTGTTGAATTTTGAGCCGCGAGATTTAGGGTTTTCGACCCTTTTGATCGAAAATTTGGGGCTTTTCCCCCAAATGGATTTGCCTTGTCAAATTGATGTTAGAAATGGATAGTAGGTGATGTTAGGAACATAACCATGTATTTGTTTCGAATTTTCATCAAGTTTTGAGCCTTTGAGTGAAATTTTGAGACGGTTTTACAGCTAAACCGTAAATTGCTTCGAAAATAGCCTTAGGATTGCCCATTTGCGGTGAAATTTGATATTTGGGATCCTTGAATAATGGGTAAACTTTCTACCATCTCGGAATTTTGGCTTGCGACAACTTTTTCAGGACACCTTTCCAGGGCATAATCGCCGTTGTAGCGGAATGCTGCCGAATTTTCGACTTGAACCCGGAACTAGGCTTTGAATTAGACTTGACTTGACCCAATTTATCACATGAGTGATTGGGTCGATGGGAATGTGGCCAAGGATGGCAAGGAAAGTGCAATTTCAGGGCCTTGAAGGCTCGAAAACTCCTTAACAAAGGCTTGTCGTCATGTGACGCGGCTTGAATTTGCTTTAACGTTGTAGGTGATGAGGCTTCTACTTCTGGGAGAGCTCCCATGGAGATAGACGCCGCTACTGTTGAGGAGGCTTTAGAGCAGGCCTTCACCGCTGCGGTGATGGCTGCTGAGTTTCACGAGGAGGAGGCCGTCGAGGAGGAGGAGACCCCGAGACGGGTCAACGTCGGGCGAGGAGGTCGTCAGCTGAGGGGAGCTCCTGCGTGGGCTGAGACCTGGGAGAGTAGGCACCTCGTGTGGGCTGCAGAGGGTCACCTGTCCTACAGGACGGTGAAGAGCTTGGTAAATAGGAATTCACTACTCACTACTCATCCTCTTTCATTCTTTTTGTCCAAATTTCTTTCAAATTTCAGTCAAAACTAAAGATAGCTTTGTTTCAAATCATAATAGGAGGCCGGGAACATCAGGTCGTTCTCGGGGTACACGACGGCGATGGAGCACTACGAGCGGCTGTCGGCGGAGGAGAGGGCCATGATCGAGCGTGGAGCATTCGGTCCTCTGGTTCAGGTCTGGAGGGATATCGTGAAGAGGAAGTTGCGGGCTAACCTTAGCCTGGTCCGCGCCTTCTTGGACCAATTATGGGATACGACTTCCACATTTCACATGCCTTTTGGTGAGGTGGGAGTCACTTTGGAGGATTACGGCATGATTTCTGGTCTGCCGTGTGGGACCGAGGAGATGGTGTGGCCGGAGACTGCCATGAGGGCAGACTCGGCCGAGGCGAGGAGATTGATCGGCTGGAACTTGTCGCCGAAGGCTGTTACAGTGCCGGGTTTGGTACCCAGTTCTTACATTCGAGACTACTTTGCGGGGAAGACCCCGGCGCTGGTGACGATCGATGGGAGGGAGACGGCTCCTCCTCCCTGCACACCGAGCGAGGGCTCGTCCTGCGTGGCTTTGGTGGTTTCTGTCTTCGATTTACCTCGAGACAAGGGCGAGAGGTCATCGACGAAGCTTCTTCCCTTCCTTTCTTACCCGAGTTCCCTAGGGCGCCGGGGACCGGTCACTGTTTGGTTTTGCGGTCCTCATCCGCTTCATGAGGGCCATGGTTCGTCCGGAGTTGATGGAGAAGGGGACTTCTCCGGTCTTTGTCGGACTGGACTCTCTTTGGAGGTATGAACCTTCCTTTAGACCAAAGTAAATTCCTTTCTTTATCAAATCACGAAAGATCATCATTGATTATTCTGCTTTACAGGCGTGGGTGTACTCCTACTTCCCGAGTCTCGCGCCCAAGAGGACGGAGCCGCTGGAGAGGGCCTATCCTGTGGTGAAGGATTGGGTGATGTGCCGGATGAAGAGCAAGCGTTCTTCTCACAACGTCTATCGGCGGGACGTGAACGCCCTTCAGCTGAGCAGCGTGAGTATCCCATTCGTATTCACTTATACTTCTTATACTTTGCCTTTAATTGATCATAGGAATGATCTCTGCCTTATCTTGTCATAGTGGGTGCCCAGACCTTGGGCGGAGTACGCGGGAGCGCCTCCTTTTGTCGCCGAGGTCCTTCGACCTAGGAGCCCGAGCATTTGTTGAGAGGACGTCGATGGGTCCTGTGTGGTACTTGGGCGAGCGGTTAGCTCGTCAGTGCTCTCGGGACGCGTTGACGGTTCCCGTCAATCCTCCCAGACGATGTTTAGGAGCCTTCGAGGCTGAGAGGGAGGCGGACTTGGCTGGTGCCGGTGGCGACGACCTTCTTCTCCCTGGCGAGGACTACTCGGCGTTCCTTTACGGGAGGTTGGCGTACTGGCCGGTAATGGTGAGTATCTTTTACTTTATCTTGATTTGATTTTGAGAATTACGATGAAAGATCATCGGTTTAAAGAGAGCTATTTGTCTTTGCAGGAGGTCGAGGCGGCGGGCATCGAGCCCCCAGAGTACCCTGAGTCCCTTGAGTACACTGACGCGACTGGGAGGACGACGATCTCCGAGCTGCGTGACTTTGACGTAGCTGTGACGGATGCTGGCCTAGACGACTGGCAGCATCTGATTCGGAGGGTGAGCCTCTAATTTGTATAACTTTCGTGTAGGAACACATTTGATTGAGCTTGTTCAATTTGCTGAGAATTTCCTTTGAAAATGCAGGTCGCGCCGTCCCGGTTCGTGGCACTATGGAGGGTGGCCAACCGGCTGCGAGCTACTGCCATTGAGGCACTCGTCGGTGGTCGAGGTCGTCAGGTATGAACCTTACACCCATTTTTATTTTTTTTTGATTTATTTGATTTATAATTTTGCTTGCACCGATTGACATGAGCCAATTTATTGTCAAGCATTACGGTGACCGCCACCGAGCGAGAGTTGACCCGGCCGGAGGAGACAGCTCGCGTGTTGAGGGAGCTCGAGGTTCGGGATGCCGAGATCGCTGCTCTGGTGGCGAGAGTTGCCGAGTTGGAGGGCGCCCAGTAGTAGTTTTGTGTAGTTTCGTAGACTTGTACATTTAGACATCTGATTGTGAACATTTTTGGACTTTGTTCGGGGCGCAAGCCCCCAGTTTGCTTTTACATTCGGACATTTGATTTTGAACACTTTTGGACTTTGTTCGGGGCGCAAGCCCCCAGTTTGCTTGTACATTTGCTCTGTTTGGTGTATATACGACGACCTGAGTGCCTTTGCTGCTGGGTTGTGTTGCTTGTATCTGCAGGTTAGTTCTTGAACAGGTTTGGTAGACAACGGTTTACGCCGTCATGCTGCCGAAATTTACATAGAAATCACGCAAAACATACATTTTATATACATATGGCCTTAATTAGCGCAAAATGAGACTCAAAAGAACGCAAAAAAATGCAAAAATTTTGCCGGAAATGACCGGACGGTAGGGTGGGTTACCCCCTAAAAAAAAAGAAAAAGAGAAATCTATAAGTTAGAAAATGTGGAAATGAAATGCTGAAATTCGTTAAAAGAGAATTATTTCCCAAAAAGAAAACGAATGAACATTATTTCCTAAAAAAATGAAAACTATTTCCTAAAAAAGAAAAAAAAGAATTAAGTGTGATGAAATGGCGAAGGTGTCGACGTCGTCTCGAAATGCGTGCCCGCGACTTTAGGAAACTTGAAACATGGTAAACTTCTCGTATTTACCACAATAAAACCCCGCAGGAATAGGAAATCGTGCGTTATAGAATTAGGAAAGATCCAACGCGGAAATCACAGAAGTGAGACTGGGGAAGAGGCGCAGCATGAGCTGCGTCCCTTTGAAGAGGCGCAGCAGGTGCTGCGCCTGTTCCCAAGCTGGTCCGTTCTGGCGGATTTTTGGAAACAGCAATTAGTATAAATAGAAGCGTCGACGAGGTTTTAATTCACATAAATCTTCCGTCTCTTCTTCGTCTATTCACATAAAACTCCCAAAATAAATTTTCAAAAGAAAATTGTCATTATGAATACTTTGGAGATTCGCTTGAAGGAATGGACCAATGAATTTTCAAATATGGTGAAGCATGACATGGGTGCTTATAACCTTGGTTCTTTGTTGAGTTTGAAACTCATTAAGATTGTAAAACCGTTCTTGGATGCTTGCCTTGACTATTGGGACCCGAATTATCATGTTTTCGCGTTCCCAGGAGGTGACATTTGCCCATTTCCTGAAGAAATTGCTGCTATTGGTGGGTGGGACCCCGAACATTTACCTGCCATTCCTTCCACTTCACAAGGGTATAAGAGCAAATTCAGAGACTTGCTTGGACTGACCAGACTTGAGGTAGATCGTCTAGTTACCCCGAAAGGCGTGAGGATGTTGGACTTTGTGGACCGATTCATCAACAGGGCCGACCCTACTGTTTCTCATGTTGCTAGGAGGAGGGCATTTGGCTTTTGTTTGTTGCATGTGTATGTCTTCCAAGGGCATGTTGATGAAAACTTGAGAGGTGATCCCCGTCTTTTGGGCCTTATTGAGCAAATGGAGTCGCGGGAGCCCGCTTGCTTATGCTTAGGAGAGATTATTTTGGGCTTGGATAATAGGAAATCCAACCGCGATCTGCCGTTCTTGGGGAGTCCCGTCATCTTGCAGGTAAAAGACATCTCTCTCTCTCTCTTTTTTTTTTTTTTTTTTTTTTTTTTTTTTTTTTTTTTTTTTTTGTTTTTGTTTTTGTTTTTGTTTTTGTTTTTGTTTTTTTTTTTTTTTCGATGTCTAATACCTGCTTTTGGTAGGTTTGGCTTATGGAACGGCTCCGATTGATCGAGCCCCCAGTTCATGCACTTTCTTATCATTCCCGTTCGATTGCGATGAGGACGCGGTTGTACATGGTGGACTTCACTCGGGTCTGTGATTATTGGAAGAATAAGCTGAAGAGTGATGATGGTCCCTTGATCAGGTGGGTCGTACCGTGGTGGCATCTCAAGTCCGTCACTGGAGTGTCTTCTTTGGATCCCACTAGGTCCGTGCGCATTCCTGGATTGGAGTTTATGGTATGCATCTTCCCGGAAAGATTGATGAGGCAAGTTGGGCTGAAGCAGACGATCCCGAGGCTTGACACCGTCTCGCAGACTGCTATGGCGCTTACTACCGAGAGCCGAAGGGAGTGGGCTATTAAATGGGCCCAAAGAAACATGTGGTTCTTGAACTTCTCCGCCAATGCTTTGTGGGTGTCGGATTCCTATCTGAGGTGGAGAAAGGCTGCAACTCCGGAAGAGCGCGAGAGACTTTGGAAACGCGAGCCTGTTGACTACAAGGTGCGCGAGGGAGAGAAAGAGAAGGAGAAGCATCTGACAGAGGGAGAAGAAGAAGCCGGGTTTCAAGTCATTCATCCTTCAAAGAAATCAAAGACTACTCCTGTCGCAGAAATGGTGGTTGGCAAGAATGGGAGAGTCAGGCCTCGAGAAAGACCGTTGGTGATTAGGTCTGAAGTGGTGCAAGAGCGCCCAGCTCGAGGTCGTGACAAGAAATATGACAAGAATGACAAGGGCAAGGGGAAGATGGAGGAATAGCCCGAGTCTTTATTTATTATTTGATTATTATTATTATTGTTGTTGTAATAAAAAGGAGGGATTTTTAGAATCCTAGCCTATTCTATTTTATTATGTAACGTACTATTATTATTCAGAAAACGAATGAAATAAAAGGTTAAATGGTTATAAAACCGTTGAGATTTTCTACTTATTATTCTTGTCGAATTTCAAATGCAATGCAAATGTCCTTCTATTTACATTTTAGATATAATGGGTTGAATCCTGTGAAGGATTGCCTACGTATTCACTTAAAAAAGCGAAATCAAACCCTTGTGCGTAGTTCGAGTAAATGTAAAAGAATAATTGTTCGAAGCAAGAGCTTGTAATGAACATAGAAAATAAGCATGAGCTTTTGCTTACTCTGGAGGTGCGAATTTAGTTTATTTGATGATATGAGGATGACAAACTTGTCAAAATGCAAGAGCATAGTGACATTTAGCTTATTTTAGCTCGACCAGGGGCCGTTTATTTAGTGCCACAAGAGCGACACGTAGGTTTATGCGAGGCGCGTTTTTGGTCCTATTCTAGGCATAGTACCGTTTCAGTTGGTCAAGGTTTGTGGGGTTTGAAAACTCATTCCCATCTAGGTCTGTGATTCTAACCGCACCCCCTGGGAGTATGGATTTGACTAGAAATGGTCCGGCCCAATTAGGTTTGAATTTTCCCCTTGGGTCAACAGGTAAAAGAGCTCTAACCGATTTGAGTACTAAGTCTCCTTCTTTGATGTTTCTTGGCCTAACCCTTTTGTTGAAAGCTCGTTTGATACGCGCTTGATATGTTTGGACATTATGTAAGGCACGTAGCCTACGTTCATCCAGGAGGATGAGTTCTTCATACCTATCTCTCTTCCAATCGGCCTCCGGGATTTGACTTTCTAGTAGAATACGCAAGGATGGTATTTCTAGCTCGACTGGTTGTACGGCTTCCATGCCGTAGGTCAAATAGAAAGGAGTAGCCCCAGTGGGCATCCTGACAGATGTACGGTATCCCCATAAGGCAAAGGGTATTTTGCTTGGCCAATCTCTATAGTTGTCAATCATTTTCTTGAGAATCGTGACAACATTCTTGTTTGCCGCCTCTACCGCGCCGTTAGTCTGTGGTCTATAGGGCGAAGAGTGGTGATGCTTAATCTTGTATTTGGCTAGCAATTGCTCGGTTTCCGCTTGGAAGTGCGACCCATTATCGCTAATGATCTCATGTGGGCAACCATATCGACAGATGATGTTGTTTTGTATGAACTTTGCCACATTTTTGGCCGTAAGACCGGTGTAGGAAGCCGCTTCTACCCATTTGGTAAAATAGTCAATTGCCACTAGAATGAAACAGTGACCTCCTGTTCCGGCTGGGGTTATCTTTCCGATTATGTCAATTCCCCATGCGGAAAATGGCCAAGGAGATGTCATCGTGTAGAGCAACGAAGGAGGGACATGTTGTACATTCCCGAAGATTTGACAATTGTGGCAATGTCTTACGTATTTGATGCAATCGGATTCCATTGTGGTCCAATAATATCCCAAACGTGTGATTTTCTTTGCCATCATAGGCCCACTCATGTGAGGACCGCATTCTCCGTCATGGACTTCTTCCATCACCTTTCGTGCCTGTGAATGATCAAGGCAACGTAGGACTACACCAAGAGGTGTTCTTTTGTATAATTCTCCTTGCATCAGAATGTATTGGGAAGCTAATAGGCGTATAGCACGTTGTCCCCTCTTGTCCATATCCGGTGGATAGGTACCATTAAGCTTAAAATTCAGGATTGCTTGGAACCAGGGCTCCTGTGCGATTTCTTCTTCATCGGTGATTTGGTGGACATAAGCCGGCTCTGACCGTCGTTCGATGCATAAAGGCATTTCCATCATGTGATCCGGCATATTTATCAAAGATGCAAGTTTCGCAAGAGCGTCTGCAAATTGATTTTCCTCCCGAGGTAGGTGTAGGTAGGTTACGTGATCAAAGAATCGAGCGACTTGGTCTATCCTAGCCCGATAGGGTGCGAGGCTTTCACTTCGGATTTTCCAAGATCCTGTAACTTGGTTGATGATCAATGATGAATCCCCATGTACTCGGAGGTTTTTAATGCCTAAGCTTACTCGCCGCTTGTAGTCCAATGAGACAAGCTTCGTGATTCTGCGAAGATTGTTTGTCACCTCGAAGTCGAGTTTGACAAAGAATCGGTGTATGCTCACCTTCAGGAGAAATGAGCAACACTCCTATTCCGAATCCTCTTAAGTTGGATGCTCCATCAAAGTATAGATCCCAGGAGTCTACATCTGTTTGAAGTATATCCTCGTCGGGAAATGACCAAGTATCTATGGTTTGTGCGTCGTTGATAGGATTTTCTGCGAAGAATTCGGCGATGGCGCGACCTTTTATAACTTTCAGTGGCACATATTTAAGGTCGAATTCTCGAGAGCATCGAGTCCATCTTGCCGGCGTCCGTTGAGGACGGGTTTCTCGAAGAGGTATTTGACCGGATCCATTTTGGAGTATATCTTGACGGAGTAGCTAAGCATGTAGTGGCGTAGCTTCTTCGTTGCCCACACAAGAGCGAGGCATGTCTTTTCGAGTTGTGAGTATTTGCACTCGTATTCCAAGAACTTCTTACTTAGATAGTAAATAGCTCTATCTTCACTTCCTACAGTTTGAGCCAGCATAGCACCCATTGCGGTTTTAGTTACTGTGAGATATAAACCAAGAGGTTGATCTCGTTGTGGCGGCATGAGCACTGGTGGTTTAGCCAATATTTCTTTGATTCGGTCAAACGCCTTTTGACAATCATCATCCCACATGGTGTGGTCTGTTTTCTTGAGTTTCTTGAAGATAGGCTCACAAATCATCGTAAGTTTTGATATGAATCGACTTATGTACTGTACTTTTCCCAGAATCCTCGACTTCTTTTTTGTTTGAGGTTGTGGCATTTCAATCAGAGCTTTGATTTTGGAAGGATCTATTTCTATACCCCGTTGGCTAACAACGTATCCCGAGTTTGCCGGATGTTACCCCAAATGTGCATTTCGAGGATTGAGCCTCATGTTGTACTTTCGTAGCCTTGCGAAGAACTTGCGAAGGTTCGCAATATGTCCCTCTCTTTCCTTGGATTTGACGATCATGTCATCTACGTATACTTCAACTTCTTTGTGCATCATGTCATGTAGGAGTGTAGTTGCGGTGCGTTGGTATGTAGCTCCGGCGTTGATCAATCCGAACGGCATTACTGTATAGCAATAGGTTCCCCATTGGGTGACAAATGCGGTCTTATGCATATCTTCCATGGCCATCTTGATTTGGTTATAACCCGCATATCCGTCCATGAAGGATAGTAATGCGTGGTCTGCAGTATTGTCTACCAATATGTCAATGTGAGGTAGAGGGAAGTCATCTTTCGGACTCGCTTTGTTCAAGTCCCTAAAATCAACACAAACACGGATTCTCCCATCCTTTTTGGGTACGGGTACTATATTAGCTACCCAAATCGTAATACTCGGAAACTTTGATGAACCCGGCTTTGAATTGCTTGTCAACTTCTTCCTTAATCTTTAGAGCCCATTCTTTCTCATTCGTCAAAGCTTTTGTTTCACAGTTTGAAACCCGCTTAATCGAATCCTATGTTCGGCAATATCTCTGTCGATTCCTGGCATGTCTTTGTAGGACCAAGCGAACACGTCTTTGAATTCATTTAGGAGGTCTATGAAATCGGCCCTTTCGGTAGAGCTCAAGGTAGTCCCTATCCTAAGTTCTTTGGGTTCTAGTTCGGTTCCTACGTTGATAGGTTCGGTGTCCTCTATTACTGGTCCCCCTTCCCCTTCCTGTAATATTTCGTAGGGAGGTAGTTCGATTGAGTCTGGGTCTTGGTCATCCTCAGTATCATCGTAAACAGAATTGCACTCAAGATAACACAAAGAGTAAGCAAAACCTGATTTATTCATATTAAGATTTGAGTAAAGTTGAAACAAAGAAGCCAACTCGATCCATGGTCATCAAGCGGTAAAGGGACAAAGGTTGGGGCATTTCCCGAACTATCGTGACTACTCGAGGCTAAGCTAGGAGAAACGAAGGGAGTGGGGATGACGACGGGAGTAGACTCTCTAATGACTTCCCTAGACTCCGACTCCGACTCCGACTCCGACTCGAACTCATCGTCTTCCGGTTCTCCTTTGAACATCTCTTCTTCTCCAGTGGTGAGCTTGAAGAGTCTTCCTTGATTGTTGGTCCATTTGATCGATTTTCTCCATCCTTTCTGCTGCTTTGTGTCGGTTTCTGTGATCAACGCGGTGGGGTTGAAGCGATCGTCTTGAAGTATCATAGTAATGATCTCATCCTGCGCGGCCCTAACGAATCGATCTTCTCCAAACAATAGGCTAACAGTTTGTTCGTCTAAGCAAGGTGCTTGACGGGTTTTGACGGTAGGAACCGTTTCTGGAGGGATGAAGTAGCAATCGTGAAAGATCTCGATTCCGGCTAACTTCCTCTCAAGATAATGCCAGGGTTCGGGAAATCCATGAAAGAGCTCTGAACTTCCTTCTTGAACAAAGTATCCATTTAAGGTAGGGAGATATGGCCTCATTTGGATTCCCACGTGCTTGCGGTTTTGGACTTGGGCAAGCATTTCGAGAACTTCCTCTTTTGTAGGTTTGTACCCTAGTCCAAGTGGTATCCTTGTTGAGTTGCCTTCCTTGTAAGGCGAGAAGGTATTCTTCCGAATAGGGTTCAAAGGCATTCCAGGGAAGTATCCCCGGGATTTGAGTATGTGGTTGACCACCAAGTTGGAGTAGGGATTATAGTATAAGGGTGCCAACTCACTTTCTATAACGCTTACACTTTGGAAGCCCCCGAGTTGGTATACGGGATCCGCAAGGACTTGATTGTTTGATTGCTTCTCGATTATTGCCTTGATGGGTGACGAAGTGATCGTCACTACTTTGCCATTTAGTGGGATCTTGATCTTTTGATGAAGGGTGGATGTTACCGCTTTGGAAGCATGAATCCAAGGCCTTCCCAGAAGTATGTTGAATGAAGCTTCGATGTCCACTATTTGGAAGTTAACCTTTTGTTCGATTGGTCCCGTGGCTATGGTTAGGTTAGCAAGTCCTACCACTTTTCGTCGTGTACCGTCGTATGCACGTACACCTTGATTGGTGGGAGTCCAATCCGACTCTTTCATGCCTAGCTTGTATGCCGTTTTGAGGGGTATGACGTTGACCGCGGAGCCATCATCTACCAAGGTCATTGGCACATTCTTCTTTAGACAAATGACAGTAATGTATAGAGCAAGGTTGTGACTAGCGCCAAAAGGTGGCAAGTCTTCGTCTGAGAAAGTAATAGGATTACTTAGCTTAGGTGATTCTTGGAAGACCAAGTTGACTACATCTTCAGGAGTAGAGTTATGTGCTACGTTTAGCTTAGCCAAAGCTTGCAGTAAAGCTTGGCGATGTGGGAATGAGCTTGCTACTAGTTGCCAGACACTGAAAGATCAGCCTTGGTTTTCTGTAATTGCTTGAGCAAATGATCAGTGGGGTCATCTTCGTTGTCATTTGGTGTGATGACGTTGGTTGGACCGTTTTGAGTAGTGTTTTGATATGGGCGACTCGAACGAGTTAGGTGATCCATATCTTGGTCTTCACCATTTTGGACTATTTCTTTGACTAGGGAGTTTTCAATGAGATATTCGTCCTCATCGTCATCGGCCCAAACCCCATTGACTGCAGCTAGTTCCCTCGTTCTCATGATATCACCTTCTAGCCGTATGATTTGATCGACTAGTTTATCAACCACGGTGACTACTTCTTGCATAGTGGCATTTTGAGAGAAGATCAATGGTACACGTTCTTTGGGTATTGCGTTGGGATTGCGTAAGGTTGTTACTATGCTTTCCAGTTCCCAAACTTGCCTATCTACACTCCTTGCCCATGTGATGAAGTCGGAAATGGTAGGGGAGATAGTAGAGTATAGCCCTTCTTTCTCAATTGCATGAATTTCATTTTCGGTGGGACAATGAGGTGTGAGCAATCTAAGGTAGATTCATCACTTGTAATCACTAGAACTCCAAGAGGATTCTGAGTGTTGTTGGGCTTACCTCCTGGTGGTATTGGGAGTCGACCAGGTTCAATCATATCTTGAAGCACGTGTTTCAACTTGTAACATTTTTCTGTGTCGTGCCCTTTGCCCCTATGGTATTCACAGTATGAATTTTCATCCCAAAACTTGGACTTCCTTTCGGGTTCGGGAGTAGGTCCAATGGGTTGGAGTTTACCTTGCTTCATTAATCTTTTTAGAGCGTTGGAGTAAGTATCCCCAAGGTTTGTGAATTTCCTTGGTGGGGTAGTTTTCTTGGATGGCTCGAGAAGGTTAACCTCATCGGTCTTGCTAGTAGAGCCGTATGAACGACTTGTGGACCCTTGATATCCTCGACCTACCGTTTTGGACAAGAGTCCTTTACGGATGTCATCTTCAATTCGTGTCCCTAATACGGTTAAGTCCTTGAAAGTCTTGATGTTTTGATATCTCAAATGATTGGCATAGATGGGTTTGAGATTATCCACAAACTTTTCCACAAGAGTAGCCTCATCCGGGCGCTCAACTAGTTGAGTGCTAGTCTTCCTCCACCTACTTAGGAAGTCGGTGAATCCTTCTTTGTCATTTTGGGTAAGAACCTCTAGAGTACGCATGTTGACTTGGATCTCGGCATTATCCGCATATTGTTTAGAGAACTCGATTGCGGCATCTTCCCAAGTAGCGACCTTCTTGTGATCTAAAGTGTAGAACCATTGCTTCGGGATGGTGTCAAGAGACGAAGGAAAGATCCTTAAGAACATCTCGGGTTTGATGCCTTTGATAGACATGTAATCCTTGAAAGCACGGATGTGGTTCAAAGGGTTCTCGTGTCCCTTGAACTTAGGGATATCCGTCATGTTAAAGTTAGTTGGCAATTTGGAATTGACGGCTTCATACTTGCGATTGTTCTCCCTATAAATGTCATCCCCCTTAAGGTACATCAATTGCTCCTCTAGGTATTGGAGTCTTTTCTCAGCTGCAGTCATCCCCATGAAAGGATTCTTATCCCTAGATTCATCGTCGGAATTACGTAGCACTTCACTTTCAAGGGGAGGCAACCTTCCCTCTACAGCATAGATACGGCCTTCGATGAGTTCAAGGCGGTCATAGGTTTGTTCTTGAGTAGATTGCATTTGGGCTAGCGCAGCCAGGATTCGATCATTACTATTCTGGAGTTGGTGAAAGTTTGTTTCATCACTTGATCCAGGCATCTTGGAAACTGAATAAGAGATCGGCGACGAATCAAAACACGATCGACCATTCTATCACAGTTGTTAAAAGAGGAAAAGTTTTTGACTCGTGAAGTGGGTGTGTGCCACTTGTGTTGAGTGAGTTTTGAAGAAAGACAAGGTCTTTGAAAATGTGTGTCCTAGTCAACTGTAGTGTAGTTGTAGGAGTGGACTCGAAGTGAGGTTTTGAAATGGGTTTGTGGCCCGAATTTTGACACGACAAACAGACAGAGTTTTGACCGGATTTTGCGCTAATTAGAAGCCCTATTTCGAAATTCTTGTTTTGAAAAAAGGGTTTTGATTTTTGAAAATTCGTCATGGTTTTGTTTAGAAATGGTGATCACGTAAGGTTTACACATTTATACAAGCATTATAACGGGATGCTGAGTGCATTTAGAAGGGTTTTGGTTTAAAAGGTAGGTTGCCATAACGAACCATCAAACCCGAAGTCTGTGGAGAGGCTCGTGCCAAACAAGAGTAAGGCCGATTCCTAGTCCATTTCCTCAAGTAGTGAAGGCCCTTGATACAAACAAGAGTAAGCATCATGGTATGGATGACGTCAATCGCTATCCATCCTTAGGCCCAAATAAGAATTAGGACCGTTTAGACGGGACGATTGGTCGAATGGGTTGGGTTGGGCCTAGGAAGGCCGAATTAAACGGTCTAGGAAGACCGAGTTATGAAAACCGACAATTGTCTTGTACAAACTATTCCCTAACCTTGTTCAAGTTTCACCCTTGGCTACACGTAAGTGTATTATCCCCAGCAGAGTCGCCAAACTGTGGACAGCGGGCCGCCCACGGGGGCGCTTGGTGAAAACGAAACAAGCGTTTGCATTTTTGTATGGAGTCGCCACCAATTTTTATGGGAAATTGGAACCGTTCGAGTACCTCGTGTCATGTCTAGACACAAAGTAAAGACATGAACACTAAGCAATCGTTACCCTTAGCATTCTATGTCTAGAATGACTCTCATGGATGCCAATGAACACGGGTGTTCACAGATATCTGGAGTAAGGGGTGAGGGTACGTATTAGGAAGCTTTTTTGATCGAACACCTAATCCCGCCCGCCTCGATAGCGGCCTCTACTAATGATTAGGGAAGTTATTCGTACTTGATATATCGTCGGCTATATGCATGCAATGCAACATCCAAGTTTTAATCCTAGCATGTGAGAATTAGACTAAGTCGGTTGACACGTAATTAGCATACAATTGGGTCGAAGTAGGATTTAATGCTCATTTACATGTGAGAACATACAAGCAATAAAAGAAATACAATAATTATAAATTACAATAATGAAAATTACATTAATTACATTGGATTAGGCGATTTATGTCGAAAATACCTTTAAAACGGATAATTTGAGAAAAAGAATAAAAGAATAAAAAGAAGGAACTAAATAAACTAATGAACAGGAATTAGCGTGATATTACGGTTAATAGTTAACTAATACGTAAACTAATTAAACTATGTCAAGGCAGAAACGGAGTTCAGGGACAGAACTCAACCAGGAACAGGCGCAGCAGAGCTGCGTCTTTTGGAATAGGCGTAGCAGACGCTGCGTCTGTTCCTTGGCTCAGCTCTGGCTGTGAAGCCGTAATTGCAAGCCGTTAATGTTAATTGGTGAATTTAATGATCGATTGATGATGTTTACTCGGATGAAAGTGATTAACAGGTTATTTACATATGATTGATGGTCATGAAAATAGTAAAACATGAATGAGACGGATGCAAACGGATTATTTACATGGTGGAATAATGACAGAAGTGAAAAATATTAATGAGTCAAACAAATGAATTGAATTGATTAGGTTAGATGCGATGGATTAATGACGAATATGCGATGAACATGCGAGTAAACAGATGAAGGCTATATCAAAGACGAATTCCAGAAACCCAATATGAACAAATTGAATCTCTACAACCCGGAATTGAATTTAATGACGAAAACCCGCAAATATTGGATTAATTGGGATTTAAGTCGGATTTATGACAATTAAAACATACTAACGATGATGATAATATACATGTGAAATTAATATGTTATCATGATGAAGAATAGACAAACGAATAAGCAAAAGAAGGATTTTGGATACGAATTTCAGAGGACAAACGAAGAAGAAAGGAAGCAGGAACTGCGGCAGCCTCACGAAGAGGCGCAGCAGAAACTGCGCTCCTTCGAAGAGGCGCAGCAGTTGCTGCGTCCTTTCTCGATGGTTATCTACTGGAAATCCGCAAAAACGGGTTTTAACAAAGGGTTTTAGAAATCGGTTTTAATGGTATTTTCGACGTAAACCTTACAATTGATGATACGAAAAGTAAAATACAATAAATAAATAAGGATTATACACCCTCAGACTTACATGTTGACGGAACGAGAAGAACTAAGATATCGATTAGTGATGCTCGACGCGAATGCAAAGAGAATGCCCTCGTGAGAGGAAAACGATTGATTAATTAAATTGATTAAGTGTAGTTGGTCAAATTGGTCGGTCATGCAACGGAGAGGCTGGTACCCGGAAAGATCCGAGCTTACGTGGTCGAAAGTTCAAGCACGTAGGCGCCAATAAGTAAGAACGAAGTCTAGAATGCAAAGGGAGAAGAGAAGGGCGGACACTCGCGTGAGAAATATGAGGAACGAAGGCTCCTATTTATACTAATCACGTGAAGGAATTAGGGTTTCGGAGACTCTTTGGAAGTGAATCTTGGAAAGATATGAAAAAGATACGAGAAACATGCGAAAAGGGCACAGGAAGAGCCGCAGCAGCAGCTACTGCGTCTCTTGGAAGAGGCGCAAAGACTGCTGCGTCTATTCCCGGAGGTTTCCTCCCCTTGAAGAAAGATTTCCGGGTTTGAGTTATGGTAGGACGGAAATAATTCGATTTCCTTAATATCTTATATGAATATTACGGGATATTATTTGCCACAAGATAAAATTTGTGAAATATGGAATAGAAATATCTGGAACATTCCAGAACATTCTGACTCGGGATTTAACGGTTATCAGAAAATGGAGACGGTTTTAGGCCCGGACTCCGAATGTACTCTAATTACTGCCAAAACGACCGTATCGGGACGTAGATGACAGCCATGAGGTAGACATTAATATTTGAGCAATCACTTAACGATAATCTTACGAACTGTCACAAATCGTTCCGCGTATTAAACATGCGGCCCAATCATCACCGGGTGGTTTGCGGGAGGTGCAGAAATGAGGTATCTACAGAGCCCCCACTTTGACTGAGGCTTGGACAAGGCGAAAGTCAAAGTATAGCCATTAGGTCAATCGAAGATTACAACCTGACGACTACGGCGACGCGAGGCGGTTCAAGGGGTCTGAACCAAGGACCTGTCGTCGGGAACATTTTAGAGTCTGTCGACTATCGGGGAGGGTCGTTTAAAGTCCATTAGACTACGTAAGGAGGCTCGCCAGCCATAAGAAGAGACCATACCTGAGACTTCTTCCTCGAGATGCTTCCGGAGTTGCGTAGGAGCTAAGGTTGAGCATGGGAGCTAAGGGTAAGACCTAAAGGGTATATAAGGATTGTGCTAGGGTGTGGGACCCTAAAGGAAAGCATCGGCGGGAGTGAGGTCTAAAGTAAGTTCAACTTAAGGGGTAAACCGGAGGTTGGGTATAGGAACTATATTGGCTTGGGAATTTGAAGGCTTACGAACCTAAAGGATTGGGATCCTATAGTTAAAAAGTCCTAATTTCGGGTTTACGAACCTAAGAAAGAAGGCTTTGGGTTTGGGAACTTCTGGAGAACGACACCCTCGTCGAACTCCGCGGGAATCGAGAAATATTGAAAGCAGCAGGACACGGCTGGGAACTGCTGGAGGGAAAACTGTTTGGATAATCTTCGGGAAAATATTGCAAGTAGCAGGACACGGTTGGGAACTGCTGGAGGGAAAGATCTGCTTGGGATAAATGTTAATCATCACGTCTTGAGAGAGACAGTACGTCCGCTTACTCTCGCTAGAGACATAGTTGGGATTATTCTTCTTGTCATGAGAGGGAAAGTATATCCGCTTACTCTCGCTTAGGACATGACGAATGTGCGTCGAATTTTTGTAAATAAGTAAATGCTCGTTGCAACAAGCAAAATGAGTCTTGGAAGGAATAAACAGTCTGCTGCTGGCCTGGAAATGCGGGCCGGAACGAAAGAAAATCGTCGAACGGACCCAAAAGAGCAAAATAGCATCGGGGAAGAGGCGCACCAAAGATGGGCCCACAAATAACGAACTTATAACGAATTTTTGAAAATCCGTATGGAGGGAACAAAAGGAAGAGGCGCAGCAAGAGCTGCGTCTCTTGGAAGAGGCGCAGCGCCTGCTGCGTCTTTTCCCCAATTTGGCGTTCCTGCGTAAAAACGCGAAAATCAGAGGGATTGTTTCATTTGCATTCGAAACATAAATCACTCGTTTCTCTCTCAAATCTTCACCATTTCCACCAAGGTTTGATTCAAAAGCTTGCTTTAAACATGACTAATCGAGGTATGTGTCTTAATCTTGCATTAATCATTTACATTTGTTGAATTTTGAGCCGCGAGATTTAGGGTTTTCGACCCTTTTGATCGAAAATTTGGGGCTTTTCCCCCAAATGGATTTGCCTTGTCAAATTGATGTTAGAAATGGATAGTAGGTGATGTTAGGAACATAACCATGTATTTGTTTCGAATTTTCATCAAGTTTTGAGCCTTTGAGTGAAATTTTGAGACTATTTCTGACTAAACCGTAAATTGCTTCGAAAATAGTCTTAGGATTGCCCATTTGCGATGAAATTTGATATTTGGGATCCTTGAATAATGGGTAAACTTTCTACCATCTCGGAATTTTGGTTTGCGACAACTTTTTCAGGACACCTTTCCAGGGCATAATCGCCGTTGTAGCGGAATGCTGCCGAATTTTCGATGTGGATTTGGATCATGGACACATTTATTCGAAATTTGGGTTGAACTCAACAAAAGTATTCTCGACCATAGCCGGATGTGTTTTGGGCTAAAGATAAATATTAATGTAATTTTATCGACCAAGAGTTCTAAAAGTAGGATCGATTAAAGAGTTAATCCACCGAGTTATATTGATGAGGGTTGTATCGCCAAAGCGTGCCCAAGTTTATATGAATTTGGGTCTTGGAATCATTTATCAAGTTGGGTAGAGGTCACTAGATAAATGCAATAAAACTTGTTTAAATTGAAATTTACGAGTTTTATTATTATTTTGAAAAAAAAAACGACAAGTGTTTTATTCCTTCTATTTTTGTTTTATAGACCACTTTTATTTCTCATAACAAATGGCCGCACCAAACACCAACGCCACCACTCTCACTAATGTTTCATGGCTCCGATCCTTCATGGATCGTTGTAAACTTGAAAAGAATGGGTCAAATTTCTCCGATTGGGATGCCCAACTCAAATTAGCAGCTCAAGGTGACGACAAGCTTCGTTACCTCATTGAGGCCTCTCCACCCGAACCTAATGCTAGGTCGAGTGCCGCCACTAGGGAAGCATATGAGGCTTACCACCAAGAGTCCGCCGCTATGAAAAATGTGTTGATTTTTGCTATGGAGGCGGATCTCCAAAGGAGAGCCTTTAAAATGGGCACCGCTTATGAAATCTATTCCAAACTTGTGACAATGTTCTCACAAGCACCGAGGATCGTCCAATATGAGGCGGCCTCGGCATTCTTTGATCTCGATTTCAAGGAGGGCCAAAAGGTTAGCCCTCACGTGCTCAAATTGTTGGAGCTAGTCGAGACATTGAAAATTCAAAAGGTTGAAATCCCCAAGGAGCTCATTGTTGATAGGATTATTCACTCCTTATCCAAAGTCAAAGCATATGTACAATTCCGGGTGAATTTCAATATGCAAGACAAGGACGTATCTCTTGAAGAGTTGCACAAGTTACTTGTGCAAGCCGAAAGAGACATGGGGCTAAATGTTAACCCACTGATGTGACCATAATTAGCGCATATTTAGCCCCCGAATTAGCCTTGTTCCCATGTTTTTTAGTGCATATTTGGGTCATTTATTGTCTTTAGTTCTTTGTTTTGCATATTCTTTGAGATTTTGATCCCTTGGTAGGAAAGGAGTAAGAATCTTGCATTTTCATGGCAAAACGAGACTAAATTGATCGAATCCAATGACCAAGCATCAAGGAGAGATAAGATTAGAAGGCCTTTGTACATATTATAATAGTTGGGCAAATGGCGAGAAAGGATCCTTGAGTCCCCCAGGAAATCCCCAAGGATTTTATGAAGAAAAGGGAAGAAAAGAAGAAGAAATATTGCTGAGGTACAATCCGAGCGGATTGTCCTGAATCCGCCCGTCCTCCACAAGCCCAATCCGTGCGTCTTCCTCCAAAGACGCCTGGACAGCAGCCACTGAATCCGCCCGGATTCCCCTGAAGACGCCCGTGTTCCCCTGCCAGAATCCGCCCGTCCCGACTCCAAAACGCACGGATTCAAGTACAGCGAAATTTCGTCTTCTCCAAGCTACAAAGAAAGAAGCCCTTTCCTTCGAAAAATACCGGCTTCTCCCTGCTCAATCTAAAAAGTGTAATTACTAGTTTAGCCCTTAGTTAACCCTAATGCATCCACCTAATTTCCACTATAAATACCCCATTAGTCTAATTAGAAGAGCATGTTCTTCTTATCAATTGTTAGAGTAGTTAATATCAATCAAATCTCTCTTTAGTTTTGTAATCAACAATTAATCAAGTTTTAATACAAGTTTTATTTCCTTAATCTCTCTTTTGTTCATCCTTTATTTTGGGTAATTGAAGATTATTTGGGTTATTATTGGGAGATTGAAAACCTCTCAATCAAGCATCAAGTACTTCTTTTATTCTTGCTTTATTATTGGAATCATTAGTAGGTATAATCCTCTTAATCCCTTTTTACTTATTGTTAATTACTTTCATTTGTTCATCATGTTTCATTTTGTTGGTATGATTGACAACCTTGCTAGCATGATCAACATGATAATGAGTGAGTAGTCACCTAGCTAGGGTTAATGGGAAATTAGGGGAAACCAACGCGGGGAATGATTCATGCTTAAATTAATATGCTTTCATGATTTATTTGATTGCTTGTTTTGATCTCAACTCATGCACATGTTATGTTTGATGAAATGCGAGCCTATGAATCCTTGCATTTTTTACGCATCACCTATCTTTTCAATGAGACTTGTAAGACATAAGCCAACTCGAGTCTCATTAGACCATGCATGTTGTTGAGTAGGGAAGATTAAGTCGACTTGTAGGTGTTGTACAATCTAATCGATTCGGCTCCGGGACCCAAACTTTCCTAGGATTGTAAGATATAACCCAACTCAATCCATCACAACAATAATTGCTTGCTTATAATTTGAGAACATGTTTGTATGATCAATTCCCATGATTCCCCTATGACCCCATGACACCCTAGTGCTTTTTATCAATTGTTTACAACCCTTTTTATTCATCTTGCTTATTTATTTCCATTGCTATTTTAGTTTAGTGACCTTCTACATCAACCCAAATTGTGACACCCCTAGACACCACTAGTTTCAATAGAAATATCATCTCAATTCCCGTCCCTTGGGATCCGACCTTTACTTGCCTCTTTACTAATTGTAGAGTTGTTTGTGAAGCTATAAATTGTGTTTTGATTAGGACGCGACCCAACGACATCATACCATAACCATACCACCGTCGCGACCGCATCACCCACCTAAGGATGTGCTTAATATAAGCACTAAGAGCAAGGGGAAGTTCAAGAAGAATGGGAAAAAGGGTAAGAGGCAAGCTCCCATGTCCACCAAGGCTACGACTTTTGAAGCTAACACTTCCAAAACCAAGAAGGGTCCTCTTGATAAATGCCATTATTGTAATGGTGTTGGACATTGGAAGAGGAATTGTTCCACGTATCTTGGTGACATCAAAGCTGGAAAGATCACTCCAGTAGGTAAATGACTATCCTTTCTTTTATGTTTCTAATTCAACTATGGTATTTTGATACAAAGTTGTGATAATGTATCCCCTTTTTTTTTGTAAATAGGGCCTCCTCCAAGCAAAGACAAGGGAAAAGAGAAGCAAGCTTAAGAAATCATGAAGGAGCTAGGAGTAGCTACCAATGAAGCTTGGCTTTTATTATTGTCTTTATTTTAATGTTATGAATTTTAGAACTATTTTGATTTCCGTGTTTGACATGGAAATGGTTGATCCTTTTAAACAATGGTTGTATTTTGGATTATGGTGGCTTGGCTTGCAACCCAAGTCACCCCTTTTATCGTATTTGTTTGTTCTAAAAATTCGTCTTTATATGCTTGCACATAGAAACATATGATCATCTACTTAAAGTGATCCAATAGACAATTATAATGATATGATTCATTATATGTCCACAAGCTTGAGGCTTGTGTATGATCAATTATAAAGTGATGTAGAGTTGATGAACTCTCCTAAAGGAATGTCAATTACCAAGTACACTCATCAAATCTAAAATCTTTTAGTCAATCTACGAGATAATCCTCCTTCTACTTCAAAATCATTATTTGTGTCTCATAAGCTATCTTTGAATATCTAGTGTATTTATTCTAAATATAGAGTGGGAGAAAAATGAAGACACAAAGAATACAAAGAATAATTTGTATGCTTGAGTAAATGAGATCTACGAAAGAAAGAATGATTAGTATACCAAAATAGATAGTATACATGGATAGATGAGATCTATGTGATTAGTATACCAAAATAGATAGTATAAATGGATAGATGAGATCTATGGTCTCGAATAGATGAGATCTACATGACAAAAGAGACCAAGTGAAGTAATCAAAAGAATATGTTCTTAAGATAATTACACGAGGAGACCAAAAGAAAGTTTTTGAAAGATAATGACTAAAGAAAAGTCTCAACAAGAGATTTTGCTAGTTTATGACCTAGATAAGAATAGAGTTTCAATATTGATATTTACTTAAGAGCCTAAATGAAATAAAGTTGCATCCTTGAATATAAATGAGATTTATGATTAAAAGTTGCAAAGAAAGATATGCCGATATCTACAAGAGCTAAGTTAATTGTTAACCATGCTAGTGTCATTACTTAACCTCATTATGAAAATGAAATGGTTAAACCTCCTTCCGAAAAGGGTATTTTGAGAAGGACGTGTATTAAATGGGATTTCACTTTTAAATAATGACATTGCTACGCATCATTATAAAAATGAATGAGTTAGAGATTAAAATCTCTTTCCATAAGTTTAAGATTGAAACCTTTTCAAAATAGGTATTTTGAAAAGATATGTTGGAAACATATATGGTTTTATCTTAATAACTTGGCAAAGCAAAATTGATTTCAATTCTTGAAATGTTTCGATTGAGTAGTCAAATACAAAACATGTGGAATTGAGTGGGAGTTTGAAATTATCATGTGAAGACATGAAATTTAGTGGGAGCAATCATCTTGTAAAATTTATAACTCATTACTCATTGAGAATGACGAGCTAGTACTATCTTTCACAAAGAAGTATTTGAGTTTTCAATTCTGGATGAAAATGGACTAAGATGAATCCAATCACATCATGGGATGTTGGATAGGCATCGAGATATGCACATCAAATCAATGAGAAATGTAGGTTATTCATATCGATGAAAATGGAATTACCATAAGCAGTCATGGTCATTCATTGAACCTAAGAATGGTTGATCACATGATTAAAGATTACTAATGTTTCTGCCATTAGAATAATCATGCACATGTCCTATAATGAATCATATGCTTAAGAGCATGATGAGTCATTGGTAAGCCATAGAAGAATCGTTATGAATTCTCGAGAAGAACTAATGAGCTATTCTAGTGTTTGACAGAACACTCTGTTATGTAACAAGAAGTTGCACATATTGAAGTTCGAAAACGCGTAAGGATTTATGAAAATCCTAAGCTATTTATGCTAAAAGGAGAAAAAATAAGTTTGAAAAGATACTTGGTTATAGTAAGAAGTTACTCAAAACTAGTATTTTCAAATTTACTAGGACTTATGAGAAGCGCTAGGCTAATCATCTTGACAATTGTTGCAAGATTCTACAAAACATATACCTGGTACATTATGAGTTGGAAGAACACTTGACTAGTGTAAGTTATGTCGTCCACCATAATTCGTTTGTTATGTGATAAACAACAAGAAAGTTCTCTCAAAGTAAAGAACCTAAACCTAGTTTGGGAAACTAGATATGTACTTGGTGAGATTCATGCTATGTAAGACAAACATGAAAATAAAGGAAAATGCAATTCAAGAGTTTGAACACATGGACACATGGTGTGTTAAACTCATGTTGCAAACGACTAGTGTTTACACACTTACAATATACATCGCAAGGTGGTAATATGGTATTGACTACCCGAATGTGATGTCCACATTTGTCGTTTTAGTTATTATTAACTCACCTTATACTTTGTTACATCCAAACGGGTTGTAGAGACAATTGAACCCCGTTAAAGTGAACACGGATTAGCATTGTATTCGCCCATAGTCACTTACATGAGGTGACGTCTCGAAGTGACTAGAGTATGATGCGATTGATGGCAAGTTCAAGTGCCATGGAGTCATGTGAGATGACTAGTCGATCACATAGGCAGACTGTTAGGAACACTTTGTCGGGCTAATGACCGCTTATAGAGTTCTGGCAAATTTATATAGCCTGGTCGTGGCGAGAGCTACTATAGTATTCTAATGAGTCAATTCTTTTGACTAAAGACTGTTCGCCTAAGGTGGCACAGTTTCAGATTAACTTTGATTTATGTTACTACGACCTTCGTAAATGGGGTTAAATGGGCATATTTTGGGTTATGATGACTATGGCTAGTCGAAGGGAATAGTGCGATAGGAATTGTCCACCCCTTGTCAAGCTTATAACAATATCTCAGGGCCACTAGAGGAGTAATGAACTGGAAATGCGTGGCCACGCTCGGAAGGTATCCATGGTAGATAATTCCGGTCAATCAGTTATTCTCCAGATCGAGGAAACCACTCTCGATATGATCACTTGCAAGTACGACCCGAAAGACACCTTGCATTGAGTGGGAGATAGTAATAGGACAAGAGAATTGGTGACACACACTTGTCGAGGACAAGTGGAAGATTATTGGAATATGTGTCCTCCGACAATAATGTGATCACAACTGTCGATCATAATGATCACATGTTTAAATCTCATTTTGAAGAATACATGTGGGATGTAATATTTTACAGTCAACTGGTCCACACATATCGGTAATGATTGGCTGACTAGAGTTTGACATTACTGTCGTGCGACGGTGGTGATCAGTTGACCCCCTTAGGTCATACCTATAGGGAAATACTCTTAATTGATTATTTAATTAATCGTATGCCGATACGAGTTAATTAAATTGCTTAAAATTGACGGATGATTTTGTGAGTAAAGTTAACGTGTCTTATTGTAATTCGATTAAATTAGATACGGTCTAAGTAATCAAATTGTTTTATTACTTGGACAAAATTATTGTTTACGAAACAATTGAAATTGAATGAATAATTTATTATAAATACAAGACGTTGTGATTTATAATTGATAAATCGTTTTGGTACAAGTAATTACGAATTACTAGTCGATTTTGTATATGACATATTTTATGAGTATGTTAATTTTTAATATGTTAAAAATACATTACAATTTCACATGTCAAGTAACATGTCACATATGTCACAATTGACAAATGACAAAATAAAATGGACCTCCCATTTTATATATGTGCCGAAAATTGGAGGGAGTATAAGGTTTATATTGTGTTTTTATTTTTAATTGAAAACATGATGATTAAACCTATTATCTAGCCATGCATACCTATTTTTTCTTGGGTAGAAAAACAAGCTCATGCATTGGCCCCTTCCCCCCTCCCCATCGGTTTTTCAAGCTAGAAAATGCCAATGGTTTTTCTA
This sequence comes from Silene latifolia, assembly GCF_048544455.1. Lineage (NCBI taxonomy): Eukaryota > Viridiplantae > Streptophyta > Magnoliopsida > Caryophyllales > Caryophyllaceae > Silene > Silene latifolia. The sequence continues at coordinate 56,317,977 of NC_133530.1, read as the reverse complement.
TCATTATTTACTACTTCAACTTATATTTTCTAGTATAAGAAAATAATATTCTCTCTACAATTTTGTGGAAAAACTTAGAGAAATAAAAACCTCACAAATCTCTCCTCTCTTGGCCGAAATTACAAGAGAACAAAATTTATTTTTGTGTCAAATTTTAAGTAAGACTTATATCATTACTAGTTCATAATAATATTAGTTATTAAGAGTATTCCTTGGGTATATGCTTTTGGGAGAGGTTCTAATTTGAACCTTGTTCATCCATTGTTGGAAAGCTCAAGAACTAACAAGAAGGAGATCTTGTTGGTGCCAAAAAATCCGAAACCTCAATGTAAGAAGTGACGGTTTCTTCTCTATTTTGTTTTATATTTGCATGCATAAGATCTTGTATTTATTTTATGACTAAATAAATTATTTCATATATGAATATGTAAACTAATGAGATTATTGAATCCTAACATGACGGTCTTCGGGTATATCTAAAACAACAAAATCAACGGGAATAAAGAATTTCCCTATCCTGACAGGTACATCATCCAAAACTCCTTTAGGTCGTGATAAAGAACGGTCGGCCATCTGTACAGTAATGCTAGTACGCTTAAACTTAGTCAAACCTAATCTCTTAGCAAGAGACAAAGGTAACACACTGACACTAGCACCAAGGTCACATAAAGCATTGTCGATTAATTGGGTCCCTATATGACATGGTATGGAAAAACTACCTGGGTCAGACAACTTAGAAGGGGTCCCAGTCTGAAGAAGTGCGCTGCACTCTTCAGTCATAGCTACAGTCTCTAGCTCATTTTCTCTCTCACGCAACAAAGCATGTTTCATATAAGTAGCGTAAGAAGGTACCTGGGCAATTAGCTCCTGAAAGGGCTCTGCAATATCGAGACTCCGCACAAGATTCTTGAACGTGCTAAACGGCGGCAAGCGACCAGGAAAAGGAACTCGAATAGGATAGGCTTAGACTATATGTTCCTTTTTATCATCATTAGAAATAGGCATTATTGACGTATCAGTGCTATCCATAGCTAGACAATTCGATCGAGGTAGCACAGTACTCAATCGAGAGCTTTCTTCACTCATATTGCTCGATCGAATAGTTATAGAGACTGTTCGATCCAAATCTTCTTCTTCAGCAGTGCTCGATCGAACAGAATTTGTGACTGTTCGATCGAGGTTCTCCTCCCCAGCAGTGATCGATCGAACAGTATGTGCGTCTGTTCGATCGAGATAATCCCTTCCAGCTTCGTTCGATCGACCTCCAGCAGTATGTCGATCGAACACATTCCCTCCATATTCTTTCGGTCGAGCGCTGGCAGGGTCTCGATCGAGCTCTTTACTTATATCAGCTCTTGAATTGATGCAATAAGCTTTTGGAACAATGGAATTGACCCTTGTATTTTCAATATCGGCGCTAATAGGCGAATTGGGTACCTCATTAGACGAGATGCCCTCGGTATAAACAACATATACCATTTTTTGTTGCCCATACGCTTGCTCGGCTGCTATTTGATTCAGCTGAGTCTGTAGCTTCTCTATACGGATGTCAGTTTCCGCATAAGACTTCTGCGCCGTTAATGCAAATGCCCCTATCATTGACTTCAGTTTAGCAAGCTCAACTTTTTCGATCAGTACATTTACTTGGGCCTGCAACTTCTCAAGACGGATGTCTTGAGCTTTAGATTTTTCCACACTCGAAACCAAGATATTTGCAATTGGGAACAATTTCTCGAACCCATCATTCTTTTCAGCAGGAGGGGTGTGTTGCGGTGGGTTAGCATAACAAGGCTGTTGAAGACCTTGTTGTTGCAGCGGTTGTGGTGGCACCGGTTTAGGAGGAGCAAAACTTTGGTAACTTCCACAACCCCAAGACTCTTTCCTCTCCCAATTGTCAGTTCTGACGGCTGGAGTTTCAAAACGGGCTATAAGTTGGGAGACGGACGTCATCTTGGCTAAAGAATCGAAGGTACTCAAGCCTTCCCTTCGATAATCTTTCTTTGAAATCTATCTAATAGACCTGTAGACCTATCAAAATAGTACTAAAGAAAAAGATAAGTACTGCCTCAAGGAATAAATCCCTTGAGGCTAGACAAACAAAAATAAAGCAAGCAAAAAGCGTCGCCTCCCCGGCAACGACGCCAAAATTTGACACCGTCGTTTAGTATCAAAAATAAACCTAATACTACTAACTGAAGCTAGCGGTAAATAGGGTCGATCTCCACAGGGAGGCTATTGTTTCTACTTGCTAATTTAAGTTCGTCATATGTCATAGTTGGGGGTTTAGATTGATTACTAGCTAAAACTAACTAAAGGCAAGGGAAAGATATGAGGAAAAGCAATAAGAGGAAGGTACTAGGATGTCGGGTCCTCAATGAATATCAGATAAATGCAGTTAAGGTCGTAGATAGGTCACATAAATCAGTCTAAGGGGTAACGAATATCTCCTTCCGGTCTCAATTCACCCTAAAACACTATTAGCTTAGCTTCCGCCGTCACTAAAGTATCCTAATGTTCACTACAGGTCTCACCCCTTCCAATCTTCCGATCTAGGTCAAGGTTTACCAAATCAATTAGCTAATTGTGTCGACTCAACAACTAATTGCTATTATATGCAGTGATTGACAACATAGACATGATTTAGCGTCGGATCCACAAACCTAATTAGCAAAAATCATTCATTCATTGATTCCCCTAATCCTAGTAAGGGAATTAGCTACACATACTATTAATAATGAAACTAATAATAACTAAAGCAATAATTAACGATATCATGATATTAGGATGAGAGAAATTAAATAACATGAACTAAATTAACAACAAGGATTAAGGGAATAAGATGATAAAAGAGTAGAGATTAAAAAGATGCAAAGAATAATAAAACTAGAATTAAGATAGAGAGAAAGGAGAAGATGTTACATAGTTCAGATCCGAAAATAAGAGAGAATAATTGCAAAACTAAGTAAAGGGGATGTTTTTTTAAAAGTAACAGGAAAGAGATCCAATTAATGACCTAATTATCTCTTTTTATAGTAGAGATATTATTCTAAGATAAGCTAACATAAGATAATTAAGATTCTCGACTTGTCCATGCTGCGTCAGACTTGGTTTACTCGATCGAACAACTTAGAATTATTCGATCGAGTAGTTTCTCCATCAAAGGTCTTCGATCGAGTGGTCCTTTGCATAAGTTGGTCGATCAAGAACTTAAAGTGGTAGATCGAAATGTGTATATTTCAGAGTTCTCGATCGAGAGCTTCAACGCGTAATTTCCTGCTTTGCGCACTGAACTTCAAACGGCCGCCATTTCTTCGTTACTTGTCCGAATCAAGCGATTTTTATGGCGTTCGAAAGCTGAGAGATAAACGTTTACCTCCAATTGGACTATACTGATTATCTTTTGTAGAACTAGAGATATGGCTCTTTAAAGTAGGCACTAGTAGTTTGAAGCTCTCCTTTGTCCGCTAAGCTTCCTTACTCCTGTGCGCATCACCAAAATGGCAGTTCCTAAGCTTCCTCATCTAATTGTCTCCTAAATGCAAGCTTGGAAGACGGTTTTAGGCTCAATTCTGCATCTTTAAGCACATTCCTGCAATTAGTACAAGAAATCCCAAAGTACGCAATTCGGGGGCATATTCGTAGAAATAACTACTATAATAACATAGAAATGCGTGCATTAATTTCCTAAAAACACTCTATAAAATGCACGCATCATATGCCATATGTTAAATACAAAGGATTAGTCCCAGTGGGTGTCCTAACTGATGTGCGATATCCCCATAATGCGAATGGTATCTTATTGGACCAATCGCAATAATTATCTATCATTTTCTTGAGGATAGTGACGACATTCTTGTTAGCTGCCTCTACCGCGCCATTAGTTTGAGGTCTGTATGGTGAGGAATGGTGGTGTTTGATCTTGTATTTGGCTAGTAATTGCTCAGTCTCAGCCTGGAAATGTGATCCATTGTCACCGATGATCTCATGTGGGCAACCATATCGACAGATGATATTGGTTTGTATGAACTTTGCCACGTTCTTGGCTGTGAGACTAGCGTAAGATGCCGCTTCGACCCACTTAGTAAAGTAATCAATAGCTACTAAAATGAAACAGTGACCTCCTGTTCCGGCTGGAGTGATTTTCCCGATGATGTCGATTCCCCAGGCAGAAAATGGCCAAGGAGATGTCATGGTGTAGAGTAGTGAAGGAGGGACATGTTGTACATTCCCGAAGATTTGGTAGTTATGGTAATGCCTGACATACTTGATGTAATCCGACTCCATCATGGTCCAGTAATATCCCAGACGTGTGATTTTCTTTGCCATCATTGGTCCACTCATGTGAGGACCACATTCTCCATCATGAACTTCTGCCATCACTTTTTGTGCCTATGAATGATCAAGGCAGCGCAAAACTACACTAAGAGGTGTTCTTTTATACAATTCTCCCTGCATGAGGAGGTATTGAGAGGCTAGAAGGCGTATAGCATGTTGTCCCCTCTTATCCATATTTGGTGGATATGTGCCATTGAGCTTGAAGTTTAGAATGGCTTGGAACCAAGGTTCCCCTGGATTTTCTTCCTCATCTGTAATCTGGTGCACATAGGCTGGTTCTGACCGTCGTTTAATGCATAAAGGCATTTTTACCATGTCGTCTGGCATATTATTCAAAGATGCAAGTTTTGCAAGAGCGTCTGCAAATTGATTCTCTTCACGAGGTAGGTGCAGATAAGTGACTTGGTCGAAGAATTGGGCAACTTGATCTATCCTAGCTTGATAGGGTGCCAGACTTTCACTTCGAATCTTCCAAGATCCAGTAATTTGGTTGATGAGCAAAGATGAGTCTCCGTGAACTCGAAGATTCTTGATGCCTAAGCTTACTGCCGCTTGTAGCCCAATGAGGCAAGCTTCATACTCTGCTGCGTTATTTGTCACCTCGAAGTCGAGTTTGACAGAGAGTGGTGTATGCTCACCTTCAGGAGAAATGAGCAACACTCCTATTCCAAATCCTCTTAGGTTCGATGCTCCATCAAAATAAAGGTCCCAAGAGTCTACATTAATTTGTAGTATGTCCTCGTCTGGGAATGACCATGTGTCTACCGTTTGGGTGTCGTTGACGGGATTATCGGCGAAGAACTCGGCAATGGCTCGCCCCTTTATAACCTTCAGAGGTACATATTTGAGGTCAAACTCTGAGAGCATTAGGGTCCATCTTGCCAAGCGACCATTGAGAACGAGTTTCTCGAAGAGGTATTTGACAGGGTCCATTTTGGAATATACCTTGACAGAGTAGCTAAGCATGTAATGGCGTAGCTTCTTTGTTGCCCACACAAGAGCGAGGCATGTCTTTTCGAGAGGTGTGTACTTGCACTCATATTCTAATAACTTCTTACTAAGGTAGTAGATAGCTCTTTTTTCTTTTCCTACAGTTTGTGCGAGCATAGCCCCCATGGCTGTTTCGGTCACTGTGAGATATAAACCAAAAGGTTGATCTCGTTGAGGAGGCATGAGCACTGGTGGTTTGGCTAATATCTCCTTGATTTTGTCAAATGCTTTTTGGCAATCGTCGTCCCATATGGTATGGTCCGTTTTCTTGAGCTTCTTGAAAATGGGCTCGCAGATTATAGTAAGTTTTGATATGAATCGGCTTATATATTGCACTTTTCCTAGGAATCCTCTAACCTCCTTCTCTGTTTGAGGTTGTGGCATTTCGATAAGAGCCTTGATCTTGGATGGATCTATTTCTATCCCTATTTGACTGACGACATATCCCAGGAGTTTGCCTAACGTTATCCCGAATGCGCATTTCTGGGGATTGAGCCTCATGTTGTACTTTCGCAATCTTAGGAAGAACTTACGAAGGTTGTCAATGTGTCCCTTCCTATCTTTGGATTTGACAATCATATCATCAACATACACTTCTACTTCATTATGCGTCATGTCATGTAGCAATGTGGTCGCAGTTCGTTGATATGTGGCTCCAGCATTGATTAGTCTGAACGGCATAACAGTATAGCAATAGGTACCCCATTGAGTGACGAAGGCGGTCTTATGCATATCCTCTATGGCCATTTTGATCTGATTATACCCCGCATACCCATCCATGAAGGATAACAATGCATGGTCTGCTGTATTATCTACCAATATGTTGATATGTGGTAGTGGGAAATTGTCCTTGGGACTTGCTTTGTTTAAGTCTCTGAAATCAGCAGAAACTCGGATTCGCCCATTCTTTTTGGGTACGGGTACTGTAATACTACGGTTTTATGAGTCTCTGGGTACTCTATCGAGTAGGCCTTACTCTGTCGAGTAAGGGTGAGTTGCATTTTAAAACAGTTTCTGACCTGTTGGGTACTCGATCGAGTAACCTTGATACTCGATCGAGTAGGGGGGCACTCGATCGAGTATCTCAGCTACTCGATCGATTAGCCGGTTTACGGGGGGGTGATTTGTCGGGTTTTGTTAATAATGCGATTAAGTATATAATTACTTCCGCCACTTTCTTTAAACACTTTTATAAACCTAATTGCCTTCAAAAGAGAAAACAAACTACGTTCTTCGCATAAATCGCATTGTTGGCAAATCCCGGAGCTTGGAAGGTCGGGTTTTACCTTTATTTATACCTTTGTGATCCTTGCGTCGAGGGTAAGATCTACGTATCGTTTTTATAGTATTTCGTTAAAGTTAGTTAAACCCTAATTTGGGGATTTGGGGGTTTTGTTGTGTTTATTGATTGGTAGTGATTATATGATTGTATGTTAGGAGGAGGATTCGTAGAAGAAGCCTTTTGATATCAGCTGTTGATACCGTCTGACTATGTTGCTTTCCAGGTAGGGTTTCCCTACTCAGTATTGGTCCCATAATGTGTTGTTGGTGTGTTGTGGTTGTTGAATATTATCATACTCGTATTGTGACGATTGCTGGATTTGGTTGCTGATAGTAGTTGTGATTGTTTGTATCTGTCTGTGTTCTTCGGGGCGCGTCCCTGGCTGAGTGGAGTCACTTGCGGGAGTGGCTTCACGCCCATTATTCGCCTTCTGTGGAACCCGCCACAGAAGGGATGTGCACATTAAGGAATTTGGGTTTATCGCTCGATGGAGATGAGCGGGGATTTGGTGGGTACGGCTGCGGTCCCTCACTGGCGGCGTGGAGTGACCTATTGCGATGGGCACTCTGGCAGGGCTACACACTTTAGTGTGTAGTCAGGATTGAGGAGTTGGGTTTGGAGTTCGGAGAATATCCGTGATGATTGAGCATTTATTTACCGTATTGTTGGTTTGTGTAAATTGTGTGATTAGTCGACCCGTTTATTGTTTTAAAATCGTGGTGATCCATTCGGGATGGTGAGCGATTTGTTGACCAGGTATGAGTCGAGTTACTTGGGATAGCTGGGATGTGCCACCGTCAGATGATAGAGTCTTCCGCTGTAGCATGATCAGTTTAATAAACATTTCATTTAGCTGAGTAGACAGTTGGTTTTGAGAACTTGTATTCGTATTTTGGTATTTGGTTTTGGATTGTAACCTTTCACTAAAGTTATACTATTTAAATGTTGTTTCGTTATTGTCTTATGATTATCATTGCCTCGGGTAACCGAGATGGTAGCATCCTTATACCTGAGCGGTCCTGGTAAGGCACTTGGAGTATGGGGGTGTTACAAAATGGTATCAGAGCGACGATCCTGAAACCTGTAACCAATGAATCTAATGAACATAGGTTGTCAATTAAAATGAACCCGGGGTAAAGGTTGTAGGAGCTAATGCAAAGGCTTGGGAGACGTCCTAAAGTCGCGAACTCGCCCTACAATTTTGAACCGGTCACATGGGGGGTATATGTCAAGGTCGTATGTGATGTTTGTTAGTTTGTATGTGGATGTGACGATGTATGTTGTAAATTGTTGGATGTTTGGAGTAGAAGGTTGAGATTGTGAATGAAAGGTTGGTGAAGTACATAATTATGTTGTTTTAAATAAAGAAGCATGATGGATGTTTATTATGTGGCGTTTGATAACATGATATAGTTATTTTGTGATCATATGAAGAGTTGCGTAGAATTGTATGCATAACTATATTATAATGTTGAGTTATAAAGCTGTATAGTATGTTGGGATGTGTGAGATAACATGCGGGTAGTACATACGAGTCAGCATGACTCGATCGAGTAGGGGGGTACTCGATCGAGTAGGTGAGGTACTCGGTCGAGTGGGTCTGACTCGATCGAGTGGGTATTTGACGTTTTTACAACCAGAATCGTGTTTTTGGGCACTCGATCGAGTACATAGTGTTAGAAATTTATATCTCTTTACTCAACATATTCGTAATGTTATAATTTTAATTTAGTCATAAAATTAAAAGGTGATCTTATGCATGCAAACTATAAGTAAAATAAGGAAGAAATCATCATTCTTACATTGAGGATTTCGTTTTATATGGGCGCAAGAGAGTTCTCCTACTCTCTTGTTCTTGAGCTTTCCTTAAGTGGATGAACTAGGATTCAAGTGTAGAATCCCTCCCAAGGATTTATACCCAAGGTAACCCCTTAATCAAATTAATATTATTATTACTAGAATAATACTAATTTTTTGTATAAAAATTGACCCAAAAATATTATTTGGTCTCTCTATGTTTCGGTTAAGAGAGTGAGGAGGAGGAAGATTTTATCTTTCTAAAAATCTAATTTTTGATGAATGAATGAATGAATACACTAGAGATATTGGTAGTGTATATTAGGTAAAAATAAGGAGAAAAACCAATTGTTTTCTCCTCTTGAAAAACCGGTTGGCATGGGGAGGAAGGGACCAATGCATGCACAAGGTAGTCTTCACAATGACCACTAGGTTTGCATGGCTAGTTTAGTAGGAAATGATTTATTATGTTTACCACTAACATAATCAACACAATATATGCCTAATCCTCCCCTTAATTTCGGTACATCTAGATAAAATGGACTCCATTTTATTTTTGTCAATTTGTCAATTTGTCACATGTCACATGTCACATAAAATTGTTATGTATTTTTAACATATTAAAAATCAACGTATTAATAAAAATACGTCATATACAAAATTGACTTAGTAATTCATAATTACTTGTACCAAAATATTTTACCAATTATAAATCACAACATCTTGTATTTATAATAATTTATTCATTCAAATGTAATTGTTTCCTTAAACAATAATTTCATCTAAGCAATAAAACAATTCGATTACTTAGACCGTATCTCATTTAATCAAATTACAATGAGACACGTAAATATTACTTCCAAAATCGTCCGTCAATTTTAAGTAATTTAATTGACCCGTATCATCATACGATCAATTAAATGATCAATTAAGAGTGTTACCCTTTAGGTATGACCTAAGGGGATTAACTGGTCACCACCGTCTCACGACAGTAATGTCAAACTCTAGTCAGCCAATCATTACCGATATGTGTGGACCAGTTGACAGTAAAAATTACTTCCCAATTGTATTCTTTAAAATGAGACTTAAACATGTGATCATCATGATCAGCAGTTGTGATCGCATTATTGTCGGAGGACACATATTCCAACAATCTCCCACTTGTCCTCGACAAGTGTGCGTCACCAATTCTCTTGTCCTATTACTATCTCCCACTCAATGCAAGGTGTCTTTCAGGTCGTACTTGCAAGTGATCATATCGAGAGTGGTTTCCTCGATCCGAGAATAACCGATTGACCGGATTTATCCACCATGGATACATTCCGAGCGTGGCCACGCATTTCCAGTTCATTACTCCTCGAGTGGCCCTGAGATATTGTTATAACCCTGACTAGGGGTGGACAATTCCTATCGCACTCATTCCCTTCAATTAGCCACAGCCATCATAACCCAAAATATGCCCATTTGACCCCATTTACGAAGGTCGTAGTAACACAAATTAAAGTTAATCTGAAACTGTGCCATCTTAGGTGAATAGTCTTTAGTCAAAAGAATCAACTCATTAGAATACTATAGTAGCTCTCGCCACGACCAAGCTATATAAATTTGCCAGAACTCTATAAGCGGTCATAAGGCCCGACAAAATGTTCCTAACAGTCTGCCTATGTGATCGACTAGTCATTCTCATATGACTCCATGGCACTTGAACTTGCCATCAATCGCATCACATTCTAGTCACTTCGAGACGTCACCTCATGTTAGTAACTATGGGCGAATACAATGCTAATCCGTGTTCACTTTAACGGGGTTCAATTGTCTCTACAACCCGTTGGATGTAACAAAGTATAAGGTGAGTTAATAATAACTCAAACGACAAATGTCAACATCACAATCGGGTAGTAAATACAGTATTACAACCTTGTGATGCATATCGTAAGTGTGTTAACACTAGTTGATTGCAATAGAAGTTTAACATACCACGTGTCTTTGTGTTCAAACTTCTTTTAATCGCATTTCCTTTATATTCATGTTATCTCTCATAGTATGAACCTTACCAAGTACACATCTAGGTTCTCAACCTTGGTTTCAGTTCTTTATCTTGAAAGAACTTCCTTGTCGATTATCACATAACGAACGAATTTGTGGTGAATGATATAACTTGTATTGGTCAAGTACTCCACCCACATACAATGCACTAGGTATATGTTTCGTAGAGTCTTGCAACAATTATCAAGATGATTAGCCTAGCACTTCTCACAAGTCCTAGCATAATAGGAAAAATTAGTTTTGAGTAACTTCTTATTCAACTAAGTATCTTTCCAAAACTTTTATTTCTCTTTTTAGCTTGAAAGGCTTAGGATTCTCATAAATCCTTACATGTGTTCGAACTGCAATATGTGCAACCTCTTGACACACAACAGTCTTCTCACAAACACTCGAAATCGCTCATCGGATTCTCCTCGAGAATTCATGACGTTTCTTCTATGGCTTCCCAATGATCCATCATGCTCTTATGCATATGATTTATTTCGGACATGTGCATGATTATTCTAATGGCGGAAACATTAGTAACCTTTAATCATGTCATCAACTATTCTTAGGTTCAGGGAATGACCATGACTGCTAATGGCAATTCCATTTTCATTTACATGAATAACCTACGTTTCTTGTTGATTCGATGTGTATGTCTCAATACCTATCCAACATCTCATGATGTAATTGGATTCATTATAGTCCATTTTCATCCAGAATTGAAAACTCAAATACTCCTTTGTGAAGGAAGGTATTAGCTCATCATTCTTCAATGAGTGATGAGTCATAAACTTTTACAAGATGATTGCTCCCACTAAATTCCATGTCTTCACATGATAACTTCCAACTCCCACTTAATTCCACATGATTCGCAATTGACTTCTCAATTGAGACATTTCAAGAATTGAAATATATATTGCTTTGTTTAAGTTTATTGAGATAAAACCATATATGTTCAGATCATATCCTTTCAAAATACCTATTTTGAAGTGGTCTCATCTTAACCTTATGGAAAGAGATTTTAATCTCTAACTCATTCATATCATAATGACGCGTAGCAATGTCATTATTTAAATATAAATAATATCTAATACTCGTCCTTCAAAATACCCTTTTCGGAAGGAGGTTTAACCATTTCATTTTCATAATGAGGTTAAGTAATGACATTTGCGTGGTTAATACTTAACTTAGCTATTGAGGATATCGGTATATCAATCCTTGAAACCTCTAGTCATAAATCTTGTTTATTTTCTAGGATGTTACTTTGATTTATTTAGGCTCTTAAGTAAATGTCAATGTTGAAACTATTGGTCAAAATTCATCATAAACTAGTCGAAACTCTTTGTTAAGACTTTACATTAGTCATTTTTCTTCCAAAACTTTCTTTTGGTCTCCTCGTGTAGTTATCTTGAGAAAATATTCTTTTGATTATTTCACTTGGTCTCTTTTGTCATGTCGATCTATTCGAGACCATATATCTCATCTATTGGGCATACTATATAAATAGATATACCTTTATTCAAATCATTCTCCCTTGCGTAGATCTCATTTACACAAGTACACAAATTTTATCTTGGTGTTGTGTCCTCATTTTTCTCCCACTCTATCTTTAGAATAAATACACTAGAGATTCAAAGATAGCATATGAGACACAAATAATGATTTTTGAAGTATAAGGAGAACTATCTCGTAGTTTGACTAATTGTTTTAGATTTTGTAAGTGTACTTGGTGATTAACTTTCCTTTAAGAGAGTTCATTAACTCAATATCACTTTGTGAATGATCATACACAAGTCTTTTGCTTGTGTCATATAATGAATCCCATCATTATAGTTGTCTATTAGATCACTTTAAGTGAATAATCATATGTTTCTATGAGCAAGCGGATAAAGACGAATTTTAGAACAAGGATAAAAACGATAAAACGGGTGACTTGGGTTGCAAACCAAGCCACCATTATCCAAAATACAACCATTATCCAAAATACATTTCCATGTCGAACACGGAAATCAAAAGGTTCTAAAATTCGAAACATAATTAAAATAAGACAATAAAAAACGAAGCTTCATGGAAGCTATTCCTAGCTTCTCGACGATTTCTCAAGCTTGCTTTTCTTTTCCCTTGTCCTTGCTTGGTGGAGGCCCTATTTACAATATAAAGGGGATACATTATCACAACTTTGTATCACAATACCATAGTTGAAATAGAAACATAAAAGAAATGATAGTCATTTACCTACTGGAGTGATCTTTCCAGCCTTAATATCACCAAGGTATTTGGAACAATTTCTTTTCCAATGACCAACACCATTACAATAATGGCATTTATCAAGAGGACCCTTCTTGATTTTAGAAGTGCTAGCTTCATAAGTCTTAGCTTTGGTGAAAGTGGGAGCTTGTTTCTTACCCTTCTTCCCATTCTTTTTGAACTTCCCCTTGCTTTTGGTGCTAATGTTAAGCACATCCTTAGGTGGGTTCACATTTAACCCCATGTCTCTTTCGGCTTGCACAAGTAATTTGTGCAACTCTTCAAGAGACACGTCCTTGTCTTGCATGTTAAAATTCACCCGGAATTGAACATATGCCTTGACTTTGGATAAGGAGTGTAGAATCCTATCTACAATGAGTTTTTTGGGGATTTCAACTTTTTGAATCTTCAAGGTCTCGACTAGCTCCATTAATTTGAGCACATGAGGGCTAACCTTTTGGCCCTCTTTGAAGTCGAGATCAAAGAATGCCGCGGCCGCCTCATATTGGATGATCCGCGGAGTTTGTGAAAACATTCTCACAAGCTTGGAGTAGATTTCATTAGCGGTGCCCATCTTAAAGGCTCTCCTTTGGAGATCCGCCTCCATCGCAAAGATCAACACATTTTTCATTGCGGCGGACTCCTTATGGTAAGCCTCATATGCTTCCCTAGTGGCGGCGGTCGACCTAGCATTAGTTTCGGGTGGAGAGGCCTCGGTAAGGTAACGAAGCTTGTCGTCACCTTGGGCGGCTAGTTTGAGTTGGGCATCCCAATCGGCGAAATTTGACCCATTCTTTTCAAGTTTACAACGATCCATGAAGGATCGGAGCCATGAAGTATTAGCGAGAGGTGTGGCGTTTGGATTTGGAGTAGGCACGGTAGGGCCGATTCATCCCTTATCAATATAACTCGGTGGATTAACGCTTAATCGATTCTACTTTTAGAACTCTTGGTCGATAAAATTACTCTAATGTTTATCTATAGCCCGGAACACATGCGACTACGGTCACGAATACTTCCGTTGAGCTCAATCCAAATTTCGAATAAATATGTCCATGATCTAAATCCACATCAACTTGGGCACGGTAGGGCCGATTCATCCCTTATCAACATGAATTCGGTGGATAGACATTTATCACCCACTTCCCCTACGTAACAAGTTTTGTACCCCGGTAGGGCCGAGTGTACTCCCTCGCGAAATAGGTTTTCATGGTTTCTACTTTTTGGTAAGGCTATGTCTCAATTGATTATTTTAGCGAGAGGTCATGTCAATTTATTATCTATCACGTTTTAAGTGAACTAAAGCGGTGAACTACGATAATTCTAATTGACACGGTCGATAAACTCGATTAAAAGATAATGCATGTTTTAGTTATGGCGATTTAGCGATGCATGCGACATATAAATAAAATGCAAACATAAAATAAATCCTAGTATGGCCTTCCTAAAATAGAAAATCTAATTAACTATTACATATTCGGAAATCAACTCCATTGGTCCCTTGAACTTCGATTTTGGCACGCATCTCGAGGTAACACCGTCTTTACGTATCGCCTTCTTGAGTGACACCGTCTTCAAGGAACTCCGGAAGAAATAAAATTACATAACAAATTACATAACTTCCTATTATACATTTGTAATTAAAATGAAAATAAATCTATTAAATTACAAAACGGTGATACGAAATCAGAATAAATTACAACCGAATCGATATTCCCATACATTTCGGGTAATACCAATTAAAAACTAAGGCCATACTAAGTAAAAATTACATAATTCAAAAATTACATAAATTAAAATTATGACAATCATAAATAAAATGCAGCATTATAATATGTATGAACATGCCTAATTTTATGCTAAATCGTCTTTAAGTAGCCAATATCGTATATTACACGGTTTTTACGGATTTGCGTGATTCAACGTTTTATAATCACGATAATTACATAAATTCATATTTATGCATAAGTTAATTACCCTAACCTCTTAGGACTCAAAATTAGTCTCCACTAACTATTTGACTATAATTAACTCATATTTCTTAAAATTGTTCATTAATGGACCTAAAATTATAATAAAATGCTATAAACTTCAAATAAATCACCAAAAATTCAAATAAATTTGAAATTTGAAATTTAAACTTATGAACATTCTGGAAAAATACCATGACACTCATAATGTTCAAAAACTTAGGTTAAAATTTCGTAAAATTATCGAAAAAACTATGTTGCGGTTTATCGGATTTATCAATAATAATCATAAAAACATGAGAAAAATTATATTCATCAACTTTTCAATTTTAGATCTGAAAAAGATAATAAAATGCAACATGTGACGTTTTTGCTTAGTCATGGAGTATGTTTTAGCAATTATTTACTAATTAAGTCACTATTTATGCTATTTTTCATTAAAAATCCATAAATCATGCATAAAGACTTCAATATAGCCTATTATTTTACACACATCTTGTAAAATTGCATGTGACAACATACTAAATTTCTATGACCAGATTCAAAATTTATCTCATATTAACCTATTTTTCATTTAAATTCGATTTTTATCATGAAAAATCCATATTTCGAGCATAATAACTCCAAAAATTATGAAACTTTACAGGTAATCTAAAAATAATATATGTGAAAACATATCCAAAAATCACTGGAAAATTCGAAGTTTAGCTAATTTTAGTCCGAAAATGACATTTTAATCATAAAATCAAATTTTTAATGCCATTATTATATAACATGAACAATAAAAATCCATAAATTAACCAAAATATCCTAAAAACATTTTAGGACCAGAAACTTTAACATACATACATTTATTTCGTGATATATCATAATAACACAAATTTACAAGTTTTATATGTTAATCGTATAACTCGGAAAAACTATAACCGATTTGCATGCAAACAACCAAGGCGCTCTGATACCGCTTGTTAGAAATTTATATCTCTTTACTCAACATATTCGTAATGTTATAATTTTAATTTCGTCATAAAATTAAAAGGTGATCTTATGCATGCAAACTATAAGTAAAATAAGGAAGAAATCATCATTCTTACATTGAGGATTTTGGTTTATATGGGCACAAGAGAGTTCTCCTACTCTCTTGTTCTTGAGCTTTCCTTAAGTGGATGAACTAGGATTCAAGTGTAGAATCCCTCCCAAGGATTTATACCCAAGGTAACCCCTTAATAAAATTAATATTATTATTACTAGAATAATACTAATTTTTTGTATAAAAATTGACCCAAAAATATTATTTGGTCTCTCTATGTTTCGGTTAAGAGAGGGAGGAGGAGGAAGATTTTATCTTTCTAAAAATCTAATTTTTGATGAATGAATGAATGAATGAATACACTAGAGATATTGGTAGTGTATATTAGGTAAAAATAAGGAGAAAAACCAATTGTTTTCTCCTCTTGAAAAACCGGTTGGCATGGGGAGGAAGGGACCAATGCATGCACAAGGTGGTCTTCACAATGACCACTAGGTTTGCATGGCTAGTTTAGTAGGAAATGATTATGTTTACCACTAACATAATTAACACAATATATGCCTAATCCTCCCCTTAATTTCGGTACATCTAGATAAAATGGACTCCATTTTATTTTTGTCAATTTGTCAATTTGTCACATGTCACATGTCACATAAAATTGTTATGTATTTTTAACATATTAAAAATCAACGTATTAATAAAAATACGTCATATACAAAATTGACTTAGTAATTCATAATTACTTGTACCAAAATATTTTACCAATTATAAATCACAACATCTTGTATTTATAATAATTTATTCATTCAAATGTAATTGTTTCCTTAAACAATAATTTCATCTAAGCAATAAAACAATTCGATTACTTAGACCGTATCTCATTTAATCAAATTACAATGAGATACGTAAATATTACTTCCAAAATCGTCCGTCAATTTTAAGTAATTTAATTGACCCGTATCATCATACGATCAATTAAATGATCAATTAAGAGTGTTACCCTTTAGGTATGACCTAAGGGGATCAACTGGTCACCACCGTCTCACGACAGTAATGTCAAACTCTAGTCAGCCAATCATTACCGATATGTGTGGACCAGTTGACAGTATTGCCAATTGTATTCTTTAAAATGAGACTTAAACATGTGATCATCATGATCAGCAGTTGTGATCGCATTATTGTCGGAGGACACATATTCCAACACATAGGGCACTCGATCGAGTAGGGGGTCACTCGGTCGAGTATGTTAGAGATCAGAAGGTCTGTTTTGGGTCTGATGTCGGGGCACTCGATCGAGTATAGTGGGCACTCGGTCGAGTAGCCTCTACTCGATCGAGTAGGTTTAGGCACTCGATCGAGTGTGTTCTTGGCAGTCTGCTTTCGTGTTTTGAGGTTTTAGTGCGTATGTTTATGTCTACCCTTTCTTATATAGTTTCAAGATACCGCCCAAGAGAAACGCTTTGTATGTGAGAGCTGAGAGCATGAACATAGATGATATCATTAAGATGTTGGAGCATCAGGATGCTCTTACGGAGGCCCTAAAGAAAGTGGGAAAGGATAAGGAGGTTGATCACTCTAAGATCACCCTTTATATAGCGAGGTTTAACCCAAAAGAGTACAAGGGGACCGGGGAGCCCAACCTTCTTAACAACTGGCATCGTGAGATGGAAAACATACTAGACCTGGTTCACTGTCCTGATGAGATGGGAGTAGAACAAGCTGCGTTCTACCTGAGGGAAGCAGCTGGTGAGTGGTGGGATAAGGTGAAGGTGAGTGCTAGGGAGATGTATGCGAACCAGGGCTTACCTGCTATACCTTGGGAAGAGTTTCGGAGGGCTATGAGGAAAGAGTTTGTACCTGAGCATGTGAGGAGTAAGCTGAGAGAGGAGTTTGATGGGTTTAGGATGACATCTGACATGTCCGTGGCTGAGTAATATAAGCAGTTTAATGAGAAGTCTAGGTATGCTGAGGATATGGGTTTGAGTGAGGAGAACCTGGGCGCTGAGGTTTGAGAGGGGGGTTGACCCCTAAGATCATGGATAAGCTATCCGTGGGAGTCCTTACCGATGTTAAGGAAGCTTATGAGAGGGCTGGAAGAGCTGAGAGGTTGGTGGAGATGGCTCAGGAGAGAGTAGTTGAGAAAAGAAAGGCTGAGAGTGAAGGTGGTGGCCAATCTACTCACAAGAAAGGCAACCACAATCAAGCTAGAGGGTTTTCTTCTGGGCCAGGGTTCAGTGTTGGGGCTTCCTTTGGGTGTGGCCGTGTGAGTGGTAGTGGTAGTTGGGGGATGACCTGCTATGGCTATGGCGGTGTAGGCCACAAGAGACATAAGTGCACGAGTGCACCGAGAGCTTTTCAGGGATCGGCTCGGGGGAGCTATTCTCAGGGATCTGCACAGAGTTATGCGAGTAATAGACCGTCTGGGTCATGGTCTAACCGGGGAAGTCAGAGCTATCAGGATGGAGGTAACCGCAATGGCGGTAATTCTTATCAGAAACCAGCTACGAACAACAACAACAACCAGGGGTCGGGTGCTAAGCCGACCACATCAGCCAGTACTGTCTAGGGAGGTGGACAGAAGACCAGTGGAAAGCTGTTCATGATGGACAAGAAAGCAGCTGAAGATGATGGACATGTTATCACTGGTACTTTTCTTGTTAACGGTATTCATACCTTTGTTTTGTTTGATTCGGGGGCGTCTCAGTCGTTTGTATCTTCGAGTCATGTTAAACGGTTGGGTTTGAGGGTATATGAGTCTGTAAGTGAGAAAGTTTTTATACCTTCGGGTGAGTCTGTATCATGTGGGAGGTTGTTTAGAGATGTATCTATGATAGTTGGGCAAGTTGATCTACCTGTAGACTTGCTAGAGTTTCCTTTTGACGGTTTTGAGATGATAGTCGGGATGGACTGGTTAGGAAAGTATAAAGCTAAGATAGACTGTCTTCAAAAGAAAGTGTCTTTGAGAGGGCCTAGGGGTGTTAGTGTGTCTTATCGTGGGTTTGTGGTCAAACCCAAAGTTAAGTTGATTGCAGCTGTCACCTTGAAGTCTTATCTGAGGAAGGGACGCCCTTTGATCTTGTGCCATGTGAGAGATGACCGGATAGAGAGTCCGACAGTTGATCAGATACCAGTGGTGGGAGAGTTCGCAGAAGTTTTTCCAGAGGAGATTCCGGGGTTGCCACCGAAAAGGGGGATAGATTTCACGGTTGAGTTGAAACCGGGGACGAGGCCAATCTCTAAGGCACCGTACCGGATGGGTCCTAAAGAGATGGAGGAGCTCAGGAAACAGTTAGATGATATGATAGAGATGGGATACATTAGACCTAGTGTATCGCCGTGGGGAGCACCAGTTCTTTTCGTGAAGAAGAAAGATGGGAGTTTGAGGCTGTGCATAGACTACAGGGAGCTGAACCGAGTGACGGTGAAGAACAAGTATCCTTTGCCAAGGATAGATGACCTGTTTGATCAGTGAGTGGTGCCTCAGTCTTTTATAAGATTGATTTGAGGTCGGGATACCATCAGGTGAAGATTAGAGAGGTGGACATACCAAAGACAGCTTTCACGTCGAGGTATGGCCATTATGAGTATGTGGTGATGCCGTTTGGGTTATCTAATGCATCAGCTGTGTTTATGGATTTGATGAACAGAATCTTGACGCTTTTGGACAAGTTTGTGGTGGTGTTTATCGATGACATCTTAGTCTACTCTAAGACTAAGGAGGAGCATGAGGAGCATCTGAGGATTGTGTTGCAGACTTTGAGGGTGCATGAGTTATATGCTAAGCTGTCCAAGTGTGAGTTCTGGTTAGAGAAAGTTGCTTTTCTGGGGCATGTGATCTCTAAGGAGGGAGTAGCTGTGGATCCGGCGAAGATTGAGGCGGTGACAAAGTGGGAAGCACCAAAGAATGTTGCTTTGAGATCGGAGTTTCTTGGGTTTAGCTGGATACTACAGACGGTTCGTGAAAGATTTCTCCAAGATAGCTAGACCTATGACAGCTTTGATGAGGAAAGAGAACAGGTTTCGCTGGGATGAGAGTTGTGAGAAGGCGTTCCAAACATTAAAGGAGCGTTTGACCACAACTCCTATCTTAGAATTGCCTGAAGGGATCGAGAACTTTGAGGTTTATACAGATGCCTCAAAGAATGGGTTGGGATGTGTGTTGATGCAGAACGGTAAGGTGATTGCCTATGCTTCTAGGCAATTGAAGCCGTATGAGGAGAACTACCCTACACATGATCTAGAATTGGGTGCAGTGGTGTTTGCTCTCAAGATTTGGAGACATTACCTTTATGGGGCGACTTTAAGGTATTTTCGGATCACAAGAGTCTCAAGTACATCTTCACTCAAAAGGAGTTGAACATGAGACAGAGGAGGTGGATGGAGCTGATTGGCGATTATGACATGGATATTATCTACCATGAAGGGAAAGCCAATATTGTTGCAGATGCTTTGAGTAGGAAGAGTGTACACTCCGTGTGTACAGCTCTATCTTTGATGAGGTTGAGAGATGAGGTGGGGAAGTTTGGGATACATATGATGCAGAGAGAGGATGATGTGGGAGATTTGACAGTACAGCCTGATCTTTATGATGATATTCGAGGTAAACAGGCTTTGGATCCTAAGTTGGTTGAGTGGAGAGCTGGAGTAGAGAAAGGGACAGTGTCTCGATTCTCTATTCATACGTATGGTAGTCCGAGGTTCGATGGTAGGTGGTGTGTCCCTAATGATGAGGAGCTGAAAAAGACAATCATGACAGAGGCACATTGTACACCTTATTCAGTACACCCAGGTGGTGACAAGCTATACAAGGATTTGAAGAACACATTTTGGTGGCCTGGGATGAAGAAAGAAACAGCTAGTTTGTGGCCCGTTGTTTGACATGTCAGAGAGTTAAAGGGGAACAACGACGACCACACGGTAAGATTCAGTCTTTAGAGGTACCTGAGTGGAAGTGGGAATCCATTTCTATGGATTTTATCGTGGGTTTGCCAAAGAGTCAACAGGGTAACAACATGATATGGGTGATAGTGGATCGACTGACCAAGTCAGCTCACTTTGTGCCAATGAAAGATACATGGACTAAAGCACAATTAGCTATGGCTTATCGAAAGAATGTGCTAAAGTTACATGGAGTCCCTAAGGACATAGTGTCTGACAGAGATGCGAGATTTATCTCAAGGTTTTGGAAAGAGTTGCAAGAATCTTTGGGAACAACTTTGAAGATGAGTACAACTTTTCATCCCGCGACACAGTCGACCGAGAGAACGATTAAAACTCTTGAGGATATGTTACGAGCTTGTGTGATGGACTTTGGTGGTAGGCCGAACAGAGGTTGGATTTGATAGAGTTTTCTTACAACAACAGCTATCACACTAGTATTGGCATGGCACCGTTTGAGGCTTTATACGGGAGGAGATACAGGAGTTCGATTTGTTGGGATGATGTCTTTGGCGAGGCAAAGGTTCTAGGACCAGAGATGGTACATGAGATGGTTGAACAGATTAAGATGATCGAGTGAAACGGATGAGAGCAACTCGGATAGGCAAAAGAGTTATGCAGATCTACATCGCCGGGATATAGAGTTTCAGGTTGGGGATAAGGTTCTTCTGAAAGTGTCTCCTATGCGTGGGGTTATGAGATTTGGAAAGATAGGCAAGCTGAGTCAGAAGTTCATCGGACCTTATGAGATCTTAGAGCGAGTTGGGGAGGTTGCATATCGTCTGGCTTTACCGGCTGCGTTAGAGAGAGTGCATAATGTGTTTCATGTATCGCAGGCTGCGGAAGTATGTGAGTGACCCGTCACATGTGTTAGAGGCAGAGAGCTTAGAGATAGATGAGTCCTTATCATATCTTGAGGTACCTAAGCAGATTCGTGACCGGAAGGTTAGGAAGACTAGGAGTGGTGAGACAGTTTTGCTTAAGATCCTTTGGTCTAACCACGAGACTGAGGAAGCTATATGGGAGGCAGAGGATGCCATGAGAGTGCGTTACCCTTTCCTTTTTGATCAGGTATGTATGGTTACGGGGACGTAACGTTGTTTCTTTTAGGAGGTAGGAGATGATCGCAAAGAGTTTTAAAAGAGTCTTTATACCCTTTTTATGTGGTGTCGATATGGTTGTTGTCGTTGAGTCGGGTGAGTTTGAGTTAGTAACATGTTTGTATGTTGAGTTTGTTTTGATTGTTGAGTCGGGAGTGTTGTAGTGTGAGTCTTTGTTTTGTTATGGTTTGAACTTCGGGGACGAAGTTCTTTTTAAGAGGGAAGACTGTAATACTACGTATATAATAACTTCCGTCATTGTTCTTAAACACTTTTTAAAACCTAATCACTGTGAAAAGGAGAAATCAAACTACGTCATTCGCTTTAATCGCATTGTTGGCAAATCCCGGAGCTTAGAAGGTCAGATTTTACCTTTCTTTATACCGTTGTGATCCTTGCGTCGAGGGTAAGACCTACATACCGTTTTTATAGTATTTCATTAAAGTTAGTTAAACCCTGATTTGGGGATTTGGGGGTTTTGTTGTTTTGTATGATTGGTAGTGATTATATGTTTGTATGTTAGGAGGAGGATTCGTAGAGGAAGCGTTTTGATATCACCGTGAGATCGATCGATCGATTGTGTTGTGCTTTCCAGTAGGGTTTCCCTACTCGCATTAAATTACATGATGTGTGGTGATTGTTTTGTAGTTAGTGATTGTTGATTGATTCAGACGGTTGTTGATGTTGTATTGTGATTGCTGATTGATTGTCTCTGGTTCTCGAGATGCGTTCTCGGCTGAGTGGAGTCACTTCCGGGAGTGGCTTCACGCCCTAGTTTCGCCCTTCATGGAACCCGCCACGGAAGGGGATGTGCACATTAATGGGACAGGGTTATCGCTCGGTATGATGAGCGGGGATTTGGTGGGTACGGCTGAGGTCCCCCACTGGCAGGGCTGGTCCAGTGAACAGTCGGTGACGGATATTGATTGGAGTGGGTGATTGTGTGTGATTGCTTGAGCTGTCTTGATTACTGTATTGTTGGTTATATAAATTGTGTGATTAGTACTGACCCCGGTTTATTGTTTTAAAACCTGCGGTGATCCATTCGGGGATGGTGAGCAGATATTGAGCAGTATGAGTTGAGTACTTTGGGATAGCCGGATTTGCCACGGTCGATGATAGAAGTCTTCCGCCGTAGCTTAGTAGTTTTCATAAACATTTCGCTTAGATCGGAGAGAGTTGGTTTGAGAACATGTATTCGTATTTTGGTTTGGTTTTTGGATTGTAACCTTTCACTAAAGTATTTCTATTTAAACGTTGTTTCATTATTGTTTATTTGATTATCATTGCCTCGGGTAACCGAGATGGTAGCATCCTTATACCTGGGTGGTCCTGGTAAGGCACTTGGAGTATGGGGGTGTTACACTAGGACCAGAGATGGTACATGAGATGGTTGAACAGATTAAGATGATCAGGGAACGGATGAGAGCAGCTCAGGATAGGCAAAAGAGTTATGCAGATCTACATCACCGGGATATAGAGTTTCAGGTTGGGGACAAGGTTCTTCTGAAAGTGTCTCCTATGCGTGGGGTTATGAGATTTAGGAAGAAAGGAAAGCTGAGTCAGAAGTTCATCGGGCCTTATGAGATCTTAGAGCGGGTTGGAGAGGTTGCATATCGCCTGGCTTTACCAGCTGCGTTAGAGAGGGTGCATAATGTGTTTCATGTATCTCAGCTGCGGAAGTATGTGAGTGACCCGTCACATGTGTTAGAGGCAGAGAGCTTAGAGCTAGATGAGTCCTTGTCATATCTTGAGGTCCCTAAGCAGATTCTTGACCGGAAGGTTAGGAAGACTAGGAGTGGTGAGACAGTTTTGCTTAAGATCCTTTGGTCTAACCACGAGACTGAGGAAGCTACATGGGAGGCAGAGGAGGCCATGAGAGAGCGTTACCCTTTCCTTTTTTATCAGGTATGTATGGTTACGGGGACGTAACCTTGTTTCTTTTAGGGGGGTAGGGGATGATCGCGAAGAGTTTTTAGGAGCTTTTCATACCTTCTTATGTTGCGTTGGTATGTTTGTTGTGGTTGAGTCGGGTTGAGTTTAGGTTAGTAACATGTTGTATGTTGAGTTTTGTTTTGGTTGTTGAGTCGGGAGTGTGGTAGTGTGTGTCTTTGTTTTGTTGTGACTTGAACTTTGGGGACGAAGTTCTTTTTAAGGAGGGAAGACTGTAATACTACGGTTTTCTGAGTCTCTGGGTACTCTATCGAGTAGGCCTTACTCTGCCGAGTAAGGGTGAGTTGCGTTTTAAAACAGTTTCTGACCTGTTGGGTACTCGATCGAGTAACCTTGATACTCGATCGAGTAGGGGGGCACTCGATCGAGTATCTCAGCTACTCGATCGATTAGCCGGTTTACGGGGGGGGTGATTTGTCGGGTTTTGTTAATAATGCGATTAAGTATATAATTACTTCCGCCACTTTCTTTAAACACTTTTATAAACCTAATTGCTTTCAAAAGAGAAAACAAACTACGTTCTTCGCATAAATCGCATTGTTGGCAAATCCCGGAGCTTGGAAGGTCGGATTTTACCTTTCTTTATACCTTTGTGATCCTTGCGTCGAGGGTAAGATCTACGTATCGTTTTTATAGTATTTCGTTAAAGTTAGTTAAACCCTAATTTGGGGATTTGGGGGTTTTGTTGTGTTTATTGATTGGTAGTGATTATATGATTGTATGTTAGGAGGAGGATTCGTAGAAGAAGCCTTTTGATATCAGCTGTTGAGACCGTCTGACTGTGTTGCTTTCTAGGTAGGGTTTCCCTACTCAGTATTGGTCCCATAATGTGTTGTTGGTGTGTTGTGGTTGTTGAATATTATCATACTCGTATTGTGACGATTGCTGGATTTGGTTGCTGATAGTAGTTGTGATTGTTTGTATCTGTCTGTGTTCTTCGGGGCGCGTCCCTGGCTGAGTGGAGTCACTTGCGGGAGTGGCTTCACGCACATTATTCGCCTTCTGTGGAACCCGCCACAGAAGGGATGTGCACATTAAGGAATTTGGGTTTATCGCTCGATGGAGATGAGCAGGGATTTGGTGGGTACGGCTGCGGTCCCCCACCTGGCGGCGTGGAGTGACCTGTTGCGATGGGCACTCTGGCAGGGCTACACACTTTAGTGTGTAGTCAGGATTGAGGAGCTGGGTTTGGAGTTCGGAGAATATCTGTGATGATTGAGCTGTTTGTTTACTGTATTGTTGGTTTGTGTAAATTGTGTGATTAGTACTGACCCCGTTTATTGTTTTAAAAACTGTGGTGATCCATTCGGGGATGGTGAGCAGTTGTTGAGTAGGTATGAGTCGGGTTACTTGGGATAGCTGGGATGTGCCACCGTCAGATGATAGAGTCTTCCGCTGTAGCATGATCAGTTTAATAAACATTTCATTTAGCTGAGTAGACAGTTGGTTTTGAGAACTTGTATTCGTATTTTGGTATTTGGTTTTGGATTGTAACCTTTCACTAAAGTTATACTATTTAAATGTTGTTTCGTTATTGTCTTATGATTATCATTGCCTCCGGTAACCGAGATGGTAGCATCCTTATACCTGAGCGGTCCTGGTAAGGCACTTGGAGTATGGGGGTGTTACAGGTACTATATTAGCCACCCAGTTTGAATACTCGGAAACTTTGATGAACCCGACTTTGAATTGTTTATCGACTTCTTCTTTGATTTTAAGAGCCTATTCAGTCCTCATTCGATGAAGCTTCTGCTTTACAGGTTTGAAACCTGGTTTGATTGGAATTCTGTGTTCTGCAATATACATGTCGATCCCTGGCATGTCTTTGCAGGACCAAGCGAAAATGTCCTTGAACTCGTGTAGGATGTCTAAGGAATCGGCCCTTTTAGTTGGGTTTAAGGTGGTCCCTATCCTAAGTTCTTGGGGTTCTAGTTCGGTTCCGACGTTGATGGGTTCGGTGTTCTCTATAACTGGTGTCCCTTCCCCTTCTTGCAGTATTTCTTTAGCTATGTAAGGAGGTAATTCGATTGAGTCTGGGTCAGGATCATCCTCATTATCATCATAAATAGAATTGCATTCAGAATAGCACAAAGAGTAAGCAGAATCTGATTTATTCATATTAAATTTTAAAAAGAGTTGAAACAAAGAAGCCATCTGTTCAGTAGTCAGTGGCGGTAAAGGGACAGCTGCTGGGATATTTCCCAAACTACTGTTACTACTTGACGCTAAGCTAGGAGGAATAAGAGGATTGGGAGTGACGACTGGAGGAGAGTCTCTAAGGACTTCTCTAGACTCAGACTCTGATTCCGACTCTGACTCCGACTCTGACTCGAATTCGTTGTCTTGAGGTTCTCCTTTAAACATCTCTCCTTCTCCAGTGGTGACTTTTAAGAGCTTTCCTTGGCCGTTCGTCCACTTGATCGATTTTCTCCATCCTTTCTACTGATCTGAATTGGTTTTGGTGATTAATGTTGTGGGGTTAAAATGGTCATCCTGAAGTATCATGGTAATGATCTCATCTTTCGCAGCTCTGATAAATCGGTCTTCTCCAAACAGAATACTAACAGCCTGTTCGTCTAAACAAGGTGTTTGGCGAGTTTTGACGGTAGGAACCGTTTCTGGAGGAATGAAATAGCAATCATGGAAGACCTCGATTCCAGCTAGTTGCATTCCTTTGTAGTGCCAAGGTTCAGGAAACCCATGGAAGTATTCTTGACTCCCCTCTCTAACAAAGTATCCATTTAGGGTAGGGAGGTAACATTGCATTTGGATTCCTTGGTTCTTACGATTTTGAAATTGAGTGAGCATTTCCAAGGCTTCTTCCTTCGTGGGTTTGTATCCCAATCCTAGTGGTATCCTTTGAGAGTTCCCTTCTTTGTAAGGTGCAAAGGTATTCTTCTTGGCAGGATTCAGTGGCATTCCCGGGAAGTATCCCTGAGACTTGAGTATGTGGTTGACCACTAAGTTAGAGTATATGTTGAAATATAGAGGTTCCAGTTCACTTTCTACAAGATTTATGCTATGAAAGCCCCCAAGCTCATATACTGGGTCTGTGACTACTTGGTTGCTTGACATCTTCTCTATTAGTGCCTTGATAGGTGACGAAGTGATCGTCACTACTTTGCCATCTAGTGGGATCTTGATTTTCTAGTGCAAGGTGGATGTTACTGCTTTGGAAGCGTGAATCCATGGCCTTTCCAGAAGTATGTTGAATGATGCTTCGATATCCACTATTTGAAAATTAACCTTTCGCTCAATCGGCCCTGTGGCTATGGTGAAGTTGACTAATCCTGCCACTTTACGCCGTGTTCCATCGTATGCCCGAACACCTTGGTTTGTAGGAGTCCAATCTGATTCTTTCATGCCCAATTTGTACGCTGTTTTTAGCGGTATGACATTGACTGCAGAGCCATCATCTACCAATGTCATTGGCACGTTTTTCTTTAAGCATATGACGGTAATGTATAAAGCTAGGTTGTGACTGGCGCCGAAGGGAGGCAAGTCCTCATCTGAGAAAGTAACTATGTTACTTAGCTTAGTTGAATCTTGGAAGACCAAGTTGACTACGTCATCGGGCGTAGAGTTGTGTGCTACATTTAATTTAGCCAAGGCTTGCAGTAAAGCTTGGCGATGAGGAAATGAACTTGCCACTAGTTGCCAGACTGAAAGATCAGCCGCTGTCTTCTGTAATTGCTTTAGCAAATGGTCAGTAGATGTGTCTTCGCCATCATTTGGTATGATGACATTGGTGTTAGTAACTGGACCATTAGTTATAGGACTGTTTTGAGAAACATTTTGATATGGACGCCCTAAGCGAGTAAGGTGGTCTATATCTTGATCGCTGCTAGCTTTGACTATGTCCTCACTAATCTTGACTAGGTAGTGTTCAGTGAGGTATTCATCTTCATCGTCATCGGCCCATATTCCATTGACATGTGTAAGCTCTCTCAATCTGATGATCTCAGCTTCCAAACAGATTATTTGGTCGACTAGACTGTCAATTACGACGACTACCTCTTGTGGGAAATATCAGTATACTTCCTTAAAATTTAGGATTATAATGAAATTATAATTATGAAAAACTAGTCATAAACGAATTAACATAAACAAAATAGAAGAGAGATTTAGAATCAACCTTTGGTCCTAGTAATATGGCCTAAGAACAATATCGAAATCGATATTCTCCTAATCGTTGCACCCAAAATGCTTTGAGAAATGCCCCTCAATTTGCTAGAATGAGATCCCCAAAAAGTTGTTAATTATTTTTAGGGTTTATGTTTTTGATGAGAGAATTAGGTTAAGGAAAAACAAGTGAGTAAAAACTGATTCCCCCTTGCCCTTTAAAACCGTGTAAAGGGAGCAAATAAGGGGAGATATTTTTTTCTCCTCTTTTTCCTCTTTTGACTGAATAACCCACAACAAATAAGGATAAAATCTTCTTATTTTTGGTTATTGTCAAAATGGTATAATAATGTGTATAATATCAATTTGTCAATTATGTCGTCATGAATTAAATAAGTCTACACACAACAGCTTGCAGTCAATTTATTAATACCGGTCCGTCATTAATTATTATGACAATATCGTATAATATACATTAACTATAAATATCGCATATTTATAATTTGCTAATTAAATATAACTGGTTACGTTTAATTACGAATTAACATCTTAATTCGTTTAAGCTAACATTATATACATTAATTAAATATAACAGTTTATATTCAATTTACGAATTTAACAATTAATTGTCTCAAATTTGGTATTATTTAATTGTATTAAATAATCGTCTCATCATCACATTGACTAACTGTTTAGTCAAATACATGGACTAACCTTTTAGTCATATAAGGCATCAATGTGATTATATTTTCATACAATCACATCTCTCAAACACATCCTTTAGGTGTGACTTTTAGGGACCATTGATCACCGCCATCTGTGATAATAACGTCAAACTTCTAGCAAGCCAACCGTTATTAAGTAAACGTTAATCAACCGATAAAATACTAAGTATACCCTTGTGAACCTATAAGAGATTTATAAATGTTATCACACTAATTCGTGGAGGACACAAGCTCCAACAAACTCCCACTTGTCCTCACAAGTGTATGTGCGATAACCGATTCTCATATCCTAAAATTTCTCCCACTTAATGTAAAACAATTTGTAAAATCCGTATTCACAAAGGTCGTATTTTAAGAGTGATCAATATCAAGAGTGGTTTTCCCGACAAGAGAGTAACTTAACTGATAAAAGAATTATCATTCGAGCATGGCCATGCATTTCAGTTACAACTCCTCGAGTGGCCCTGAGAAATAACTAAACCGGATAAAGGTTGGATATTTTCTTCAACTCGAATCCTGCAGATATAAGCACAGTATGAAATGACTCAGTCAAAATCTGCTTAGCCTCTTGTTACGGTCGACCATGAGAAAGAAACCAAAGTCACCCAAAAACTGCCTTAATCTCAAGAGACAGTCGATAGTCAAAAGAATCGACTCTAGGAACACAATGGACGTCCAATCCACGACCTGGCACCGAATGTTTTTAAACATTTAGGACTCCATTACGTTGTCACAATTTGTCCTACGAGGTATCGTTATAACTCGCATCTGTGATCGATCAGCCAACTGTTTGACTTATGGCTCGTTGAACACACCATCAATCAACTTCACAATATAATAGCCAGAGTTATCAGCTCATGTAAGCGATTACGGACCAAAACAAATATAATGTAATTCAGTTCACTTTGTGGTGTTCAATGTTGTCGTACAATCCACATGAAAAACAAAATATGAAATAAAACGATGAAGTTATAAATAGCATATGAAAAAGATAATGTATCGAATCCATAATAAACTACTACAACTCAGGAACACGTTTAATTACCATGGAAATAACGTGCCCTTCATGCTTATCATATGTCAATGGTTTAGTGAGAGGGTCCGCGATGTTGTCATCCGAAGCAATCTTGTCAATCACTATCTCCTCTTGCTCCACGTAATCACAAATTAGGTGAGCCTTCCGATGTAAATCTCTAGACTTGTTACTAGACTTAGGCTCCTTAGCCTGGAAGATGGCACCTCTATTGTCACAATAGATAGTAATTGGGTCATTCGAACTAGGAACTATGGTTAGTCCTTGTAAGAATTGACGCATCCATATAGCTTCCTTTGCTGCTTCCGAAGCGGCATAGTACTCGGATTCAGTAGTATAATATTCTCTAACATTCTGTTTGGAACTCTTCCAGCTGACCGCATCACCATTAAGAGTAAAGACGAATCCAGACTGAGATTTCAAATCATCTCGGTCTGTTTGGAAGCTAGCATCTGCGTAACCGATTGCGCATAGCTTAGTATCTCCTCCATAAGTCAATACCCAATCCTTACTCCTCCGTAGGTACTTAAGGATGTTTTTCACAGCTATCCAGTGTGTTTCACCTGGATTCTTTTGGTACCGACTCGTCATACTCAATGCATATGCCACGTCTGGACATGTGCATATCATGGCATACATGATTGATCCTATTGCTAATGCATAAGGAACACGACTCATGCGTTCAACCCCTTCAGGTGTCGTGGGTGACTGAGACTTGCTCAAATGCATCCCAGACGTCATTGGAAGGTTCCCCTTCTTGGAGTTGGTCATGCTGAACCTTTCAAGAATCTTATCTAAATAAGACTCCTGACTTAGTGATAACATCCGTCGTGATCTATCTCGATAGATACGGATTCCCAATATGCGTTGTGCCTCACCCAGATCTTTCATCTGGAAATGGTTCTTCAACCATCCTTTTACCGTAGATAAGAGAGGAATGTCATTCCCAATCAAAAGTATGTCATCGACATACAATATCAGGAAAACAATCTTGCTCCCACTCGACTTGATATATAAGCATGGTTCCTCGACCGGTCGAGTGAAACCATACTCTTTTATCACCTGGTCGAAACGATGATTCCAACTCCGAGAAGCTTGCTTAAGTCCATAAATGGAACGCTTAAGCTTGCACACTTTCTTAGGATTTTCAGGATCTATGAAACCTTCGGGTTGCACCATGTACAACTCCTCCTCCAAATAACCGTTTAAGAAGGCGGTTTTCATATCCATTTGCCAAATTTTATAGTCATGAAAAGCAGCAATCGCTAAGATTATCCGAATGGAACTCAGCATAACTACGGGTGCAAAAATTTCATCATAATGCAATCCGTGCACTTGAGGGAAACCTTTTGTAATACCCGCCCTTTTAGGGACCCTTTGACCATCATTGACTGCCCTTGGGAGCGGGAGTAATCTTAGAAAGGTATGACAAAACCATCTTGGGTGCGTGTTAAGAGTAGTACTCGATAGAGTAGAGGCTACTCGATCGAGTAGCTAGGGTACTCGATCGAGTAGGGGGCTACTCGATCGAGTATGTTGGGTACTCGATCGAGTACCGGGTTTTCAGCGAGGGTTTTATATCGCGTTTTGTTAAATCCGCAAATCACTTCCGCCACTTCCCTCCTATCCTTCAGTCGCCTCTTTCCCTTCCCTTCACCTCAAAACCTCCATGGAAGCCTTTTTGAAGATCTTTGAGCCTTGGGAGGGCGTCACTAGTGTCGGGTAGCGATCTCTTGCTGAGTTTCCCCCTAATAGGTATGTCATAATCATCACCCGTGTCTTTGTCTCTTTAGTTAGGGTTTGCTTGTTAGTAATAGATGTTTGTATGGTGGTAATAGGCTTTGCTTGCCCGCTGGATGTGTTGTTTGTCGGCATGGATTGGTTGCGGTTGCTTAAAGGTAGGTTCGCCTACTCAGTTTCTGTAGATGGTCTAGTGTGTCGGTCGTCATGGTAGTATTGTGATTGTTTGATATAGTAATTGATTGTATTGTGTTTGTGGTTGTGATTACTGTTGATGGTTCTCGAGATGCGTTCTCGGCTGAGTGGGGTGACTTGCGGGAGTGACTTCACGCCCTAGTTTCGCCCTTCGTGGAACCCGCCACGGAAGGGGATGTGCACATTAATGGACAGGGTTATCGCTCGATATGATGAGCGGGGCTTAGGTGGGAACGGCTGCGGTCCCCCACTGGCAGGGCTGGTCCAGTGGACAGTCAGTGACAGAGTTGTTCGGATTGCGGTGAATGCGTTTGGGGTTGGTAGTGTTGTTTGCATTGATATTTGTAGTTGCCGTTGTCTTATCTTATCTCAGTACTGACCTTGTGTGGTTGTTTGTTTGTTATGTGTCTGCCGTGATCCCTTATGGTGAGCAGTCGGTCTTAGTAGGTGTTGATGTTGTTGATAGCTGAGGTCCGGGCAGGGATGAGTCTTCACGAGATATGATGGTCGTAGCGAGTAGTCTTTGAGTTGTACCTTTGTATCGTACTTTGGTTTGAATCACTTGTAATATAACTTAATAGTTCTTTTATTGACGTTTGGTAATCACTTTCCTCGGGCAACCGAGATGGTAACGCCCTTATATGCTAAGGAAGGCCTAGTTAAGGCTCCTCTGGATATAGGGGTGTTACAAAGTGGTATCAGAGCGACGATTTTGGAACCTGTAACAAATGAACCTAATGAACGTAGGGAGTCTAATAAAATGAACCTGGTGTATGTGTAATGGGAGCCCCGGCTGATGCTAGATTTTGGGTGAGTAGGCGCCCTCATTTCAAAATCTTGGCCCCATGACACTTAAGCCAGTCACATGGGATGGGAATGTGGAGTCCGTGTGTCTATGTGTGCTAGGTATGTTAATTGTGCCGGAGCTACCTCCGGTTAAGTTTTGTTAGAATTAATAGACGTGTGATAGTACTGTTTGGGCCGAGTATGGTAATTGTCGATGAGATTAGTGAGGTTCTTTGGATGATTAGTGAGCTTATGTAATGGCTATGAGATATGTGACGAAAGTTTACGTGATAGGAATGCGCGAAAATGTGGAATTGAATGTTGTGACATGAAGGGCGAACATGTAGACGTTTGCTATAAGTTATTGATGACGGAAGTCATATACGAGTTTATAAATCCCTAATAATCACTATGATGATAGTTATAGCGTAGTAGAATTATAATCCGAGTCATGGCATATAGTAATGCGTTCATGCCTACTTGTTGGTTGAAATTTTCCGCTGCGTAACGTGTGATTCGTACTAAAATAAATTGCTTATGATAGAATGTGAAATATGGTAGAATAATTTGTTTTGAAAAGTATGCGTTTATGTAATGCGTAAAAGAAAGAACTAATGTTAATCATCCGCTTCAACTTGAAGTAAACATGAGTTTAGTAGTAACA
This sequence comes from Silene latifolia, assembly GCF_048544455.1. Taxonomy (NCBI): domain Eukaryota; kingdom Viridiplantae; phylum Streptophyta; class Magnoliopsida; order Caryophyllales; family Caryophyllaceae; genus Silene; species Silene latifolia. Next base: position 56,285,039 of record NC_133530.1, on the reverse strand, counting down.
TGTAAAACAAGTTTAAGTGTAATAAAAATGACACGACTAGGTTTATAAATAACTCGGTGACAGGTAGACCGAGTTGGGTAATTTGTATAACGTAACGTGATATGTCTCTTAGTTGTTGAAGGGTTGTATTTTGCGCAACAATGGTTATAAAACGTGATTGAATGTGATAATTAGTGTCGAATCCCGAACTTAGTTTGGAATCGACACGCGGCGTTGTTTTGCAGGTACCTTCGAGTTACTTAGTGTTCGGACCGAGTACTTAACTTTGCTCGACCGAGTGCGAGTGCTTACTAGACCGAGTAGACCTCACTCGACCTAGTTAGGATGCTATAACGTCGGGATGTGGGAAAATTCCTGCAGATACTCGACGATTTGGCTCCTACTCGATCGAGTAGGGTGGTACTCGATCGAGTACCCCAGGCACTCGATCGAGTAGGTTACTGTGCAGTAATTCCTACGGGTTTTCATAAAACCCTTATTCTTCCTATTTCTTTCCCATTCTTCTCATCTTTCCTCTATATTTCGACCTAGCTAATCCTAATTCCTCTCAAATCCTCTCTTTCTCTTGGGTTAGTAGTGATTCTTGGGGTTGATTTCTTAGTTTAATTTCGTTTCTCTACTTTGTTCATCAATCAAGGTATGCTATTCTTCCTAATGTACATGGTTTATTCTTTGAATGTGTTAAAATAGTGAAATAATCTGAAATTTTTGATCTACATGAGTAGGTAGTTGCTTTTAATTGTTGAAATATGATTCACATGCCTTCTTTTCATGTTTGTTGGTGGTTAATTGCTGTAAATTGGATTAGAAATTGCAAAGATGAACCCGAAAATTTCTAGGGTTCCAAAATTGAAATCGATTTTTGGTTGTTTTACAATGATTAGATGGTAGAATCGAGCCTTAAGTATTGTTTAAATCATGTTGGAGAATAGATTTTGATGATTTTACCCTTGGAAAGTTGTCTTAAAACTCCGTCTTAAAAGTGCCTTAAATGGAAATTCGTGACTTATAATTGAAAATTTGATGTTGTAATTGACAATATAAGCATGAGTTGAACTTCAATATGCTAATAGAAACGATGATTGATGAATATATGCCGAAATTTTCACAGCTGTAAAGACCGTCTGAAAACTTTAATTGAGTTGTTGTGCGTAATGGTGAAGGGTGATAATGATGTGTTATAAATTATTCTTTCTCTTGAATTAGTAACATGTAATTAGCAATGAAAATGAAACGACCTTTAGAAGCATGCTAGGAAATTCGAATTGCTGAGTATATGTGCTCACATGCCAAATTTTCATAATTGCGGTTTATAAGTGGCTACAAACTGAGACTATATGTTAAAATTGAGGAAAACTATTGATGAAATGCGTATACCTAGCTGAGCATCTAAGTTTAATGACATGATTTATGTGCTTCAAATATTGAACTGGTTGATGAGTTAGTGAACTTGCTAAGTATATAGAACTCAAATTGTATGAAGTATATGCCTACATGTTTTATACAAATTGTTTGAACTTATGCCTTAAGCAGATGCCGAGACTGAACCTTGGACTCCGTCAAAGTAAGCGGGGGAGGGGTAACCCACCTGAGATGGGGGAGGGGAGTGGACCTGTGGTACCCGCAGTCCCCGAATACCCTACAGTTGTTTTTGTTGACTTCAAGCAAAGGGAGCGTTTTGTAGCCTTACAAAAACGCAAAATGAGACCTACAAAGTGTATAGACACCAGTGTGTTAGAGGAGTTGGAGATAGAGACGGATGTCCGTCACATATTCGAGACCTTGGGTTTCACGGGTTTGTATAGGTTGAGGAAGCATACTTACCCTTTTCTTACCTTGGAGTTCATGAGCTCTTTTAACTATGACCCAGCGGGTCAGACTGTTGAGTTTAGATTGATGAATACCAGCTTCCTGTTGACCATGGATTTTTTTGACTCTCACCTTGGGTTGGCCAAGCCTCCCAAGGACTCCATTACCGACATTTCAGCTGAGTGCGGCGTCTGCCGCCTAATGCCTTGCTTGACTGGGAAGCAAGCTCCCACCTCGAGCAACATGCTGATTAATGATGTTCAGCATGTTACCTTGAGGGTCTTTCTCCGTTCTCTTTCGAACCTCCTCTATGACCGAAAGGATATCAGTAAATTGAACAATCATGAGGTCTTACTTCTGATGTCTTACCTCAACCCGGAGCGGGCCAGGAAAGTGGTCTTTAATGCTCCTTCTATAGTTTGTGCTGCCCTTGCCTTGATGGCTTCTTCCTCTTCCCGGTACCTGAGTTGTGGTGCTATTGCCACTCGGTTAGCTGAAAAGCTAACCTCCTTTGAGGCATGTCCGGCGTACGTGCCTCTAGCTACCCCAGTGCCTACCATGGATCGCGAATACTATCTCGACCTGAAATGGTTGAGGACCTTGGCTGATGGTAGCCTAGCATGGAGGGTGTATGGGATGAGTTGGATGAAGATTCCAGCTCCTGAGCACCTCCCACCCACGGAGCCCTTGGAGCCGACAGTAGTGACGGTGAACTCCGATGACGAGGAGGAGGAGGACGATGACGGGCCCCGCCAGCTACAGACCTATCTCATCGACGGCGCCATTCTCAAGGAGATGCCGGAGCCGACGAAGGGTGAGAACGCGAGAGTTCAGGTGGTAGAGAGACCTCGAGTGGTGAGGGGACCCCGTCGAGTGAGGGAGAGGGCCTCGGAGACTAGGCCACAGCCAGTAGCACCACAGCAGCAGCAGCAGCCTTTCTCATGCTACCCTTACCTCGACACCCCGGAGACGCGATCCAGTTACCTGGCGGAGAGAGTGTCATCTACCTTGACACTCCGGAACATGCACGAGATGGCCTACGCTCAGGGGATAGGGACCGAGGGACCGCATCCAGTTTGGTGGAGTGGAGTTGGGAACTACTCGGGGGTTTTCCATTCCTACGGGGTGGATCAGTCGACGTGGGGAGCACCTCAGTCCTTCCCTTACGGTGGCTTGACCCCATGGTACGTGGGCCCGGGAGCAGGAGCAGGAGGTGATGCGGGAGTGGGTTCATCAGGTGCGGGTATGGCTGGTGGTGGTGGTGGTGGTGATGATGAGGTGATGTTTGAGCAGCAGCAGCAGCAGCAGGAGTGATACTCCTTGTTTCTACCTTCGTTCATGATTGTTAGTAGTAGTTGTTGGTGGTAGCGTGGTTAGATTTTCGGTTGTTTTCTTTTAGTGGGAACTTTAGTTATGAACTTGTATCGTTAGGCCATAAGGCCGGATTTGCTACTTTAACCTTTTTGCAGGATAATTGAGAGTCGGGGCATCATCCCGACTCAATTTATGTGACAGCCATGTTTATATAGGTTGGTCTATGACGGGTTATGTAAGGTACTTGACCTACAGGTACTTGATAGAGTACCCCACACTCTATCGAGTGGCTGCAGGAAAGGAAGAAAGGAAACATTCTGATCTCGGGCTACTCGATCGAGTAGCCAAGACACTCGATCGAGTAGCATGGCACTCGATCGAGTACCGCTACTTACTCGATCGAGTAGCACTGTTACAGGAGGTTTTGAAAATTAAAAATGTTCAACTGTTTTATAATTGCGAGTTTAATGTTTAAAGTTGTTGTGAGTGCATAGTAACGCCTTTGAACCGTTAATTTCATATGTTACAAGTCGTGATTGAAGTATTATAAGCGTATTTGTCACTATTAGGGAAGCGGTAATGATTTCTGGTTACTTTAACATTGCATACGCCTCATTACGATCTATTTATCGGAGTTGTAACTCCGCCTATATTATTGGATATCATTTTAACGTGTGTTGTTAATGGTAACTAGTCATTCCGGTGACTTGGGTACGATTTCTAACTTAACGAGTATGCAATTAGCGAGTAACGTCCACAACAAATAATACGGTTTTCTATAATGATTGAGATGCAAATAATAAATAATATGTGTTGAAATTTAGGTGGTGAACTTCGAGGACGAAGTTCTTTTTAGGGGGGAAGAGTAATGTCGCGAAATAAAAAGGTTGTTTTGAATAATGTTTTGCTCGTTTATAATGTTATTGGTAATTGTTTATAATGTGGTTGGTATCATGTAAAAAAAAAAAAAAATGAAGTATAAACGACTTGCTTTAGTTCTTAAGGGAGTGTGGTTGTATGTTTCAAAAGACGGTTATGGAGAAAAGTTATAGCGCAATGAATCGTATTTGCATCACGTTACCAAGTAACATGGTGGCATTGGTTGTACCATATGATAGTTGATATGAGACGTGTTCTAGATCGATAGTTTGATAGTCGATACTGTATGTCGGGTGATCGTGAGTGGTGATTCGCATTGCGGGTTTGATGTTTATATGTATATAAGGTAACGGTTAACGGTAATAGTGCTTGCATGATAGTAGTAAAAGTCATTAGATATAAGTATGGACGGTGATGATGATGACATGGGGGGGGATGGTGTTTCCGAGGAGTAATGGGTTGAGCGGGAAGATGGGTGGGGATGTGTTGTCTTCGTATCTTGAGCGGGAGATGGGTGAGGTGAACTTCGGGGACGAAGTTCTTTTTAAGGGGGGAAGACTGTAATACCCGCCCTTTTAGGGACCCTTTGACCATCATTGACTGCCCTTGGGAGCGGGAGTAATCTTAGAAAGGTATGACAAAACCATCTTGGGTGCGTGTTAAGAGTAGTACTCGATAGAGTAGAGGCTACTCGATCGAGTAGCTAGGGTACTCGATCGAGTAGGGGGCTACTCGATCGAGTATGTTGGGTACTCGATCGAGTGCCGGGTTTTCAGCGAGGGTTTTATATCGCGTTTTGTTAAATCCGCAAATCACTTCCGCCACTTCCCTCCTATCCTTCAGTCGCCTCTTTCCCTTCCCTTCACCTCAAAACCTCCATGGAAGCCTTTTTGAAGATCTTTGAGCCTTGGGAGGGCGTAACTAGTGTCGGGTAGCGATCTCTTGCTGAGTTTCCCCCTAATAGGTATGTCATAATCATCACCCGTGTCTTTGTCTTTTAGTTAGGGTTTGCTTGTTAGTAATAGATGTTTGTATGGTGGTAATAGGCTTTGCTTGCCCGCTGGATGTGTTGTTTGTCGGCATGGATTGGTTGCGGTTGCTTAAAGGTAGGTTCGCCTACTCAGTTTCTGTAGATGGTCTAGTGTATCGGTCGTCATGGTAGTATTGTGATTGTTTGATATAGTAATTGATTGTATTGTGTTTGTGGTTGTGACTGCTGTTGATGGTTCTCGAGATGCTTTCTCGGCTGAGTGGGGTCACTTGCGGGAGTGACTTCACGCCCTAGTTTCGCCCTTCGTGGAACCCGCCACGGAAGGGGATGTGCACATTAATGGACAGGGTTATCGCTCGATATGATGAGCGGGGCTTAGGTGGGAACGGCTGCGGTCCCCCACTGGCAGGGCTGGTCTAGTGGACAGTCAGTGACAGAGTTGTTCGGATTGTGGTGAATGCGTTTGGGGTTGGTAGTGTTGTTTGCATTGATATTTGTAGTTGTCGTTGTCTTATCTTATCTCAGTACTGACCTTGTGTGGTTGTTTGTTTGTTATGTGTCTGCCGTGATCCCTTATGGTGAGCAGTCGGTCTTAGCAGGTGTTGATGTTGTTGATAGCTGAGGTCCGGGCAGGGATGAGTCTTCACGAGATATGATGGTCGTAGCGAGTAGTCTTTGAGTTGTACCTTTGTATCGTACTTTGGTTTGAATCACTTGTAATATAACTTAATAGTTCTTTTATTGACGTTTGGTAATCACTTTCCTCGGGCAACCGAGATGGTAACGCCCTTATATGCTAAGGAAGGCCTAGTTAAGGCTCCTCTGGATATGGGGGTGTTACACCTTTTGCCACTAGTCGTGCCTTATAGGTATCTGGTTGCCCGTCTACAGAATGCTTTATTTTGTAAAGACATTTGCACTGTAGAGGTTTTACCTTATTAGGTAAATCAACAAGATCCCATACGTCATTCTTATATATGGAGTCCATCTCGGATTGCATGGCTTCAAGCCATAGCTTTGAGTCGGAACAAGTTATGGCACCTTTATAGGTAGCGGGTTCATTACTCTCTAGGAGCAAAACGTCATTTTCCTCGACCATACCAATGTATCTGTCTGGAGGATTAGAGACTCTACCCGACCTCCTAGGTTCCTGAGGAATATTAACCGTATCATCAGTTGAAGGAACAACTTCCTCCATATGTTCCTCGGTTGTTGGTTCTTGAATCTCCGACAGCTCGAAGGTTCTATTACTTGACTTGTTCTCGAGAAATTATTTCTCTAAGAACTTCGCACTAGCCGCAACAAAAACTCGATGTTCGGTAGGCGAATAGAAGTAATGACCAAACATTCCTTTTGGATAACCAATAAAGTATGTCTTGATCGATCGCGGGCCGAGCTTATCCTCGTGTCTCCACTTGACATAAGCCTCGCAGCCCCAAACCCGAATAAAGGACAAGTTAGGGACCGTTCCCTTCCACATTTCATATAGAGTCTTGTCGACAGCTTTAGACGGACTTCGGTTAAGTATAAGAGCAGCTGACAAAAGAGCAAAACCCCATAATGAATCAGGTACTACCGTGTGACTCATCATGGATCGAACCATATTAAGTAGTGTTCGATTTCTCCATTCGGACACACCGTTTAATTGAGGTGTTCCAGGTGGAGTTAACTGTAAAACTATTCCACAGTTTTTAAGGTGTTGATCAAACTCATTTGAAAGATATTCGCCACCCCGATCTGAACGGAGTGCTTTAACCTTTCTTCCCAGTTTGTTCTCAACCTTATTCTGGAATTCCTTAAATTTTTCAAAAGATTCACTTTTATGCTTCATTAAGTAGACATATCCGTATCTACTCAAATCGTCCGTGAAAGTGATAAAATATCTATAGCCATCTCTAGCGGTGATTGACATAGGTCCACATACATCAGTATGTATGAGTCCTAATAGGTCACTAGCGTGCATTCCAACACCTTTGAAGGAAATTCGAGTCATTTTGCCGATAAGACATGATTCACACGTGCCAAATGTAGAAAAATCGAATGTGGGAATACTCTCATTCTCGATGAGTTTCTTTACACGTTTTTCATTTATGTGTCCCATTCGACAATGCCATAGATAAGTTTGATCTTTGTCACCAACCTTTAATTTCTTATTATTCACATATAATATATCTGTGGTTTGATCTAAGATATAAATTCCATTCATGGAAACTGCTTTGCCATAAACCATTTCATTAAAAGAGAAAATACAGCTATTGTCCTTTATTGAAAATGAAAAACCGTCTTTATCAAGTATGGAAACAGAAATAATATTCTTAGATAAACTGGGTACATAGTAACAGTTATATAAATATAACTCAAAACCACTCGGGAGTTGGATTACGTATGTTCCCTTTGAGACTGCAGCAACTCGTGCTCCATTCCCGACTCGCAGGTCCACATCACCCTTTGCGAGGGGTGTGATGTTTTTTAGGCCCTGCAAATGATTACACAGATGAGAACCACAACCAGTATCAAGTACCCAAGTTCCGAAACTTGCATGGTTAATCTCAATCATATGAATATAAGATGACATACCAACAGGAGTGACACGGCCTGCTTTTATGTCCTCACGGTACACGGGATAGTTCCTCCTCCAATGTCCAGTCTTGTGACAATGGTGGCATTCAACGTTACCGTCCTTGCTCTTTGCCTTGCCTAGTGAGCCACTAGTCTCACCAGGCCCACTCTTACCGTTTCCTGACTTTTTAAACTTTGGCTTTCCTACATATAGGCCGCCGTGAGCTTTGCCCTTACCCTTATTCTTGTTGGAAATCATGAGAACATCTTGCTTCATGCTCCCACTCAATTTCATATCCTTCTCGGTCTGTACGAGAAGTGAGTGTAGCTCATGAGGACTTTTTTTCATGTCATTCATGTAGTAGTTTACCCTGAAGAGGGCAAAACCATCATGAAGTGAATGAAGCATACGGTCAATGACTATGCTCTCACTGATTTTGCAATCAAGTGCCTCCAGTTTCTCGACATTCTCAATCATGTTAAGAATATGTGGGCCAACCGGTTGGCCCTTCTGGAGTTTCGCATCAAAGAAGCGACAGGTATGCTCATAAGTAACGATTCTCGGTGCTTTTGAGAACTCATTAGTGAGCGTGGTGAAAATCTTGTTTGCACCTTGGGCAATGAAGCGTCTTTGCAAATTGGTTTCCATTGCAAAAATGAGTACGTTCTTTATCGCACCAGCTTCCATAACGAAGTCACTATAAGCAAGTGACTCGTTAGCTCTGCGCATTGGGCCTGGGTTAGGCGATGCGCTCGATTAATTACTTTAGCTTACCGCCAGCAATGGCAGCATTCCGCAATGATGCCTCCTAGTCCGCAAAGTTGGACCCGTCATTCTTCAGTCGTGTGAACTGATTCATGTGGTCCATGAAAGCTTTTAGCCAGGACTCGCGTCCAAGTGTGGCACTTGGCATAGGGATTTCGTTATTTCCAGCCATTTGTTGTAACAGTATTATCAAAATAAAACGTATTCTACACTGCGAAAAAGAAGAATAAATATAATAAGCATACTCATCGTTATGATTTAAGTCTAATGCAATACTGTTATAACGCGAAGACTCAAGCATTTATACAATTGACCTTCCTCAAGAATTATATAAATGATCCCAAGACTCAATTATCTGTAAATTGATAAGCTAACCTTTTGGCTAATTCTACTTTTAGAATTCTTGGTCGATAAATTTCTGTAAATTCTATCTATAGTCCATCATAATCTCGAGAAACTCTTCGGATTATAATGTTGAGGTAAACTAAGTCAACACAAACTACTTACCCAACGTAGAAGGGGTCATATGGAGAGTAAGGTCCTATATGCCTACCGACGAAGAAGGGATTCATAGCTGTTTGGCCTATAAAGACTAGTCTCAATTTCAGTTATAGAGGAAGATCCCATCAACTTTATTTTAATTCAGTTTAAGTGAACTAATATCTAGCATGCGAGAATGAATAAACTAAGATGATGGCTTAAAATTGTGTGACATATGTATGTCTATGAAAACTAACATCCAAACTATATGAGTCAATTTTCATGCATTTTAGTAGGTGGTTTGGTTTAAGCGGAATATGATGCACTAATAATCATGCGAATGAAAAGCAACGAGAATGAAAAACGTAAAACAAAATAAAGTCCTAGTGTGGCCTATCTACCAAAATGAACATAAATACAACTTTGGAATCCATCCTTGGACCCGAGAATCTTGTCTTGATGTTCCATCTTGGTCCATGTAGCGGGAGTGAGCAATCCAATCTCCATCTTTAGTCTTCTCAAAATTACAATTAATAAATTACAAAATAAACCTATTTACATTCTAATTTCAAAACCATAATATAAAAGAAAACCAAACGGAGATACGAGATCTCAAAATTACATAAAAATTATGTTTCCATCATTACGAAAACATAATTTAACTAAGGCCACACTAGGTATTACAAATTACAACCGATTGCAAAAATACGTAAATAAACCATTCAACAAAACATTCAACTAAATAAAAATACATCAACTATAAATTAATCATTCAAGACATAATTCCTTAATTATGTAGAGTAATTTAACCAAACCACCTATTTAAATGATTAAATTATGTGACAATTCCTCATTTACTCACAATAATTCCAATCTTAATACATATTAATCTTGTAATATGAATTAATCCAACAATATTTTAAACCTCTTTAAAATAATTAGGTATCTTAAATTTGTGAACTTTTTCACAACAAACAATTATACATTATAAATTTAATGTATAACAGAGACGGCCAAAACAACAAAAATTTTTTATTGCTCTCGGCAAACCAAAAAAAACAAAAACAGTTTTTTTTTTATTTTTATCTCGGCATTTCAGCCCTAAAAACAAAAAATCAAATTTTTTTTTTCTTTTCTTGTTCTCGGTAATCACAAAAAAACAGTTTTTTTTTTCTTTCGGCATTAAGCCCTAAAAGAACAAAAACAGCTTTTTTTTCTTTTACTGATCTCGGCAATCAACCAAAAACAAAAAAAAACAGTTTTTTTTTTTTTTGCTTTCTTTCGGCCTTAAGCCCTAAAAAAACGTAAAAAACAGTTTTAATTTTTTCCTTCTAAAGCTCTCGGCCGAAAAAAAAAATGATAACAACCCCGTTCTTACCGAAAAATAAAAAATAACATTTAGATGAACAAATTTGTTTATAGTTGCTATTAGAACAAGATTGGCGTAATCATCAACATTTAAATTAATGAATCATGATCCTTAAACAACAATTTAACATCATGTGTGCCAAAAACTATATAGCAAAAACAAATAATCATCATTAATTAATACAATTCCATTTACATTTCAATTTAATTTTTATTAAATCAAAACATCTATAAATTTATCATATTATCATCTTAACAAATTAAAACAACAATATGAATAAATCAAATGGAACAAAACCATCAAAAACAAAAAAAACTTTCGGCAAAAATTTTTTTTCTCACGGCCGAATTTTTTTTTTTTCGATTCTTCAATTTTTTTTTTGTTTAAATTCATTTATGAAAATCATATAAAATAATTTCGTGGCCTATGCTCTGATACCACTTGTGAGAAATATCAGTATACTTCCTTAAAATTTAGGATTATAACGAAATTATAATTATGAAAAACTAGTCATAAACGAATTAACATAAACAAAATAGAAGAGAGATTTAGAATCAACCTTGGTCCTAGCAATATGGCCTAAGAACAATATCGAAATCGATATTCTCCTAATCGTTGCACCCAAAATGCTTTGAGAAATGCCCCTCAATTTGCTAGAATGAGATCCCCAAAAAGTCTTTAATTATTTTTAGGGTTTATGTTTTTGATGAGAGAATTAGGTTAAGGAAAAACAAGTGAGTAAAAAATGATTCCCCCTTGCCCTTTAAAACCGTGTAAAGGGAGCAAATAAGGGGAGATATTTTTTTCTCCTCTTTTTCCTCTTTTGACCGAATAACCCACAACAAATAAGGATAAAATCTCCTTATTTTTGGTTATTGTCAAAATGGTATAATAATGTGTATAATATCAATTTGTCAATTATGTCGTCATGTATTAAATAAGTCTACACACAACAGCTTGCAGTCGATTTATTAATACCGGTCCGTCATTAATTATTATGACAATATCGTATAATATACATTAACTATAAATATCGCATATTTATAATTTGCTAATTAAATATAACTGGTTACGTTTAATTACGAATTAACATATTAATTCGTTTAAGCTAACATTATATACATTAATTAAATATAACAGTTTATATTCAATTTACGAATTTAACAATTAATTCGTCTCAGCTGGTATTATTTAATTGTATTAAATAATCGTCTCATCATCACATTGACTAACTGTTTAGTCAAATACATGGACTAACCTTTTAGTCATATAAGGCATCAATGTGATTATATTTTCATACAATCACATCTCTCAAACACATCCTTTAGGTGTGACTTTTAGGGACCAGTTGATCACCGCCATCAGTATGATAATAACGTCAAACTTCTAGCAAGCCAACCGTTATTAAGTAAACGTTAATCAACTGATAAAATACTAAGTATACCCTTGTGAACCTATAAGAGATTTATATATGTTATCACCCTAACTGTGGAGGACACAAGCTCCAACACCTCTTGCATTGTAGAATTTTGAGACAGATTTAATGGCACACTCTCCTTTGGCATGATGCTCGAATTACGGAGGGATGCTACTACATCTTCCAGTTCTAAAACTTGTCTACTTACACTCTTTTCCCATGCGATAAAATCAGTAATAGTAGGAGAAATGGTGGAGTAACTCCCCTCATCTTCTAATGCATAAATCTCGTCTTCGATTGGAAAAATGAGGTGCGAACAATCCAAGGTGGTTTCTTCATCTGAAATCATCAGAACTCCAAGAGGATTATGAGTATTGTTAGGCTTACCTCCGGGAGGTATAGGTAAACGACCATCTTCGATCATGTCCTGAAGGACATGTTTTAGTTTGAAGCATTTCTCTATATCGTGCCCTTTACCTCTATGATATTCGCAGTATGCATTTTCGTCCCAGAACTTAGACTTCTTTTCTGGGTCAGGTGTAGGTCCTATGGGTTGGAGTTTACCTTGTTTCATCAATCTTTTCCGAGCATTGGAGTAGGTATCGCCAATGTTTGTGAACTTCCTTTGCGGGTTATTCTTCTTTGACGATTCGAGGAGGTTAACCTCATCAGTCTTGCTAGTAGAGCCATAATAACGACTCGTTGAGCCTTGATATCTACGACCTACCGTTTTGGACAAGAGCCCCTTACGGATGTCATCTTCGATTCTTGTCCCTAGCACAGTTAGATCTTTGAAGGTTTTTATGTTTTGGTACCTTAAGTGGTTTGCATAAATGGGTCTCAAGTTATCGACAAATTTCTCCATAAGGGTTGCTTCATCTGGACGTTCAACTAATTGTGTGATAGTCTTCCTCCACCTACTTAGGAAGTCGGTGAAGCCTTCTTTTTCATTTTGGGTAAGAACCTCTAGAGTGCGCATGTTGACTTGGATTTCAGTATTATCCGCGTATTGTTTAGTGAATTCAATTGCGGCGTCATCCCAGGTGGCAATCTTATTATGCTCCAAAGAGTAGAACCATTGATTAGGAATGGTGTGGAGAGATGAAGGAAAGATCCTTAAGAACATCTCAGGTTTGATGCCTTTGATAGACATGTAGTCTTTGAAAGCACGAATATGGTTCAAAGGGTTTTCATGCCCCTTGAATTTCGGGATGTCAGTCATGTAGAAGTTGGTTGGCAATTGAGCATTCATGGCCTCATACTTGCGATTATTCTCCCTATAGATGTCATCTCCCTTGAGGTACATTAATTGCTCCTCGAAGTATTGGAGTCGCTTCTCAGCTTCGGTAAGACATACTGGAGGGTTGATTTCTTGTAGCCCAATGAAGGGTGGAAGATTATCATGCACAACTTCGCTATGGATATCATCTTCTGCAGAAGGGAGTCTAGTTTCGACAACAACAATTCGGCCTTCGATAGCATTGAGGCGATCATAGGCTTGATCTTGGCTTGTTTGAAGACGAGCGAGCACATCTAGGATTTGATCATTACCATTTGGGTGTTGACCGCTGGCACTTGTGGTACTAGTTTCAGGCATCTTGGAAACTGGATAAGAGATCGATGATGAATCAAAACACGATCGACCATTCTAGCACACTTAATCAAGGAAAAGACTCGACTCGTGAAGTGGGAGTGTACCACTTGTGTTAAGTGTGATTTGAAAACGACAAAGTTTGGAAATGTTTGTCCTAACAACTGTAGTGTAGTTGTAGGAGTGTTGACTCGAAGTGAGGTTTTGAAATGGGTTTTGAGGCCCAAATTTTGACAGAGTTTCGACTCATTTTGCGCTAATTTAGGCTAAAAAGGTTTACATTTTAAAAGGTTTTGATTTTACAGAATTCGGCATAGTTTCGTTTACGAAATGGTGATCACGTATGGTACAAGCATTTATACAGGCATTATAACGGTATGCTGAGTGCATTTAGAAGGGTTTTGGTTTAAAAGGGTGGGTTGCCATACCGAGCGATCAAACCCAGATCTGTAGAGAGGCCCGTGCCAAACATGAGTAAGGCCGGTTCCTAGTCCATTTCCTCGAGTAGTGAAAGCCCTTGATACAAACATGAGTAAGCATCATGGTATGGTTGACGTCAATCGCTATCCATCCTTAGGCCCAGATAAGAATTTAGACCATCCAGACGGGACGATTGGTCGAATGGGTTGGTTTGGGCCTAGGAAGGCCGAATAAAACGATCTAAGAAGATCGAGTAATGAAAACCGACAACTGTCTCATATAAACTATTCCCTAACCTTGTTCAAGTTTCACCCTTGGCAACACATAAGTGTATTACTCCCCAGCGGAGTCGCCAAACTGTGGATAACGGGGCCCACGAGGGTTGCTCGGGAACAAGCGTTGTATTTGTGGAGTCGCCACCAATTTTTATGGAAAATTGGAACCGTGCGAATACCTCGTGTCATGTCAAGACACAAACTAGTGACATGAACACCAAGAACTCGTTACCCTTTGCATTCTATGTCTAGAATGACTCTCGTGGATGCCAATGAACACGGATGTTCACAGAGATCTGGAGTAAGGGGTGAGGGTACGTATTAGGATGTCTTTTTAATGAACACCTTATCCCGCCCGCCTCGATAGCGGCCTCTACTAATGATTAGGAAAATCGTCTATATTTGATATGCTGCCGATTATATGCATGCAATGCAACAAACAATGTTTTAAACCTAACATGTGAGAATTAACTAAGTCGGTTAACACATAATTAGACAAACAATTACGTCGAATTAGGGTTTAAATTAATTACATGTGGGAACAAGTAAATAAATCATCCAATACGATAATATAATTACAAAAAATGAAATAATTACAATGAATTACAATGGGTTTAGTCGATTTACGTCAAAAATACAATTAAAACGGATGATTTGAGGAAGAGAAAGGAAAATTAATTAGGTTAGAAAAATAAACAGATTAGGAGCGATAATACGAATAATAGTCGATTAATACGTAAACTAAATGAATTAGGTCAAGGCAAGAACGGAAGTTCAGAGACAGAACTCAACACGGAACAGGCGCAGCAATGCTGCGTCTCTTGGAAGAGGCGCAGTGGTCACTGCGTCTGTTCCTGAGGTGAGCTCTGGCTGTGAAGCCGGAACTGCGAATTGTTAATGTTCGTTGGTGATTTTAACGATTGATTACGGATATTTGACTCAAGTGAAGGTAATTTAACATATTATTTACATGTGAATTGGGTCGTAAAAGCGATAAACATGAATTAAAATGAATTAAAACTAACTAAAACAAATTAGGATTAATTGATTACAAATTAATAAAGGTTATTTAACGAATTAGACAAACGCGATAAACTAACGGAAGCATATACAAAAGTCGAATTCCAGAGACTTGATATGAACAAATCGAATCTCCAAAACTCGGGTTTGATTTAATATCGAAAACCCGCAAATATTGATTATAAGGGATTTAGGTCGGGATTAAAGTGATATTTATTAATTAATAGTGAAATAGAACTCATATTAGAATTATTAGGCATAAAATAAAAGAAGAAAACGAGAAAAGGCGGAACCAAACAACGAACAAAGGAAGAAGAAGAAAAAAAAAAACAGGAACTGCGGCAAGCTCAGGAAGAGGCGCAACAGTTGCTGCGTTTCTTCTCGACGTCTGCCTGTCGTTGATTCGTAAAAATAGTTTAACAAAAGGGTTTTAGAAATCGGTTTTAAGTATACGTTTGACGTAAATCTTACGTTAATTAGTACAAAAATAAAATACAATAATAAAAGATGGGATTTACACCCTTAGACTTACATGTTTGACGAAACGAGATTAACTAAGTTAACATTTAGTTATTGCTCGAGTCGAATGTATGAAGAAAGTGCCCTCGTTAGAGGATTTAGATTAAATTGATTGATTAATTGAGGTGGAGTTGGTCAAATTGGTCGGTCATGCAATGTGACTGGTACTCAGAAGGATCCGAGCTTACATGGTCGATTTGATCAAGCACGTAGACGTCAATAAGCTTAGAGCACGGTCTTAGAATGCAAAGGGAGAAGAGAAGGGCGGACACTCGCGTGAGAAATATGTGGAACGAAGGTCCCTATTTATACTAATCACTCGGAGGAATTAGGGTTAAGCTAAAACTTTGGAAACAAATCTCGAAAAGATTTGAAAATATGCAGAAAAGAGCTGGGGAAGAGGCACAGCAGCTGCTGCTATCCTTCGGAAGAGGCGCAGCAGTTGCTGCGTCCTTTCCCCGGAGGTTTCCTCCTGCGGAAGAAAGATTTTCCGCGTTTCTTTTATGGAATTGCGGTAGATCTCGACTTCCTTATTCTTTATCATAAAATTTTGGGATATATTTTGCCAAAAGATTAAAAATTGATTTTATGGAATAAATATTTGGAACATTCTAGAACATTCCGACTCGGCATTTTAAAACGGATATTAGAAAATGAAGCGGTTTTCAACCCGGACTCCAAATGAACTCTAATTACTGTCAAAAAAACAGTATCGGCGCGTAGATGACAACCAAGGGGTAGACACAAGTATTTGAGCTATCACTTGACGATAAACTTACGAACTGTCATAAATCGTTCCGCGTACCAAACATACGGCCAATCATCACCGGGTGTTTGGTGAGAGGTGCAGAAATGAGGTATCTACAACATCCTTCTAGCACCCCTTTTACATCCCTATGTCAGATACATCTTCGGAATAGCCCGTTGGAGCAATGTTCGAACAAATTTGGATCGTCCCATATGAAGAACTTGGCATCATGTAAGAACTTCTTCCTTCGTTGATATGAAAGGTTAGGTGGCAATTCTCTTCCAACTAGATAGTTGGCTATATCGGCATACCAAGGAGTATTGACTTCCAACATCATCAAAACATCATCGGCGAAGGAATCATCGATAGGTAACTCAATACCTCCATCATTGAACTTCAAACGAGATAGATGATCGGCAACAACATTTTCGGCCCCCTTCTTATCTTTAATCTCAAGATCAAATTCTTGCAAGAGCAAGATCCATCGTATTAGCCTTGGCTTAGCTTCTTGTTTGGCTAGGAGGTGCTTCAATGCGGCATGATCGGTATGAACAATGACTTTTGAACCGATCAAGTAAGAGCAGAATTTGTCTAAGGCATAGACAATGGGAAGTAGTTCTTTCTCCGTGGTGGCATAGTTGATTTGAGCCGCATCCAAGGTTTTGCTAGCATAGTAGATAGCATGGAGAACCTTGTCCTTTATTTGTCCTAGCACGACACCTACCGCATAGTCACTTGCATCACACATGAGCTCGAATGGCAAGTTCCAATCCGGTGATTGGATGATAGGTGCGGAAATCAAAGCCTTCTTAATCCTATTAAAAGACTCAAGACAATCGTTAGTAAACACAAAGGGAGCATCTTTTAAAAGAAGCTCCGTAATGGGTTTTGCAATCTTAAAAAAATCTTTAATGAAACGGCGGTAAAATCCCGCACGGCCTAAGAAACTCCTTACACTCTTCACATTTACTGGTGGGGGTAGTTTCTCAATAACTTGGACCTTAGCACGGTCCACTTCAATTCCTCTTTCCGAAATAATATGACCAAGCACCACTCCTTCATTCACCATGAAGTGGCACTTGTCCCAATTCAACACTAAGTCAACTTCTTCACAACGCTTTAACACATTAGACAAGTTAGCCAAACATGCATCAAAAGAAGAACCATAGACACTAAAATCATCCATAAACACCTCCATGATAGACTCGATAAAGTCGGAAAAGATTCTTATCATGCAACGTTGGAAAGTGGCGGGGGCATTACAAAGACCGAAAGGTATTCTACGGTAAGCAAAGGTACCATATGGGCATGTAAATGTGGTCTTCTCATGGACATCGAGGTGAATGGGTATTTGAAAGAACCTGGAATAACCATCTAGATAGGAAAAATACTTGTGACATGCCAACCGCTCCAACAATTAGTCAATAAAGGGTAATGGGTAGTGGTCTTTCTTGGTGGCTAAATTTAGCCTCCTATAGTCAATGCTCATTCTCCAACCCGTCACGATTCTAGTTGGAATTAGTTCATTTTTATCATTTTTGACTACGGTGGTTCCCCCTTTCTTAGGAACCACTTGGACCGGACTCACCCATTTAGAATCAGAAATTGCATAAATAATTCCCGCATCCAACAATTTAAGCACTTCCTTTTTGACCACTTCTTGCATGTTAGGATTTAGTCGTCTTTGACCTTGGGCACATGGTTTATGATCTTCCTCAAGATTAATTCTATGCATGCAAAATTCGGGGCTTATGCCCTTTAAATCATCAAGTTTGTATCCAATGGCTTTCTTGTGAGACCTTAAGACATCAAGCAATTTAGACAATTGACTCTCATTCAATTTAACACTAACAATTACCGGACACATCTCCTCATCATCTAGAAAAGCATACCTCAAATTGGAGGGGAGGGGCTTGAGTTCGGGTTTTTGTACCTCAAGATCTTGAGGTGTAGCAACCAAACCTATAAAGTGTGAGGTTTCCTCCAATGATAGCTCTTCTCCATCCAATTCATTCTCCAAATCATCAATCTCCTCATTCTCAATCTCATCATCACCTGCAAAAGATTCCAATAGCAAGAGTGCCTCTAAGGGATATTTAGATAAAGATCGAGGTGTAGAGTCTTCTATAACAATGTCAATAACATCCAAAATGTCAATAGAATAACAAGACTCTTCTATCATAGGACTCTTCATGGCACTATTCAAATTATATGTGACCTTATCGTCACCCACTTCCAATGTAATTTTACCATTCTTGGCATCAATTAACGCACCCGCGGTATGTAAAAAGGATCTTCCCAAAATGATTGGGATTTGGGCATCTTCAGCCATGTCAAGAACAGTAAAATCAACCGGAATGAAAAATTTACCAACCTTAATGGGAACCTCCTCCAAAACTCCCAAAGGGTGTTTTATAGAATGATCCGCCATTTGCAATGTGACACTAGTACATTTTAAGACTCCCATATTAAGCTTAGCACAAATAGAGTAAGGTATTACACTCACACTAGCACCTAAATCACATAAAGCTTTATCAATTTGATAGGTGCCAATTGTGCATGGAATAGAAAAGCTACCGGGATCTTTTCACTTAAGAGGGGACTTGTTTTGCAAAAGAGCACTCACCTCTGCGGTGAGGGCTATCATTTCAACTTTGTCAAAAGTCCTCTTCTTAATTAAAATGTCTTTCATGAACTTAGTATAAGATGAAATTTGAGTGATTAATTTGGTAAAAGGAACGGTTACCTGGAGATTCTTCACAACTTCCATGAACTTACCGAATTGAGAATTCTTTTGATGCTTTTCCAATCTATGAGGGAATGGCACTTTGACTTTTTCCGGCATCTTTGCTTCAACATCTATCTTTGGAGGAGCATCCTCCACATCTTTGACTTTTTCAACAACAAGTGGATCATCCACCTTCTTTGGAACATCTTCACTTTCTTTACCATTTGGAGAAATCTCCAACTCAACAAATACCTCCTCATCTTCCTTGAGCATGGGTGGTCCATCATATTTCGTACCACTTCTTAAAGAGATAGCATTAAGGGTAGCATGTGGTTGCTCACCTTGAGGGGGTAGTTGACCCGTTTTCCTTGAAGAGCTAGATGAGGCTAGTTGAGCCATTTGTTACTCCAACATTTTGATCGCGGCATTTTGAGCTTGCTCATTCTTTTGGATTTGAGCCAACAACTCCTTTTGCATTTGGACTATCAAGCCCTCAAGCTTACCTCCTCCTTGGTTGTTTTGTTGGCCATTTTGTGGTGGGGGTTGATTTTGTTGGTAATTGTGTTGTTGTGGCCTTTGTTGGTTTTGATAACCCGGTGGAGGATTATACTTTTGTTGTTGAGGAACAAAGGCATTTTGTTGTGGTGGGGGTTGAGATTGAGGATTAAGCACATTATTGCTTCTATAAGACATATTCGGGTGGAATCTTGAATTTGGGTTATATGTATTCGAAAATGTACCCGGTGGATAAGAACTTTGTCGTAGAGCTTGAAAAGCATTTACCTCTTCAATAGGAGCTTGGCAATGAGCGGTGTAATGACCCGCGCTTCCGCAAACATTACAAACAATGATTTGACTTGTTGAAGACACGACATTGACTTGTTGTAGGGAATCTCTAGCATCTCTTTCCGCCAATTGTTGTTGGAGTAAGGCAATTTGAGCTAGCAAGACGGAATTGTTGGAGGATTCTTCTTTACCTTTGAGTGGCACACTTCGGGAATTGACATGTTGTGCATCATGGACCGCCATAGATTCGATCGTGGCATGAGCAATATTGGTGTCAATTTGGTCAAACCGCCCATTGTTGGCGGAATCAAGAATCCTTCGAGACTCGGCACAACATCCATTGTAGAATGTTATAGCTAGAAACCAATCATCTAGACCATGATGTGGGCATTGTCTTTGCAACTATTTGTACCTCTCCCAAGCCTCATACAAGCTCTCAAGAGCTTGTTGACGGAATTGGGTGATATGGTTTGAGTTTTCTCCGGTGAAAAAAAACTTTTGATAGAACGCAAGAGCCAATGTCTCCCAATTGGTGATTCCCATAGTGGTGCGGTCAAGGCTATTGATCCAAATCTTGGCCTTATCCTTCAAAGAGAGAGGAAAAAGTATTTCCCTTATTTGGGCTTGAGTGATGCCCGTTTGACGGATCATGGAGCAATAATTGCAGAAATTTTGCACATGCAAATTGGGATCCTCCAAAGGATTTCCCCCAAATTGCTTCCTCTCCACAAGGCTAATGAAATCCGGTTTGATCTCGAAGTTCGGCGCGGTAATTTGAGTAGTTGTGATACCGGCCGGAAGCATGGCCGCGGTGGGCTTTGAGTGATCGGAAAGTTTCACTATCTTTTTAGTAGAAGATGGTGGTGGTGGTGGAGATGATGAACTAGAAACTTCATCCACTTCAAGGGCTTCTAGGTCGTCTAAGTAAGACTTTCTAGCACTTTTAACTTGCACGGGAGAAGAGGCTTCTTTCACTTCTTTCCAAAAACGTCGTCTTCTCCTAAAGGTTTTCTCGGGATCGGAATCCGGTGAAAGCAAATCTCCACTACGAGAGGACCTGGGCATAAGATAACAATTTCTAGAAAATGATAAGTAACGGTCTCAAGGAACAAGTGTTCCTTAAGACAAAAGAAAACAAGATAAAAATCGACAAATCAAAACACAATAAAACCGTGCCTCCCGACAACGGCGCCAAAATTTGATAGGCTTATCGTGTACCTATGCAAAGATAATTACCCTAGACACAAATTAATATAGCAATAGGGGTCGAACACAAGGAGACGGGAATTGCGTTGTGAAATGCTATGGGAAGATTCTTATCAAGGTCGATTTCGTTTTGTTTGTTTGTTATTGGTTTGATGACTAACTAGTATTAAGATGTAAACTATATAATAAAAGGGAGTCTAGGGGAGTCGGGTCACACATGCAAAGGTAAATATATGATCATGATAAACTCGGTAATAATAACATTGTCAATTGTTTAGGCTTAGATACACCCACCTTACGATATTAGTGTCAACCATAGACCGGGTCCTAGAGAAACTCTCGTTTATGACTAGGCCGTCCTACTACACATGCTTAGTCTAATTCAATTTCATGCCTCTCGACTTTTAGATCGAATGAACAAACTTAATCAATGAATAAGGCCTTTAAACATAGATTAAACATGACGATGCAAACATGTGATAGAAACAATTAGACAATATTATATCAACCTAATATTTAGCATTATTATAAAATATTATATCAACCTAACATTTAGCATTATTATACAATATTCAACCTAGAGGACACAACTAACAAGAGGAATGGAAAAGAAAAAGGTAATACAATTAAAAGAAAAAGGTAATACGCTCTTACCCGGTATTCTCTTCCCTTGTAACTCCTTTAATTGTATTACCTTTTTATTTTCCATTCCTCTTGTTAGTTGTGTCCTCTAGGTTGTTGGAAATTTTTGTGTGATTGCTATGTTGTAGGCGTCACACTAATGACACTGTGACATTTAGGTTTGGGGGAGGAGTTTTATTATGTTGTGTGATTTATTTATGTTGTGTGCATTTTATATCAAAAATCCATAAAAATTAAAAAAAAAATTCAAAATACAAAACATGTTTTTCCTTTGTTTTAGGTCGAGTCTTGGTGGATTTAAATAACAATGATGTTAAATTGCATTATTTTTGCATTTGAATCCCATATAGTTTTCCATGTACATTGTTTTGACTCGTTAGCCATGGAAACAAAGCTCATAATTCAAGTCTTAACCATATTGACATGCCTTATATTGATTAGATTTGACACAATTATGTTGGTAAACTACTTTAATTCTGAGGTCTATAGAGCTTTCTAGGCCAGGAACATCAATAAACTGGTCTCATTGTCAATTAGGCTTGAGTGTGGTTTCTCCTTGTGGAATATGTAATATCAAACTGCATAAGTGTGACATTGATTTCTTGATACTTTTATTGCTTTCATTTGACTAAGTACATGTGGATGGGCAGTTCTTACCGTTCAAATAAGCCTTATAATTATCCTTTTTGTTAGCCCGTTTGAACCATTGTAGCCAATCTTATCCTACATTTATTAGCTACAATCCAAGAATTTGCCTACCTTATCGGGACAGTCGCAGTTGCTTGTTTATCATGTCTATTTTACTACTATGGTTGGGATTGGGACTATTATTGTCAATTGTGGGCGTAGTAGAATTATTTAGCAATTGTGTTGTATCCTTGTGTTGAAAAAAGAAAAAATATGAAGCAAAAGAAAAAGAAAAAAAAAAGAAAGAAAAATTGAAAAAAAAAAAGAGAATTGAAAAAGAAAAGAATAAGAAAGAGAAAAGAAATTGATTGCTTCATTTGGTTTTGTCAAGGATCAAAAGGGTGTTTATTAGAGTCTAATGCATAACTGGAGAGTAGTTTGTTAGCTCTCATATGTTGTAAAGTTGAGATCATTTCTCTAAGTTGCGTTCATTTGTTATTTTAAGATTTGGTTTTGGTCTTGGTTAGCGCTGCGACTATCGTCTTAGCTCCACATAACCATTGCCATCCTTATCGTCCTTGATACATGTAATTTTTTCTATATATGGTGACTGCATATTAGTTGGGGAAATCCCTATCACATTAGATTGTATGCATGGTTCATAAGTCAAGCGAGTGTTTATACTTCTTTCTATTCTTCACATATAACTCACCCTTACATACTTATGAGTGCATGAGTGAATCCGCGAGAATCCGACAAATTTATCTTGCAAGATCGAAAGGTATTTGGCATTTGTCTATAATATGGTGACTTGAGACTGAGATACGTTTTCCATTTCCCGTACCTTTGAATTTGTTTTATTGGTACACTTTTGTCATTACTTTGTTACAGATATGGATAGCTTGAGATTTGTATGCGCATTAAACATTAGCTCTGAGTTGTTTATTCGCCATTTGTATGTTTGTCTTATGTAATGTGTGATGCTTTGCTTGAGGACAAGCAGAGATATGGTTTGGGGGAGATTGATGAGTCATAATTATATACATATTTATGCCTCCCCTTAATTGTTTTTGATATGGTTTTTGTGCTAGTTTATATCATTTACATGCCTTTTATGTTAGAATGTCGATACTTCCGCTTTTTGATGTTTAATACAGGAATGATGCATTTGAGGAGCAAAGGAATGAAATGGGCATCGCGGAGTAGGCATGAAGAAACACACAAAGCATGGCACGGGAATCTAGAAGAATAAAGGAAGAGAAGTGAAGAAGACAACACGAAGAAAAGAGCTTAAACAGAGAGGATCCTTGATCAATCCCAAGCATACTTGATCAACTGTGCAGGTTCCTCGATCAACTGCAGCCAGGCTCGATCAAGGAACTTATGTACTCGATCAACTGCAGCCAGGCTCGATCGAGGAACCAACCTAATCAGTTAAACTAATTAAAATATGCAATGTCGAGAGTTGGGGTTCCTGAACTTTGGTGCCTCGATCGACTAGAGCTGGGCTCGATCGAGGAACTTGGTGACTCGATCGAGTACATTGGGGCTCGATCGAGGAACCACTTCGTTCAAAAATATTCCGCAATTTTCATTAAGTCAGTTATGATTTACTATAAATACCTAAAATCGTATCCTGGGTTATTTACGCTTTAATTTCGGTAGGTTTAGTATAGCTACTCTAAAACTCTCTCAAATACTTTCAGTTTAGTTTAGTTTCATTATTTATTGTTCGGATATAAGCTTGTTCTTCATTACTACGGTATTACTATTAATCTTTCTTCAATTATTATTTAATTCGTTATTCATCTTTATTATTGTTCATCATGTTCTTAATTATGCTTTCTTATATCGTTATTGTTGTTATTATAATTAGCATGAGTAGCTAACTTATCATCTAGGGTGAAAGGAGATCTAGGTTGTTAGAAAAGGGGTTTATTATGAATTGATTGTTAAATCGCTTTCTATTGTTGTTTAATTATCGTTTTACATCTAGTTAATTGATTACTGATCAGAATTGATTAATTTAGTCTTGCTTAAACTAGTGTAGGAAATATCGGTATACTTCCTTTAAGAAATTACGGATTATAACGAAATTATAATTATGAATACGAGTCATAAATGAAATAGCATAAACAAAATAGAGAGATTAAGAAATAACATTTGGTCCTAGCAAATATGGCCTAAGAACAATATCAAAATGATATTCGCCTAATCGTTGCACCCAAGATGCTCCGAGAAATGCCCCTTAAATTGCTAGAATGAGATCCCCAAATTTACTAATTAATTTAGGGTTTTTTTGTGATTTTTGATGAGAGAATATTAGGTCAAAAATTAGGTTTAGAAAAATGAGTCCCCTCTCCCCTTAAAACCGAGTGAGGGAGTGAAATAGGGTAGATTTTTCTTTCCTATTTTTCGGCCAATCCAACCGAAAAAATAAGAGGAATTATCTTCTTATTTTCGGTTTTTCCACCTACCAAAAATAATGAGATTAAATCTTCTTATTTTGGTAGTTTACAAAATGTATATAAAGTGTATTTATAAATTGTCATTTATTTTATTCCGTATTAATAAGTCTACACACAACAGCTTGCAGTCAATTTATTAATGTCGGTCTGTAATAATTTATTATGACAATCTCGTATAATATATACTTTAACTATAAATATCGCATATTTATAATTAGCTAATTAAATATAACTGGTTACGTTTAATTACGAATTAACATCTTAATTCGTTGAAGCTAACATTATATACATTAATTAAATATAACATATTATATTCAATTTACGAATTGACAGTTAATTCGTCTCAGCTAATATTATTTAATTAGATTAAATAATCGTCTCATCAACACATTGACTAACTGTTTAGTCAAATACATGGACTAACCTTTTAGTCATATAAGGCATCAATGTGATTACATTTCCATAATCACATCTCTCAAACACATCCTTTAGGTGTGACTTTTAGGGACCAGTTGATCACCGCCATCAGTATGATAATAACGTCAAACTTTCTAGCAAGCCAACCGTTATTAAGTAATCGTTAATCAACTGATAAAATACGAAGCATACCCTTGTGAACCTATAAGAGATTTATAAATGTTATCACACTAATTATGGAGGACACAAGCTCCAACAATCTCCCACTTGTCCTCACAAGTGTATGTGCGATAACCGATTCTCATATCCTAAAATTTCTCCCACTCAATGTAAAACAATTTGCAAAATCCGTATTCACAAAGGTCGTATTTTACAAGTGATCAATATCAAGAGTGGTTTCCCCGACTAGAGAGTAACATAACTGATAAACGAATCATCATTCGAGCATGGCCATGCATTTCAGTTACAACTCCTCGAGTGGCCCTGAGAAATAACTAAACCTGATAAAGGTTGGATATTTTCTTCAACTCGAATCCTGCAGATTTAAGCACAGTATGAAATGACCCAGAAAAAATTTGCTTAGTCTCCTGTTACGGTAGACCATGAGAAAGAAACCAAAGTCACCCCAAAACTGCCTTAATCCCAAGAGACAGTCGATAGTCAAAAGAATCGACTCTAGGAACACAATGGACGTCCAATCCACGACCTGGCACCGAATGTTTTTGAACATTTAGGACTCCATTACGTTGTCACAATTTTTGTCCTACGAGATATCGTTATAACTCGTATCTGTGATCGATCAGCCAACTATTTGACTTATGGCTCGTTGAACTCACCATCAATCGACTGCACAAAATAATAGCCAGAGTTATCAGCTCATGTAGGTGATTACAGACCAAAACAAATATAATGTAATTCAGTTCACTTTGTGGTGTTCAATGTTGTCAGTACAATCCATATGAAAAACAAAATATGAAATAAAACGATGAACATATAAATAGTATATGAAAAAGATCATGTATCGAATCCATAATCAACTACTACAACTCATGAACACGTTTAATTCCCATGGAAATAACGTGCCCTTCATGCTTATCATAATTCAACGGTTTAGTGAGAGGATCCGCGATGTTGTCATCCGAAGCTATCTTGTCAATCACTATCTCCTCTTGCTCCACGTAATCATGGATCAGGTGAGCTTTCCGATGTACATGTCTAGACTTGTTGCTAGACTTAGGCTCCTTAGCCTAGAAGATGGCACCTCTATTGTCACAATAGATGGTGATCGGGTCATTCGAACTAGGAACTATCGTAAGTCCTTGTAAGAATTGATGCATCCATATAGCTTCCTTTGCTGCTTCTGAAGCGGCATAGTACTTGGATTCAGTGGTAGAATCTACTACAACATCCTGTTTGGAACTCTTCCAGCTGACCGCAGCACCATTAAGAGTAAAGACGAACCCGGACTGAGATTTTGAATCATCTCAATCCGTTTGGAAGCTAGCATCTGCGTAACCGATTGCGCATAGCTTAGTATCTCCTCCATAAGTCAATACCCTATCCTTAGTCCTCCGTAGGTACTTAAGGATGTTTTTAACAGCTATCCAGTGTGTTTCACCTGGATTCTTTTGGTACCGACTCGTCATACTCAATGCATATTGATCGGTCCTTTTCGTGTTCACAAATAAATAGATGTGGTCGTTGGGTCACGTCCGTATCAAAACACAATTTATAGCTTCACAAACAACTCTACAATTAGTAAAGAGGCAAGTAAAGGTCGGATCCCAAGGGACGGGAATTGAGATGAGATTTCTATTGAAACTAGTGGTGTCTTAGGGGTGTCACAATTTGGGTTGATGTAGAAGATCACTAACTAAAATAGCAATGAAAATAAACAAGCAAGATGAATTAAAAGGGTTGTAAACAATTGATAAAAAGCACTAGGGTGTCATGGGGTCATAGGGGAATCATGAGAATTGATCATACAAACATGTTCTCAAATTATAAGCAAGCAATTATTGTTGTGATGGATTGAGTTGGGTTATATCTTACAATCCTAGGAAAGTTTGGGTCCGGGCCAATCGATTAGATTGTACAACACCTACAAGTCGACTTAATCTTCCCTACTCAACAACATGCATGGTCTAATGAGACTCGAGTTGGTTTATGTCTTACAAGTCTCATTGAAAAGATAGGTGATGGGTAAAAAAATGCAAGGATTGATAGGCTCGCATTTCATCAAACATAACATGTGCATGAGTTGAGATCAAAACAAGCAAGCAAATAAAACATGAAAGCATATTAATTTAAGCATGAATCATTCCCCATGTTGGTTTCCCCTAATCACCCATTAACCCTAGCTAAGAGACTACTCACTCATTATCATGTTGATCATTCTAGCAAGGTGGTCAATCATACCAACAAAATGAAACATGATGAATAAATGAAATTAATTAACAATAATTAAAAAGGGATTAAGAGAATTATACCTACCAATGATTCCAATAATAAAGCAAAGATAAAAGAAGTACTTGATGCTTGATTGAGAGGTTGTCAATCTCCCAATAATAACCCAAATAATCTTCAATTACCCAAAATAAAGGATGAACAAAAGAGAGATTAAGGAAATAAAACTTGTATTAAAACTTGATTAATTGTTGATTACAAAACTAAAGAGAGATTTGATTGATATTAACTACTCTAAGAATTGATAAGAAGAACATGCTTTTCTAATTAGACTAATGGGGTATTTATAGTGGAAATTAGGAGGATGCATTAGGGTTAACTAAGGGCTAAACTAGTAATTACACTTTTTAGATTGAGCAGGGAGGAGCCGGTATTTTTCGAAGGAAGGGCTTCTTTCTTTGTGGCTTGGAGAAGAGGAAATCGCGCTGTAGAGGAATCTGAGCGGATTAGTGTCGGGACGGGCGGATTCTGGCGGTGGAACACGAGCGGCTTTGGAGGAATCCGGGCGGATTGTGGTGGCTGAACCCGAGCGTCTTGGGGTGAAACCGCACGGATTGTGCATGTGGAGGACGGCCGGATTGTAGTCAATCCACACGGATTGTTCCTCAGCAACATTTCTTCTTCTTTTCTTCCCTTTTCTTCATAAATTCCTTGGGGACTCAAGGATCCTTTCTCAACATTGCTTGGTCATTGGATTCGATCATATGTACAAAGGCCTTCTAATCTTGTCTCTCCTTGATAAATTCTTTAGTACTATCATATGTACAAAGGCCTTCTAATCTTGTCTCTCCTTGATGCTTGGTCATTGGATTCGATCAATTTAGCCTCGTTTTGCCATGAAAATGCAAGATTCTTACTCCTTTCCTACCAAGGGATCAAAATCTCAAAGAATATGCAAAACAAAGAACTAAAGATAATAAATGACCCAAATATGCACTAAAAAGCATGGGAACAAGGCTAATTCGGGGGCTAAATATGCGCTAATTATGGTCACATCAAATATCCCCAAACCGAACCTTTGCTCGTCCCGAGTAAAGAGGTGACAAAGACTAGGACCATTATTTAAACTAACCTAATAACATAGCCGATATGAGACAATTAGCGGGTCTCACTCCGCCCCTTCAACTCACAACAAGACAACCATGAGGTAGGATGCCTTCTTGCAAGGCAAGGTGGGTCTTGCCAAAATGGCGACACATCCAAACATTAAGCACACAAAATCACATAATGGATGCATCTACAAAAGGAATAGCCACTTCCTCATCAAGTGGCGGAGGCACTAAAGAGGAACAAATTTAAGAGCATGTAATCCTTCACAAATACTAGTTCAACAAATTACTAAGGCTAAGAGGATGGCACTAAATCACCTCCAAATGGTGTTAAACTAGACTATTTTCGTCCTCAATTTCCAAATGCTTTCGTCAAGAGTGATCGGATGGTGGTGGAATGATGATCCCTATGATGCTAGTAGCATATGACATGACAAGTCTCGAATTCTCTACAAAAGTAAAGGTCATGGATCGTCCCAAGCTCGACAAAGTGGCTTGACAAAAAGGCTTTTTGGGAATGAAATGCTCAAATCTTTATACACGACGGGTGGATATGACTAGTATTCAAAAATTGACCTCATTTGACTTTCACATTTCAAAAATTTAAGATGGGGTTTGTCCCTTCCGGGCTAGTGTCCTTTGCTTTCGCCAATCGCTTATTAGGCAACCGGTTAACCTCTAGACAATAGCTTTTCGGGGTGATAGTCACTCTGTCTCTGGGCGGCCGAATTCACAACCGTGTGGGGGCCCAATTCAATGGATCCCGCTCCAAAGCACATCGAAGTGGTACGCCTCCATCAAAACAATTTAAATTTCTCAACATTCAACAATTCATAACACTTGAGGTTTCCTTGGCATTAAATTACTTCCACATGACAAAACTTTAGAAATGAGCACTTCAAACTTATTGATAGAAAATATTTTTGGGTTGCCTTACCACAAGGTCAATCAAGGTCACCTAGACAAGTTAACCAAGTCCACATCGCATCACGGGGTTGGATAGGTGACTCACATGCAAACCCTTGACTAGGCTTTGGGTCATGGGTCAAAAGACACTAGTATGACACTATCTAGGGTGTTTTACAACCATTCTAGTAGGTAAAGTCTTAAGTTGAACAAGTAATTGTAATGGCTTAGTTGCTCTTGTCAAAGTTCCTAATTAGGCATTTTTCAAAACTTTATCTAAATGCAACTACATGCTATGATGCAACTAATATAAACATCCTAATGCAAGTGATTCTACCAACTAATATGACATATAAACTAAATGCAAGTCCTAAGTTCACATTCTTATACCGCATCAATCAAAATAAAGCCACATAGTCATTAACATAAAGAGGAAAAAGGAGATTGGAAAGATCATACCATGCGGTCTTCAATATCCTCATGTCTCGGATGTGGCGTAGTCGATCAATGTGAACAAGGATAAAACAAGCACAATATATACAAAACAATATATACAAAAGGAAATAAACATGTTTTTGGGTTTTCAATTTTCAAATTTTTATGATTTTCGAAATTTTTTCAATTTTTTTGGATTTTTTTGAATAAGAGTTAAGTGTTAGAATTCCCATCCCCACACTAATATGGGCATTGTCCTCAATGGTCAAAATGATAGAAATTATGCAAAGATGATGCATGATTTCTATACTAAATGCAATCTACACTAATCTACACTACATGATGCATGGTTTTTGTTATGACGGAGAGGATAATTTAGATTACCTCCCGTTGTGTATGCATTAACTTCCCCAAACCGAGTGAGACACCATTGCTAATGTCTTAAGGATGGGTGTAGTTCATGCACACACTATGCAATGCATGAAACTAATTTGTCATTTTGGATTTTGAAAGCGGGAACAATAAAATGAGAACACCTCAATGGTACCGAGGTGTGAGTCCTCTATGGTGCTAGGACTACTCCAACAATGATCAAAATTAATAAAAATACAAGGTAATAAGACACAAACTTCTTTTCATGAAACTTTGAAAAATAAAGAGGAGAGATGAGAAAACTTCACTTAAACTTAGGTGGGTGCCTCTCGCCCGCTCCACCTAGTTATGAAGTAGTCTTCTAAACATCGGCATCATCTCCCTCTACATCGCTATCCCAAATCTCCTTTGAAGCATCACTCAAACTGGGGTCCATGAATTCGTCTTCCTCACTCTCAAGCTCCATCGTGTCACCTCCACAAGAATTTCCACTCCCCTCCTCTTGTCTCCCTTTCGCCCCTTCATTAGCTCTCTCCGAATTGGGGAAGAGCAAATCCATTTGAGCCCATGAGGGGAATGCTCCTTCCTCACTAATCCGTCCTTTTCGAACCATCTCGTGATATTGAGGATAGAGTGCATAGTACGTGTCCACGGAGGTTTCGTATTGACGGTAGTGTAGATCTTGCAAGATTCCCGTGACAAAGTCGTCACGGGGGAGGATGAAGGGGTTTGGATGGTTATACGGTTGGTAGGGAAAGGGGTAGGGGGGCACTTTGATCTTCTCATCTTGAGTTTGTTGTTCTTGTTGTTGTTGTGGTGGATTTGGAGGTGGTGGTGCTTGCCTTGTTTGACTCGGGATGAGGTAGGATGGCATTGGAGACAAGTTTCCTCTTCTTGGGGAGATACGTGGTAGATCGGCCATTGGAAGATAAATCGGATCGTTTCCTTTTGTTAACCACTTTATCCGCTTAGGATTTTCAGGTTCTATGAAACCTTCGGGTTGCACCATGTACAACTCCTCCTCCAAATAACCGTTTAAGAAGGCGGTTTTCACATCCATTTGCCAAATTTCATAGTCATGAAAAGCGGCAATCGCTAAGATAATCTGAATGGAACGCAGCATAACTACGGGTGCAAAAATTTCATCATAATGCAATCCGTGCACTTGAGTGAAACCTTTTGCCACTAGTCGTGCCTTATAGGTATCTGGTTGCCCGTCTACAGAACGCTTTATTTTGTAAAGCCACTTGCACTATAGAGGTTTTACCTTATTAGGTAAATCAACTAGATCCCATACGTCATTCTCATACATGGAGTCCATCTCGGATTGCATGGCTTCAAGCCATAGCTTTGAGTCGGAACAGGTCATGGCACCTTTATAGGTAGCGGGTTCATTACTCTCTAGGAGCAAAACGTCACTCTCCTCGACCATACCAATGTATCTGTCTGGAGGATTAGAGACTCTACCCGACCTCCTAGGTTCCTGAGGAATATTAACCGTATCATCAGTTGAAAGAGCAACTTCCTCCATCTGTTCCTTGGTTGTTGGTTCTTGAATCTCCGACAGCTCGGAGGTTCTATTACTTGTCTTGTTCTCGAGAAATTCTTTCTCTAAGAACGTCGCACTAGCCGCAATAAAAACTCGATGTTCGGTAGGCGAATAGAAGTAATGACCAAACATTCCTTTTGGATAACCAATAAAGTATGTCTTGACCGATCGCGGGCCGAGCTTATCCTCGTGTCTCCACTTGACATAAGCCTCGCAGCCCCAAACCCGAATAAAGGACAAGTTAGGGACCGTTCCCTTCCACATTTCATATGGAGTCTTGTCGACAGCTTTAGTCGGACTTCGGTTAAGTATAAGAGCAGCTGACAAAAGAGCAAAACCCCATAATGAATCAGGTACTACCCTGTGACTCATCATGGATCGAACCATATCAAGTAATGTTCGATTTCTCCGTTTGGACACACCATTTAATTGAGGTGTTCCAGGTGGAGTTAACTGTAAAACGATTCCACAGTCTTTAAGGTGTTGATCAAACTCATTTGAAAGATATTTGCCACCCCGATCTGAACGGAGTGCTTTAACCTTTCTACCCAGTTGGTTCTCAACCTTATTCTAGTATTCCTTGAATTTCTAAAAGGACTCACTTTTATGCTTCAATAAGTAGACATATCCGTATCTACTCAAATCGTCCGTGAAAGTGATAAAATATTTATAGCCATCTCTAGCGGTAATTGACATAGGTCCACATACGTCAGTATGTATGAGTCCTAATAGATCATTAGCGTGCATTCCAACACCTTTGAAGGAAATTCGAGTCATTTTGCCGATAAGACATGATTCACACGTGCCAAATGTAGAAAAATCGAATGCGGGAATAGTCCCATTCTCGACGAGTTTCTTTACACGTTTTTCATTTATGTGTCCCATTCGACAATGCCATAGATAAGTTTGATCTTTGTCACCAACCTTTAATTTCTTATTATTCACGTGTAATATATCCGTGGTTTGATCTAAGATGTAAATTCCATTCATGGAAACTGCTTTGCCAAAAACCATTTCATTAAAAGAGAAAATACAGCTATTATCCTTTATTGAAAATGTAAAACCGTCTTTATCAAGTACGGAAACAAAAATAATGTTCTTAGATAAACTGGGTACATAGTATCAGTTATATAAATATAACTCAAAACCACTCGGGAGTTGGATTATATATGTTCCCTTCGAGACTGCAGCAACTCGTGCTCCATTCCCGACTCGCAGGTCCACATCACCTTTTGCGAGAGGTGTGATGTTCCTTAGGCCCTGCAAATGATTACACAGATGAGAACCATAACTAGTGTCAAGTACCCAAGTTCCGAAACTTTCATGGTTAATCTCAATCATATGAATATAAGATGACATACCAACAGGAGTGACGCGGCCTGCTTTTATGTCCTCACGGTACACGGGACAGTTCCTCCTCCAATGCCCAGTCTTGTGGCAATGGTGGCACTCAATGTCACTGCCCTTGCTCTTTGCCTTGCCTTGTGAGCCACTAGTCTCACCAGGCCCACTCTTACCGTTTCCTGACTTTTTAAACTTTGGCTTTCCTACAGTTAGGTCACCGTGAGCTTTGCCCTTACCCTTATTCTTGTTGGAAATCATGAGAACATCTTGCTTCATGCTCCCACTCAATTTCATATCCTTCTCGGTCTATACGAGAAGTGAGTGTAGCTCATGAGGACTTTTCTTCATGTCATTCATGTAGTAATTTGCCCTGAAAAGGGCAAAACCATCATGAAGTGAATGAAGCATACGGTCAATGACTATGCTCTCACTGATTTTGCAATCAAGTGCCTCCAATTTCTCGACATTCTCAATCATGTTGAGAATGTGTGGGCTAACCGGTTGGCCCTTCTGGAGTTTCGCATCAAAGAAGCGACAGGTATGCTCATATGTAACGATTCTCGGTGCTTTTGAGAACTCGTTAGTGAGCGTGGTGAAAATCTTGTTTGCACCTTGGGCAATGAAGCGTCTTTGCAAATTGGTTTCCATTGCAAAAATGAGTACGTTCTTTATCGCACCCGCTTCCATAACGAAGTCACTATAAGCAACTGTCTCGTTAGCTCTTGCATTTGGGCCTGGGTTTGGCGGTATTGGCTCAGTTAAGTACTTAGGCTTACCGTCAGCAATGGCAGCATTCCGCAATGATGCCTCCCAGTCCGCAAAATTGGACCCGTCATTTTTCAGACGTGTGAACTGATTCATGTGGTCCATGAAAGCTTTCAGCCAGGACTCGCGTCCAAGTGTGGCACTAGGCATAGGGATTTCGTTATTTCCAGCCATTTGTTGTAACAGTATTATCGAAATAAAACGTATTCTACACTGCGAAAAGAAGAAAAATATAATAAGCATACTCATCGTTTATGATTTAAGTCTAATGCAATATTTTTATAACGCGAAGACTCAAGCATTTATACAATTGACGTCCCTCAAGAATTATATAAATGATCTCAAGACTCAATTATCTGTAAATTGATAAGCCAACCTTTTGGCTAATTCTACTTTTAGAATTCTTGGTCGATAAATTTCTGTAAATTCTATCTATAGTCCATCATAATCACGAGAAACTTTTCGGATTATAATGTTGAGGTAAACTAAGTCAACACAAACTACTTACCCAACGTAGAAGGGGTCATATGGAGAGTAAGGTCCTATATGCCTACCGACGAAGAAGGGATTCATAGTTGTTTGGCCTATAAAGACTAGTCTCAATTTCAGTTTTAGAGGAAGATCCCATCAACTTTATTTTAATTCATTTTAAGTGAACTAATATCTAGCATGCGAGAATGAATAAACTAAGGTGATGGCTTAAAATTATGTGACATCTGTATGTCTATGAAAACTAACATTCATTCTATATGAGTCAATTTTCATGCATTTTAGTAGGTGGTTTGGTTTAGGCGGAATATGATGCACTAACTATCATGTGAATGAAAAACAATAAGAATGGTAAAACGTAAAACAAAATAAAGTCCTAGTGTGGCCTATCTACCAAAATGAACATAAATACAACTTTGGAATCCATCCTTGGACCCGAGAAGCTTGTCTTGATGTTCCATCTTGGTCCATGTAGCGGGAGTGAGCAATCCAATCTCCATCTTTTGTCTTCTCAAAAATTACAATTTAAAAATTACATAATAAACCTATTTACATTCTAATTTCAAAACCTTAATACTTCAAGAAAACCAAAAGGAGATACGAGATCTCAAAATTACATTAAAAATTATGTTTCCATCATTACGAAAACATAATTTAACTAAGGCCACACTAGGTATTACAAATTACAACCGATTGCAAAAATACGTAAATTAAACCATTCAACAAAACATTCAACTAAATAAAAATGCATCAACTAATAAATTAAACATTCAAGACATAATTCCTTAATTATGTAGAGTAATTTATCCAAACCACCTATTTAAATGATCAAATTATATGACAATTCCTCAATTACTCACAATAATTTTAATCTTAATACATATTAATCTTGTAATATGAATTAATCCAACATTATTTTAAACCTCTTTAAAATAATTAGGTATCTAAAAATTGTGAACTTCTTCACAACAATTATTCATGCATTATAAAAGTAATGTATAATTCTAATTATTGGCAAAAAAAAACAATAAAAACAAAAAAACAGAAATTTTTCTAAAAATTGCTTTCGGCAATTAGGAAAAAAAAAACGAAAAAAAAATAATTTTTTTTTTCTCGGCATATGGCAAAAATAAAAGAAACAGCCGCTTTTTTTTTGTTTTTTTTTCTTCTTCGGCATTATGCCCTAAAACAAAAAAAACAATTTTTTTTTCAGACCTCACGGCATACAGCCGTTTTTATCTTACTTTTCTCGGAAAAATTTTTTTTGTGGACAAAAAGTTTAATGTTGCTAATATAACATGATTGACATAAACCCCATCTATTAATTTAAACATGGATTCAAACTTCATAATTCAATTTAACCTCTTAAAATGAATATCCAAATTATGACAAAATCGATTATCCGTATATATGATTCATCACAATTGATTTGAACATGATTAAATTAAGTTCTATGCCAAAACTATATAGCAAAAACAATTTATCAACAATAAAACAATTTCCATTTACATTTTTAATTTAATCCTCATTAAATAAAACATCTACAAATTCATCATATAATCATTTTAACTTATTAAAACAACAAAATGAATGAATCAAAATGGAAATATAAACATCAAAAAACGAAACCCATCTCGGCTGAAAAAAAATCCAATCGGCAAAAAAATTTTTTTTTTTCTTTCTTCAAAAATTGTTTAAATCCATTTATGAAATTCATCAAAAACAATTTCGTGGCCTTGGCTCTGATACCACTTGTAGGAAATATCAGTATACTTCCTTTAAGAAATTACGGATTATAACGAAATTATAATTATGAATACGAGTCATAAATGAAATAGCATAAACAAAATAGAGAGATTAAGAAATAACCTTTGGCCCTAGCAAATATGGCCTAAGAACAATATCAAAATGATATTCGCCTAATCGTTGCACCCAAGATGCTCCGAGAAATGCCCCTCAAATTGCTAGAATGAGATCCCCAAATTTACTAATTAATTTAGGGTTTTTTGTGATTTTTGATGAGAGAATATTAGGTCAAAAATTAGGTTTAGAAAAATGAGTCCCCTCTCCCCTTAAAACCGAGTGAGGGAGTGAATTAGGGTAGATTTTTCTTTCCTATTTTTCGGCCAATCCAACCAAAAAAATAAGAGGAATTATCTTCTTATTTTCGGTTTTTCCACCTACCAAAAATAATGAGATTAAATCTTCTTATTTTGGTAGTTTACAAAATGTATATAAAGTGTATTTATAAATTGTCATTTATTTTATTCCGTATTAATAAGTCTACCCACAACAGCTTGCAGTCAATTTATTAATGCCGGTCTGTAATAATTTATTATGACAATCTCGTATAATATATACTTTAACTATAAATATCGCATATTTATAATTAGCTAATTAAATATAACTGGTTACGTTTAATTACGAATTTACATCTTAATTCGTTGAAGCTAACATTATATACATTAATTAAATATAATATATTATATTCAATTTACGAATTGACAGTTAATTCGTCTAGCTAATATTAATTAATTAGATTAAACAATCGTCTCATCAACACATTGACTAACTGTTTAGTCAAATACATGGACTAACCTTTTAGTCATATAAGGCATCAATGTGATTACATTTCCATAATCACATCTCTCAAACACATCCTTTAGGTGTGACTTTTAGGGACCAGTTGATCACCGCCATCAGTATGATAATAACGTCAAACTTTCTAGCAAGCCAACCGTTATTAAGTAATCGTTAATCAACTGATAAAATACGAAGTATACCCTTGTGAACCTATAAGAGATTTATAAATGTTATCACACTAATTGTGGAGGACACAAGCTCCAACAACTAGGATTTTCACCGACCGGGTTAAGACTAGTATAGGCCACGATAATTGAATAGAGATAATTTAATTATAGCAATCGCATGTTAAATTAGATCTAAAAGAAATATTGAATCGACTAATCATATGAGTTTCAACAATATAAATTGCTCAATCAATGAATTAAATCTTACCCTTGGATGACGACCTAGTGAACCCGATCCCTAGACTCTTTAATATTATTGTCTATCATCTTTATTTAAATTGCTATTAGTTATTAGAAAACAAACTCAATCAAACCCCATAAAATTGTTACTTTTAAGACAGATTCAAATATAAACAAACTAGATAATCACCGCCTCCCCGTGGATTCAACTCTGACTTACCACTAGCTATATTGTTAGTAGTAGTATAGGAATTATTTTGACTAAGGCCGAACGACTGAAAATAACCTTATCAGTCGTCATGACCAAAAATATGAAATACGACTCACTTACTGCAATGAATGACAAAAGACACATTTTATAAATAAATACGACAATGAAACTGAGTATGATAAACCTACCTCATAGTATATCAGCATAAGCAAACCGTCACACAAGCTAGGCCCGTCTCGTAAAACTGTCTCACAAAACCCATTTCCTAAAATACGATAATAATACAAATACGTATAAATATATACTCATCTAATCAACAAATACGTATACAAATATATATAAATATACTCATATATTTATAATTATTAAACTAAATAAACCCGTCTTATATAACTACCCAAAACCCAACTAAACTCAAGCACCACCACCCACTGGCACCACCATGGCCATCGCCGCCAGCCACGGTGGGCCACGGCTGGCAGCCGCCCCAACCAACAACAA
Source organism: Silene latifolia (assembly GCF_048544455.1). Lineage (NCBI taxonomy): Eukaryota > Viridiplantae > Streptophyta > Magnoliopsida > Caryophyllales > Caryophyllaceae > Silene > Silene latifolia. Next base: position 56,246,931 of record NC_133530.1, on the reverse strand, counting down.
CAACGAACGACAACAACAATAACCACCCGCAACAACTACACCCGTCTCCCCCACTGCCACCACTGGCCATGCCGGCCACCGTCGACCACCCCCACCGTGTCCCCCAACCACGGTGAGTCCAACGACAGCAATGGCGGCGACAACAACCACCAACAACACCAATGGCGACAGCAACACACACGACCACAACCCTAAAATCCGCGCCCGTACATCCTCATTTCTACCCCAGATTCCGACCACCACAGCCACCCAACCCACCACCCAAGGCCACCACTAGCTCCTCCTCACTACCCTCGACACAACCCACCCAAGGTCCGCCTAAAACAACCACGAATGGTGGGTCAAAAACGCGTCCTAAGACCGTCGCACAAAACAGCTATTAACATGTATATTAACTCGGTCAAACCCTTATTTGGGTGGTCAACGACCATTAATAGATGGTCAATGACGGGTCAAGGATGAGTCGGGGTCAAGGTGGATCAACGACATTAATTATCTAATGCCTTACGATCTCAAGGCGGAGGGACAAAAAGGCGATCTTCCTTTCCTTCTCTTTTTCTCTCTTCTTTCTCTCTAGGATTCTCTCTAAATTTGTGTGGTGGGAAATATAAATTAAATGGGATAAGGTAGTGTGGATGGATAAGGGAGTATATAATACATGTATAATGTATTATTGTTGTTGCTGTTATTATTATTATTATTATTATTATTATTATTATTATTATTATTATTATTATTATTATTATTATTATTATTATTATTATTATTATTATTATTATTATTATTATTATTATTATTATTATTATTATTATTATTATTAGTTGTTGTTGTTGTTGTTGTTGTTCTTCTTCTTCTTCTTCTTCTTCTTCTTATTATTATTATTATTATTATTATTATTATTATTATTATTATTATTATTATTACTACTACTACTACTACTACTACTACTACTACTACTACTACTACTACTACTACTACTACTACTACTACTACTACTACTACTACTACTACTACTACTACTACTACTCGTATAAATAAAATATTATTATTTTACAATTATTAAATACGGTATTACAATCCCCCCCCCCCCCCCCTTTAAAATTAACTTCGTCCCCGAAGTTTCACCTCACTCTTCTCTTTCCGACTATTCCCTCAATCCTCATGTGTACTCTCTTCCCAAAGTTCGGTGTTCCATTCTCACTAATTCCTCTCAACTCTCACTATTTGCTCACATTCCGTACTTCATTTTTCCTAAACTTGCGAATTGTCACAAGTAGCCTTTCTAGGTGCCATTTTCTCAAATTTTAAGACAAAAATTCATCTTAAGGCATACAAAAATTCATCCAAACAAGTATAATAGATCAAATTAGTGTACTAATTCATCCTATAAACCTTAATAGAGCACAATATAATCAATTTCTAGCACAAATAAGCATAAAATCAATTTCCCCTCATTTGAGTTAGGGTTTGATAAACTTGATTAAATTGATTAAAATGGATGAAATCAAAGAGAAATGAGAGGAATACTTACTTGGTGATGTTTAAAGGTTGAATGAATCTTGAAAAATGATGAAGAAATTGGTGTTTTGTTGTGAATTAAGTAAAGGAAAGTGAAGAAATGAGAGAGTAGAGAAGAAAGGAGTACCGTCATTTGTTGAAGAAGTGATAGAATGAATTTTGATATTACCCATATTCCAAACAAAAGACAAAAACCGAGAATCTTACGACCCCGATCGGGGCCTAGGAACCCCGATCGGGGTTGAGCGATTTTTCGTTGACTTTTTGATTCCTCCGTACTTCTTTAATTCCGTCCCATTTTTGAAAGTTACGTCCCCGAACGGGGTTTCGTGCATGGGGAAGCCTGAATTTCCCCCATCGACTCGCCTTTTCTTCATTTTTCACCTACAAATCACAAAAACAAACATCGTCAAGTCTAGTAATTTATTTCTAATTCTACGAAAAACATTAAATTTCGGAAAATTAAAAACAAAAGCAAATAAAAGCTTTGGTTGCCTCCCAAGAAGCGTTGGTTTAACGTCACGCACGACGTAAGAAGCTCATTTGATCAACTTTTGTCCTTTAGCTCGCCACCTTTCGAGCTATCTTTCATAACTCCTTGCACGTTCTGCATCCATTTAAAATTCTTCCAAGAAAATTCCCCTTTCCTTTTGGCACTCTTAGCATTAGTGCCCTTAGAATCGTCACCTACAAAACAATCAACACCAATTATCTTCCTCCAACGGATCCATCAGTAAGGATCAAAGTGTAGTAGAGGAATTAGGAGAGTCCAGATTGGTAAATAAATAACAAGACTCTTGTAACATTGGGCTTCTAATGGTGTTGTTCTTGCTAAAGGTAACCCGGTCATCACCCACCTCTAAATTTAACTTCCCATTTTTCACATCTATTAACGCGCTTGCGGTGTGCAAAAATGGCATACCCAATATAATTGGGGTTTTTTTTGTGAGTCCTCGGCCATATCAAGTGTGAGGAAGTCAACGGGTATGAAAAACTTGCCAACTTTAACGGGCACATCTTCTAAGACACCTAAAGGTCGCTTTAAAGAACGGTCCGCCATTTACAAAGAAATGTTAGTGCATTTTAAAGCACCCATGTTTAGTTTCTCACAAATGGAATAGGGCATGACACTTACACTAGTACCTAGGTCGCAAAGGGCCTTATCAATGGTATGTGTGTCTATAGTGCAAGGAATAGAATAACTACCGGGGTCCTTAAGTTTCGGGGGAGACTTATTTTGTAAGAGTGCACTATACTCTTCGGTGAAAGTAATGGTCTCAACCTCTTTGAAGGATCGCTTCTTTGAGAGGATTTCCTTCATAAACTTTAGGAAGAGACTTGGGTAAGTAATTCAATAAATGGGATGGTAACTTGTAAATTCTTACAAACCTCCAAGAATTTACCAAACTTACTCTCTTCCTTGTGCTTTGCTAGACGGTGGGGAAACAGCACTTGAACAACTTCCTTTGGAGGAGAATCCTCCTCATCTTTCTCTTTCTCGACCACAATTAGATCATCCACCTTCTTTGAAACGGCATCATCCTCCTTAGCAATAGGAGAGATCTCCTTCCCAACAACCACCTCTTCACTTTCCTTAGGCATAGGGGGCTCATCATCCTTGGTACCAAGCTTACTTTTTCTCTTATGCATCAATAAGCGGGGCACACGAACCTTAATAAGAGGCTCTTCACTAGCCTTCTCCTTGGCATTTCCCCCAAGCTTGACCTTTTTACTCACCACCTCTTCATCCAAAGTCATGGATGGCTCATCATAGCTCGTACCACTCCTCAATTGAATAACATTAACCGTCTCATGTGGTTTCTCACCTTGGTGTAGTAGTTGACCCGTCCTTCTTTGAGAGCTAGAAGCGGCTAATTGAGCCATTTGTTGCTCTAGTATTTTGATGGTGGCACCATGAGCTTGAACGTTCTTTTTTATTTGAGCCAATAATTCCCTTTGCATTTGTACCATAAAGGCGTCAAGTTTACCGCCCCCTTGGTTGTTTTGTTGGACATTTTGAGGTGGTGGGCCTTGGTTTTGTTGGAAATTTTGTTGAGGTGGCCTTTGTTGTTGGTTTTGACTTTGATAACCCGGTGGGGAATTATACTTTTGTTGTGGTGAGATATGTCCATTTTGTTGTTGTGGTTGGGGTTGAGGTTGGGGGTTAAGCACATTATTACTTTTGTATGACATGTTCGGGTGGAACCTTGAGTTCGGGTTATAAGTATTTGAAAATATACCCGGTGGATATGTATTTTGTCTAAAAGTTTGATAAGCGCATACCTCCTCCATAGCAGCTTGGCAAAGTGCGGCATAATGACTTGCACCTCCGCAACCTTCACAAACAATGAATTGACTAGTAGAGGACACGACATTGAGTTGTTGAAGAGATTCCTTATCATCTCATTCCGCCAATTGTAGTTGGAGTAAGGCAATTTGAGCCAACAAAACGGAATTATCGGAAGATTCCTCCTTACCCTTGAGTGGTGTACTTCAGGAATTGACATATTGGGCAACGTGAATCGCCATGTATTCAATCGTGGTATGAGCAATATCCGTGTCAATTTGATTAAACCGCCCATTGTTGGTGGAATCAAGAATCCTTCGGGACTCGGCACAACATCCATTGTAGAATGTTATTGCTAGGAACCAAGCATCCAACCCATGATGTGGGCATTGCCTTTGTAGCTCCTTGTACCTTTCCCAAGCTTCATATAAGCTCTCAAGAGCTTGTTGACGGAATCCCGTGATTTGGCTCCTCAAAGTTTGAGTTTTCTCCGGTGGAAAAACTTTTGATAGAAAGCAAGTGTCAATGTTTCCTAATTTGTGATTCCCATGGCGGTGCGATCAAGGCTATTGATCCATAGCTTTGCCTTGTCCTTCAAAGAGAAAGGGAAAAGTATTTCCCTAATTTGTTCTTGGGTGACTCCCGTTTGCCGAATCATGAAGCAATAGTCACAATTGTAATACTACGGTTTTCAATGTCTACGGGTACTCTATCGAGTGGGGCTTACTCTGTCGAGTAAGTATGTTTGGTTTACGAAACAGTGTTCTGCTGAAGGGTACTCGATCAAGTAAGTTGGGGACTCGATCGAGTAAGGGTCACTCGATCGAGTAAGTTACTTACCAGATCGAGTAAATTGGTTTTGCGGATTTATAGATACCTCATTTCTGCACCTCCCGCAAACCACCCGGTGATGATTGGGCCGCATGTTTGGTACGCGGAACGATTTGTGACAGTTCGTAAGTTTATCGTCAAGTGATCGCTCAAACACTTGTGTCTACCTCTTAATTGTCATCTATGTGCCGATACGGTCGTTTTGGCAGTAATTAGAGTACATTTGGAGTCCGGGTCAAAAAACCGTCTTCATTTCTAAAACCAAGTCAGAATGTTCTGGAATGTTCCGGATATTTATATTCCATATTTTGCTATCTTTTAATCTTTGGTAAAGAATTTCCCGTAATATTCACACAAAATATTAAGGAAAACAAGATTAATCCGTTATTCCATAATCAAAACACGGAAATCTTTCTTCCGCAGGAGGAAACCACTTGGGAAAGGACGCGACAAGTCTTTGCGCCTCTTCTAAGAAACACGATTCTGCTCTCTGCGCCTCTTCCCAAGTCCTTTTCTGCGTATTTTTCGTATCTTTTCATATCTTTTCGAGATTCACTTCCAAAGTTTCTCCGAAAAACCCTACTTCCGTCGTGTGATTAGTATAAATAGAGACCTTTGGTCTCACATATTTCTCACGCGAGTGTCCGCCTTCTCTTCTCCCTTTGCATTTTAGACCACGTTCTTACTTTTTGGCGTCTACGTGATTGAACATTCGACCACGTAAGCTCGGATCCTTCTGAATACCAGCCTCGTTTTGCATGACCGACCAATTTGACCAACTCCACATTAATCAACTTTAATCAATCTTGTTCGTTTTCCTCCTAGAGGGCACTTTCGTCGTACATTCGAGTCGAGCATCACTAAACGTTAACTTAGTTCATCTCGTTTCGTCAAACATGTAAGTCTGAGGGTGTATAAACCTTATTTTATTTATTGTTCTTTATTTTTGTAATCATAATGTAAGATTTATGTCGAAAATACTCTTAAAGCCGATTTGTAAAACCATGTTTTAAAACCTTTTTTTACGAATTATCAGAAGACAACCGTCGAGAAAGGACGCAGCAACTGCTGCGCCTCTTCGAAGGGATGCAGTACCTCCTGCGCCTCTTCGTGAGGCTGCCGCAGTTCCTGCTTCCTTTCTTCTTCCTCCGTCTTTTGTCAATTCATTTCTTTTATTTTCTTTCGTTTGTTCTTCGATTCTTTGATATAACGATTTAAACATAGTAATTTAATATATTATTCATCAAAATTATTATTGAATTCGTCATTAAATCCCGACTTAAATCCCTTATAACCAATATTTGCGGGTTTTCGTCATTAAAGTCAATCCGGGTTTTAGAGATTCGATTCATTAATATTGAGTCTCTGGAATTCGATCTTTGATATATTCCCATCTGTTATTCATCATATCCATCATTAATTCGTCATTAATAGCTTGTTTAACCTAATTAATTTTTGTTTGTAAATAATCCTTTTAATCTTGTAATTAACTCGTATTTAATTAATTCCATCCATGTATATGCTTTGTCACCCCAATTCACATGTAAATAATCTGTTAATCACTTTCATCCGAGTCAATTATTCATAATCGATCATTAAAATCACCAACGAATATTAACAATTTGCAATTCCGGCTTCACAGCCAGAACTGAGCCAAGGAACGGACGCAGCAACTGCTGCGCCTCTTCCAAGGGACGCAGCTCTGCTGCGCCCGTTCCTGGTTGATTTCTGTCTCTGAACTCCCGTTTTGCCTTGACCTAATTTATTAGTTTACGTATTAATTAACTATTATTCGTATTATCACCCTAATTCTTGTTCGTTAATTTATTTATTCTTTCTTTCTCAAATTATACGTTTTAAAGGTATTTTCAACATAAATCATTAATGCGATGTAATTATTGTAATTTTCATTCATTGTATTTTCATTATTGTATTCCTTTTATTATCGCTTGTATGTTTTCACATGTAATCAATCTAAATCTCTACTTTGACCCACTTATATGTTAAATTACGTGTTAACCGACTTAGTCTAATTCTCACATGTTAGGATTAAAACGTTGGATATTGCATTACATGCATATAAATTGACAATATATCGAGTATATATGATGCGGTCGTTTCTACACCAAAAATAAATACCTAAGTTACTACTAACAGAAGTCAGCGGTAAGTAGGGTCGATCCCCACATGGGATCTATTTTGCTAATTATCTATTTAATTCGGTCTGTCTAATGTCACTAAGGGGGGTTTGATTGTTTTGACTAAACTAAGGAGACTAAGGGAAAGAGAAATGAAGGCAGAAGAAATTAACAATAAGGGAAAGGAACTAGGATTTCGGGTCATCAATAAACGTCGGTTAATTGCAGCTACGGTCACAAATCAGTCGATGTGACGGTCTAAGGGGCAATGAATATCTCCTTTCGGTCTCAATTCACCCTAAAATGCTATTAGCTTAACTTTCGTCCTCACTAAAGCATCCTATTGTTCACTGCAGGTCTCACATATTCCAACCTTTCGGTCCAGGTCAAGGTTTACCAATATTAAAAGGCTAATTGTGTCGACTCAACTAGCAGGATACAGTTAAAGCAGCGATTAACAACATAGACTACAACTACAACGACAGATCTAATAACCTAATTAGCAACTAACATTGGTCTATTGAATCACCTAATCCTAGCAAAGGTATTTAGCTAGACATAGATAAATAAGGAGCAAGAGAGAACAGGGAAAGAACAAATAACATTAAATAAATTAAGGAGAAAAGGGAGAAAAAGAAGTTACAGTAGAAAAGGATCCGGAAAATAGGAGAGAAAAATAGTATTCAACAGTAACCAGAGGAAAAAGTAACGTGTGATGTCTGTGGGGGGGGTTACAAATGACGTCTCTCCTTCCTATTTATAAGAAAAATATGATTTTATTCAACCTAATGACGGAAATAAAGCTTAAAAAGCCCAGCCCATAGCGAATCCACTCGATCGAGTGGAATAAAACCACTCGATCGAGCAAACTAAGCTCAAAACTGCTCGATCGAGCATTATTTCTACTCGATCGACTAAAGCCAAATTATGCAATGTTGGATCAACCAATAATCTTTTACTCGATCGACTAATTATTCAATTTAAAACCACTCGATCGAGTGAATACTAACTTCAACAGCTCATAATTCTCGTTAGTTTGACTTTGACTTGTCCTTTTAACTCCCGAAACAGCTTCACGCATCCCAAGAAGCTATATTCCCGCTCCAAATTCTCTCTTCCTCCAAATTCATGCAAATCAGACGGTAAATGGCTTGATTTCACTATTTTTGGGTCCATTCCTGCAAATAAGACAAAATAAACCAAAGTAGCATATTCGGGGCATTTCGTAGCATAAAACTACGATAAAAGCATAGAAATACGTGCATAGATAGGCCTAAAAAGACTATATAAAATGCACGTATCAAATCTCCCCAAACCAAACCTTTACTCGTCCCCGAGTAAACTAAAATGCAACTAATGGAACGGAAAAGATAACTCAGAGCTAGCTACAAATGCCCACTTAAACCAATTTAATGCAAGCAAACTAACACTTATAGCTAAACAGTCAAATGCAAACGAGTTGTAAGATGTTTATAATAAAGCTGAACCGTCGACCTTGCAAGACCTTTAATAATGGACTCTCACGGGTCACTCTTCTCTCATGAAGCAAAGGGTGAACATATATATGTAAGAGAGAAAGAAAAATAGTCGCTCACCTAAACTACGACCCACATAAACATGCATGCAACTAATATGATAGACAATTCTAGCTACCAAACATACATTCCAACCAAACAAGGTCCTGTCACAGCCGAGGGCTTACAAAAATATGGTAAAGTGAGGCAATGGGTAAGAAAAGGCAAAACATTTATGGGAATGTGGAGGTATAGGTGATCAAGCTAGTACCTAAACAAAACCATACTGACAACATCCATTTCCAACTCAATTATGGGATTAAGCACAATGCCCTTCATTTGGCACAAAACTCACCAACCGAACTGAAAATACTCCTCAAATGATATAGATAAAGCATAGGAGCAGAAACCGTCTGATCATCAACAACATCTTTTTTTTCGAAATCTTTTTTTTTCATTCTTTTTTTTCGGTTTCTTCTTTTTTTCCGAATTCTTTTTCCATTTTTCAATTCTTTTTTTTTTCTTTTTCACGGTTTTTTTTTTTCTTTCAACTTCTTTTTTTCATCATCCTCCTTTTTTCTTTTTACCTACTCCAAATCGATATGATATGAACCAAATTTGGCACAATGAAATGTATACCGCAAAAGCAATCTAAACTAGCTTGACAAGGCATGCTAAATTTGGAATGTAGCTAAGGGTCAACAGGCAAATTTGGCTAATGTGGAGTTAAACGGGTAAAAATGAAAGAAAAGGAAGTTGTAAGCACCTCCCTGCATCTGACACCAACCACTAACCCGAATGTAAGCAGGCAAAAAGCAATTGAATTTCATATACGTGCAAATTGATGATACATGTTATGCAAGGAGTAACTACTCACAATCCTACATGAAACTGGTCATAAATGGCACCCGTTTATAAGACTCTAAATCCTTAGAAATTATAAGTAGGTTGCCAAAATTTCAGGTCAAGTCTATTCGTTCAGCTAAATTAAACATTAACTCGTAGATATGCAATAAGACAAAGCTAAAAGATAACAGTTTATTGCAAGGCTTAAGCAAAAAGGACAAATAATAGTGAAATTTCATCATGGAAATCGACCGTTCCGACTCAACCTACATGCTAAAGTAAACGTGAATTTTTTGAATTTTCAATTTTTTTTTTTAATTTTCTATGGAATTTTAAATTTTAAGAATAAAAGACGATGCATACATAAATTAAATGTGATAACGGAAATGCAAATAAAAATAATATGCAGACACAGATATGGATGCATAACCTCCCCAAACCAAACTGTACAATGCCCCCATTGTACCAAAACATGGAAAGAAAATGCAAACTAAAGGAGAAAGAGAGTAAATGCAGAAAGCTTACAAGATATGCGAAGGAGGGACCTCCCCAAACCGACCATGAACATGGGAGGTCGCTAAATAGCTCAAATATCGTCGCAGGAAGCAAATCCAAGTCAATAACACTCGATAGCAGTCGAACAGTATTCGATCGAGTGAACTGGGCGTCTAAAACTGCTCGATCGAAAGGAAATTAGGTCGATCGAGTAGTTCTCTCCTTGCAGGTGCTCGAACGAGTAAAATAAAAGCTCGATCGAGAGGATTTAGCAACAAAAGTGCTCGATCGAGTACAAAAACTACTCGATCGAGTGATCCTCAGTGTGTTCCTGCAAAACGCAAATAAAAACAGCCCCTAAACTAACAAAAACAAGCCTAACTGATATAGTTTATGGTACGAAGACCATTTATTACAACTAAAACTGAAATAAATTGCAAAACAATTAAAATTAAATCTCCGGATTGCCTTTCGGGTAGCGCTAGCTTCAGACAGGTCCCAGCTCGACCTTCTTTTCTTCAAGCCTCTCTAATCAGTCATAATCAAAACAGCTCAAAGCGCGCTGCATTAGATCATAAATCTGCGCATGTGCTACACAAAAATGTAAGTAGCACCACAGTGGAATAAAGAAATAGGAAATAAAATTATTTAACTGTTTGAGCCTAACAAATTTCCTATGACAGCTCCTAAATTTATCCACAAAATATAGGAGCGCGGGAGCAATAGACGATAAAATAAGGTCCCGTTTCAGATTAACGAACTTGAAATGATATGGACGGTGAAAAATCGTTAAATTACGCGTCCGCATATGAGAGGGTATAGCATTAAAAGAAGAAGCACAAATCAAACGAGGCAATATACTGTTAGAACAAACAATAATAAAATTGTCGTTTACTACCTCAGGTTGGTTGCTCTCAATAATGGAATCATAGATAAAGGAATTTATTACCTCTTCCGTACTGGGAGCAATTACCGACTCAGCTGCTTCCTCGTCACCCTCCTCAGTGGAATCCATCCTGTAAATCGTAGCTTCAAGTGTATCCGACTCGGCTTTGAATAAGGAAGATTCACCATAACCGTTATCATCATAAAAATCGTCATCTAAAATGAGCCCAAGTGACGAATCAAAGCTCCCAATGGCCAATTCAGTCGATCGAGCAGAATTGTTACTCGATCGACCACTTTCCTCCTGAATTCCACACGATCGAGCAGAAATATCACTCGATCGAGCACTTCCTTCTGGAAATTCACTCGATCGACCAATATAAGTTACTCGATCGAGTGATTCATCCTGTACAGCGCTGAAATCTTTGTGTGAACTAGTGAAGTATGATAGAAATTCATCGTCCGAGTCATAAAAGTCATCTTCAGCATTGGGCAACACGGTTTCTTCATGGGAAAAACCGCTCTCAGTAGAGCATACCTCTTCTGGTTGCCAACTATCCGACTCAGCTTCTAACTGAGCTATTTGTGACTCGAGCTTATCAAATCGCGAAAAAGTGTCTCTATCAACTTCTTGCACTCGGAATACAAGTGCCTTCATCAAAGACCTTAGCTCCGCAATCTCTTCTTCTTGTATTTCAGCTGCTAACTAAGCGATTACAGACTCGAGTTTATCAACTCGCGAAAAGAATTGTCTATCATATTCCTGCGCTTGGAATGCAAGCGTCTCCAACAAAGACTTCAGCTCCACCATCTCTTCTTCTTGTATATCAGGAGGATCTTGTTGTGGTGGCCATTGATAGGGTGGATGTGGCGGCACAACTACAGCTGCCTGACTAGCTCGTCCCCAAGGCCTGAACTCGAGGACCTCGTCAGTTTCTGCCATGCAAAGGGCTGCATCGTGCTCAGCAGCACCACATCCCCAAGATTTTTTCCTTTCCCAACTAGCAGGTTTTTCAGCTTGGGCTTCAAACTGAGCGATTAGTCGGGAGACAGATGTCATCTTGGCAAGAGGGATCGAAGGTACTCAAGCCTTCCCTTTGATAATCTCCCTCTGTAGCCTGTCTAATAAACCTGTAGGCCTATCAAAACAGCACTTAAAGAGAAAGATAAGAACAGCCTCAAGGTACTTAGTCTTCCCTTGAGGCGAAAGACAAACAAAATAAAACAGATAAAAAACGTCGCCTCCCCGGCAACGGCGCCAAAATTTGATGCGGTCATTTCTACACCAAAAATAAATACCTAAGTTACTACTAACAGAAGTCAGCGGTAAGTAGGGTCGATCTCCACAGGGAGGCTATTTTGCTAATTATCTATTTAATTCGGTCTGTCTAATGTCACTATGGGGGTTTTGATTGTTTTGACTAAACTAAGGAGACTAAGGAAAAGAGAAATGAAGGCAGAAGAAATTAACAATAAGGGAAAGGAACTAGGATTTCGGGTCATCAATAAACGTCGGTTAATTGCAGCTACGGTCACAAATCAGTCGATGTGACGGTCTAAGGGGCAATGAATATCTCCTTTCGGTCTCAATTCACCCTAAAATGCTATTAGCTTAACTTTCGCACTCACTAAAGCATCCTATTGTTCACTGCAGATCTCACCTATTCCAACCTTTCGGTCCAGGTCAAGGTTTACCAATATTAAAAGGCTAATTGTGTCGACTCAACTAGCAGGATACAGTTAAAGCAGCGATTAACAACATAGACTACAACTACAACGACAGATCTAATAACCTAATTAGCAACTAACATTGGTTTATTGAATCACCTAATCCTAGCAGAGGTATTTAGCTAGACATAGATAAATAAGGAGCAAGAGAGAAGAGGGAAAGAACAAATAACATTAAATAAGTTAAGGAGAAAAGGGAGAAAAAGAAGTTACAGTAGAAAAGGATCCGGAAAACAGGAGAGAAAAATAGTATTCAACAGTAACCAGAGGAAAAAGTAACGTGTGATGTCTGTGGGGGGGTTAAAAATGACGTCTCCCCTTCCTATTTATAAGAAAAATAGGATGTTATTTAACCTAATGACGGAAATAAATCTTAAAAAGCCCAGCCCATAGCGAATCCACTCGATCGGGCAAACTAAGCTCAAAACTGCTCGATCGAGCATTATTTCTACTCGATCTACTAAAGCCAAATTATGCAATGTTCGATCAACCAATAATCTTACTCAATCGACTAATTATTCAATTTAAAACCACTCGATCGAGTGAATACTAACTTCAGCAGCTCATAATTCTCGTTAGTTTGACTTTGACTTGTCCTTTTAACTCCCGAAACAACTTCACGCATCCCAAGAAGCTATATTCCCGCTCCAAATTCTCTCTTCCTCAAAATGCATGCAAATCAGACGGTAAATGGCTTGATTTCACTATTTTTGGGTCCATTCCTGCAAATAAGACAATATAAACCAAAGTAGCATATTCGGGGCATTTCGTAGCATAAAACTACGATAAAAGCATAGAAATACGTGCATAGATAGGCCTAAAAAGACTATATAAAATGCACGTATCAATAGACAATTTCCCTAATCATTAGTAGAGGCCGCTATCGAGGCAGGCGGGATTAGGTGTTCGATCAAAAGAGCTTCCTAATACGTACCCTCACCCCTTACTCCAGATCTCTGTGAACATCCGTGTTCATTGGCATCCACGAGAGTCATTCTAGACATAGAATGCTAAGGGTAACGAGTTCTTGGTGTTCATATCACTACTTTGTGTCTTGACATGGCACGAGGTATTCGAACAGTTTCCAATTTTCCACAATAAATTGGTGGCGACTCCACAAATTCAAATAAACCAAAGAGTGAAATGCTTGCTTCGCTTTTTCGCCCCTGTGGGCCCGCGTCCACAGTTTGGCGACTCCGCTGGGGATAATACATTTACGTGTAGCCAAAAGGGTGAAACTTGAACAAGGTTAGGGAATAGTTTGTACAAGATAATTGTCGGTTTTCATAACTCGGTCTTCCTAGATCATTTCATTTGGCCTTCTTAGGCCCAACCCAACCCATTCGACCAATCGTCCCGTCTAAACGGTCTTAATTCTTATTTGGGCCTAAGGATGGATAGCGATTGACGTCATCCATACCATGGTACTTACTCTTGTTTGTATCAAGGACTTTCACTACTTGAGGAAATGGACTAGGAATCGGCCTTACTCTTGTTTGGTACGAGCCTCTCCACAGAACTCGGGTTTGATTGTTCGGTATGGCAACCCACCCTTTAAACCAAAATCCTTCTAAATGCACTCAGCATCCTGTTATAATGCTTGTATAAATGCTTGCACCATATGTGATCACCATTTCTAAACAAAATCATGACGATTTTTGTAAAATCAAAATCCTTTTTAAATGTAAAGATTTCGGACTTAGGCCTAACATTAGCGCAAAACCACTCGAAACTCTGTCCAATCGTCGAGTCAAAATTCGGGCCTTAAAACCCATTTCAAAGCCTCACTTCGAGTCCACTCCTACAACTACACTAAAGTTGACTAGGACCAACATTTTCAAACTTCGTCATTTCCTCAAAACTCACTTGACACAAGTGGCACACTCCCACTTCACAAGTCAAAACATTTCTTTTCAAGTAAGTGTGCTAGAATGGTCGATCGTGTTTTGATTCGTCGTCGATCTCTTATCCAGTTTCCAAGATGCCTGAAACAAGCGACGTGAACTTCAACCAACTCCAGAACGATAATGATCAAATCCTAGCTGCGCTAGCTCGTCTCCAAGTCACACAAGACCAAGTATACGATCGCCTTGACACAATCGAGGGCTGAATATATGCCGTGGAAACGAGGATGCCTCCTCGAAAAAGTGAAGTGTCTGATGAATTTGTGAATAACTTCGGGGACGAAAACCCTCCCATAGGTATGACTGCAGCTGAGAAACGACTCCAATACTTGGAAGAACAATTGATGTATCTCAAAGGGGATGACATTTATAGGGAAAATAATCGCAAATATGAAGCCGTGAATTCCAAGTTGCCAACCAACTTCAACATGACGGATATCTCTAAATTCAAGGGGCATGAAAACCCTTTGAACCATATCCGTGCTTTCAAGGATTACATGTCTATCAAAGACATTAAACCCGAGATGTTCTTAAGGATCTTTCCTTCATCTCTTGACACCATCCCAAAACAATGGTTCTATTCTCTAGAGCATAAGAAAATCGCTACCTGGGACGATGCCGCAATCGAGTTTGCTAAACAATATGCGGATAATGCTGAAATCCAAGTCAACATGCGCACTTTAGAGGTTCTTACCCAAAATGACAAAGAAGGTTTCACCGACTTCCTAAGTAGGTGGAGGAAAACTAGTACTCAACTTGTTGAACGTCCAGACGAAGCTACCCTCGTGGAGAAATTCGTGGACAACCTAAAGCCCATCTATGCAAATCATTTGAGGTATCAAAACATTAAGACCTTCAAAGACTTAACCGTACTAGGGACAAGGATCGAAGATGACATCCGTAAAGGGCTCTTGTCCAAAACGATAGGTCGTGGATATCAAGGCTCAACAAGTCGTTCCTACGGCTCTACTAGCAAAACTGATGAGGTTAACCTTCTCGAGCCATCTAAGAAGAGTACCCCACCAAGGAAATTCACAAATCTAGGGGACACGTATTCCAACGCTCTGAAAAGGTTGATGAAGCTGGGTAAACTTCAACCCATAGGACCTACACCCGAACCAGAAAAGAAATTCAAGTTCTGGGATGAGAATTCGTACTGCGAATACCATAGAGGCAAGGGACATGATACAGAAAAATGCTACAAACTGAAAAATGTACTTCAAGATATGATTGAATACGGTCGCCTACCAATACCGCCTGGAGGTAAGCCTAACAACACTCAGAATCCTCTTGGAATTATAGTGATTACAAGTGAAGAATCTACCATAGATTGTTCACACCTCATTTCTCTAGTCAAAGATGAAATTCATGCAATAGAGAATGAAGGGAACTACTCTACCATTTCCCCAACCATCACCGATTTCATCGCATGGGCAAAGAGTGTGAATAGGCAAGTCATGGAACTAGAGAGTGTTGTGGCAACCCTACGTGATCCCAACGCAACACCTAAAGAACGTGCACCACTAGTCTTCTCTCAAAATACTACAATGCAAGAAGTAGTAGCCGTGGTTGATGAACTAGTCAACCAAATTATCCAATTAGAGGCTGAAATGATGAGAATGAGGGAACTTGCTACTGTCAATGGAATATGGGCCGATGATTATGAAGGCGAGTATCTCACTGAACACTACCTAGTCAAAATCAGTGAGCAAATAGTCCAAAATTGTGAAGACCAAGATGTAGACCACCTTACTCGTTCGGGACGCCCATATCAAAACACTTCTCAAAACGACCCCATAGCAAACGGTCCAACCAATGTGGTCACACCAAATGATAATGAAGATGGCTCTACTGACCATTTGCTAAAGCAACTACAGAAGACAAAGGCTGATCTTTTAGTCTGGCAACTAGTGGCAAGCTCATTCCCACATCGCCAAGCTTTACTCCAAGCCCTGGCCAAACTAAATATGGCACATAACTCCACACCCGATAACGTGGTCAACTTGGTCTTCCAAGAATCACCAAAGCTAAGTAATCCTATTACTTTCTCGGATGAAGATTTGCCACCTTTGGGTGCTAGTCATAACTTGGCTCTTTACATCACTGTCATTTGCCTAAAGAAGAATGTGCCAATGACTTTGGTAGATGATGGCTCCGCGGTCAACGTCATACCCTTGAAGACGGCATACAAATTAGGCATGAAAGAGTCGGATTGGACCCCTACCAATCAAGGTGTTCGCGCATATGATGGTACACGACGAAAGGTAGTAGGACTTGTTAACCTAACCATAGCCACAGGGCCAATTGAGCGAAAGGTCAACTTCCAAATAGTGGACATTGAGGCATCCTTTAACATACTTCTCGGAAGACCCTGGATTCACGCTTCCAAAGCGGTAACATCCACCCTCCACCAGAAAATCAAAATCCCACTAAATGGTAAGGTGGTGATGATCACTTCGTCACCCATCAAGGCAATAATCGAAAAGAAGTCAAGTAATCAAGTCCTTGCGGATCCAGTACATGAACTTGGGGGCTTCCATAGCATATGCGTCATAGAAAGCGAGTTGGCACCTTTGTACTTCAATCCCTACTCTAATTTAGTGGTCAACCACATACTCAAATCCCAGGGATACTTCCCGGGAATGCCTTTGAATCCTATCCGAAGAAACACCTTTGCACCCTACAAAGAGGGTAACTCACAGAGAATACCCCTTGGACTAGGATACAAACCCACTAAAGAGGAAGTTCTCGAGATGCTCGCTCAAGTTCAAAACCGTAAGAACGTGAGAATCCAAATGTGACCCTGCCTCCCTACCCTAAATGGATACTTCATTAGGGAAGGAAGTCAAGATATCTTTCACGGATTTTCTGAGCCTTGGGACTATCTCGAAAGGAAGCTAGCCGGAATCGAGATCTTTCACGATTGCTACTTCATTCCTCCATAAACGGTTCCTACCGTCAAGACTCATCAAGCACCTTGCTTAGACGAACAAGCTGTGAGTCTACTATTTGGAGAAGATCGATTTGTTAGAGCCGCACAGGATAAGATCATTACCATGATACTTCAAGACGATCACTTCAACCCTACCGCATTAATCACAGAAACTAACACCAATCAGCAAAAAGGATGGAGAAAATCGATCAAGTGGACAAACAATAAAGGAAGACTCTTCAAGCTCACCACTGGAGAAGGAGAGATGTTCAAAGGATAACCAGAAGACGATGAATTCGAGTCAGAGTCGGAGTCAGAGTCGGAGTCGGAGTCTAGAGAAGTTCTTATAGAGTCTCCTCCTGTCGTCATTCCCACTCCCCTTGTTTCTCCTAGCTTAGTGTCAAGTAGTAGCAGTAGTTCGGGAAATGTCCCAACGGCTGTCCCTTTACCGCCACTGACTATGGATCAGATGGCTTCTTTGTTTTAACTTTTCTCAAATTTTAATATGAATAAATCAGGTTCTGCTTACTCTTCGTGTTATCTTGAATGCAATTCAGTTTACGATGATAATGAGGATGGCCCTAACCCAGACTCAATCGAAATACCTCCCTACATAGCTAAAGAAATACTACAAGAGAGGGAAGGGGGACCAGTGATAGAAAATACTGAACCCATCAACATAGGAAATGAACTAGAACCCCAAGAACTTAGGATAGGGACGACCTTGAGCCCTACTGAAAGGGCCAATTTCATAGACCTCTTGCACGAGTTCAAAGACGTTTTTGCTTGGTCCTACAAAGATATGCCAGGAATCGACAGGGACATCGCAGAGCATAGAATCCCAATCAAACCAGGTTTCAAACCCGTGAAACAGAAGCTTCGTCGAATGAGGACAGAATGGGCTCTCAAGATCAAACAAGAAGTCGATAAACAATTCAAAGCCGGGTTCATCAAAGTTTCCGAGTACTCAGACTGGGTAGCTAACATAGTACCCGTACCCAAAAAGGATGGGAGAATCCGTGTTTGTGTTAGAGACTTAAACAAAGCAAGTCCTAAGGATGACTTTCCTCTACCACATATCGACATATTGGTGGATAATACGGCAGATCACGCGTTACTACCCTTCATGGATGGATACGTAGGATATAACCAGATCAAGATGGCCATAGAAGATATGCATAAGACCGCCTTTGTCACTCAATGGGAACCTATTGCTACACGGTTATGCCGTTCGGGTTAATCAACACCGGAGCTACATACCAACGCACCGCAACTACGCTCTTACATGACATGATGCATAAAGAAGTTGAGGCATACGTAGATGACATGCTTGTCAAGTCCAAGGAAAGAGAGGGGCACATCGCGAACCTTCGCAAGTTCTTCTCAAGGCTACGGAAGTACAACATGAGGCTCAATCCTCAGAAATGCGGATTCGGAGTAACATAAGGCAAACTCCTGGGATATGTTGTTATCCAACGAGGTATAGAATAGACCCTTCCAAAATCAAAGCTCTAATCGAAATACCGCAACCTCAAACATAGAAAGAAGTTAGAGGATTCCTAGGCAAGATGCAGTACATAAGTCGATTCATATCGAAACTCACCATGATCTGCGAACCTATCTTCAAGAAGTTAAAGAAAACACATCACACCATGTGGGATGATGACTGTTAAAAGGCTTTCGACCGAATCAAGGAAATACTAGCCAAACCACCAGTGCTCATGCCACCTCAACGAGATCAACCTCTTGGTTTATATCTCACAATAACTGAAACGGCCATGGGCGCCGTGCTAGCTCAAACCGTAGGAAAAGAAGAAGGAGCTATCTACTACTTTAGTAAGAAATTCTTGGAGTACGAGTGCAAATACACGCCACTCAAGAAGACATGCCTCGCTCTTGTGTGGGCAACGAAGAATTTACGCCATTACATGCTTAGCTACTCCGTCAAAATATACTCTAAAATGGATCCTGTCAAATACCTCTTCGAGAAACCCGTTCTCAATGGACGTTTAGCAAGATGGACTTTGATGCTCTCAGAGTCCGATCTCAAGTATGTACCTTTGAAAGTTATAAAGGGGCGCGCCGTTGCCGAATTCTTCGCAGAAAATCCCATTAATGATACACAAACGATAGACACCTGGTCGTTTCCGGATGAGGATATACTCCAAATGGATGTAGACTCCTGGGACCTCTATTTTGATAGAGCATCGAACTTAAGAGGATTTGGAATAGGAGTGTTGCTCATTTCTCCTGAAGGCGAGCATACACCAATCTCTGTCAAACTCGACTTCGAGGTGACAAATAACGCCGCAGAATACGAAGCTTGTCTCATTGAATTGCAAGCGGCAGTTAGTTTAGGCATCAAGATTCTTCGAGTACATGGGGATTCATCTTTGATCATCAACCAAATTACGGGATCTTGGAAAATCCGAAGCGAAAGCTTAGCACCTTATCAAGCCAGAATAGACCAAGTTGCCCAATTCTTCGATCAAGTGACCTACCTACATCTACCTCGAGAAGAAAATCAATTTGCAGATGCTCTTACAAAACTTGCATCTTTGATTAACATGTCGGACAGCATGGTAGAAATGCCTTTATGCATCGAACGACGATCAGAGCCAGCTTATGTGCACCAAATCACCAATGAAGAGGAAATCACAGAGGAACCTTGGTTCCAAGCGATCCTAAACTTCAAACTCAATGGCACCTATCCACCAGAAATGGACAAAAGGGGACAACGTGCTATCCGCCTACTAGCTTCCCAATACGTTCTCATGCAAGGAGAATTATACAAAAGAATACCTCTTGGTGTAATCCTACGCTGTCTTGATCATTCACAGGCACGGAAAGTGATGGAAGAAGTCCATGATGGAGAATGTGGCCCTTAAATGAGTGGACCCATGATGGCAAAGAAAATCACACGTTTGGGGTATTATTGGATCATGATGGAATCCGATTGCGTCAAATATGTAAGACATTGCCATAATTGCCAAATCTTCGGGAATGTTCAACATGTCCCTCCTTCATTGCTTTACACCATGACATCTCCCTGGCCATTTTCTGCTTGGGGAATTGACATCATAGGCAAGATCACTCCAGCCGGAATAGGAGGTCACTGTTTCATCCTAGTAGCAATCGATTATTTCACCAAGTGGGTAGAAGCGGCTTCCTACACCAGTCTTACAGCCAAGAACGTGGCAAAGTTCATACAAACCAACATTATCTGTCGATATGGTTGCCCACATGAGATCATCAATGACAATGGGTCACATTTCCAAGCTGAGACTGAACAATTGCTAGCCAAGTACAAAATCAAGCATCACCACTCCTTGCCATATAGACCACAAACCAATGGCGCGGTAGAGGCAGAAAACAAGAACGTTGTCACGATTCTCAAGAAAATGATCGATAACAATAGAGATTGGCCAAGCAAGATACCCTTTGCTTTATGGGGATACCGTACATCTGTTAGGATGCCCACTGGGGCCACCCCTTTCTATTTGACCTACGGCATGGAAGCTGTACAACCAGTCGAGCTAGAAATATCATCCTTGCGTATTTTACTCGAAAGTCACATCCCAGAAGCCGAGTGGAAGAGGGATAGATATGAAGAACTTATCCTCCTGGATGAACGAAGATTACGTGCATTACATAATGTGAAAACATACCAAGCACGTATCAAACGAGCCTTAAACAAAAGGGTTAAGCCAAGGAATATAAAAGAAGGAGACTTGATCCTCAAATCAATTAGAGCTCTTTTACCTGTCGATCCACGAGGAAAATTCAAACCCAGTTGGGCCGGGCCATTTCTAGTCAAGTTCATACTTCCAGGGGGTGCGGTTATAATCATAGACCTAGATGGGAACGAATTTGCCAACCCGACAAACCTTGACCAACTGAAACGTTACTATGCCTAGAATAGGAGCAAAAAAAAAAAACGCGCCTCGCGTAACCTCATGTGTCGCTCTTGCGGCACGAAATAAACGGCCCCTGGCCAAGCTGAATTAAGCTAATGTCATCTTGCTCTTGCATTTTGACAATTTGTCACCCTCATATCATCAAACAAACTAAGTTGCATTTTAGGAGTAAGTAAAAGCTCATGCTTATTTTCTAAGTTCATTACAAGCTCTTGCTTAGAACAATTATTCTTTTACATTTACTCGAACTATGCGCAAGGGTTTGATTTCATTTTCTAAATGAATACGTAGGCAATCCTTCACGGGATACAACCCATTTAATTATTTTAAATGTAAATAGAAGGACATTTGCAATTGCATTTGAAATTCGACAAGAATAATAAAAAGAAAATCACGACGGTTTCATAACCAACCAACCTCTTTTATTTCATTTCTTTTAATAATAGTACGTTACATAATAAAAAAAATGCTAAAAAAAGGGCTAGGATTCTAAAAACCCCAACTTCTTCTTACAATAATAATAATAATAAATAATAATAATAAAGACTTAGGCTACTCTTCCATTTTCCCTTTGCCTTTGTCATTTTTGTCAAATTTCTTGTCCCGACCTCGAGCCGGACGCTCTTGCGCCACTTCAGACCTAATCACCAACGGACTCTCTCGTGGTCTTGCTTTGCCATTCTTGTCAACCACCATCTCGACGGCAGGAGAAGCCTTCGGTTTCTTCGAAGGATGAACAACTCGAAACCCGGCTTCTTCCTCTCCCTCGGTCAGATGCTTCTCTTTCTCCTTTTCTACCTCATGAACTGATGGGTGATGTCGTCGGGTCTCCCAATCAAACACATTTATAATACTCAACAAACAAATAGTTAGTGGTAAGTCGAGGTCGATCCATGGGACGGTGTGCTTTGGGTTCTAAGTCTATCTATCTCAATTTATGCTAGTGTCACAATTTGTTTGGGTTTGTAGTTGTGTCTAAACTAATGCAAGCGATAAAGTAAAACAAGCAATAAAGCAAATAAGGGTGTAAACAAGTAATTAAAGGTGCTAGGATATCATGGGTTCATGGGGGATTCATGGGAGTTAACCATACAAACATGTTCACAAAGTTGTAAGCAATTAATGTTGTAAAGGAACCGAGTTGGTTTATGTCTTACGGTTCTTAGGAAGAGTTGGGTCCCGGAGCCGAATTGATTAGATTGTACAACACCTACAAGTCGACTTAATTTCCTCCTAATCACTTCTATGCATGGTCTAACAAGACTCGAGTTGGTTTATATCTTACAAGTCTAGTTGAGTAGATAAGAGATGGTTATAAATGCAAGGATTCATAGGCTTAGCATTTCATCAAACATAACATGTGCATAGGTTGACATCACAACAAGCAAGCAAATTTAATTATGTGAACATATTAGATTAAGCTTGAATCAATCCCCATGTTCGTTTCCCTAATTACCCATTAATCCTAGCTAAGAGACTACTCACTCATTATCAAGTTTAACATGCTAACAAGGTTGTCAATCATATTTTTTTTTTTTTTGTGAAGGGTAAGTATATATTAATCAAAAAATAGGGTATCACAAGAGTTATGAAAGAATACAATCAAATAGGAAGCAAAACTAAAAACAGCATCATGAATAAATTGAGATACTATCTATCCAAATCTGGTCATCATGCTTCAGTGGCTTCACATTTCTATGCTTCCATCTCGTTAAAACCTCAGAGCAAACTTGATAGATCAATCTCTATGGGACAGTTACCTGATGAAGAAGACGTGCCTGATTCCTGACAGTCCTTATAGCATAAGTAACACCCACATAACACGCACCAGTAATTAGTTTCTGAAGAGGACTTGCAGCACGATTTTTGGAGAACCAGCATACCATTTCATCCATATTGAAGTAAATATTCAGTTTGTCTTGCAGGAGGAGAATGCATTGTGTGCTGTAAACACACTTGTAAAATAAATGAGGATGAGTTTCAGGTTCTAAACCACAAATGAAACAAGTAGAATCATGCCCCATTCCCATTTTAAGAACTCTATCCAGAGTTAGGAGTCTATTCTGTTGAGCAGCCCAAAAAATAAATGAAGTTTTTGGCACATTCAGAGAGTTCCAACACACAAATCTCCAAGGAACTTTACCAGTTTTATATCTGATCCAGTTATACCCAGCATCAGCAGTGTAAGGTTTATCAGAATTCAACTATAAATTACCCACATAACCTTGCTTAAACTTATCTTTCACATGGAAAATTTTCTTCCAAGACCAACTGCAATCAAGGGGAGGAGTGTAATCATGCCAATCAGTGCCTTTCGTATACACATGATTGACCCACTTGACCCAAAGGTGGTCCTTTTTAGTGGCCAACCAGGCAGTGTATTTAGCCAGGAGGGCTCTATTCCAAAGCTGAATATTAGTCAGTCCCAGACCATCCTCTTCCTTAGGGGTACAACATTTGTCCCAACTAACATTATAAGCTTTGAGATAAGAATCCTTACCACCCTAAAGGAAATTCCTACAAATGGAGTCAACCTTCTTCATAATCCCAGTAGGTAAAAGAAAGAGAGATGCCCAATATGAATGTAAGGTAGATAAAACTGATCTAACCAGAATGAGACATCTAGAATAGGATAAATGCCTAGCACCCAAAGCTCTAATTCTAGCCACAATTCTTTCAATAAGCTTCTGACTATCAAACTCAGAAATTTTCTTAGTAGAAATAGGGACACCAAGGTAATTGAAGAGAAGCTTGCCAATTCTAAAACCAGAAATCTTCACAATATCCTCAATAATATCACCAAGAACCCCATTAAAATAAATATCAGACTTGTCTCTGTTGAGGCATAAACCAGATGCAGCTGAGAAAGTAGAGAAGTATCTCAACAACCACATAATAGAGGCTGCATTCCCTTTACAGAACATTAAAAGGTCATCAGCAAAAAGGAGGTGATTAAGCTTGATGTGTCCACACATGGGATGGAATCTGAAGGTATCTTGTAGGGAAACCACATGAAGAATCCTAGAAAGATATTCCATAGCTAGAGTGAACAAAAGAGGAGAAAGTGGATCCCCTTGTCTCAAACCCCTCTTACCTTGAAAATAACCAAAAGTACTTCCATTCACATGTAGAGAATAAGAGGGAGAGGAAACACAAACCATAATAAGATTGATAAAACGAGTAGGGAATTTAAGGGCATTTAATATTTGATGAATAAATTCCCATTCAACAGTATCATAAGCTTTCCTAAGATCAATCTTAATAAGGCATCTAGGGGAGGCTGTTTTCCTATTGTAAAGTCTTACTAAATCCTGACAAATCAACACATTGTCCACAATGTTCCTGCCCTTAACAAAACTCCCCTGACTGCAACTAACAATATCAGGAAGAACCTCAGAAAGTCTGGAGCAAAAGATTTTAGTAATGCATTTGTAAATGATATTACAACAAGCTATGGGCCTGTATTCTAGCACACTAACAAGATTCTTCACTTTGGGAATAAGAGTGAGAGTAGTAATGTTGACCTGTCTAAGAAGCTGTCCAGATGCAAAAAAAATACAACACAGCACCAGTGATGTCTCTCCCAATTATATCCCATGAGTCTCTATAAAACTGACTGGTGAACCCATCAGGACCCGGGGCTTTTGTAGAAGGAATTGAAAAAATACAAGCTTTAACCTCTTCAGGACTGATAGGTTTCAGCAGGATGCTAGTATGATGAGCATTAATCAGTTTACCATACCTCACAGTAGGGAAATGAACAGGAGTAGTAGGAGCATTGACCCCCAGTAAGTTATAGTAGTAATCCAGGAAAGCTTGTTCAATACCCTAGGGATCCCTATGACACTTCCCATCTTTATCATTAATTTATAAAATTTTATTCTGCATCTGTCTAGCCTTGATTTGATTATGAAAATATCTTGTATTTTCATACCCCTCACACACCCACGCAACTTTAGCCTTCCGACTTAAGTAGCTAAAATGGGCTTTAGTAAGATGCCTAAATTCATTAGATGCTATAGACTCAGCCTCAAGAGTAATCAAGTTGGTAGGATATCTATGCATAGCAGTTTGGAGATCAATAAGTCTTAATCTAGCAATCTCAACAGCCTTCTCAACATCAGAAAATCTGTTCCTATTAAGCTGTTTCGAAGGACCCTTTAATTTTTGCTGCTTAGTAATCACCTAAAACATCCAGGACCCTGAAACTTTAATACCCCAATGATGCTTAACAATATCCTTGAAGTGAGAGTCCAGTCCCCACATGTTAAGATATCTGAATTGTGGCCTCCTCTGTCTGGTCACTCTTCTATAGCAAACACAGGGGTTATGATCAAATAACCCCTCAGGGAGAAAGTAAGCATAACAATCTGGGTAGATATTCAACCAGTCAGAATTAACCATAAATCTATCCAGTCTAGAGAACACTCTGGTAGTAGGCTCATGTTTGTTGTTCCAGGTAAAGAAAGAACCTTGGGCTTTAACATCCATAACTTCACAATAAAAAACACAATCCCTAAAATCTTCAATGTCACTCCAAAGAACAGGTCTACCAATTCTCTCATTCACATCCAACAGATTATTAAAATCCCCACATATAGCCCAAGGACCAGAGTACACATCCTTAATCCTCTTAAGATCAGCCCAAAGAGATAATCTATCATCCTCATCATTAGACCCATAAACAACAGTAAAGAGAAAGGTTGTCCAGAAGCAATTTCGATGTGAATAAAGCGTAATGTGCTGATCAGACATACCAAACACTTGAACATTAAAGAACTGATCCAACCAGACCAACCACACACGACCACCAGGATGATGCTGTATATTACTCACACCCTTCCAAGAATGCCCAAAAGTAGCTAGAACACCAGAACAATCTTGCACTTTTATTTTAGTTTCAACTAAACCATAAATTCTACATTATTTTGATAAAGAAATCTCTTTATTTCCAACTGTTTAGCTACTTTATTCATACCCCTCACATTCCAGCAACCAATATTATCCATTATTAATATTACCTGGTGGATTATCCTGACCCCCTTCCATGTGTTTAGGACTCAATACTTGAAAGATAGGTTGGCGAGTTAGGTACATCCCCGGTAGTTATCCCATGATGCTCCTGCCTTACCAGAGAGGTGACAATAGTAACTGGAGAGGCAATAGTTGCAGCAACTCTAGGAGACTCCCTCAAAGGACTAGTAACTGCAGGTGCAACAGAAGAAGAAGCAACTGCAGTAGAAGGCACTCTGACAGGGTTAAGCTCTTTAGGTTGTGTCCTAACTACTGGTCTCCAAACTTTTCTCTGAGTGACAGTAGGTTGAGACACAGTTGGCTTTTTACAGATGTCAGATACATGCCCAATACCTTTACATAAAGAGCATACATCAGGTCTCCATTCATATTCAATTGCCACACTGGTCTCACAGTCTTTCTCATCCTTAAAGTACAGACTGTCTAGGAATTGTTGACCCACCTCTACTTCAACCATAAGACGAGCATACCCTAGTCTGGTTTTTTCCATAGTAGCAGTATCACACCTCATAAATTTGCCAACCAAGGAAGAAAGTTTCTCCAAACTAGATGCACCCCAGAATTTAAGAGGGAGTCCACACAGACGAATCCAAATGGGAACATATTTCACTCTTTCTTTTGTCAAACTGCAATCCTCCGTCCATGATTTAACAACAAGGGGTTTATTGTTAAACATGGGGAAGCCTTGCTGAAGAACAAGGTTTTTGCATTCTAGAGTAGGAAAGTGAACTAAGAATGCACCATTTGGAAGAAACGACACTTTATCATATTTGTACTTACCCCAGAGACGATTAACAAATCCCGACAATAATTCCCAAGGTGGATTTCCTCCCAGGACATAACAGACCACCGCCGTTGACCAGTAATTAATTTCAGATTGCACATCATCCATAGTCAATTGCATCATATCAGAAGAAGAAGCAGCTTTAGGAGATGAAGAAGGGAACCGAGACTTACCAGAAACCTTAGTCCAACCCTCATCATCTTCAGGTTCTTGAGCCTGCATCTCTGACACTTCTGATTCATTCTCTGACACATACGGAAGATCCTCCACAATAGGATCGAAGTTGAGAACCGGAATCCCTACAACTTCCCCAACCGTTTTAGTAGTTCGAGCATCAGCAGAAGAAGGGCCCTCCGTAGAAGGAACACAATTGCTACTACTAATTGCTAAACTTTCAGAATGAGATTGAGAATCCATATCTAAGTTGAGATCAGCACAATTAGTGAAAGAAAGTCAGGTTTTTGCGTTTGATTTCTCAGGTTTACTCTGGATTTTAGTGATTTTTTTCCTTGCCATTTGCAGGAAGAAATCGCGAAAAAGGAGCAAACCCTAGAGAGAAGTTAGAGCTTTCTCTCATTAGTCTAACATGATGACAAGTAAGAAAGATTAACAATAATTAAAACAAGGATTAAGAGAATTATACCTATGGAGATTCCAAAATAATAATGAAAAGAATAATAGAAGTACTTGATGATTGATGGAAGGTTGTCAATCTCCCAATAAACCCAAATGATCTTCTAATTACCCAATAATAAACTTGAATTACTCAATAATAAACTTGAACAATAATTAAAGGAAAGATTAATGTGTGATTTGTGGAAAGATTGAAGAGTAATCTATTCTAATCTACTCCTAATGAAAGCCTAACCTAATCTAAAGAAGGATTGAATTAATCTAATGAAAGCTTGATTGTTTGATTATTACAAATGGGGTATATATAATAGAACATCATTAGGTTAAGCAAGGGTAAAATAGTAAATAACAATGCTAAATGTTGGGTAGGGAATCGCTCCTCTCAGAAAAGATGCCGGTCTCCTTTTAGCTAGTCTTTGAAAAATATGCGCGGATCATGGTTCATGTAGCAAGGAAAAACTTCCTGTCCAACAATATGCTCGTCCCGAGCGAAATATGAGCATCCTGCTTCACTTGAGCTCGGATTGTAAAACGGACGTCATTTTCTCATCCGGACTCCTATTGGAGTGATTCAAAAGCCTAAACCACTTGATTTTTCGACGCCGTTTCATGTAGCATACTTTCAGAGCCAAAGGAGAAACTCTTGGTTTGGTTTTTGAGCAATTTCTTCTTACAATGTCTTCCTTCTCGTCATCCTTGCTTTTTAGCCTAAGATGCCTCTATATACTCTTTATTTCTACTTCTTTGGTCATCATTCTTGCCTCCTCTTCATACTTAGTCCATCAAATATCGTCAACAAGCTTCCAAATATGCACGAAAGACGGGAATTTCCGCCTTATTATCTCCTTTCCTATAAAACATATAAAATGCACTAGGAAAGCAAAATAGAAAGCATTTGACGGATAAAATGGTCATAAAATGTTATAAAAGTATGCAAAATAGGTTCAATTAGGAGACTAAATATGCGCAAATAATGTTCACATCAAATATCCCCAAACCCAACCTTTACTCGTCCCGAGTAAAGAGGTGACAAAAACTAGACCTTTATTTAAACTATCCTAATAATATAGCCGATATGAGACAATTAGCGGGTCTCACTCCGCCCCTTCAACTCACAACAAGACAACCATGAGGTAGGATGCCTTCTTGCAAGGCAAGGTGGGTCTTGTCAAAATGGCGACACATCCAATCATTAAAGCACACAAAATCAAGTAATGGATGCATCTACAAAAGAATAGCCACATTTCTCATCTAAGTGGCGGAAATTATCTAAAGGGGAAGCAATTCAAGGATACACACTCCTTCATAGATATGATTTCTTCAAACTACTAAGCCTAGAAGGATACCAATATATCACCTCCAACTTGTGTCAAGCTAGGGTACCTTTGTCCTCAATCGTTAAATGCTTTTGTCAAGAATAGACTCCCTATGGTGTTAGAAACACTGGAGGATCGCGGAATTCCCCCTCTTGCCTAGACAAGAAGAAGGGTCGTCCGATCCCCTCTCTACCATGCATAAAAATGGAAACGATGGATAAAGGGATAGATAGTATTTGAGTTTCATTTTGGGAGTTTGCTTTTATTGTTGTTTCCCCCCCCCCCCCCCCCCAATTTTTTGTGGCATATAACATTTAAGAACATTTTCTTTTTGCCATTTCTTTTGATTCTTGGCATTTCAATACTTGACAATTTTCAACTTTTTGCATTTTCTTTTGAACATTTTCAAAGTCACCCCATTTGTAGTGAGGGTGCTTATATTTGAAGCATAGGAGTTTGTATTTTTGTTACTCCTCTTTTATTTTTGATGCATTTTGCAAACTTTTTCTTTTCTTTTCTTTTCATTTCTTGAACTCAAATTTTTTTGAACGATTTCTTTTTGTGCCCATTCCTTTTGATGACAAAATGTATGGTAGAACATGGATGAATGATGGTTGCATGGTTTCAAGGGTCACCTTGGAATAAACGGTAGCCAAGGAGTTATCACACCACAAGGTACTCTTGACTAGGCCTTAATCCATGGGCCAAAGGATACTAGCATGACACATCCTAGGGTGTTTTACAAGTATTCTAACAAGCAAAGTCTTAAGAAGAAAAGCATCTACTAGGGCCTATATACACTTGTCAAGCTTCCCAAGTAGACGGTTTCACAAAATTTTTCTAACATGCAACTACATGCCATGATGCAACTAACATTTATACATCCTAATGCATATGATTCTACCAACTAGTATGCCAA
The DNA here is from genome assembly GCF_048544455.1 of Silene latifolia. Classification (NCBI taxonomy): domain Eukaryota; kingdom Viridiplantae; phylum Streptophyta; class Magnoliopsida; order Caryophyllales; family Caryophyllaceae; genus Silene; species Silene latifolia. The sequence continues at coordinate 56,217,250 of NC_133530.1, read as the reverse complement.
ATAATTTAAATGCAATCCTATATTCACATTGTTTATACTGCATCAATCAAAATAGAGCCACATAGTCACTAACATAAAGAGGAAAAAGGAGATTGGAAAGATCATACCATGCGGTCTTCAATATCCTCATGTCTCGGGTGTGGCATAGTCGATCAATGTGAACAAGGATAAACAAACACAATATATACAACAATATATACAAGACTACACTAAAAAGGGAATGAACATGTTTTTGGGGTTTTTGAATTTTTCAAATTTTTATGGTTTTTGATTTTATGAAATTAAAGAACATATTTTTGAGATTTTTGGAAATTTTTACAATTTTTATGCATTTTTGGAATATAAATTCCCATCCCCCACTTTATTTTGGACATTGTCCTCAATGTACATGTAGGAGTAGGAATGAAAAAGAAAAACATGTTTTTGGATTTTTTGATTTTTTGAAATAAAGTACAAATGCAATGATATGATATGAATGAATGCATACTCTAACTAAATGCAATTCTATATGACATATATAACAAATGAATGCAATCTAAACTATATTATATGATGCATGTTTTCTAGTAAACTATGGTCACCTATGATCAAACCTCCCCAAACCGATTTAAACACTATTTCTAGTGTGGAAATGAATAGGTTTGGTCATTAGTGATTGTGCATGAATTCTAGTCTATATGAGTTATGTGAGATATATTACAATGCAAACTATACTATATGAACTAACTAATGCAAACGCAATATGAAATATGATACAAATGCAAGCTAATGTATATGTATATAACTAAATGCAAGTGTAAATGTAATGCAAAGATAAAGGATAGGATATCTTACAAATGGTGGTTTGAGGGAGGACTCCACCAAACTCATTCCTTATTGCCATGGTTATTGATATTGTTCATGTTGTTCAATGCTCTCAATAATCGGTCAAAGGCTTGAGCACAATCTTCAAACAAGCATGAATATGGTTTGTTCCAATTCAATATGAAGCTTGGCCAAGGGAGCTTGTCACTTATTCTCTCTTTCACCTTGCCCTTGGCACTTGAGTCTTTGCAATGCTTCAAACCGGCAAGCCCATGATTCTTGTCAACATAAGGTATGAAGTATGGTTCATATTCGTCCGGAGACTTCCACTCACCAACTTCTTCTTCAATTTTTGTGATGATGATAGCATTCGGATTTATCAATCCTTCAAGAGTAGAAGGATAATTCTCATGACTTTGATGATCAGGTTCTTTAGAAGTGGACATTGTGGACGCCAAATTTCCACAAGTAGCTTCATTTGCAAGCTTCTTCTTGAGCTTTTCCATCAAGTACCCTTTATATGATGATTTGACTTTTTGAAGAAGGTCCACCATATCATCTCCAACAATCATAGGTTCCATGGTGGGTGCGAAAAGGTCTTCATGGTCAATAGGAAAGGGGAATTCATCTTCTTCATGGAAGCATACCTCAAACTTCTCAAGGGTGGGCTCCTCAAGTAAGGCAATCTCACACCTCCATTCCTCTTCTTCATTGCAAGACACATATCCCGCATAAGCTTCTTCCATAGGCTTGTCATCATCGCTATCTCCATATGAATCATAAATGGGGGCTTTACTTCTCCTCAATAATTCTTCCTCCAACACCTCAATGTCCACATCAAATGACACGCCCTCATACTCACAAAGGTTAAGAGTATTTGGCTTACTCAACCTCATATCTTCCTCATCAAATACCACACTTTCATACTCACAAGAGCTCAAGGAGATTGGCTCTTCCCACTTCTCATCAAAGGTAACTCCTTCAAACTCGCATTCATGATCAATGTCCAAGGAATGGTGGGGAGTGATTGTTTGGGATTCTTTCATTTGGGCAATTCGAATTGACAACTCCTCACCATGGGTAACAATGCTTTGGAGAACATTGTTCCTTTTTTGGCTCTCCTCTAGAATTTGTGTGAAGAAATTTTGTTGGTCTCCCATCATTTGGAGAACCATATCTTGAATGTCAAAGTTGGGCTCATCTTTTTGTTGTGGGTGGGTGTGAAAGTGCTCATATTGTGGCATTTGGAATTGGTTGTAAAGTGAGTATTGTGTGGATGGTTGTTGTGGATATTGGATGTGGTGATTCTGGTGGGAAAAATTGGGGTAGTGGTTAGGATTTTCATTGTACAAATAATAAGGTAGGTTTGTGTTGACTTGCTCCTCAAACTCCCCATACCCATAATCATACTCAAAAGATCCACCACATACTCCATATGTCAAGTCTTGAGCCATCATAGCTAAGACAAGGAAACAACTACAACCAAGGAAACTACACAAAAATGGTAAGAACGAACCTTGAGGAATAAGTTCCTCAAGGTTAAAGCACAACTAAAATAGACAAACAAACAAGAACTTAATCACATAACACCGTCCCCGGAAACGGCGCCATTTTGATCGGAATTTTTTTGGATTTTTGAATAAAAGTCAAGTTAGAATTTCCCATCCCCACGCTAGTATGGGCATTGTCCTCAATGGCCAATACGATAGGAAATTATGCAAGCATGATGCATGATTTCTAAACTAAATACAAGCTATACTAAGCTACACTACATGATGCATGGGTTTTTGTTATGGCAGAGAGCGTAATTTAGATTACCTCCCGATGCGTATGCATTTACTTCCCCAAACCAAAATAGACATTATTTCTAACGTCTTGAATTTCGGGGTAGTTCATGCACACGGAATGCAATGCATGAAACTACAAATTGTCATTTTGGATTTTTTATGTGGGAACAATAAAAAGAACACCTTAATGGAGCCAAGGTGTTAGTCCTCCATGTTGCTAGAACTCCTTAATCAAATGATCAAAATACAAAAGAAGTAGACAAACCATAATAGGGGTGAAAAGGGTGTAGGAGCCTCCAAGGTTTGCTAATCCTCCATCATATCATCATTATCATCATCTTCCTCCATAGAAGTGGAATCATCTCCACTCCCGCTTTCACTTCCTTGCTCTTCCTCACTTTCTTCTCCTTCCTCATCTTGAGCTTCTTCTTCTTCAACATTCTCTTGAACCTCTTGTTCTCCCCCTTCTTCATCAACACCCTCATCAACAACATCCTCCTCTCCACCCGGTCTTTCACCACTAGATGTGCTTGGAAATAAAACCTCCTTATCCGCCCAACTAGGCAAAGGACATGATGGATCAAGTAGTCCTTGCCTTGCTAAATGAAGGAGGGGCGGATATTGGGCCTTGTAGGTATCCACTCGATCATTATAGGCTTGTTGGTGTATTTCTCTCATGAGTAGGGTCAAGAAATCATTTCCTACTTCAACATCCTTGGGTTTGAACTCTTGATATTTGAATGGGTAGGGTGGTGTGACAATGGAGGAGGAGGGCTCATCAATCTCGCCTCTTTGTTGTCGAATAATATACTCGGTCTCCTCGGAGAGTGGAAGAAGGTAGCTGGGTCGGTGAACACTAAATCGGCAAATTTTTGAAGGCATGGTGAAGGATCTAGCTTCATTGGTTAGCCACCCATAGTTGGTGTCAAGAGAATCATGCTTGACCCACTTAAACTTGTTAGTCATGGCGTCCATATCAATGAGATGACCTCCTTTGACCGCCACATAAGTTTTGTCTTTGTTGAAATTTGGGTCAAAGTGCTTGGCCAAATAGGTAACTAGTCCTCCATTCATAATAAAAGCGGTGTCCTCTTTAACACAATCGACATTAAGCCATCTTTCAACTAAAAGTCTTAGAGCATTATATGGCTTAGTATATTTCCTTCCTATGTTCAAGGCCGACTCAAGAAGAACAAAATCGAGCTTGGTAAGATGATTAGTGCCATTTCTTGCTATCAAAGTATTTCCAATGACCTTGTGTAACACTCTAATGCCCGGATGGTGGACTAATAGAGCACGACAAGCATGAAAGCTCACAAATTTCTTTCCGGAAATTGCCTCCCAAAGAGGAGTGGGGTCATACTTTTCGGGGATCTTCTGATAATACGGTGTATTACTAAGGCCTAATATCTTACTCAAAACATCAAAGGTGATGTGTCTATTCACATTTGCAAGATGAAACTCGATGTATTCTCTAGTCTCCACCTTAGTAACTTTCAATGAACTTATGAATTCCAAGGCGAGGGAGGGGTATGTCAATTCTCTCATGGTAAAAAATTTATCCAATCCCATGGCCTCAAAGAAGGTTTTGGTTTGTTCAAGAACACCCAACTTTGTCAAGGCATCTTCACAAATAAATTTTGTAGGCATAATGGTCTTCTTAGCAAAATGGACAAATGTATCCCTATGAGAATCGGAAGTGAAAATTACCTCCGGATAGTCGGATAATTGAGCAATAACCGGAGTTGTTGATGTTGTTGCTTCGATAGGGGGGTCTTGTTGTTGAATTTCCAAATTTGCATTAGAAACTACCAAAGCCTTTGAAGCTTTCTTTGCTTGAAGAAGTTGTTGCCTTTTTGAAAGTGTCTTTGCTTTGAGTGCCTTTGTTGCTCCTTTAGTTCTTGCCATTGTTGATTACACCAAAGAAAGATTGAAATCTCCAATTTCTAGTTATGCCCAAATCGATTCAAGATGAAAGGATGTTGCTTTGTATCTCAAAAATCGATTCAAAAGTTGAAGATTTTGGTGTTTGAATCAATTGATTTTGTAAAAGGAGTGATTAATTTTTGTTGTGAGGAAGTTTTGATTTGATTTTGTTGAATTTGGTTGAGCAAATCTTGTTTTTAGTGATGGAGAGGATGAGGGTTTTGGGGTTTTGGGGTTTATGGGTAGTGTTTGAATGTTGAGAGAATGAAATGAATGAGGGAAGGGGGTTTAAAATACCCGTAATTTTCAAAGCAGCAGGGGAAGACGAGCGGGTGGGGGCACGGGACGCTCAGATTCTGCATAAATAAGCTTCAGGAAAACTCGCCACAAGACGAGCGTTTTTCAGGGAAGACGAGCAAATTCTGCAATGCGGGACGAGCGTCTTTCAGGGAAGACGAGCGGATTCTGTTACAGGAACTTTTCTTAAAGTGTTGCAGCAAAAAGACGAGCGGATTCTCCTTAAGACGGGCGTCCAGAATCAGACGAGCGTCTTCTCACCGACGCTCGGATTACTGCAGACCAAATTTTTGATTTTTGCAGCTCAACAAGACGAACGGATTCCTCCTCAGACGCTCGGATTCCTGCAAGACGAGTAGATTACCCATTAAGCCGCTCGGATTCTTCTTGGACAACACGGATTCAGGTCCATCCGTGCACTGCATAACCCGTTTCATTTCTATTCTTGAAATCTCGTGTTTTTCATTGTGGGGGCACTACAAAGGCATGAATAGCCTAGGCAATTGCTATTCCCACACTAAGTCAAAGCACTAAACATCAATAAAATCATTAGTCCCTCCCTCACTTCTCTCAAAAATGATGAATATCTTGATCAAGGCACAAAAATATAAATCCAAAAATGACAAAAATGCAATGTAAGAATTGAAATGCAAGTTAGGGAGTTAGAATATTTACAAATGGTGGTTTAGGGAGGACTCCGCCAAACTCTCATCCTTAGTGAGATGTCATGGGGGCATGTCCAAGGTGTTGTTGATGTTGCTCAACACCTTGAAGAAGTACTCAAAAGCTTGCTCATTGTTATGATAAAGATCTTGAATAGACCTTTGCACTTGTTGTCCTTCATGATGGTCTTGATCGATAGCATTGCCAATATAAGGATTGAAAATCCCTTCGAATTCATCGTCCCAAAGACTGCAAACTTCATCTACTTGGTCACTAAAAATCTCTTGAGTTGATAGAGACAACTCTCCCTCTTTCTTGTTTTGGCCAATGAGGCCATCCTCTTCACTTGTCATGGGTGAGCTTTTCAATCTCTCTTTGTTGTTATTCTCTTGCTCTTTGAATGGAGCATCATCAACTTTCTTTTTCCATTGGAATTCCGAACTTCTTCCTATCATCCTTCCGGCTATAGTGATCAACCATAAAGCATGGTTCATGCAAACGGGGAGCTCTCATGGTCTTGTCAAGATTGAAAGTTATGCTCTTATCTCCCACTTCTAGAGTAAGCTCTCTGTGCTTCACATCTATCACCGCACCCGCGGTGTGCAAGAAAGGTCTACCTAGAATGATCGGAATATTGGAGTCTTCTTCCATGTCAACAATGACAAAGTCCACCGGGATGAAAAATTTCCCAACTCTCACAGGAACATCTTCCCATATCCCTAACGGTGTCTTCGTCGATCTATCGGCCATTTGAAGTGTGATGTTGGTACATTTAAGCTCTCCCATCCCTAGCCTTTTACTAACCGAATACGGCATAACACTCGCACTTGCTCCTAGATCACACAAAGCTTTGTTGATCGTGGTGTCGCCAATGGTACACGGTATTGAGAAGCTTCCCGGGTCTTTAAGTTTCGGAGGTGAACTCCCTTGAAGGATTGCACTACTCACCTTCGTGAAGGCGATAGTTTCAAGCTTCCGGATCGACTTCTTTTTCGTAAGGATGTCCTTCATGTACTTTGCATAGGCCGGCACGTGATTGATTAATTCCGTGAAAGGAATCGAGACTTCCAAATTCTTCACAATTTCCATAAATTTTCCAAGTTGGTCATCAAACTTAGGCTTAGCTTGACGACTTGGGAATGGAAGTCTAATCACAATGGGCTCCTTCTCCTTGGCCTTCTCTTCACTTTTCTTTGAAACTTCTTCTTTTGTTGGTTCTCCTTCCTTGGAGTTTTGCACAACTTCTTCCTTGTCACTAGCTTCCACAACTTCATCCTCAACTTGCTTCTTTGGTCCTTCATATCTCGTACCACTCCTCAAGTGAATGGCACTAACCGTTTCATGTCTTGGGGGATTACTTTGTGGTGGTAATTGCCCCTTTTGTCTTTGAGAACTTGAAGATGCTAGTTGGGTTAATTGAGTTTCCAACATTTTTGTGTGAGCTAGGATGTTGTTGATGGTGATGTCCTTTGCTTGACTATCTTTTTGCATTTGAGTGAAAAACTCTTGTTGATTCTTTTGCATTTGGAGGACCGCTTTTTGAACATCAAAACCTTGGTCATTTTGTTGATTGTATGGAGTTTGGTTTTGGTAACCTTGGTTTTGGTTGAAAAAGGGTCTTTGGTTTTGGTTTCTCATGGGAGGTGGGGTGTATGTTGGTTGAGGGTTTTGAACATTTTGGCTTTTGTATGAGAGATTTGGGTGGAATTTGGTGTTTTCATTGTATTAATTAGAATAAGGGGTACCACTCTTGTATGCTTGAAAAGCATTCACTTGTTCATTTGTTCCCCTACATTCACTTTGGTCATGTCCCAAGGTTCCACAATTCTCACATATTCCACTCCGGATTGATGAAGATGCCATCATGGCATTGACATGATGCTTTGGTGATTTTGAGGCTTCTTCAAGTTTAGCCATAGCCTTCTCGAACTTCAAGTTGATGGTATCAATGTGAGCACTAAGTTGAGCGCCCAATTGAGTAATAGAGTCCACCTCATGCGTTCCTCCTCTAGTAGCCTTGCGAGGTCTACTATATTGTGAGTTATGGACCGCCATTTCCTCAATCTTGTTCCAAGTTTGATTATCGTCAACTTCGGTGAACACACCATTCGATCCCATGTTGAGAATGTTTCTTGAGTCTTCATAAAGACCATTCCAAAATTGTTGTACCAAGAACCACTCGCTAAGTCCATGATGAGGACATGAGCGACAAATTCCTTTGAACCGCTCCCAAGCTTCATACAAAGATTCTTCATCCCTTTGCTTAAAACCCGTAATTTGAGCTCTTAGCATGTTAGTCTTTTCCGGAGGGTAGAATTTTTTGTAGAAAGCGAGAGCCAACTTCTTCCAAGAGTCAATTCCAAGAGTAGCCTTATCAAAGCCTTTCAACCATTGTTTTGCGGTGCCGATTAGAGAAAAAGGAAATAAGACCCATCGAATTTAGTCTTGACTTACACCGGTTTGTGAAATCGCATCACAATAGTCACAAAAAGTCTCCATGTGAGAGTGAGTGTCTTCACTAGGCATCCCCCCAAATTGGCTTCTTTCGACTAATTGGATAAATGCGGATTTGACAATGAAGTTTCCGGTTAAGTGTTGTGGTGTGGGAGTACCATTGGGTAGGTTCTCCTCGGTTGGTACGGAATGTGATGAAAATTTAGGCATTGTGGGTTGATTTTGTGTTGGATTTTGTGTTGGGTTCTCCTCACCTTCTCTTGCAAAAAGGTTGACGAACTCAATAGTGTTTGGTTGAATATCTACAACCTCACCAATACCTCTCAAAGTACCTCTAGCAAGTCTTCTATTGTTTGTCAAAGTCCTTTCAATTTCGTGATTAATGGGTAACAAGTTACCTTGTGATCTTCTAGACATACAAAATATCAAACAACTCGAAAATAATTAGAACAAACCTTGAGGAGTTTTACTTCCCCAAGGCAAAGAAAGACACAACTAATAACAATCTAAGAAAATCAAAATCAAGTTGACACCGTCCCCGGCAACGGCGCCATTTTGATGGGTGATGTCAAAATAACGGAACCGAGTTGGTTTATGTCTTACGGCTCTTAGGAAGAGTTGGGTCCCGGAGCCGAATCGATTAGATTGTACAACACCTACAAGTCGACTTAATTTCCTCCTAATCACTTCTATGCATGGTCTAACAAGACTCGAGTTGGTTTATATCTTACAAGTCTAGTTGAGTAGATAAGAGATGGTTATAAATGCAAGGATTCATAGGCTTAGCATTTCATCAAACATAACATGTGCATAGGTTAACATCACAACAAGCAAGCAAATTTAATTATGTGAACATATTAGATTAAGCATGAATCAATTCCCATGTTGGTTTCCCTAATTACCCATTAATCCTAGCTAAGAGACTACTCACTCATTATCAAGTTTAACATGCTAACAAGGTTGTCAATCATATTAACAAGGTAAAACATGATGAACAAGTAAGAAAGATTAACAATAATTAAAACAAGGATTAAGAGAATTATACCTATGGAGATTCCAAAATAATAATGAAAAGAATAATAGAAGTACTTGATGATTGATGGAAGGTTGTCAATCTCCCAATAAACCCAAATGATCTTCTAATTACCCAATAATAAACTTGAATTACTCAATATAAACTTGAACAATAATTAAAGGAAAGATTAATGTGTGATTTGTGGAAAGATTGAAGAGTAATCTATTCTAATCTACTCCTAATGAAAGCTTAACCTAATCTAAAGAAGGATTGAATTAATCTAATGAAAGCTTGATTGTTTGATTATTACAAATGGGGTATATATAATAGAGCATCATTAGGTTAAGCAAGGGTAAAATAGTAAATAACAATGCAAAATGTTGGGTAGGGAATCGCTCCTCTCAGAAAAGATGCCGGTCTCCTTTTAGCTAGTCTTTGAAAAATATGCGCGGATCATGGTTCATGTAGCAAGGAAAAACTTCCTGTCCAACAATATGCTCGTCCCGAGCGAAATATGAGCATCCTGCTTCACTTGAGCTCGGATTGTAAAACGGACGTCATTTTCTCATCCGGACTCCTATTGGAGTGATTCAAAAGCCTAAACCACTTGATTTTCCGACGCCGTTTCATCTAGCATACTTTCAGAGCCAAAGGATAAACTGTTGGTTTGGTTTTTGAGCAATTTCTTCTTACAATGTCTTCCTTCTCGTCATCCTTGCTTTTTAGCCTAAGATGCCTCTATATACTCTTTATTTCTACTTCTTTGGTCATCATTCTTGCCTCCTCTTCATACTTAATCCATCAAATATCGTCAACAAGCTTCCAAATATGCACGAAAGACGGGAATTTCCGCCTTATTATCTCCTTTCCTATAAAACATATAAAATGCACTAGGAAAGCAAAATAGAAAGCATTTGACGGATAAAATGGTCATGAAATGTTATAAAAGTATGCAAAATAGGTTCAATTAGGAGACTAAATGTGCGCAAATAATGTTCACATCACGAACCTTGTAGTCAACAGGTTCGCGCTTCCTCAGTCTCTCGCGCTCCTCCGGAGTAGTAGCTTTCCTCCACCGCAGATAGGAATCCGACACCCATAGAGCACTAACAGAAGAATTCAAGAACCGAATGTTCCTTTGAGCCCATTTGATGGCCCATTCTCTTCGACTCTCAGTAGTAAGCGCCACGGCAGTCTGCGGGACAATATCAAGCTTCGAAATCATCTGCTTCAATCCAACCTGCCTCATCAACCTCTCCGGGAAAATGCATATCATAAACTCCAAGCCAGGGATGCGAACAGATCGGGTAGGATCCAAGGAAGATACTCCAGTGACAGATTTGAGATGCCACCATGGTACGATCCATCTAATTAAGGGGCCATCTTCACTCTTCAATTTGTTTTCCCAGTAGTTGCAGACTCGAGTGAAGTCCACCATGTAGAGCCTGGTCCTCATTGCAATTGAGCGAGCATGATAAGCAGGAACATTAACTGGGGGCTCGATCAATCGAAGACGCTCCATAAGCCAGACCTACCAGAAGCAGGAATTAGACATAAAAAACGAGAAAAAAACGAGAAAAAAAAAAAAAAGAAAAAAAAAACGAAACGAAACAAAAAAAAAATTCTTTTACCTGAAAAATAATGGGACTCCCCAAATAAGGAAGGTCGCGATTGGCTTTCTTGTTATCTAAACCCAACAGGATCTCTCCTAAGCACAGGCAAGTTGGGCTCCTGCGCAGCTCCATTTGCTCAATCAAGCTCAAATAACGAGGGTCGCCTCTCAAATCCTCATCAACACGCCCTTGAAAGACATATACATGTAATAGGCAAAACCCGAATGCCCTTGTCCTCGCAACACAAGATATAGTGGGATCTGCCCTATTGATGAATCGGTCGATGAAATCCAACATTCGCACTCCTTTAGAAGTCACAAGACGGTCCACATCAGCTCTTGCCAACCCAAGCAAGTCCCTGAACTTATTCTTATACCCCTGAGAAGTGGAGGGAATAGCAGGCAAATGTTCCGGGTCCCAACCACCAATCGCAGCAATTTCTTCGGGAAATGGGCACATGTCGCCTCCGGGGAAGGCAAATACGTGATAATTCGGGTCCCAATAATCAAGACAAGCATCTAGGAACGGTTTGACTACCTTGATCAACTTCAAACTCAATAGCGATCCAAAATTATAAGCACCCATGTCGTGTTTCTCCACATTAGAGAACTCATTTGTCCACTCTTTTAGACGAATTTCGAGAGTATTCATGATGTATGCTTATTTTGAGAGCTTTATGTAATAAGACGAAGAAAAGAAGGAAGAATTATGTGAATAAAACCTCCTTCGACGTCTCTATTTATACTAAAAGCTGTTTCCTAAAATCCGTCAGGAAGGATGCACTGGGGAACAGGGCGCAGCACCTGCTGCGTCTCTTCGAAGGGACGCAGTACCTGTTGCGCCTCTTCCTCAGCCTTCTTTCTGTGATTTTCCGCGTTGGATCTTTCCTAAATTCCTCAACGAATAATTTCCTATTCATAAGGGTTATTATTTTGGTAAATACGTCAAGTTGCCATATTTCGTGTTTCCTAATTTCACGGGCACGCATTTCGAGGCGATATCGACATTTTCGTCATTTTAGCACACCTATACATTTCTTTTTATTTTTTCTTTTTTTTTGGGGAATCATCTCACCAATTTAATTTAATTTATTCATTTTTTCCAAACTTATACATTTCTTTTTTATTTTTCTTTTTGGGGAATCATTTCACTCCCATCCCACATTAACCTTTAAACTTATTTGTTTCTATTTTTTCTTTTTTTTAGGGGGTAACCCTCCCTACCGTCCGGTCATTTCCGGTAAAATTTTTGCATTTTCGAGTCATTGTTTTGCGCTAATTTAGGCTATGTGTACAAATGTATGTTCTATGTGATTTCTGTGTAAATTTCGGCAGCATGACGACGCAAACCGTCATCTACCAAACCTGTTCAAAGCTAACCTGTAACAACCCGGATTTTCAGGACTTTATTAAATATAAGTCCAAAATAGGAAACAGCGGAAGATAAATACATATCCGAGTCACTACTACTTTCAACTAATTCCAATTATAAAGATAATGCTAAATATTACAATTGTTTCTAACAAATAACTTAACACGTTCTAAGAAAATATATCTAAATCCCATCTTCAGCGTCGCCTGTCTCGGAAATGGTCGGTCTTCATAAATCTGATAAATGTGACGTTTTAAAATTTGTAAAAGTTTTATAAGAAAAACAACAAACGTCAGGTGGGTAGATTAACTTCTTTAAACAATTAAAACGTAACAAAAATCATCAGCATGTATAACATAACCTTATATCCATACCTTTAACACATAAATTTTTCGTGAAATAAATCAATTTTTCATTGCCGTATTATATATTTTAGTCACATTTTATCACGATATACCGGCCAATTACCATACACGTTCCGATTATATGACCAATAACCAAAACTTGTACGATAATCATATACCGCCAATCACACCGATACCAGGGGGCTTACATTATTACCCCTGTTTACCGTGGTGACATAAGCACGTTTAAAACAAAATTCTTCCACTCATCTCCAGGGTCGAATGCCGGTACGTGGGGTTATTACCCGTACCACGGACTAAACACCACCCGGCTATTATCCCCTAAGCCTAACCAAATATAGACCTTAGGGAACCCAGATGCGATCCACCTAACACGTACGAGACTGATCAGGTCCCCACCTAAAGCATGGCCACACTCCCGCCTACTCTCGAGTCTAAGGATAGGTCCACCAAAGACCCTTCGTACGCAACGGACGGTTTTATACGGTTAAGCTAATTGCTATTCTTCCATGTCATTACGTACACAATAGTAATAACATGCTTTCCCGCTCAATGAGCTTTCGAATTCAGCCCTAAAAATGCCCAAGAAAAATAGAATATTTCCAAAATTCATTTTTAAAACGTTGTGTTAAAATTTCCATTTCCAACTGAGTTCCTTTTCTTTTATAAACCTTTGGCCGGAACCATGTAGTAGATAATCAAACAATAGTCTCCTTATTGGGGTTGTCCCTATTTATAAGCCGGGGATTGGCCATCGACTTGGTTAATATTGTGAGTGATTCACAAGACTATCAAACCAAGTTGAATCAATTAACTAAGGGACGGTCTTAGACCCTTGGTAATTAATTGATTTAAAATCGCTCCTAGTTCCATCAGGTTACTCACTTGACTGATCCCATAAATTTGAACAATCCTGGTTAAGTAAACTTGATCAAAATGTTAAGAGACCTTTGTTTCAAAATTCCGATTTAGTACATCCATAATTGGCCAACGATAAGGAGGCGAAGAGAACTTGAGTTTATCTAAAACTTAAGTAAAAATTCAAGTCTTTGAAAATTTGCCTCTAAATCACAATTTGAATAAAAATGCGTTGATTGAGAAATTTTGAAAGGGATTATTTTAGCCAAATCTTTTTAATATAGATAAATGTAATTTTTACTCCAAATCCTCCTTAAACCGATGTAGTAGTAGTTATTATCAAATAATAAATTTCCTCTACGTCGATTCAATCTTAAACTTTAAAATTGGACTAACGATATCGTGTGTCTGGCCTAAGCGATTGCCGAGGTGCTAAAATTACTCTTACTTACTCGTGAAGATATAAACTAGGTCTTTAATTATTACATTTTTGGGGGTGTCGATGGTTAAGTCTCGCATCCAATAATTAAATTACATTGCTTTTGAATAAACAAATAATAAATGGAAATAATATTACATAGGTTTCATAAATTATGCATAGTTAAAAGAAAATCACATAAAAAAAAACAATTAATAACACACTACCATAACATTTGAGACAGAAACACTAAAAGTAACCTTATTAAGTCATTTTATAAAATTCGCGTCTGATACTAAAATAAGTTTGGAATAGGTCCCCGAGTCATTGTCGTCATCACAACCAAAGTAAATTTAGTCTTTATTAAATTTTTATTTACCAAAATCGCCCCATCAATACATACATAAAACAGTCGATGTAACGAAAAATGTAGTAGTCCCAATTTTATAAAATTAATATGGTATAGCTATATAATTATTTATATATATACTATAATATTTGTACAAAAAGTCCCCATGTTTGACCAAAGGTCTTGGCCTCACCCTTCTCAAAATATACTACTATTAATTATAAGGTTGTTTTGAAAATCAAAATATTATATGTAAATCAAAATAAGCTAAAATTTGTAAAAATCAACCTCTCCTTAACTGAACACCATTCGGTCTTCACTCTTCTCACTATTCCCATTTTTTTTTTTAAATTTTAACCCATGATATTTATGACAAAGTTTCTATAATGCATAAACTACCACATACTACCAAGCATAAACTCAAATCATCCACATGCAACAACTAATTTTGACATGCAAAAATATAAAATAAAATAAAATAAACTTGTTAATTTACCCACCCTTATAAAGGGATTTTCAATCTTGATCAAAGGTCGAACTTGAGATGAGTCCGTTGAGTCGGGAAAGTCGGGTCCGATTCGGTCCGCCAGGTCCTCTTCACGGCAGAAGACCATCAACAACAACAATCAAAACTTGCTATTACACCATGATAATAATCTTAATAAACCCCCTTTTTTTTTATTTAAAGTAGAATTTGTTTTTAAGGCAAGATCTAATTAAAAATTGACATGCATGTGAAAATAATAATAATAATAATTCTTAACTTTTCAGGAACTCGTTTTTTATACTAATAATATCTTGTTATATAAAGACATACATGTAAATTTTATATACTTGATGATTTTAAAACTTAAAGAATCTGATTTTATAAAAATTCCCATGCATGTAAGTTTACTTATGATTAAAATTAATAGCAAATTAAATAAAAAAAGAACTGGTATTATCTTATAAAGTTACCTTAAGATGAAAAGAACAGGAAATTAAAAGATGAATGGTTGGGTGAAAACTTGGAGATCTCGGTTTGAACGAGATGTATGATAACTTGGCCTTTGACAATTATTTTTCTTCCTTCAAGTTTTGTTTCATGCAAATCACAAAGAAAAAGATGGGAATTGTATTGATTTTAAGTTTTATGTGTATACTCGAAATTGGAAAACAAAAGGGAATGGGAGGCATGTGTTTTTAGTTTTGGGTAATGAGAGTGTAAGGTAAATAATGAGTGAGTGAAAAAATGAAACCAATTTTGGTTGAACTGGGTATTTATAAGGAAAGGAGAGAATGGACGAGTAAGGTCCATTCGGGTCACAATTTTTCGAGTTTGCAATTCGTCTTAATATCGACTCAATTTGTAATTTATAAGATTTGTATGAAATAATATGCGATAACTATATTCGAAAAACTGAAAATATTAAAAATATTTAAACAAAAATTTCAAGTTCAAATAATTTTCTTGCTACTAATGGTGTAATTGTACAAACAAGACTTGACTATTTAATTAACTAAGTCTGGTCACGAGTCGATAATAATCTCGTTATAGAAACAATAACAACATTTAATATATTATCGTACTCTCTGAGGAAAAGACTACACTAGCATAAAACGTACTATTAAGGTACGTACATTGAACTCGAGTTAATAAAAGACTTATTAATAACGTATTTTATAATTTACATATTAGCTACTCTTAACTTGAGAAAAAAGTGTTAAATTAAACAATATGAAATTATAACTTTTACGAAGACTATATCTTTTGAAAATGGTTCAACTTATTATTAGCGCACTAACGTCAGTTCAGAGTCTCACGTGACACTTGGCTTTGTCGCTAAATCTAGTCCATTTGATGTCAAATTTTGGCTCCGGCTCCTTCTGTTACATTGCCTTTCATTCTTATCTTCAAAACGTATATAAAACGCACGATAATAAGTTAAATAACAAAAGAATTATGCCCGTCTTAAATTGAGATGAAAATGTTTTAACACGGCTATTAAAATTAACTTAAATAAGATGAAATTCTTAGAGAAGAGAGTTAGAACGGAGTGATAAAAATGTGAAAATTTGACCATCCTTCGAAAGGGGGTCTGGTAGTTTTTAAAATCCTGCAAAATGTAACTTAAAATGAGAAGAAATGATAAAAGAGTGGTAAAAATACGGGGTGTTACATAACCTACAGGTACAAACACAGCAACCCAGCAGCAAAGGCACTCAGGCCATCACATATACAACCAATAGGGGATATGTACACCAAACTGGGGGCTCGAGCCCCAAAACAAAGTTCGAATGTCCAAAATGTGGGTCCTAAAAATGTACAAAATACAGCAAAAAAAAAACAAAAAGCAACAATCAAGCTACTGCTGGTCGCCGTCTAGCTCAGCAACTCTCGCCTCGAGAGCAACAACCTTGGCGTCACGAACCTCGAGCTCCCTTAGCAGGCGATCTGTCTCCTCCCGGGACTGGGCAAGCTCTCGCTCCAACTCACGCTCCCTCTGCAAACAACAAGAATTGGCTCATGTAAATCATTTCGAACATAAGGAAAATTAGAAAATTCGAAAATGAAGTAAATGGAAGGTTCATACCTGACGTCCTCGGCCGCCAGCAAGTGCCTCGATGGCAGTAGCCCGCAGCCGGTTGGCTACCCTCCACAAAGCCACGAACCGGGATGGCGTAACCTACATTTAAAAAGAAGAGATTCTTAACGACTGGACAAACTCAAGCAAATGTGTTCTTACACAAAATTATGCAAGTTAGGAGACTCACCCTCCGAATCAGATGCTGCCACTCGTCCAAGCCAGCATCTCTCACCACCGCATCAAAGTCACGCAGCTCGGAGATCATCGTCATCCCCGTCGCGTCAGTGTACTCGAGGGTCTCGGGGTACTCTGGGGGCTCGATGCCCACCGCCTCGACCTCCTGCAAAGTCAAGTGATTTCCATTAACCGATGATCATTTATCGTGTTCTCAAAATAATCAAAAATAAAGCAGAGTAAATACTCACCACGACCGGCCAGTATGCCAACCTCCCGTGGAGGAACGTCGAGTAGTCCTCGCCCGGAAGAAGGAGGGCGTCTGCCACCGACGCTGCCCAAAGTCGCCTCCTCTCGGCCTCGAAGGCTCCCTAAACATCATCCAAGGAGGATCGATGGGAACCGTCAAGACATCCCGAGAGCACTGACGAGTCAAGCGCTCACCCAAGTACCACACAGGACTCATCGACGTCCTCAGCAGCAACCGGCTCGACCTCCTAGGTCGAAGGACCTCAACCACAAAGGGAGGAGCGCCAACGTACTCCACCCAAGGCCTGGGCACCAATTGGGAAAAGCAAACAAGAAGTCATTCTTATGATCAGTTCTGAAAAACCTAATGAAGAAACGAACGAAGGTGAAGTACTCACGCCGTCCAACTGAAGAGCGTTCACCTCCCGCCGACAGACGTCGTGGAAGGAACGCCGGCTCCTCGTACGGCACATCACCCAATCCCTCACCACGGGATAGGCCTTCTCCACCGGCTCCATCCTCTTGGGCGCGAGGTCCGGAAAGTAAGAGTACACCCACGCCTGTAAAGCAAGATAATCAAAAACGATCTTTCGTGAATCGATAGGAAAAGGGAATGACCTTTCATGACATGAGATGAAGGTTCATAGCTCCAACTGTTGGGGCTGGTGTCCTTAACAGTTAGTGCAAGGACTTATAAATCTCTAAAAGGATCAAAGGGTATACTTTTGTATCATAATCAGTTGGTCCACGTTTATCAATAACGGTTGGCTTGCTAGATAAGTTTGACGTTATTGTCATTCTGATGGCGGTGATCAACGGTCCCTAAAAGTCACACCTATAGGATACGTTTGAGAGATGTGACGGTATGAAAATACAGTCATGTAGATGCCAAATTTGACTAACCAGTTAGTCCGAGTTATTTGACTAGTAATTAGTCAAATATGTGATGTTGAGATATTTTTATTTAATACGGATTATATAAAAATGGCCAAGACGAATTAAACGATTAATTCGTAAAATTGAATATAAACGATTTATATTTGATTAATGTATATTGAATATAATTATACAATATTGTCTTTGTTGGACATGTATTAATAATTCAACTAATCCGTATTATTAGTTGATGCTTTAATAACCGATAACCGGCGATGACGTTTATAATTAGATCGTGTCATATACATTTAGTAAATTGCATGTCGGACATGAGTTAAAATAAAGAGGAAATGGAAAAGCCCATTTCCCTCTCTTGATCTCGGTTTGGCCGAATGGCCTAGACAATAAGAGAGGCTCACTCTCTTGTTTAACCTAATCATTCATTTGCAAAAAGAAATTAGGGTTTTGAGAAAGTGCCTCTCGAAATTCGGATCTCTCATCCAACATAAACTCACAAAACAATCCTCTCAATATTGCAAGGCAATTAGAGGATTCCTTCTAGCACAAGGGCATTTCTCGGACAATCTTGGGTGCATCGTTTAGGAGGAGATCTACTTTGATCTCTCATTGCCAATTTGCACTAGGACCGAAGGTTAATCCTAATCTTTATCGTTTCATTATTGTTTTTCGTTTATGACTATAAATCATGTATAAAATTTGCGTTATAATCCTATAAAGAGAGGGTTTTATACGGATATTACCCCACAAGTGGTATCAGAGCGAGGCCACGTAAATTTTTCTATGTGATTTTCATCAAACGGATTTTGAATCGGTAATTTTTGCTTAAAATCATCACGGCACAATTTTTTTTTTGGCTCGGCAATTTATTTTTTTTTGCTGCGTTTTTTGTTGTTTTTTTGTGCCTTGGGATCCGTGTCTTGTATACACGGTGATGGTTGGTTTTGTTTTGTTTTCATTTTGATCTTTGCATATTGTTTTGTAATCGATATTCATCGCAATATGTTAAAGATCTATCAAAATGATTGCATAAAATTTAGTGTGGCACAAATTTTTTTTGTCTCAAAAATTCTTGAAAACCGTGTGGCCTCAAGTCACGGCCTGTTTTTCTGTTTTTGCATCGTTATGCGTGCCACACAATTTTTGTTAGATCATTCGATCTCTTGTTTTCAATCGTTCTTCACATGTTGTAATTTTAACCGATAATTGTTGCAATATGTTGAAGATGTAACAATTGTAGTTTGATTTCTATACGAATTAGATTAAAATTGCAATTGTGTTTTATCAAACCGTTTTGATTTGATCTCTTGTTGCTCACGTTTTTTTTGAGCCGATTGTTTTTTTTTTTTTTTCTTTGAGCTCTCGGTTTTTAGCTCCCAATAAAAAAAAAAAAAAAAAATTTCTCTTTCTGGTACTGTTCACGTACAGCAGTACAAAAGAAAAAAAAAAAAATTTCGGCCTTTGTTGCATAAAACGTTTTTTATGCTCTCGCTTGTTAGTGAAACGGTTCACCCACGTAAAATTAAGTTACTTTAAAACGCTTTATAGTAACGGATTATCTCGGATTAAAATTAACTTGACTGAAGCGGTTTTGTCATATAATTTTAATTATCTTTGGTGGTTTGGATAAATTTAACATAATTACGGAATTATGTCACGAATAAATTTAATTTTAGTTGATGCATTTTATTTATCGTTCTTGTTTAATTTGAATGTTTTTAATTACGTATTTATTTATTTTTACAAACGGTTGTAACTTAGTGTGGCCTTAGTAGAACGTGTTACCGTAATGATGGAACACGGTCTTGGTTGTATTTTGAGATCTCGTATCTCCTTTTATTTCTTTTAATTACAGTTTTTATTTAGAATGTAAATAGGTTTATATTTGTAAATTTTAAATTGTAATTTTGAGAAGACTATAGAAGGAGACCGGATGCTCACTCCCGCTACATGGACAAAGATGGAACATCAAGACAAGCTTTTCGGGTCCAACGGTGGATTCCAAAGTTGTATTATGTTCTTTTACTAGGATAGGCCACACTAGGATTTTATTTACGTATTGCATTCTTTTTATTTATGTTCGTAACGATAATATGCATCATTTTCCGCCTAAAACCAAACCACCTAATTATTGCATGAAAAATGACACATATAGAGGTCACGAGTTAGTTTTCTTTGACATTCTCATGTCACACGTTTTATTTAAGCCATCACCCAAATTAATTCATTCACGCAGACGCTAGTTATTCGTTCACTTAATATGAATTATAATTTAGTTGATGGGATCTTCCTCGTATAAACAAAAATTGAGAATAGTCTTTATAGGTCAAACTCCAATGAGTCCCTTCTTCGTCGGTAGGCATAATATGACCCCTTCTACGTCGGGTAAGTTGGAACCGATTGACCTATTTTATCTCAACACTATGGTCACTCGTACGATCCTGTGACTATGGTGGACTATAGATAGGATTTACGGAAATCTATCGACCAAGAGTTCTTCCGGAAGAATTAGCTAAACAGTTGGCTTATCAATTTACAGAAATTGAGTCTTGGGATCACTTGTATCATTCTTGAGGGAGATCAATTATGCAAGTGCATTGAGTCTACACGTTAAAATGAATTTTAAATAGACTTAAATCACCTCGATGAGTTGCTTATTTCGTTTTGTTTTTCTTTCTTTTTCAGTGTAGATCACGAACTTTTAAACTGCTAATAACAAATGGTGGTTCTCCGATAACCCAATGCCAAGTGCCACATTGGACCGTGAGTCCTGGCCGGATCTTCATGAATCGGATGAATCGGTCTACTCGATCAAGAATGATGGATCAAACTTCGGAGACGGGAGGCGGCATTACGGAATGCTGCCGCTGACGGGAGCTCAAATATCTATTAGAGCCCCTCCCGCAAAACCCAGTCCCACGGCTAGAGTCACTAAATCACCAAGTGTAATGATTTCGTATGGAAGCAAGTGCGATTAAAAACGTACTCATTTTTGCAATGGAACCCAATTTGCCGAAACGCTTCATAGCCCATGGTGCAAACAAGATTTTCACCACGCTCACCAAGGAATTCTCGAAAGCACCGAGAATCGTGACCTATGAGCATACCACTCGCTTCTTTGATGCGAGACTCCGAAAGGGCCAACCAGTTAGCCCACACATTCTCAAAGATGATTGAGAATGTCGAGAAGTCGAGACCTTTGATTGTAACATCAGCGAGAACATTGTTATCGACCGCATGCTTCATTCACTCCACGATGGTTTTTCGCAATTTAGAGCGAATTACTATATGAATGATTTGAAGAAAACCCCCATGAACTACACTCCTTCTCGCATCGCATGGGCCAGAGAAGGACATGAAGTTCAATGGGAGCTTGAAACAGGATGTTCTCGTTGTGACAAACAAAGGGAAAGGTAAGGGCAAAGCTCGAGCAAACCTAGCGGTAGGTAAACCGAAGTTCAAGAAGTCGGGTTCAGGTAAGAGTGGGCCTGGTGAGTCGAGCACCTCATCAGGCGCGACAAAGAGCAAGAATGAAAACATGGAATGCCATCATTGCCACAAGACCGGGCATTGGAGGCGTACATGTCCTGTTTATCATGAGGACTTAAAGGCAGGTCGTGTTAAACCTGTTGGTATGTCTTCTTCTTCTTCTACTTTTATTCATATGATTGAGATTAACCACGCAAGTTACGGAACTTGGGTACTTGATACTGGTTGTGGTTCTCATCTGTGTAATCATGTGCAGGGGCTCCGAAACATCGAACCCCTCGTAAAGGGTGAGGTGGACCTGCGTGTTGGGAATGGAGCAAGAGTGGCTGCCATCTCAAAGGGGACATATGTGATCCAGCTTCCTAGCGGATTTGAGTTGTCATTATATGACTGCAATTATGTACCTAGTCTTTCGAAAAACATTATTTCGGTTTACGCACTTGACAAACTTGGTTTTTCATTTGTAATAGAGAATAATACTTGCATTTTCTCATTACACGATATGATTTATGGCAAGGCAGTCTCCATGAACGGAATTTATGTTTTAGATCAGACCACTGAAATATTACACGTAATGAATAAAAAGTTAAAGGTTGGTGACAAAGATCAAACGCATCTATGGCACTGCCGTATGGGACACATTAATGAGAAACGCGTAAAACAGCTCATCAAGAATGGAGCTATCTCGGCTTTTGATTTTCAATCATTTGGCACGTGTGAATCATGTCTCATCGGTAAGATGACTCGTATTTCCTTCAAAGGTGTTGGAATGCGCGCTGCTGACCTATTAGGACTCATACACACGGATGTGTGTGGACCTATGTCAATCACCGCACGAGAAGGCTATAGGTATTTCATCACTTTCACGGACGGTTTAAGTAGATATGGCTATGTCTACTTAATGAAGCACAAAAGTGAATCCTTTGAAAAATTCAAAGAATACCGAATAGGGTACGAACCCGTTGGGTAGAAAGATTAAAACACTGCGTTCGGATCGTGGTGGCGAGTATCTTTCTCACGAGTTTGATCAACACCTTAAAGACTGTGGGATTGCCCTACAGTTAACTCCACCTGGAACACCTCAGTTGAATGGTGTGTCCGAACGGAGAAATCGAACACTACTTGATATGGTTCGATCCATGATGAGTCACACCGTGTTGCCTGACTCGTTGTGGGGTTATGCTCTTCATCGTCACCGCTCTAATACTTAACCGAAGTCCGTCTAAAGCTCATGACAAGACTCCATATGAACTATGGAAGGGAACGGTCCCTAACTTGTCCTTTATACGGGTTTGGGGCTGCGAGGCTTATGTCAAGTGGAGACACGAGGATAAGCTCGGCCCGCGAGCGGTCAAGACATACTTTATAGGTTATCCTAAAGGAACACTTGGTCATTACTTCTATTCGCCAACCGAACAACGTGTTTTTGTTGCGGCTAGTGCGACATTCTTAGAGAAGGAATTTCTCGAGAATGCAAAGAGTGATAGAACCTTCGATCTGTCGGAGATTCCAGAACCAAATACCGAGCAACCATTGGAGGAACCTATTCCTTCAATCCCGCTACGGTTAACATTCCCGAGGAACCTAGGAGGTCGGGAAGAGTCTCTATTCCTCCAGACGGATACATTGGTATGGTCGAGGAACATGACATAGATGACGTTCTACTCTTAACAAGTAGTGAACCCGCAACCTATAAAGGTGCCATGACTAGTTTCGACTCAAAGCTATGGCTTGAGGCCATGCAATCCGAGATGGACTCTATGTATGAGAACAACGTATGGGATCTTGTTGACTTACCTGCTAAGGTTCGTCCCCTTCAATGCAAATGGCTTTACAAGATAAAGCATTTCGTGGAAGGTCAACAAGATATCTATAAAGCACGACTAGTTGCTAAAGGTTTCACCCAAGTGCCAGGTTTGCACTACGATAAAATTTTTGCACCCGTAGTCATGCTGCGTTCCATTCGGATTATCTTAGCGATCGCCGCTTTTCATGACTATGAAATTTGGCAAATGGATGTGAAAACCGCCTTCTTAAACGGCTTTTTGGAGGAAGAGTTGTACATGGTACAACCCGAAGGTTTCATCGATCCACAACATCCTAAGAAAGTATGCAAACTTAAGCGTTCCATTTATGGACTTAAGCAAGCATCTCGGAGTTGGAATCATCGCTTCGACCAAGTGATTAAAGAAAATGGATTTACTCGATCGGTCGAGGAACCATGTCTTTATATCAAGTCGAGTGGGAGCAAGATTGTCTTCCTAATATTGTATGTCGATGACATACTCCTGATTGGGAATGACATACCTCTCTTAACTTCGGTGAAAGTATGGTTGAAAAACCATTTCCAGATGAAAGATCTGGGAGAGGCACAAAGAATTCTAGGCATCCGTATCTATCGAGATAGATCACGACGGATGCTATCTCTCGATCGAGTCTTACATAGACAAAGTCCTAGAGAGATTCAAAGATGACTAACTCCAAGAAAGGGTTCCTTCCTATGTCTCCAGGGGTGCATTTGAGCAAGTCTCGTGCACCGAGACACCGAAGAGAAAGAGCGCATGACACGGATTCCTTATGCTTCGGCTATAGGATCAATCATGTATGCCATGATATGCACACGTCCGGACGTGGCATATGCATTGAGTATGACAAGTCGATTCCAACATCCGGTGAATCACATTGGCTGGCTGTCAAGAACATTCTTAAGTACCTACGGAGGACTAAAGATTGGGCATTGACTTATGGAGGCCCTCAAAAGCTATGCGCAACCGGTTACGCAGATGCTAGCTTCCAAACGGATCGAGATGACTCGAAATCTCAGTCTGGATTCGTTTTTACTCTTAATGATACCGCCGTCACCGGAAGAGTTCCAAACAAACTGTTACTAAAGAGATTCTACGACTGAGTCCGAGTACTATGCCGCGTCTGAAGCTACAAAGGAAGCGATATGGATGCGTCAATTCTTACATGGGCTATCTGTAGTGCCTAGTTCGAATGACCCGATCACCATCTATTGCGACAATAGTGGTGCCATCTTCCAAGCTAAGGAGCCAAAGTCTAGCAACAAGTCTAGACATGTACAACGGAAAGCTCATCTAATCCGAGATTACGTGGAGCAAAAGGAAGTAGTGATAGAAAAGATTGCTACAGATGATAACATAGCAGACCCTCTCACTAAAGCATTACGACAAGATAAGCATGAAGGGCATGTTAATTCCATGGGAATTAAACGTGTTCCTAAGTTGTAGTACTCTTTTATGGATTAGATTCATTCCTTTTGTACTCTATACGACATCATCGTTTTGATATTTTATATATATTTTGTTTTTCATGTGGATTTGTACGACAAATTTTGAACACCACAAAGTGAACTGAACGAACATTATATTATTCAGTCCTTAATTGCCCACATGAGCCGATAACTCTGGCAATTATTTTGTGACGTTGGTTGATGGTGGGTTCAACGAGCCATAAGTCAACCGCTTGACCGACCAATCACGGGGCGATTTATACGGATATTTCGTAGGACACAATTGTGACATCGACGTGGAGTCCTAAATGTTTTATAACATTCGTGCCCGGTCGTGGATAGGACTTCCATGGTGATCCTAAGAGTCGATTCTTTTGACTATCGACTGTCTCTTGAGACTAAGGCCGATTTTGGGTGACTTTGGTTTCTTTCTCACGGTCATCCGTAACAGGGGCCAAGTAGATTTTTTCTGGGTCATTTCATGCCGTGCTTAGATCGGAAGGAGTTCGAGTTGAAGGAAATATTCAGCCTTTATCAGTACTCGATATTTCTCGGGGCCACTCGAGGAGTCAGAATCGAAATGCATGGCCATGCTCGGATACGGATTCGTTTTATCGGTTAAGTTACTCTCTAGTCGGGGAAACCACTCTAGATACGGATCGATTGTAAAATACGACCTTTGCGGATCCGGATCCGCAAATTGTTTTACATTGAGTGGGAGAAATTTTAAATGAATATGAGAATCGGTTATCGCACATACACTTGTACGGACAAGTGGGAGTTTGTTGAGCCGTGTCCTCCGGTTAGTGCGGATAACGTCATTGCACATACACTTGTACGGACAAGTGGGAGCTTGTTGGGGTGTGTCCTTAATTAGTGCAAGGACTTATAAATCTCTAAAAGGATCAAAGGGTATACTTTTGTATCATAATCAGTTGGTCCACGTTTATCAATAACGGTTGGCTTGCTAGATAATTTTGACGTTATTGTCATACAGATGGCGGTGATCAACTGGTCCCTAAAAGTCACACCTATAGGATACGTTTGAGAGATGTGACGGTATGAAAATACAGTCATGTAGATGCCAAATTTGACTAACCAGTTAGTCCGAGTTATTTGACTAGTAATTAGTCAAATATGTGATGTTGAGATATTTTTATTTAATACGGATTATATAAAAATGGCCAAGACGAATTAAACGATTAATTCGTAAAATTGAATATAAACGATTTATATTTGATTAATGTATATTGAATATAATTATACAATATTGTCTTTGTTGGACATGTATTAATAATTCAACTAATCCGTATTATTAGTTGATGCTTTAATAACCGATAACCGATGACAGTTTATAATTAGATCGTGTCATATACATTTAGTAAATTGCATGTCGGACCGCGAGTTAAAATAAAGAGGAAATGGAAAAGCCCATTTCCCTCTCTTGATCTCGGTTTGGCCGAATGGCCTAGACAATAAGAGAGGCTCACTCTCTTGTTTAACCTAATCATTCATTTGCAAAAAGAAATTAGGGTTTTGATAAAGTGCCTCTCGAAATTCGGATCTCTCATCCAACATAAACTCACAAAACAATCCTCTCAATATTGCAAGGCAATTAGAGGATTCCTTCTAGCACAAGGGCATTTCTCGGACAATCTTGGGTGCATCGTTTAGGAGGAGATCTACTTTGATCTCTCATTGCCAATTTGCACTAGGACCGAAGGTTAATCCTAATCTTTATCGTTTCATTATTGTTTTTCGTTTATGACTATAAATCATGTATAAAATTTGCGTTATAATCCTATAAAGAGAGGGTTTTATACGGATATTACCCCACACCAACAACAGCCCAGGGCCGACAACAGCAGGAGAAGTCCCCTTCTCCATCAACTCCGGACGAACCATGGCCCTCATAAAGCGGATGAGGACCGCAAAATCAGCAGTGACCCAGTCCCAACGGCCTAGGTCGCTCAGGTTAGAAAGAAAGGGAAGGAGCTTCATCGAAAGCCTTTCTCCCTTGTCTCCGAGGTAGATCGAAGACAGAAACCACCAGAGCCACAAACGGACTCTCTGCTCTGCAGTGCAGGGAGGAGGCGCCATCTCCCTCCCCTCGATCACCACCTACGCCGGAGTCTTCCCCGCAAAGTAGTCCCGAACGTAAGAACTAGGCACCAAACCAGGTACCGCAGCAGCCTTCGGCGCCAAGTTCCAGCCGATCAACCTCCTCGCCTCGGCCGAGTCTACTCTCATGGCAGTCTACGGCCACTCCACCACTTCAGTCCCACACGGCAAACCAGAAATCATGCCGTAATCCTCCAACGTGACCCCCACCTCACCAAAAGGCATGTGAAACGTGGACGTCGTGTCCCAAAACCAGTCCAAGAAAGCTCGGACCAGGCTAAGGTTGGCCCGAAGCTTCCTCTTCGTGATATCCCTCCAAGCCTGCAGTAGGGCGCCGAATGCTCCCCGCTCGATCATGGCTCGCTCCTCCACCGACAGCCTCTCGTAGCACCCCATCGCCGTCGTGTAGCCCGAGAACGATCTGATGTTCCCGGCCTCCTATGTTGGTTTGAAACAAAAGCTATCTTTAGTTTGAATGAAAAGGAATGACAAATGGAAATGAAAGAAGATGAATGAAGAGTGATGAATTCGATTTACCAAGCTCTTCACCGTCCTGTAGGACAGGTGACCCTCCGCAGCCCAAAGCAGGTGCCTAATGTCCCAGGTCTCAGCCCACACAGGTGCTCACCTCAGCTGGAGACCACCCCGTCCAACGTTGGCCCGTCTCGGGGCCTCCTCCTCCTCAACAACCTCCTCCTCAAGGACCTCGTCCTCAGCAGCCGTCACCGCCGCGGTGAAAGCCTCCTCCAACGCCTCCTCAAGCATCTGAGAAGGGTCAAGGGCAGTGTCCACATCCATGGGATCCCACCCAGATGTAGAAGCCTCATCACCTGCAAATGTAAAGTGAATTTAGGCCGCGTCAAGTGACGACAAGCCTTAGTTAGGGGATTTTCGAGTTTTCGGAGCTCCGAAATCGCTCTTTTCTCGCCATCCGTGGCAATTTTTTCCACAAACCCGTCCGCTCATGTAGTAATTTGGTTCAAGTCAAGCCTAAGTTGAAGCCTAGTCATGGGTTCGAGTCGGAATTTCGACAGCATTTCGTTATAATGGCGATTATGCCCTAGAAAAGTGTCCTGAAAAAGCCGTCACCGATCGAAATTCCGAGATGGTAGGAAGTTTACCCATCATACAAGGACTCCAAATATCAAGTTTCGTCACAAATGGGCAATCCTAAGGCTATTTTCGAAGTGATTTACGGTTTAGCTGTGAGACCGTCTCAATTTCGCCCAAATGCTCAAAACTCAACGAAAATTCGAAACAAATACATGGTTATGATACTTATATTACCAATTAGCCATTTATAAAGTCAATTTTGCAAGGCAAAATCATTTGGGGGAAAAGCCCCAAATTTTCGACTAATTAGGGTTGGAAACCCTAATTTTGTCGGTCCAATTTGATCTATTATAGAAGATTAACGGAAAAATAATACACATACCTTGATTAGTCATGGCAAAAGCAAGCTTTTGGATCAAATTTTGACGGAAATGGTTGGAATTTGAGAAAGAAATTGAGAGTTTGTGTTTCGAAATAATGAAATAAACCCCTCTGTTTCATCGGGTTTTTACGCAGGATTGACACGCTCAGGAAAAGACGCAGCAGGTGCTGCGCCTATTCCAAAGGACGTAGTTCTTGCTGCGCCTCTTCCTCAGTTTCCCTCCATATGAATTTTCGAAGATTCGTTATAAGTTCGTTATTTTGTGGGCCCATCTTTGGTGCGCCTCTTCCTCGATGTCATATCACATATTTGGTCCGTTTGACGTTTATTGCTCGCCCGGATCCGTATTTCCAAGCCAACAGCAAACTAATGCCATGTTTTTGCCAAGACCTTGCTTGTCACAACGAGCGGTTCTTCTTTGACAGGTGTTTCGACACGCCTTTATTATGTTCCCCCCAGTGAGAGTACACGAATATACATTCCCTCTCGAGACATGGAGATCAGTTCCCGATTATGTTCCCCCAGCGAGAGTTCACGGATAGACATTCTCTCTTGAGACATGGAGATCAACATCGACCCCAGGCTCTTCCGAAGTTTGTTTGAAGCCGACCAAAGCAGATTTCTCCTAGCAGTTCCTGACTACGTCCTGCTGTCTTCTCCCAATATAGCGTTTTGTTTCCCCTGGAGTTTCAAGGAATTTCAGGTGTGGTCTCTTCTTATGGCTGGCGAGCCTCCTCACGTAGTCTAATGGACTTTAAACGACCCTCCCCGATAGTCGACAGACTCTAAAATGTTCCCGGTGACAGGTCTTTGGTTCAGACCCCTTGAACCGCCTCGCGTCGCCATAGTCGTCAGGTTGTAATCTTCGATTGACCTGATGGCTATACTTTGACTTTCGCCTTGTCCAAGCCTCAGTCAAAGTGGGGGCTCTGTAGATACCTCATTTCTGCACCTCCCGCAAACCACCCGGTGATGATTGGGCCGCATGTTTGGTACGCGGAACGATTTGTGACAGTTCGTAAGTTTATCATCAAGTGATCGCTCAAACACTTGTGTCTACCTCTTAATTGTCATCTGCGTGCCGATACGGTCGTTTTGGCAGTAATTAGAGTACATTTGGAGTCCGGGTCAAAAAACCGTCTTCATTTTCTAAAACCGAGTCAGAATGTTCTGGAATGTTCCGGATATTTCTATTCCATATTTTGCTATCTTTTAATCTTTGGTAAAGAATTTCCCGTAATTTCACACAAAATATTAAGGAAAACAAGATTAATCCGTTATTCCATAATCAAAACACGGAAATCTTTCTTCCACGGGAGGAAACCACTTGGAAAAGGACGCAGCAAGTGTTGCGCCTCTTCCAAGAGACGCAGTGCCTGCTGCGCCTCTTCCCAAGTCCTTTTCTGCGTATTTTTCGTATCTTTTCGAGATTCACTTCCAAAGTTTCTCCGAAAAACCCTACTTTCGTCGTGTGATTAGTATAAATAGAGACCTTCGGTCTCACCTATTTCTCACGCGAGTGTCCGCCCTTCTCTTCTCCCTTTGAATTCTAGACCACGTTCTTACTTTTTGGCGTCTACGTGCTTGAACATTCGACCACGTAAGCTCGGATCCTTCTGAGTACCAGCCTCGTTTTGCGTGACTGATCAATTTGACCAACTCCACATTAATCAACTTTAATCAATCTTGTTCGTTTTCCTCCTAGAGGGAACTTTCGTCGTACATTCGAGTCGAGCATCACTAAACGTTAACTTAGTTCATCTCGTTTCGTCAAACATGTAACTCTTTAGGGTGTATAATCCTTATTTTATTTATTATTCTTTATTTTTGTAATCATAATGTAAGATTTATGTCGAAAATACTCTTAAAGCCGATTTGTAAAACCATGTTTTAAAACCTTTTTTTACGAATTATCAGAAGACAACCGTCGAGAAAGGACGCAGCAACTGCTGCGCCTCTTCGAAGGGACACAGTACCTGTTGCGCCTCTTCGTGAGGCTGTCGCAGTTCCTGCTTCCTTTCTTCTTCCTTCGTCTTTTGTCAATTCGTTTCTTTTATTTTCTTTCGTTTGTTCTTCGATTCTTTGATATAACGATTTAAACATAGTAATTTAATATATTATTCTTCATCATTAGTATTGAATTCGTCATTAAATCCCGACTTAAATCCCTTATAACCAAATATTTGAGGGTTTTCGTCATTAAAGTCAATCCGGGTTTTAGAGATTCGATTCATTAATATTGAGTCTCTGGAATTCGATCTTTGATATATTCCCATCTGTTATTCATCATATCCATCGTTAATTCGTCATTAATAGCTTGTTTAGCCTAATTAATTTGTGTTTGTAAATAATCCTTTTAATTTTGTAATTAACTCGTATTAATTAATTCCATCCATGTTCATGCTTTGTCACCCCAATTCACATGTAAATAATCTGTTAATCACTTTCATCCGAGTCAATTATTCATAATCGATCATTAAAATCACCAACGAATATTAACAATTTGCAATTCCGGCTTCACAGCCAGAACTGAGCCAAGGAACGGACGCAGCAACTGCTGCGCCTCTTCCAAGGGACGCAGCTCTGTTGCGCCTGTTCTTGGTTGATTTCTGTCTCTGAACTCCCGTTTTGCCTTGACCTAATTTATTAGTTTACGTATTAATTAACTATTATTCGTATTATCACCCTAATTCCTGTTCGTTAATTTATTTATTCTTTCTTTCTCAAATTATCCGTTTTAAAGGTATTTCGACATAAATCATTAATGCGATGTAATTATTGTAATTTTCATTCATTGTATTTTCATTATTGTATTCCTTTTATTATCGCTTGTATGTTTTCACATGTAATCAATCTAAATCTCTACTTCGACCCACTTGTATGTTAAATTACGTGTTAACCGACTTAGTCTAATTCTCACATGTTAGGATTAAAACGTTGGATGTTGCATTGCATGCATATAAATTGACAATATATCGAGTATAGACAATTTCCCTAATCATGAGTAGAGGCCGCTATCGAGGCGGGCGGGATTAGGTGTTCGATCAAAAGAGCTTCCTAATACGTACCCTCACCCCTTACTCCAGATCTCTGTGAACATCCGTGTTCCTTGGCATCCACGAGAGTCATTCTAGACATAGAATGCTAAGGGTAACGAGTTCTTGGTGTTCATGTCACTACTTTGTGTCTTGACATGGCACGAGGTATTCGAACGGTTTCCAATTTTCCACAATAAATTGGTGGCGACTCCACAAATGCAAATAAACCAAAGAGTGAAAAGTTTGCTTCGCTTTTTCGCCCCCGTGGGCCCGCGTCCACAGGATTGTTTTAGCCGGGTTTTGTTAATAATGCGTGATTAATATTTAAAGCTTTCCGTCACTTTCTTAATCTTTTTTACTTATTCTAAAAACCTTTCAAAGAGAGAAAATAGTTACGTTGCCTTGTTCTTCACGTTATTGTCAAATCCCAGAGGCTAAGGTTGTCGGATCATCGTGTTCTTTACGCCGTTGAGTTCGTCGTGTCGAGGATAAGATCCTTGTATAGTTTTTATATTGTTTCGTTGATTTTGTTTAAAACCCTAATTTGGTAGATTGGGGGTTTTGGGAGTATGATGTTGTATTAGATGGTAATTATATGTTATGTGATTATAGGAGGAGGTTTTGTAGAGGAGCGATATGGATTAGCTGCTTGTGACGATCTCGTGATTGCTTATTCCAGGTAAGGTTTCCCTACTCGGTTATTGATTACATAGTTATTGTTGGTGGTTGTTTAATGTTGTTGATCTATATCGTATTGGAATTAGTAATTGGTGATTGGTGATTGTTGTTGTATAATGTGGTTGGTTGTGTAAATGTCTATGGTTCTAGAGGTGCGTCCTCGGCTGAGTGGAGTCACTTGCGGAAGTGGCTTCACGCCATTGATTCGCCCTCTGTGGAACCCGCCACATAAGGGGATGTGTACATTAATGAACATGGGTTATCTCTCGGATGAGATGAGTGGGGCTTAGGTGGGAACGGCTGCGGTCCCCCACTGGCGGCGAGGAATATTTGTTGCGATGGGTATTCTGGCAGGACTACACACTTTAGTGTGTAGTCAGGTGTGTGGAGTTGGGACGGAGTTTGGGTAATGTGTGTGTTGTATCTTATATATTGTGTTTTGTGTAATCAGTAACTGACCCCATTTAAATGTTTTGAAAACTGTGGTGATCCATTCGAGGATGGTGAGCAGGTATGAGATGGACGCGCATGGGATAGCCGGGTTGAGTCACCACGAGATGTTTAGAAGTCTTCCGTTGTGTCTTAAACTTTGTTTATTTTTAGTTGGTTTATCATTTTGGGAACAGTTGTATTTTCTTTTAACAGTTTTGGTTCGGATATGTATCGCTTTAAACTTATCTAATAAAGTACGTTCTTTTATGGTCCTTTTGATATACATTGCCTTCGGTAACCGAGATGGTAGCATTCCCGTGCATTAGGTGGTCCTGGTAAGGCACTTGGTGTATGGGGGTGCTACAACAATAATTTTTAGTGTACAAATTGGGATCCTCCAAAGGACTTCCCCCAAATTGCTTTCTCTCCACAAGGCTAATGAAAGCCGGTTTGATCTCAAATTCCGGGGCGGTAATTTGAGTAGTAGTATTACCGGCCGGAAGCATAGCCGTGGTGGGCTTGGAATGATCGGAAAGTTTCACCATCTTTTTAGTTAGAGATGGTGATGGTGGTGTAGATGATGAACAAGAAACCTCCTCCTCTTCAAAAGCTGTAAGATCGTCTAAATAAGACTTTATTGCACTTTCAATTTGCACAGGAGAAGTGGCTTCTTTGATTTCTTTCAAAATGTGTCGTCTTCTACGCAAATTTTTCTCGTGCTCGCAATCCGATGAAAGCAAATCTCCAATACAAGAAGACATGGGCATAAGATAACAATCTCAAGAAATTCGTAAGTAACGGTCTCAAGGAACAAGTGTTCCTCAAGACAAATGAAAACAAGAGAGAAATCAACAATTCTAAATGCAATAAAACCGTTCTCCCCGGCAACGGCGCCACAATTTGATAGGCTATGTCGCACACATAATCAAAGATAATTTCTCTAGACACAAATTAATATAGTACGAGGGGTCGAACACAAGGAGACGGGAACTGCGCTATGAAATGCTATGAATAGACTTCTATCAAGGTCGATTACGATTGGTTTGGTTTGTTTGGTTTGATTATTAGCAAATAAAATGATGTAAAATATATGATTAAAAGAGTCTAGGAGAGTCGGGTCATACATGCAATTGTATATATATGTTTATGTTAAACATGGAATAAATAACATTGTCAATTGTTTAGGCTAAAGACACTCAGCTCTCGATATTAGTGTCAACCATAGACCGGGTCCCAGAGAACTCTCATTATGACTAGGTCGTCCTACTACACATGCTTAGTCTAATTCGATTCCGTGCCTCTCGACTTATAGAATGAATTAACAAACTTAATCGTTGAATATGACCACTAAACAAAGATTAATCGTGACGATAGAAATATGTGATAGAAACAAATAGACAATATTACATCAACCTAATTTAACATTTTATATATATTAATCATGCATGGTTTCCCTAATCCCTTAGACAAAAGGGACTACTCACTCATATTGGTAATGAAACTAACAATGTATGATGTAGTAAACATGTTTAGTATGAAATAGGAATTTGACTAATATTAATATGAAACTAATAACTAAATAATAATGCAATTGATGAAATGATTAACTAAGTAACTTGTAATAGAAATAACAAAAGCAATAACGAAATGTAGAACTAGAATTACCGAAATATAGAACTTGTATTAAGAACTTGCAAAGGAAGAACAAATAAGAACCAAATGCTTGAATAAATTTGAACCAAATGTTTAACAATAACCAAATGCTTAACAATATTAAAACTAATGTGAAAACTATGAGAGAATTTCTGTGCTTAAGCTAACGAGTAAAATTGTGTAAGAAAAGGTATCCCCTAGTGACGGATTAAGGCCCCTATTTATAGTAAAATAGGGGCATAATGTAAAAATCCAAGGGCGAGGAAACCCTAATCGGGGACAGGCCACCCCGATCAGGGCCAAGTGAATCTGGCCATCTTTCTTTAATTTCTTGCTTAAATGCTAAGGGGATCCAAAGTTTGCGATAAATGCCATATTTAAGCCTCCGGTTAATGCTTCGTAATACCACCTAAGAGCATCCAAAGGAGCATCATACGCTTGATATTTTCCACATAAATTTGGACTTTTCTTTTGGGCTCTTTGTATGATCATTTTGCATTCATCAATCCATGCATCATATTTCTTGCTTGGGCTTGAAAACACACCCTTCCATGGTCATGCTTAGTCTTTGTTAGCCTCGTGAACTCGTATGCTTTCTATATGACGGGAAAAGCTACTAAAAGCTTAATTTCCTACAAAACATGATGAAACAAGACAATGCAACCAGTACACGGAATTAGCTCACATAATCACTAATGTTAGTGCAATAATCATATAAACTTGAGCTAAAATAGGGGGTAAAAGCATATATAAAATGGACATATCACGCTACCTTATGCTAATCTTTCAATGTGGGACAATTCTACTATTTATACGTAGTATATTCAGAACACCTCCATTATTTTTCAATGTGGGACAAATAACATACTAAAAAATACACCAACTTTTTCACATCTAGCTCGACATCCAACCCGAATCCCAAAATACGGACAATAATTGATACTCATTGTATCTAATAGTAGTTATATTTAATAATATGAGCAAATACTATATGTTAATATTCGTACGTTCAACATACAATCCGATTAATAATGAGCAAATACTAACAAACTAATCTTATCTAGAATCTAAAGTATAGGTAACATTTGTGCAATTTTACTTATTGCTAACAAACTAATCTTATCTAAAGTCCAAAGTTTTTCTTACGTATAAATATTAGGGTTTTTTGTCAAACACAACCTTTAAAAAAAATTTCTTCCAAACACCACCTTTAAAAAAAAAGTTTGTAAAACACAACCTTTAATAAATTTTTTGTTGTCAAACACGACTTTTTGGCTGAAGGACTTAACATTTTGCAATGGGGTAACTTTCAATCGATGTTTGGGATAGCAAACGATGTCGGTTTGAGGTGTTCTTGGACTCTTTTGAAAAGTGGAAATACAAGCTTTCCGTGGGTTATTAACACGATGGTCAAAGGTGGTCTTATGTGGGGTATATTATTGTGTAAAGTAAGGCTGGTCGGAGAGAGTGGTCGGGGATTTTTAGTGGGTCTTTTAAAGAGGTTATGATGCTTTGTTTGGTCTGAAATTTGGTATGTAGGTAGCGGGAAGTGCAAGGTAGGTCTTAGTTGTGTTGTTTGTGGTAGTTTTTGGCTACAAGTAGTGGTTCGAGGGGAGTTAATTTGAAGGTAAAAAACATTCAAAAGAATGTCAAAGTAGGATTTTTTTTTATGGGTCAATTCACTCACCTCAAACCACTGCTTACAGTAAACAACCACAAAAAACAACACAACTACGACCTACCTTACACTCCCCGCTACCTATATACCAAATTTCAGACCAAACAAAGCATCATAACCTCTTTAGAAGACCTACTAAAAATCCCCGACCACCCGCTAATCTCTCCAACCAGCCTTACTTTACACATCAATAGACCCCACATAAGACCACCTTTGACCATCATATTTATAATCCCTGGAAAGCTTGTATTTCCACCTTTCCAACGAGTCTAAAAACGCCTCAAACCGACATCGTTTGCTATCTCAATCATCGACTGAAAGTTACCCCATTGCAAAATGTTAAGTCCTTCGGGCAAAAAGTCGTATTTGACAACAAAAAATTTATTAAAGGTTGTGTTTTACAAACTTTTTTTTTAAAGGTGGTGTTGGAAGAATTTTTTTTTTTAAAGGTTGTGTTTGACAAAAAAAACCCTAAATATTAGGTAGTTTTTAAAGGTTGGACTCTCTAGATGAAAAATATGTTAAAACTTGAAAAATTAACATTATTGTAAGTTACTTTTAAAGTCTCTTATATAATAAGTATACTACTAATGTATGTTCATTATTTAAAAATTAAGCTTAAAAATTAAAAAATAAATAACTTATTGCTAAACTACTAAATTTGAGTAGAAAAGGAGATGATATAACTATAAATCAATACTATATATTAATTCCAGAAACCAAGGGACTTTAATGTAATTAATTACATCTATACAAATTAATTATACTATATAGTTTTTAATCATAGCACTGTGTGATGGACCTGACGAAGGGACTTCAATGTCAATATTTGATAGTTTTGGCTTAAGTATAAATTTAGAAAACATCAAATATGGAGATTTTCCTTAAAATAAACAAGCCCCACTTAAGGTATTAATTAGTCTAAATATGTTAATTACTATTAAAAGATAAATAAATAAATCTAGATTCTCAAAAAATATAATATTCCATAATTCATTAGATTTGTAATTTAATTAGTAAATAATAATGACTGCTCTTAAATAATATTCTACTCTAATATTTCAGATTTTATTTAAATGTATAATTATATTACAACTAGATAATCAACTAATACGATAGTAATAACCCATGTGAGTAGTAAAAAGCAACAATAATAGTAACGGGAGTAGTGAAAGTCATACTAGCAGCAACGATAGTAGTGAAATTAACAATAATAAATGCAGGATTCTGTAGCGGAAGAAAAAATAATGACTACGGGAGAAGTGAAAGAAGTAGTAGTCACAACACATGTAATGAAAGTAACAGTAGGAACAACAGAGAGGGTATGAACAATTAACTAACAATTCGATTTTAGAAAAATATTAATTTATTTAAATATATGAGTTTGACAAAATTAATGGGTTAACCGTAAAAATAGTAGGGGTAGTTAAAGAAACAACAATAACCGAATAAGTAGTGAATGTAATAGTATTAATAGGGGATGTACTGAAAGTAATAATATTAAGAGCGGGAGTGGTGAACATGTCTCATAATTTGTTGATTAGTTTTACATCTCATCATAATTTCAATATATAAATTGTAGATGCATGTGTTAACCAAATTTAGCGAATCATATTTCATAGAAAATAAAACTTAAATGGTAAATAAAGGTAGCCCGGGCGTAGCCAGGCACCAAACCTAGTAATTATATAATTGTGAAACAACTAAAATCAAAACTATAATACAAATAAATTTCACTATTGTAGAGGTAATAATACAAACTCTTATAAGAGCTATCTAAGATAATACTTAAGAGACTCAAAAGATTTTGGGTTGATTTTTAATCACCAAGGATGACTCATATTTATAATCATAGGATCACACCCCACATTATATTAATCTTTCGATGTGGGACAATTCTACTATTTAAAATAATAGAATCAGCACACCTTATGTTAATCTTTCGATGTGGGACAATTCTACTATTTATAATAGGATGACCCCACCTTTTATTTATAATCAAAGGCTTCTATTTATAATCATAGGATGTCTTCTTTTGATGTGGGACAATTTTATTATTTATATATGTTCAATGTGGAACATATAAGATACTAAGAAGTATATCATCTTTAATATGTGCAAATAATATGAAACTGTATTTTAATGATAGTATTTTTTTACCACGAATCTAATTATACTATTTTCATAATTATTTTAACGATAATTTTTTCTTCAAATGAAATGTAAAAAAATTTTATATAAAAATTAGAATAATCACTTAAATATAATTTAGGAAATATATATTATAATAATTAAAAGATTTTTTACTTTATTTTTTATATCCAAAAATATTATTTATGATACTTTCCTAAATTGATTTTTGATGATGTGGACAGCTTAGAATCGCTCAAAAAAAGCCTCTTTTATAAATATACTAGATTTAATGCTCGTGCGATGCACGGGCCTACTTATAGCCCTCTGTCGTGTATAATGTTGTCACTAATAATTGTTATCACGATCGAAGTTGTATGCTACTTTGTTTGTGTGGTGTTCTACCCATGTTATTAAATTACTGTTATGATCAACTAATCGCAAATTTACCATATATTATATAGAAAGCTTTACACAAGGAAGTACTATTACTGGCTAAGATACTGTTATGATCAACTAACAACATTTTCCTACACAAAACAATGTTGTAAAATGAAATCAGTTATACACTTTCTATTGATATTATAATGGAATTAGTACCATGACTTTTTACTATTAATTCTAAGTTTTTTTGTTGTAAGTAGTTTGCATTAAGCTATTTTCCTTTAGTCTAAAAAACAAAATACGTTTAAGTTGTGTCTTGTTTTATTCATGCTCAAGGTTGTAGATATCATGTCAAAGAGGGAATAATAACTAAATTTGTGTAAACATGATGTTTTTCAATGCTTTTTGAACCGTCTTATATTGATAAAATTGGCCTGGTAGCGAAGTGTTTTTGTTATAAAGAAGTGATGGGTGACTTCCTGAATGAGGGAATCAGATTTAATATCAAATTCATGTGATTAAGCGATGTTTGTAGTTCTATACTACTCCATACAACCTTGATTACACCATTCAGTTATCATCTTTGTGTTGTGATCAAAGTTGTCAACCGTAAATATAAGTAACGATAAAAGAATAATGTTAATTCATAAAATTCGTTATATGTAAAGCTTATATATATAAGTTTATATTTTTGTTTGGAACTTCAAATTTGTCCTTAAACACAGAATCTTTAAAATTGGTCAAAAGTCAACTCACAAATGTAGTACTCTACCAATTAGTCGGATTGATATAGAACTACACGGTACCGGTACACATTAAACCTAATTAGTTCTAGCTACTTCTAGCTTTCATCAAGTACAAAAATTGCATAATTGACTCTTCTACATTATTAAAGTCCTAGCCAAAAGTAAACACTAAAAATCCCATCTTGAATTACAATTTTAGTTTTTTTCTAAACCTTTACAATTACTAATGCTCAACTTTGTAAGTGAATGTGTTCTAATCAACTTTGACCTTTTTAACCGTTTATTTATATGTATACCTAGATTATAGGTATAAAGAATACGCTTAAAGTAGTGACGAACGGTATTGCAACAAAACATTATAAAGAGATATAAAAAGGAGACAAATGGAGGGAATATGTTTTACCATGTAGCATTGTCAATATCAAAATTAAAGCAATTCATGAATTATTTGGTGGTGTAGTCGTGTAACATGATGTAGCTTGATAATTCAAATTAAAGGGAATATATATATACATTGATAATTGTATTAGCACGTCCGATGCTCCAAACTTATCATGTAAAAGATAAAGAAAGCGGTGAAAACAAAGGCGATTCCATCTTATTGTAGTAAATGGTACATCTTTGTTGAAAAACATGTGAGAATAGGCTTTTCTACTACACCATTAAGTATGCTTTGACCTTCATTAGTAAAGGTTGTTAATTCCCTTAACTAATGCATCAATACCCGTAGATGTGGGTAACAATTTTGCTACACCATATTATAACCTGGACGCGCCCATAGATGGGAAAATAGGTTATACAACTGCATAATAAGTAACAAAAGTATATATCAATTCTATATCTATACCATGTTTTTTTTACATAAATGGTGGCTTTTTATCTTTAAAAGAATTGATTTCCATTGGGATAGTTAAAGAGTTACTTAGTAATTTGCTCAAATTATAACTAACAATTGCACACACATATTTTATTCAAAAAAAATCTACTCAATTCTGTTGGAGTAAGTGTCCTCAACAATAGTGCGATCACATGTTTAAATCTCATGATAAGAATACGTAAGGGATGATTCAATTATATAGTCAACTGATCAACATTAATCGCTAATGATTGGCTAACTAGAGTTTGACATTACTGTCGTTTGACGGTGGTGATCAGTTGACCCCTTAAGGTCACACCTATAGGACAATTCCCTTAATAGATAAGTTAATTAATTGTAAATTGATACAAGTTAGTTAACTCCTTAAAAATTGAACAATTTGTTTTGTAAGTGAGAATGAGTATCTTATTGTAATTTGATTAAATAAGATTCATTTTACCAATTGAAAAATTTTATTACTAAAATTGATTATTGTTTATGAAACAATTGAGATAAGAATGAATAGTTTATTATAATTACAAAATGTTGTAAATTATATTAACTTGACCAATTTTATACACAAGTAAATATGAATTACTTGTAAATTTGTTATTTGTAATTTAATTAATTTATATAATGATATTTAATTGTTAAATATGCATTAAATTGATTAATAACATGTTACATGCCACATGTGACATATTGTATGACAATGTTACAATTGACAAACATAAAATGGATGTCCATTTATAGGGCCGAAAATTATAGGGTTGATGGAGTTAGTGGATGTTTATTTTAATGGTAAAATAAACATAATAATTAACCTACACTAACTAGCCTTCACCCTACATTTTATGGGTAAGACAAAGGCCATGCATTGGCCCTTTTCTTCTCCTCTCACCCGGCCTCCCAAGCTCAATA
Organism: Silene latifolia; assembly: GCF_048544455.1. Taxonomy (NCBI): domain Eukaryota; kingdom Viridiplantae; phylum Streptophyta; class Magnoliopsida; order Caryophyllales; family Caryophyllaceae; genus Silene; species Silene latifolia. The sequence continues at coordinate 56,176,632 of NC_133530.1, read as the reverse complement.
AGAGCATCTTTTGCTCTTATTTTTCATTCCAACCTTTTTGAGTTTTGGTCATTCAAAAACTCTCTTATTCTCTCTAAAAACTTGTTTTTAGATCTTATAAATTGTTCAACTAAATTCTAATATTACAAATATTATTACTAGTGTAGTAATACAAATATTATTAGAACCATTAAGGATAACTAGTATAGTAATCTAGTTAATTAATATATTAGTATTAAGGGTTTTTGTCTTGGGTGCAACAAGAGGAGAATCTCTACACTTGAGATTTGTTTTGGAGGATCATCCATTATCTTTAAGCTCAAGAACAAATAAGGAAGGTGTCCTTATTTGTGCCCAAAATTTCAAACCATATACAATGTAAGGAACATTGTTTTCTTTTATCTCTTCTTTTAGTTATGCATGCACTAGATCTTAAATGACTAAGTTAAAATGTTAATTAGATCACTATTAGAAATGTCTAATAATAGGTATATGAACCTAACAAATTCATCTAAATTTATGAAAGTAATAATTTTCATTACCTTAATTATGCAAATATACATGCTTGTTGATATCTTCTCGTGTGATCAATGATCAATCTATTCATTCTCATCCATAAATACCTACAACAAAAGCAATTACATGTCAATAACCTTTATTAAAATATACGATAGAAGGAATTATGAATCAAGCGCGGAATTAATACATGAGAAGGGCTAAGTAGTAGTATCAAACCACCAAAAACAAATAGACAAAAAAATAAATAAAAGAATGCATAGCAACGGAACGGAGAAATAATAATTGTGTTTAATTTCATAATCAAATACATCCATAATATATAATGTTGTAGACTTGTAGTTAGGGATGGCAGTGGGTCGGGGACCCGACCCAGACCCTGAGGGTCGGACCCTAATGGGTTGGGTATGGGTCTCATTTTTTCAGACCCAATGGGTATAGGTTGGGTATGGGTCTTAAGGAAATATTTCGGGTCCGGGTCCGGGTCTAAGTTATAAGACCCATACCCGACCCTTAGACCCTTTATTAAAAAAAAAAAAAACAAAATCACAACTTTTCTGAATTCATACTGGCAGACCGTAGAAACCAAAGCAACTAAAATCTCTTTCTCTTCCCTCATCCCATAAAGTGATAAAACTCAACCAAACTCTTCTGACAATACCACCACTCCACCACTGACACAAGGAAACCACCACCACAGCACTGATACGCGACTGGCAACGACCTATCTAATAGGCGGCGACCGACAACCACCATTGACGGCAGCCTGCGACGGTCAGATGGAGACGGCTATCATGTACGGTATTGATTTTAGGGTTCCGAGTTTGATTCTTTCACATGTATTTGGAGGTAAAATTAATTTAGGTCTTCTATGTCTTTCTTAATCTCTTTGGTATGTATATTGGATTTGGTAGTGTACAATAGAGATTAATAAACTCGTAATGTTAAATAGTATGAACTTTTTTTTTAATATTATAGACCCCATATGTAACACCCCCATACTCCAAGTGCCTTACCAGGACCACTCAGGTATAAGGATGCCACCATCTCGGTTACCCGAGGCATGATATTCATAAGACAATAACGAAATAACTTTAAAAGAAAATAAAGTTTAAAGTTGTTTACATAGCAATTCCAAACTGATAAAAAGAAATATAAGATTCTCAGACGGTCTACTGCTAAAACTATCAAAGCTATAAAACATCGTCGACACACAATGGAAGACTTCTAACGCCACGTGATGACTCATCCCGGCTATCCCATAAGCGTCATATCATACCGCTTGAATAATCGCTCACCACCCCGAATGGATCACCACGCTTTTAAAACATTTAAACGGGTCGATACTAATCACACAACTCAATATATCAACAATAAGATAAACAGGACAGCTTAACCGTCACACACACACACAATCACACCAATCCCGGCAATCTCAATCACCGATCGTCCACCGGACCCGCCAGCCCGATGGGGGACCGCAGCCGTACCCACCAAATCCCCGCTCCTCATAATGAGCGATAACCTGTCCATTAATGTGCACATCCCTTCGTGGCGGGTTCCACGAAAAGCGAAACTAGGGCGTGAAGCCACTCCCGCAAGTGACCCCACTCGGTAGAGGACACGCCTCGAGAACCACAGACAACAATCACAATCACAATCGCAATCACGACCGTCACAATACAATTACTATATCACACAATCAATCTCAACACATCAACCAACATCCCATTATGGGACTAATACGAGTAGGAAATCCTGCACGAAAGCACAACTATCGACGGTCTCTACAATTTGTATCAAAAGCTTCTTCTACAAAACCTCCTCTTATCATACAACATACAAACGCTACCAAATCACAAACTACTCAAAAACCCCCAAATCCTATATTAGGGTTTAACCAACTTAAAGGAAAGACAATAAAAAGGGTACATAGATCTTACCCTCGACGCAAGGATCTCAACGGTATAACAAACGATGAAAACCGACCTTCCAAACTCCGGGATTTGCTAACAATGCGATTAAGATGATGAACGTACTTGCTTTCTCTCTTTGACAGTAAATTAGGTTTTGAAAAAGTGTTTAGAATGATGGCGGAAAAAGGTTATATACCTTAATCGCATAATTAACAAAACCCGAGAAAAACTCCCCGCAAACCGGCTACTCGATCGAGTATCTAAGGTACTCGATCGAGTACCCCCTTACTCGATCGAGTATCCTAGTTACTCGATCGAGTACCCAACAGGTCAGAAACTATTTTAAAACGCAACTCACCCTTACTCGACAGAGTAAGGCCTACTCGATAGAGTACCCAAAGACTCATAAATACGGAGTATTACACCATAGTTGTATAATCTTGTTATTAAAGTGGCTGAAACTCGGACCCGCGGGTAGACCCAGACCCGGCCCTTACCCATAGGGTCCGGGTAAGGGTCTTCAAATTTTAGACCCTTGCGGGTCTTGGTCGGGTACGGGTCCAAAGGGAAAATCTCGGGTCCGGGTCTGGGTGAACCCGACCCAGACCCTACCATTGCCATCCTTACTTGTAGTGGTTAACATGGTTTCCAATTCTAATTCTAATAAAATTAAATCCCTTTCTCTCCAACACTTCATCGTGAATTTGCATGGGATTGTAATTTTCTGTATATAGTAGAGATTCAGATACTAATTCATTGTATTTGCTTGTTTAAATAATTTTTTAAAATAAATAATTTATAAAAGATAAACTTTGCTCGAAAGTAGTTATCAAAACTTGGGCTCTCTATTGCTTGTTTAAATAATTTTTTAAAATAAATAATTTATAAAAGATAAACTTTGCTCGAAAGTAGTTATCAAAACTTGGGCTCTCTATAATCGCTCGAAAAAAATTTCCTTTAATAATATAGATAGATAGATATAGACTAGTCGAATAAAAACGTAGTTGCTCTTTCATATACGAGTTTTACTCTATCATGGACTTTTTACCTTAATTCTTCCATACACTGCCCTTGTTCTAAAAAGCAAAGAAACAAATTCTCCCTCTTACTCTCCTCTTAAAACTAATCAAATTTTCAAAAACAAAATACATAATCATAGATTTTAATTCTCCTATTAACTAGAATTCTAACTTCATTAATTTTGCATCAATTGTTTTTGTATCAAATTAAATAGAAAAAATGAAATTAGGGTTAGATAAAATTAGGGGTTATCAAAAATAGGGTTCATGGGATAAGGGTAAGGGTAAGGATGGCTGAGGTGATTGGAGAGAGGTTGGCTGTAGTGTAGTGGTGACGGTGGGGTCTAACGTGGATCGTGATGGGGTTTGGGCGGTTGGGATTTGGTTGGGTTGGGAAAGGGAGTGCGGGTCTAGGTGGAGGAAGGGTGGTGGTCTGGGTGAAGGAGGGTCGGGTGGGTTTGGATGGGTGACAGAGTGGTTCGACGTCGGTGTATTTGGGTGGGCAAGGAGTAGGTTCGGTTTGAGGTAGGTGGGGGAGGGGAAAATGTGGGGCAAAGGGTAGGTATGACGATGGCCGCACCAGGACGGGGCTTTGGTGAAGGTGGTGAAGGTGGTGGATGATTGCTGACGAGCTTTGGTGATTGGATGGTGGAAGTTAGAGTGAGAAAATTGAGAGGAAAAAAATTGAATAGGAATGAAAGAGTAGATGAAAACATTAAAGTAAAAGGGTATAACAGTTATTTACGCCCATAAAAGAGTAAAATCGTCCATGAATGTTATCTTTGAGCTTATCTCCTTTTGGATCAATCTTATGCTATAGAACGATTCTATATGAGACTTGCTGAAATATAATTGTCCAAAGTTGTGAATACAGTATAAGCATCTAGGTGCATAATGAAACTGTCACTATTCACCTATTCACTTGGATAAAATGTCCAAAGATCTCAAAAAATATGTTTTCTGTTATTTAGATGATAAAGCTCTATAATCTGCTTCCTTTAAGACTCTACTTACCAGCGACAAATTCGAGTCTCCCTAGAATTACCTTGATGTGCTGAACTATTGATGAGATATTGCAGAAAAAAAAAATCATAGCAAGACTTGGTACAAGAACTCAAAGCATATCAACGTGATATTAAGCGACCAAATAAAGGCGAAGAGGTATGAGAATAACCAGAGTCCAAATACATGTCTTCAATCCAAGAGGGACATTAATAACACAAGAAAGCAATTCTAATAGCATGGACGTGTACTTTTTCACATACGGATTTTACTCTTTCACATGCGCCTTTTACAATACTATCCTTGCCTTTTTCATTCCCTCACCAATTGATTTTTTTCTCCTTAATTCCCTCATCTCCCTTTACCACGTCACTAACACCAGCTCCGTTCACCAAATCAGGCCAGTCCAGGCGCCGGCAAACCTCACTCCGGCCAACCTACTTCTGCAAATTTTTTAATATAAGGATGTATAAATTTGCAAGTTTCAATAAATTCCACAGGCAAACATCTCATCCCAATTAGCAGGACTGATAAGATCTTCATCGCATAACGCTTCCACGATAATATTATAAAATGAGATGTCTGGAAAAGCTTACTTTACCAGCCTCGCACAAAGACGAAAACATAAATACTCCAACAAATAGTCTTTTGAAGACAAAATGCGTAAAACTTCCAACAAATTATCAATTTATCATGTTTGCACAGATTTCTGCTCAAGTTGCTCACGATTTGAAGATTTGGTGCGTGCTCTTCCCCTACCATCAATTTAAAAAACAACATGGCCATAACCACCGTCAACAACCCAGATCCACCGCCGACCACCAACCCATAAACCCTAATTGATAGTAATTGATAAACAAGTAAACATATTAATTTATCTAATAAACCTAATAGTTTCAATAAATCATATAATAATTGCTAAACAATAAAATTACTTCACTAATTGTAAAACTATAATCCGTTGTTCAACTTTTTAGAGTAACTAGATTCGCTTTTGGGGGAAGAAATATAACAAGAGTTCATTTGCTTAAGTATTTGAAAAAGGGTATGATATGGAAATTTTATGAAAAAGTATATGTGAAAAGTAATTCCGAAAATATAAGGGTAATGTAGTAATTTGAGCTTCTATTTTGTTGCTCTTCTAATTTAACTTGTAAATTAAGTGCTTTTGTAGTGCATTCATCAAAAGATTATTGTTGAATGAGATATCAGATACCTTTCCTCTTCAATCTCTTTTGTTTTCATTTTATATTGTTCTTAGAATCCACCACAAATTATCAGAGTATCTAATCTATTACAACCTATCAATCCCGAGATTGAACAATTGTATCACAAGCTAAAAGAAAAGGTGCTTAATGTGTCCCAAGTCAAAAAAAAAATGTAAAAAAGAAAAATGTAAGGTAAGGAAACTAGGTTTATCAAAATTAACCTATAACTTCCTTGCTGATGGGAGGGGTTTGAACTTTGAATTGCATCAAGAAAGCATTATCGGCTGACTTAGCTGACATGAGGCATTCGAGATTGCGATGTACCTACATCCTTTTTTTTTTCTGGATAAGGTAAGGAAACTAGGTTTATCAAAATTAACCTATAACATCCTTGCGGATGGGAGAGGTAAAAGGAAGTGAAACACTTTTAATGTACCTACATCCATTGTTTTACATAACAATTACATTGTTTTCAGTATATTTTACTGTGTATCTTTTAAAGATAGGTATGGCCTTTATGCTGATACTTTAACAAATATATCATGTCACTGACCTACATTTGATCAACACGGCCTTTCCTATGTTAATTCAGCACGAATACTAGAGTGATATAAGTATATAACCGTGTCTATAGCAATATGCTCTGTATCACTAATCAATAGACCGATACAACTGTGATGTTCAACAAAAAACAAGCCATGAAGTATCATGTACTCTTCGCAGCCATAGCTTAATCCAATTCCATGCTTGTAGCGGCTAGTCAACCTGTTACAAAGATAACTTAATAAATGGACCCTCCAGAAACTTTTAATACCATCTTGCATTGTAGATTTAATTCCCACACATACAGTTTTAGCCATCTATTAATGTGTCTGCTTCAGATACATTCACAAGTCACAACCATCATCTACGAGTATAGTTTGATGGAAAACAAAGTTATATGCGCCAAATATACATTCCTCTTCCATCGTCATGACTCATGACTTGCTAGAACACTACTTAAATATATTAATTAGGGGTTAATTAAAAAAATTGGTCAGGCATGTTTTAACATACATACCCAAAAAATCTGTACAAATATTACCACATAAATGGTAAAGAAACAGGTATGGTTGTGAAGTTATGTCAAAGTCACCTGGTAATGAATCCTCAACGTTTCTTCTGCCGAGGAGTTGATGTATGCGCTTCTTCTATGTATCTTGTCAGTAAGGAAATCCCATAGTGAGAGGCGCTAGAAGCCGCATAATATGAAGTCACTGTAAGCTGAGTAAATCTGGGAGAAGCATAGCCTGCAAATTTATTTTTAATTAAAGAGTTTTTTTGTCAAAAACTACCTAATATTTACCTCATTTTCATAAATAATACCTAAATTTTCTTGACTTTTGTCGGACACTACCAAATTGAAAAATCCGATCAAATTAGACAAAATTCTAACTCGAAAACATTATTTTTGGCATTGAATATACATTATTTCCTATACTTAACCACCACCAACTGTTTTGGTTAGCTACTAACACATTTATTCCAATTTTTTTTACTACAATTTTGACTAGTTTGGCCAAGATTGTGGCTAATTTGGACAAAATTATGATTAATTCGATAGGCATTTTGACTTATTTGTCGGAATTTTAGTTAATTTGGAAAAAAATTGTCGAATTTGCTCATTAATTTCAATTTGGTAGTTTTCGACAAAAGTAAAAAAATATTAGATAGTTTCTCGCAAAATTAAAAACTTTAGGTAGTATTTATGAAAATGAGGTAAATATTTGGTAGTTTTTGAAAAAAAACTCTTAATTAAACCTGCTGTCTGGAAACAAAAAAGACTCGGGAAGAAAAGAAGTGACATCAGAAAGATTAGTCATCATCAAATTCTGAATTCTTGTTGGGACCTGTGTTACTCCGACTCTCCGACACGGAGTCGTGCCTGACACGTGTTGGAGTGTCGGACACGGCTATTTTGAGTGAATTTTCCTATTTTGTGGTCTAAATTGAAGTGTCCAAGTGTCTTGTCGTGTCGGACACGCGACACGGCAGTTAAGTGAAGTGTCGGAGTAACATAGGTTGGGACAATTTTTTTGGGAGGGCCTCACACACACACACACACACACACCATCTTACATAATGCTCATCCTAACTCGTAAGATTTTTATAATAATACAAAACAGGAGATCAACTTTACTAAACTTGGAACATGGAAAAAGTTTCCAAAAAACTTACCACCAAATGCAGCACAGGCAGCCGAAGAGATGAGTAACGCAGGAAGCTGCACCAAGCGCAAAAACCACATAAAGCATGAAGCAAAAATGCAAATAATATAGACAGATAACAAACTCTAGAGGACCGATATAAATGATGTAACTAGGAACGAGCTCCACTTACACCAACAGCGAATGGAAGCCACTTCGGTCCTTTAACATGCTTCTGGACAAAAGGGATCCCTGCAAATAAGCACCATCAGATTCCGCAGACATTGCCACTCAGAAAAGGCAAGAGAACATAAAATACCCGTGTTAAAACCATAGATAGCACTTAGCACAGCTCCAAGTCCAGTACCGGCCTACAAAGCAGACAAAATTTCACTCAAGATAGTCTTAAACAATTGAAGTCTAGAAAGTTCAACAAAAAAGTCCGAGAAATCAGTCTCACAGAAACTACACGAGAAAAGGTCACTAAGCTGTAAGCTAAAATCGAAGGCTTCTGCAAAACTTTCACAAAGATGAAACACGTGAAGTGTAATTCAGTAAAGGCATATAGGCCATTTACAGTCTCTTTTTCAGAAAATGTGAACTATTAATCAACTAAAAATTAGTGCACTAATTGTGAACGTAATGGCCATACCTATCTTTATAGATGGCTTTGAATGCCAAGACATAAGCTCATATAAAGACAGCTTTAAAATGTATTTAAATGCAAATGTATCTCACACAAAAAAAATCACATTCAAGATCCACTATTTGGACTCGGGAATTCTAGATGGGCAAAGAACATTCATGCCATCAAACATACAACGATACAAGACAAAACAGAGACCCCACTTATTGTTGCTACAAATTAAATAAATTGCGAGAGGTGAAGATGAAAGCATCAACGCCAACTCATGCCTGTTCACGAAGGCAAGCATTTAACTTATTGGAGGAGAACAAACAAATAAGACTCTTTCAAAAATATACTACTCCGTACTAAATTTCGTATTGACATTATATCAAAAAGAAAGGAAAAAAGTTGCTGGACTATACTATCTTCCTAAGAAAATATACCTGCTTAAATGGCTGATTATTTTTGCCTTTACCATGCAAGGCTTTTTATTTAAATTTTAAACCTTACTGTTCAGGATTCCTTCTTTTCAAATCTAAATATTTCAATGTGTTGAGCACACATATCCAGCAATTTCTCTTTATATTTCTAGTTTTATTTCTTGCGAAAAAGGCCTCTGTGTTATGCATATAGAGGTGAGTTTTCACGATTATTGAAGCCAATGTTCATAATGCTCAATTTCTCCTATCATTGGAGACTCGTGACCTTTTAGTGTATGCATTTACATGTGAGGAATAGCACAGATGATTCTTTAACATAAAACACAGAGATACATGATCTGTAGACCAAAGCTTATATAGAAGAACCTTTAGTGACTCGCCTTGGGACTGCAAACTATGGAGAACGACCCAGTACAGGATCTATTTGTTTGCAACCTTGATCTACGATTGAGAATTTAATTTACGCATATTAAAAAGATGCCACATAACTAAGACTTCAAGCACACAACAACAACAACAACAACAGAGCCTTAATCCCAAAATGGTTTGGGGTCGGCTGACATGAATCATCCTTTAGAACCGTGCATGGGTGAACGCACACCTCAAAATGCGAACAAAAAAGAAAGGAAAAATGAAAAACCAAAGGGAGAATGAAGCACAATACAAAAGTCAAGGCAAACTTATAGGTTTTAAAAATCGAAATCCGGATTTCTTTTATAAAAACTTAAAATTTAAATCGAGAATAAAGATTTGAAAACCGAAGTAAAATTTAAGGGTCCGAAATACCTTAAAAGTGAACCAAGTAAAAATATATAAGAAAGTTGTTGGTAAAAAAGGTGTAATAAAGGAGAGAAGAACAAATAATTTTTTTTTAAAATTAAATCAAAAGCCTAAATATGTCAAAAAACAACAAATACTAAAAATCCACATGTATCCTTTCCCTCCATTGTGCCCTCTCCGTCACCATTCTCTCCTCAAGCCCAAGAAATCTCATATCATGCTCTATCACTCTCAGCCATGTCTGTCTCGGTCTCCCTCTACCCCTAGGAACCTTTTCTGTTCTTCAAGTCTCCAGTCTCCAATCTCCAGTTTCTCCTAACTGGTGCATCCATAGGTCTACTTCTCACATGGCCAAACCATCTTAGTCGATGTTACATCATCTTGTCCTCTATTGGCGCCACTTTTACCTTTTCCCTAATCACCTCATTCCTTAATCGATCTTTCCTTGTATTGCAGCACATCCACCTGAACATACGCTAAGACTTGAAGCACACAATAAAAAAAAAAACGTACAATGTAAAATGGCCTTACATACGACTTCTTGCACAACCACATGGCATTTGACTCAAATACCACTACAAAAAGAAGTTATACTAACTACTTTGATATATGTTACGTGAATATATGTGACTACATTTAATGGGTTTATACAAGACTAGCTGGAATAGCACAGCTTTAGAAAGTGAAACAAAAGCATATAGCCGACTACTAAGTACACAAGATCCATATTATTTATATTATAGCTGCAAAAATAATATAAGCTCCCAATAACACCATCCAAACTCATTCTAAAACTAACCCTATCCCCATACCAGTTATGGATCTTCAGCTCAGATTCATCAGTCTTTAGCCTGTACGAGTCTTAAATTTTTATGAGTCTGAAGTTGAATCCAAGACCCATCTCAAACAGTAGTTTATGAGTGAAATGGTGGATTCTATATATTATTTTAGAGAGTTTCGACAAGTTTAGAGATGAACTTAGAAAATAAAGTCTAGCAAGCTCCTTGACATCCACCACGAGGTCACGGAGGCGGATGACCGCATATTAATGATATTGTGTGGTTGTCAAAGATGGTTTTCAATGGCTCTCATAGACGTGGGTATGGCCGTGCTAATGGGCGGGAATGAATGTTGAAAAAGCGTTGTGGGGAGGGTTAAAAGAGGGTCACAATATAGATTATAAGTATAAAATTGAGGGGAGAGTCTTGGGATATACATGCAAAGCTCACTCATCCAAGCTCTCCTATCGACTGAAAAAAAGATATTCAAGTGCCATTTCAAACATTCTTGGAAAACCAAACGAAACAAAATAACAAGACACATAATAAGAGAGAAAGACGGGAATAAAGAGCTAAAACTCACAACAGTTGTGGCATCGTGCAAGACGGAAGTAATGGCCCATTCACCATTTTTCTGCATCAATACATAATCTATCAACATAATGCCAAATTTAGTTGAGGCAAATTATTAAACAGGTAATGCGCTTAGCATAATGCTCCCAGAATCAGGAACAACATTTTTCGAGAGAAGACAATAAAGACCCATTGAGGCACTGGGGTAATGTTGTTGTTGTAAGACAATAAAGACCCATAAGCTATCTTCGCAAGAGAGCAAGATAATTCATGGAACAATCGATGTGCATAGGAAAAAACGGGATAAACCCACCACACAAACCCAGAAGAAGAAAACAGAAACAGAAGTCAAATTGTCAATAGGGCAATAAATATCTCCGACTCTCTGAGACAATCCATCGAAAAATGGTGTGCACAAGAACAAACAGAAAACCCGCCATAAATAATCCATTTGAAAGCGAAATAAAAGGTGGCTAATATAGAGAAGGAGGAGAAACGAGGCAGAACGAGGAATTACAGAATGAGAGTCGAGGAGAGAAAGACAGCGAGGGCAACGAGGGGTGCCAAGACCGGGATTTATGGTGGGATCATATTCATATAAATTCCCAGTTCTCAACTTCTCCTCGTACACTTCTCTAGTTCCCATTTCTGTTCTTGATGCCTTTTCTCCCTTTTCTTTGCGCTTGCGAGGGTAAAAGCTAGGTCTTCTTCTACAAATTCGTGTACCAATTCTACGAAGCTTTTGTGACAATACAATGAACCACTTCCAACTTAAAGGACATGCGCTCCACAATTGACAAAAATATTCTGTAAAACTGAACTACTTCATAGACCACATACCTGCCAATGAGTTATGAAGATAAATGTAAAATATAGACAGTGAAAAAAAAGATGCATAAGCTACCATACTGAAGGAACTCCAGAAGTTTCAACTTTTGTAAAGGGGAAATTTCCTAGATTAAGCCACAATCTAGAGAATTTTAGGTTTGCACATGAAGTAAAATACGAGTATATGGTTTCTATACCACATAGATGTGGCTAAAGACAAGAGACAAGCAAACATTCTACATTCAGGAAAGCAAGAAGAGTTTCTCTTTTCCTAATAACCTTCATACAACAGCAATTCACAGCTTAGACTTTATTAGGGACAACTGGCCCTCCTATCTAAAACCAGGCGTATATAATTCATTAAGTCATCATCCAAGAGCAGAACAGATAAGAGCAAGAAGCAACTAATGACGTGTCCCAGTAAACCAAACATGGTAAGTTTTTTTGGACGCTCAGATCTATCCACTGAGAACATAAATTTGAGCATTCTCAATCACAAAGGTATCCTTCCCGGCATCTTTACTGTCATAGCAACTCATAATAGATCATGAAAAGCATTGAACTTCTACAATGAATGGTTAACAATCTCAGATGAAAGTTTGTGTCCAATTATTCTATGACTTTTATAAATGGTTAACAATATCAGATCAATATAAGAGACATTTATCTTACAACAAACAAAAAGTAAAGCGGACTTTTCTTCCAATCACCAAAAAGAAAAACATATAGCATATCTGCTAAAGTCTAAAATCTCTAAATTATCCTGTAATATGCCAGTAACAACGAAGGTCTCTCATACTACAAATCGGTAAATTGGTCTCCACAGAAAACAGTAAGTGGTAAAGGATAGATGAATCACTATTTGAAAATAGATCCAGCATCATCATATAACAAATTAACAATTTATACAACAAGACACTGAATGCTGGATATTCTATCTTCGAATAGTCAATAGTGTGTGTATATTTATAACAAAGAAAAAGAAACATAAATCATGACTCAATGGACTTGCCATCCTCAACCCAAGTCAAGAGCTGTCACAGGCTCACAGGTGGGTTACGGGGAATCGGGCATGAAAGGGTGCAAACTATAAAATTAGAAGAAATTCACTATAGTGCCTAAGCAGCTGAGCCATCCTATTAAAGATTTTGGGATGCGTAGGGCTACACTTGAGCCATCAAATTGAAGAAATTCACACACTTTTCTCAAATAGAAAGTATGTTACTATGAGTTCTTTGATTTCCTCGAGTACTTGTGGTATAGTGGCAGACACTTGACACTTCCACCAAGGGTACGAGCAAGTAGGCCACTAGGAGACTCGAACACTTAAGCGTAAAATATGAAGATGGCCCTTAGGGTGTGTTTGAATACAAAAAAGGAGAGAAAGAGAGGGGAGGGGGAAAGAGGGAAAAGTAGGGAAGGAGAATGAGGGAGGGAGTTTTCCCTCCAAATCTTTCCTAGGTAGGAGCAATTTTGATTTGGTTTTGTAGGATGGAAATGTAGCGATCCATTATCCCATATCCATCCACCTACATTTTGAGACCCAATCAACGGAAATTGTCTCCCTCCTAATTCCCCTACCCAGATGAAGGGTAGGGGTGTTGTTAGGATAGCTTTTGATGAGGGAAGGGGAGGGAAGGGGAGAGTCGAATGAAAGGAAAGAAAAGGGAGGGGAAGGGCGAGAAATGACTCAAGGGAATTTTCCACCAATTCTATCGTATGTTGGACGCATTTTATTTGTCTTGGAGGAGGGAAAATGGACTCCTCCATTTCCTTCCAACCCTATAAGTCTATAACAACCAAACAAGGGAATTTGTATCACTCTCCCCACCCCACCTTTTTCATTCAATTACTCCATCCAAACAAGCTCTAAAAGTGTTCATATCAACATAATGGTATGATCCATGCAGGAAACTTAAGCCAAACCCGTCCAACTAAATTCAGTCTCGCCATATGCACCGGAAACTCCCCCATAACATCCTAATGTACTGTTACACTGAGGTTTATGAGTTGTACTTGTACCATTAAAAAGATAACACATCAATTGACATGCAGTTTTACGAACCAAAAGCCTACTTAAGCCAAACCCGTCCAACTAAATAATCATGCACACAATAAGATTAAAAATTGATAAAAGATAATAATTTACAGGATTTCCTTAAAATGTTATTTCAATCAAGATGCGTACTAAATTAATCTAAACTACAATCACAACAATCAGCAAAACAGTTATAACTATACAATGCAAAATTTCCAGGCCCGGTTCTGAGGGTCGTCTGGAGGGGCGGCGAACTAGGGCCCAAGCTAGAAAGGGGCCCATTGTTCAGAGTTTTCAAATAATAATAATGGTAGGAAAAGGAAAAAAAATCTAATTTAGTAAAAACAAAGCAATGCTTTTCTAATTTCTCACCCTGACTCTCTACCCTCTTTGTATTTCCTGATTTTCAGTACCGTGTTCTATATGGGAATTAACACAGCATTATACTTGGTTTCTATCAAGTCTTAATTGTATACTCCGTATATAATAAATCGGTTTCAAGTAGCTATAATTACAACAATTATTTCAAGTAATTAAATTTTATGACTATTGTCAGTTATTGTCCATCTACATTGTCCTCTACATTGTTCGATAATTTCCAATATTAAATATACTAAACAATAAATATTAAATATGTCCAATAACAATATTTTCATTTTTAATAACAGAAAAGAATAATAACAAATCCATAATTAATTGAAAAGCCCAGAAAAGGAGAAGAAAACCCATAAATTTACCAGAAAGTGACAATAATGACAAAAAACTTGACATGAGTAATTATTAAACCCAGAAATTAGAAATGAAAAAAAAAAAGTATATAAGTTAAGACAAATAACCTTCTTATTCTTCTACTGGATTTACCCCAAAAGAATAAGAGGACAATTATCTAGAGTAATTGATGCATTTTTTTTGTAATTGGAAAGGTATACGCAAAAATAAAATTCAAACACCACTGATTTCACTTGCATTAACTAGCACATGTACATTATCCCTGAAAATCAAATAAGCAAAGCTCAAAGTTAAAACATTCATTCATTAACTAGCACACTCTTCGACAAATCATCATCAGTAAAATCAGACGAAACATATGAAATTAAGAACAAATTAATATGAATTGAATAGCAAATTAATACAGTACTAATTTAAGGGCAAATTCGTTTGAATAGCAAATTCGTATGAGATTCAATTCAAATAAGCATATGAAATTAAAAACAATAAAAAGATTAAAATCATACTTACTAAATAATTGATGGATTCGAAATAGGAATAAAAAAAGAGGGATTTATCCTTCTTGCTGGTCGTCGTCTTCGCCGGTCACTATCGTCGTCGTCTGCCGTCTAATCTCAGTTTATGGTTAAGAGGTGGGTTTTGGCCTTTTGGGTTCAAGGAAAGAATTGGGATTTTGGTAGGGAAAGACTAGGGGCGGCCAATGAATTTTGGTGGCCTTGTTTAATATCTAAAAGTGAGGTCTTGATACATAAATAAATTTCATTTTCAAATAAAATCAATCTAAAATTGCCGTTTTAGGAAAAAAATATCATAGAAAGCAATATATTGTTCTTAAAGAAGTAGACAAATCTCTGATGACATTATTGATTTTGTTTGAATATTTTCTTCTTCCTTGCATTTTTAGAAGCAAACTCTAGCACACATGACGGAAAATTTAACAATTAGCAGAAGACGAAACATATAAGCAAATGAGCAATTGAGAAAGAAAAAAAGACTGAGAAGCCACCCGGGCTATTGAGACACAACTATACAATTCATTACTGAATTCCAGTAAATATATACAATTAACTAAAGAAAAAGTTAGTATTAACAACAAAAATAGAAATTAAAGAATCGATGAAAAAACAAAAAAAAACAAACAACCCTCCTATAGGACCGTCCTATAGCATAAGACGGCTAATATAAGAAATTAGGATTAAAGATTTAAAGCCTATGAAAATAGGGAGATGATGAAGAAGTAAAGTTTGGCTCTTGGGGGTTTGTATAAGATCTTTGAAATTGAAAAAAAAAATGTCGAGGTTTACCGATAAGCTTGAACAAATGCTTTATTGGGGAAGCCCAGAACAAATGAGGGTTTGCCATTTGTTTTAGAGGAAGAGTAAATTTTAGGCCTTAGAAATTTATCATTTCTTTTATTGGATCGTGTTGTATATTGGGTAAGGATTTAGGAATAGTAGTAACTAGTATTGGTGCCCGGCTTCGCCCGGGCTATCTCTAATTACCATTAATTTTTTTTTTCATTAAATAAAATTACTTAAAGTTGCATAACTCATAAATTTATCACAAATATATTTTTCTATGACATATCCTAAAATTACGATGAAATAAATTTTGAGAGAAATTCACTACTTCCGCTATTAATATTTTACTCTTATTAATGAAATAATAGTAATAACATTTCACTACTTGTCCGTAATCATTGTTACTTTCACTACCCCGCCGTAATTATTGTTACTATCACTATTGCCGCATTAATATTGATAATTTCACTACTTCCGCCGTAATTATTGTTACTTTCACTATTTCTGCATTAATATTGATTATTTCACTACTCCTGTTATTCTTTCTACCACTTTCACTGATCTCGCTGATAATATTGTTACTTTTACTATTCAAATGAGTGATTACTATCATATAACTATATCCAATATTACTACAATTTTTTTCTTAACTGGCGAAATTACTTTTACTACTTAGGCATGCAATTTTAAGAGGATTATATATTTATATAAATATATTACATATATGCATTAAATCAAATCGAAAGAATTATGCAATATTATATATTATGGAATCTAACTTGAATTATTTATAACCTACTTATATTATATATTATATATTTGTATGTTAAATAAATAAAGTTTAATAAAATTGCATAGATTTTAAATTTAATATATAATTTCATGATGATAATAATTAATACCATAAGTGTGCATGTTTATACTAATTAATTATTTTATTTTAAGGAAATTGACCATCTTCTAGTCTTCTATAAATATTTAGGAAAATTACAAAGCATCTTCTTTCTTTTAGTCTCCTTGAAATTGACCATCTTAGTTAATTATTTTATTTTAAGGAAATTGACCATGTTTTAGTCTCTTACAAATGTTTAGGAAAATTACCAAGCTTCTATATAATTTAATTTTAACCTAAACTATATAATATTTGCATTGAGATCCCTTAATCGGGTCCATCACACGGTGCTAGTGATTTAAAACTATATAGTATAATTAATTTGTATAACTTTCTTTAATTACATTGAAGTCCCTTAGTTTCTGGAATTATTATATAATATTGATTTTTCTTTTTAGCTAGTAAGTGGATCAAGAAATTTTGGGCCCCTTATACACTTGGGCCCCGGTACGAAGAGCTGAAATGCTCTATATGTTGGCCGCCCCTGGGAAAGACAGTAAAATAGGAGTCCATATTCGAGTCCATACTTCCGTCGGCTGAGATTGTTTTCTCCAAACATCTAACATGGTCCTAAATTTATTCATAAAAGTAAAAAGAAAATGAAAGTTCGAATGAGAATTATTATTTAACTAGGTTTGTGACCCGTGAAATTCACGGGTTTATCTGTTTTAGCTTTATTATTTTATCGTATTGTTAAGATTTGTCCGAGCAATTAGTTGATCCATTTAAAAAGATATAGTCTTAAAATACATAAAAGTTAGTTAGCTAATGCCTTATTTCTTTGACTACTTTGGTTTATTTTCAAAGCTATATGTTGTACTTTAGTTATTATTTTGATTAATATACTAATAGCATGTGGTTTTTAAAAGGAATATTTTACGGTGTACCTTCGAGTTTTTCAGTTTTCTATGTTGTACCTGTAACACCCCGTCCCAAACCGGGTCGGGAGCGGTTACTTATGATAACTCACCAGGTTGTGTACATGGCCCACAGATCAACACGGGTCCTTTATAGCGCATTTTTTCCTCACTCATGCGCATCCCGGAAACCTTCCCAGGAGGTCACCCATCCTAAGACTACTCCCAGTCAAACACGCTTAACTTTGGAGTTCTTTCGCATGGATGACCATAAAAGAAAGTGCACTTTGTTGATATGAGTAGTACTTCAAATCCCTTTAAGCACTAGTCATTTAAGCCTATCACTGGACCTCTTCAATTACCGTGGGGTGTTACACTCACCCCCACTTGAAGAACGCAACGTCCTCGTTGCGCCTGGGAGCATAACCGCTAAACCATAATCCTCCCCCGCTAGGTGTGTGATCACAATGGAGCGTATAACTACTACCTCCAGGAGCGTATAACAACTGCCTCCGATCACCACACGGTCGCAGGGTTGCTCTGATACCACTTGTAACACTCCGTCCCAAACCGGGTCGGGAGCGGTTACTTATGATAGCTCACCAGGCTGTGTACATGGCCCACATGGCCCACAGATCAACACGGGTCCTTTATAGCGCATTTTTTCCTCACTCATGCGCATCCCGGAAACCTTCCCAGGAGGTCACCCATCCTAAGACTACTCCCAGTCAAGCACGCTTAACTTTGGAGTTCTTTCGCATGGATGACCATAAAAGAAAGTGCACTTTGTTGATATGAGTAGTACTTCCAATCCCTTTAAGCACTAGTCATTTAAGCCTATCACTGGACCTCTTCAATTACCGTGGGGTGTTACAGTACCCTTACATTTTTAAAATTCTATGGTGTATCCCTGAACTCTATAAATTAGTCTATACCATGACCTTATTTATTATCTTTGCTAACTTGGTTTCTTAATTGACCTATTAAATCGTTTATTTCCATTCCAATTACTCGACAACTTACTCATTTACTTAGTAGTTGGCCACATTACCTATTAACCCACTAAATAGTATAAAAATCTAACTAAAAGTTCATCAAATCCCTATTATCATGTCATGAATCATAACGGATGTTTTTAATATTATTTTGTGCTTATTAAAAGTGATTTCTGATATTTCTCAAATAGGATGATGATACAACACTAATAAGTCAGAATAAAAGTCAAAGTACGGTTGTTTGATAGTGATAAAGTTAATGGAGAGTTAAACTTGGCTATGATGGAGAAATAAGCAAGAAGTTTAGGGGTACAAGGTAGAATATAAAAAAATGAGGGGTGCACCATAGAAAACCGAAAAACTCAGGGGTACACCGTAGAATATATTTTTTTTTTAAAAAATACCTTCAATGAGTCCAGTAATTCATGACACTCATGTGGAAACACTTTCAACAAATTCATGAGTAACCCAACCAATTGATCAACATCCGAGCAACATGCCCTAATCAAATAGATATTGTAAATTAAATAAGATGTTAAAGTTGGTTCAGATGAGGTTTATGTTACTAAAATGGCTGAAACTACACATACGGTACTGGGCCATCACGTCTTATCTTTTAATTATTTTGCTTTCTCTCTTATAAACTATTTATATTAAAACGCCTGTGAGATGAAAGTTATTTTAACTTGGCTTGAATAAGAACGTGTCAATAACCATTGAAACTTTACATTATTGATCCTACAATTATAATTATTCGGCTTCAAAACCCTCAGCAACATGGGTCCATGAACATGAACAAAATTAATTATTAATACGTATTTAAATGTAGTTTTTTTTAATAATTTAAAGTAATTGTCATGTGGCAAAAAAATAAATGTTTAAGGTTGCCTTTTAAGTAGATTGTATAGATATATTGTGTACTAAATTTTCTATGTAAAAGTTTGAACGTCCATTTGTTATCTAGGTAAATGAAGTTAGTGAAGACAAAAGGACAAATTAATGCATTATGCTGATTTTTTTTTTTTTTTTTGAGAATGATAAATCTCTCAATATAAGGAGCTTAAAACATATAGGATTAGAGTACTTTTTATCTTCCCAATATTTTAATTCTCATAAATCAGTTTTTTTTATAGTAGCATAGTTACGAAGTTTAATAAATGCTAGTCTTAATATATCATTTATATCAATTTGTCAAAAATTCTAAATTTTAAATTTTTGCAAAAATGATAAATTGAGTTAAATAGTAGTCTACTACAAATCTCATTGCAATCTCATTATGTGTTATAAGACATATACATTAGATAATATGACACGTGCGCATAAATATTAGATCATAATATACATTTAGCCTTTATCGATGTCAATAGGATTTACCTTGTCCAACTTGTTAATAAGATTGAGATCCTCGCAACTCAAATTTCACACTATGAGAGCTATTTTTCAAAGGGAAAATGATGAATAAAAAAACAACACAGACCAAAATAAAAATTACATTTGGAAGTTTCTGAAATACTAATTTTTTTATGAAACTAAAAACAATTAGTCATTTACATTCATGTTGTCAATCTTATAGTTAGTTTATAATACTAGTTTGAATGCCCGTGCGTTGCAACGGGGTAATAAACTTATTTATAAATGCAAAAAAAAAAAAAACGTTATAAGGGTTTAATGTTTACCTTCTATGTCTAATGATTGCTTTACATATTATTAAAATATCTCTTTCAAAAAAAATAAAAGATTAATATATACGTGGGTTAACTCTTATTTATAATCATATAATCACCCTACCTTATACTAATCTTTCGATGTGGGACAATTCTATTATTTATATGTAATATATTCACCAAACTTGGATTATTTTTCTGATGTGGGACAATTCTACTATTTATACATAATATATATTCATCAAACCTGCATTATTTTTCAATCTGGGACAAATAACATACTCATAATTACACTATCTTTTTTCTACTAAGTTCGACATCTAACCAGATCCTGAATACCGAATACGGACAATTGCTACTCATTATATCTAATAGTTATATTTAAATTTAATAATATGATCAAGTACTCTCCATTAATATTTGTACGTTGTTTTTATTCAAAAAAAAAAAATTCATAAATGAGATACAGAAATTTTCCGTGGTACACCTTAATTTTGTCAGATTTTTCGTGTTACCCCTACTTTTAAGAATCTGCCTACGGTACCCTTGAGGTTCCATTTTTTTGCCCATGGTACCCCCTAATGTAAAGGTTATTAAATGGACGTTAAGTTTGATGGTGTGACAATAAAATAGCGATTAAAAAATAATTCCTCCTTTATTGTTTTATTGGTACGAATATCTCTCTCTTTTAAATGAAAATTTAATTAACTATATCATTATAATATTAGAAATTTCTCATGGTAACTTTGAACTTTGATAGATTACACATGGTACCCCTAATTTTAAGTTTCTACAAATGGTACCCTTGTGTTCACCTTTTTCTTTCTCAGAATACCATTTGACAACTTCCGTCATAAGCCCATTACTCTTATGACTTGGAACGCCTTTTTCTTTTATTATCTATTACACAAGCACTTCATTATCTAATTCTTAAATCCATATTTTATTTAATAAACTAACATTTAATACCTAAATAACAAAACACAAATAGCATGGCATGCTCAATTACTCATCTAGTTACTCATATGAGTAATAGCGTTATGAAAATAAAGTAAACACAAGGGTATTATATGTAGAAACTTAAAATTAGGGGTATTATGTGTAATCTTCCAAAATTCGAGGGTATCATGAAAATTTTTCGTTATAATACTGACCATTTTATCGCTCTTTCTCCCACCTAAAAAAAATGTTACAACTTTAAAAATTTAACATTTAATTCAAGATTATGTTTAAAGTCTCTTATATAATAAGTATACTTTGAGAGATTAATATATTTGGGGTGATACCTAAGTTCCAAGGATAAATCCTATTTATAATCATGGGATCACCCAGACATGATAATCTTTTGATGTGGGACAATTTAACTATTTATACGTAGTATATATTTATCACACCTACATTCTTTTTCAATGTGAGACGAATAACATATTTAAAAGTACACCATATTTTTTGAACCTAATTCGACATCCAACCCGATTTAATAATAAGTAAATACTATATTATCTATTAATATTCATACATTTGTTTTCTATTTTTTTATCATAATAAAAATGTGCAAATGATATGAACCTATACTCTAATGATAGAATTTTTTTAACACAATTCTAATTATATTATTTAAACGTAGTATATTTACCACACCTACATTATTTTTTAAATGTGGGACATATAAAATCAATAGGTAGAAAATATAATGATATAAACTTTTAAGAGCACTCCAAGACAGTACTTAAGATACTCAAATGATTTTGGATTGATGCCTAAGTTCCAAGGATGCCTCTTATTTATAATCATGGAATTACCTACCTTATGTTATATTTCGATGTGGGAAAATTCTTTTTTTTTTTATATGTAGTATATTTGTCACACTTATATTATTTTTCAATGTGGGGACATATAACATACTATAAAATACACCATCTTTAATATGTGCAAATTATATGAAATCTATACATACTCTAATGATAGCATTTCTTACCATGAATCTAATAATATTATTTTCATAATTGTTTTACCGACATTATTTCTTTAGTTTTGTACTCTGTCAAGAGACTACCATTAGTAAAACCTTTAGTTTTGTATTTTTTGATTTTCTTGCTCATGTTCTTAACTCTTCCCCGGGTAGTTCCCAACGATTTTCACTTTATTTTTTTATATCATATCGTAATGATTGAAAATCTTAAGAGCTCTTTAAAACAATATTTATGAGACTCAAATTTTTTTGGGTGGATCATAAGTTCCAAATATGCCTCCTATTTATAATCATAGGATCACATCACCTTGTACTAATCTTTCGATGTGGGACAATTCTACTATTTATATGTAGCATATTCACCGCACCTACGTTATTTTCCAATGTGGGACAAAACATACTAAAAAGTACACAATTTTACATATTACGAAGTACACCATCTTTAATATGTGCAAAGAATATGAAATCTATACTCTAATGATAGCATTTTTTACCACAAAGCTAATTATATTATTTTCATAATTTTTTTAACGATATTTTTTTGCCAAATGAAATGTAAAAGGTTGATATAAAAATTGAAAATATCACTTAAATATAATTTAGGAAATATACATATTATAATAATTAAAAGATTCTCCACTTTATTTTTTACATTAAAAATTATACTTTCCTAAATTGATTTTTGATGATGTGGACGCTCTCAGATCGCTCGAAAAAACTCTCTTATATATATATATATATATATATATATATATATATATATAGATATAGAAAAAAATATGTATATATATCATACTGTGAAGATAATGATATAAACTTTTTAGAGATCTCCCAAACAATACTTAAAAGACTCAAAAGGTTTTTGATTGGTATATAGGTTCTAATGATGACTCCTATTTATAATCATAAGATCACCCACCTTATATTAATCTTTCGATGTGGAATAATTCTATAATTTATACGTATTATAATCACCACACTAACATTGTTTTTCAATGTGGGACATATAACATATTAAAAGAAGTACATCATCTTTAATGAAAACATTTTTTACTACGAATCTAATTATATTATCTTCATAATTTTTATAACAACATTTTTTTGTCAAATGAAATGTCAAAGTTTTTATATAAAAATTAGAAACTTCTCATGAATATAAAATAGGAAATATAGATAATATAATAATTAAAAGATTCTCCACTTTATTTTTTATGTGGAAAATATTATTTATGAAACTTTCCTAAATTAATTTTTGATGATGTGGACGCTCTAGAATCGCTCGAAAAAACTCTCTTTTATATATAGACTAGTAGGGGTGCCCGGCTTTGCCCGGGCTACCTCTATTTAGCATTAAATAATATTGTCAATTATTAAAACTACTTTAAAGTTGCATAACTTATAAATTTATCATTAATATATTTGTCTATGATCCGGAATATATCTTAAAATTGAAATAAATTATGAGACAAATTCACTACTCTCGCTATTAATATTTTACTTAAATCGATTGTTTAGCTAATTGTTCATATATACTTTATTTTGTTCTTAGTATTGTTACTTTTATTACATTCGTTATTATTACTTTACTTTCACTACTCCCGCCGTAATTATTGTTACTTTCACTACTTGTACATTAATATTGATAATTTCACTATTACCGTTACTTCTGTTATTTTCACTACTCCCGCTCGCTGCTAATATAGTTACTTTGACTATTCAAATGAGTGATTACTGTCATATTACTATATCTAATGTTACTACAATTATTTTCACTACTAACAGAATTACTTTTACTCTTTAAGTATCCAATGAGTGATTACTATATCCAAGGTTACTTTTATTACTCTCACTACATATATGCATTAAATTAATTAAGTCGAAATAATTATGAAATATTATATTTTTTTTGTAAATCTAGCTTGATTTATTTACTTTTTAATAGTTTCCAAAATATAATATACTTATATTATATTTTTTTATGTTTAAATAATTAACATATTTATACTAATTAATACAATAAGTGGGGCATGTTTATTTTAAGGAAAATCATCATATTCCAGTATTTTCTAAATTTATACTTCAACCAAAACTAAAATACATTTACATTGAAGTCCCTTTTTCAGGTCCATCGCACAGTGCTATTGATTTAAAACTATATAGTATAATTAATTTGTATAAGTTTATTTAATTACATTGAAGTCCCTTGGTTTCTGGAATTAATATATAGTATTGATATAGATTGTATTGAATGGAGTGGAGGGTGAATTTGTTTAAGCAATTCTAATATTTTTTTTTGCAAGAAATTCATGATCCTTTTTATTCATCCATCAAGGGGTAAGAAAAAAATAAAATAATACAAGAGAATAATTCTAGTATTTTCGTTCTTCATATAGTTTTCTTTCTCCAATGAACCAACCCTACAAAAAAAAATCCACTGAGTGATTAATAACAAACAAAATGGTGGAATTTGATTTATCTTTATCGTTATTAATTTAAGTTTTCTTTTAAATAATGAAAGAAAGAGGACATTGAATCATAAAGATGTAAGTATATTTACCTTTGAATAACACAACTCCACAAATCTTGATAGCTCCTAAATAAGAGCAAAACAACATATATGTGAAGTCTAAATGTGTGACGAGTACTTCATAACTAATGGAACTTAAAAATAATTAAATAAATTATTAATTTAAAACATTAATACATTTACCTTGATACAATGATAAGAAAGATTATTGACACATACAATTCTCTTGGTGATGAAGGAAAAAAAATATTGACTTGAATTTTGGCTTACAAATGTTGCCTTCCATTAAATATTTATAGCCAGTTAATGATGCGTTTTATGACTTTTGGACTTATTTTTTTTAATTATTATAAAATTTAATATATTAATAAATATGTAGCAAAATTTTATGACTTTTAAGCATCTTTTTTATTTATTAGCAAATTTATTATAGACATAAATATAGAGTAAGAGGAAATGAAATGTAAAAGATTTGCTTTAATTTTTTTTACAAATAGTTAATTTTTTTTTTTACAAAATCCACTTTGCATGAGAATTGTTTAGGGAGTTATCTTACGAAACTAAAAGATGGTACATACTTTGCCTTGCCTTTTATTTATAGATTATATATATATATAATAAAATTGAGCAAGTTTATAGCAGTAAGACTTAAGAGGGAATTGCACACATAAACAGTTTAAAATTAGTGCACATTATGTAAATTTTTATTTGTCGTTTAACCTATTCTATTTTTAAAAATTAAAATGCCAATGTTTAATGTTAAATTGAAAGAAATGTAGATTCATATACACTTTAACATACTCATATATGTCTAAAATAATTTGTCATAAAATTAAAACGGATTTTATGCATGCAAACAATAATATAAAAGAAGAGAAATAATGTCCTTACATTCAATATTTCGGCTATATTGGGCACAAGAGAGATCACCTTTCTCTTCTTGTTCTTGAGCTATTCCAATGGATGAACAAGATCTAAGAATAAGATCTCTCCCCAAGCTTTATACCCAAGGCTTAACACTTAATCTAATTAATATTATGAATACTAGTATAATATTAATCTAGTAGAAAAATGACCCAAAATTATTATATACACTTAATAATTTCGGCTATATGGGAGAGAAGAAGAAGAGAGAGTTTTGTCTCTCTAGAAATCTTATATTTTGATGAGTAAAAGAATGAATGAACATCCACTACCTCTTAGTGAATATTAGGCAAAAAATGAGAAAAATCTCAAGTGTTTTTCTTCCCAAAAACCGGTGGGAGTGGAGAAAAGGAAAGAGCCAATGCATGAAATTGTTGCTCTTAACAATGTTCATAGGCTTGCATGGCTAGATTACTTTATAATCATTATGCTTTCTTATTTAAAATATAAACACAATTTAAGCCTAATCCCCTCCATTATTTCGGCATTTACATAATATGGAGTCCATATTATTTTTGTCAATTGTCTACATGTTACATGTCACATGTCACATATATTTGTTATGTAATTTTTAATATATTAAAAATTCAACGTATTATCAAAAATACGTCATATACAAAAATTGACTTAGTAATTTCATAATTACTTGTGCCAAAATATTTTTACCATTTATAAATCACAACAGATTGTATTTATAATAATTCATTCAAATCCAATCGTTTCTTTAAACAATAATTTCATCCGAGTAATGATACAATTCGATTACTCAGACCGTATCTCATTTAATCATATTTCAATTTGATACGTAAATTTTACTACCAAAATTGTCCGTCAATTTTTCAAGAAATTTAATTAACTCGTAACATTATACGATTAATTAAATAATCAATTAAGTGTATTGCCCTTTAGGTATGACCTAGGGGTCAACTCGATCACCACCGTCACACGACGAAATGTCAAACTCTAGTCGACCAATCATTACCGATATATGTTGACCGGTTGATGAATAATATTACTTCCCAATTGTATTCTTAAAAAATGAGATTCAATAACGATATTTAAATCATGTGGTCGCACTATTGATGAGGACACATTTCCCAACAATCTCCCACTTGTCCTCGACAAGTGTGCGTCACCAATTCTCTTGTCCTATTACTATCTCCCACTCAATGCAAGGTGTCTTTCAGGTCGTACTTGCAAGTGATCATATCGAGAGTGGTTTCCTCGATCTGGAGAATAACTGATTGACCGGACTTATCTATCATAGATACTTTCCGAGCGTGGCCACGCATTTCCAGTTCATTACTCCTCGAGTGGCCCCGAGATATTGTTATAACCCCGACTAGGGGTGGACAATTCCTATCGCACTCATTCCCTTCGACTAGCCACAGCCATCATAACCCAAAATATGCCCATTTGACCCCATTTACGAAGGTCGTAGTAACACAAATCAAAGTTAATCTGAAACTGTGCCATCTTAGGCGAATAGTCTTTAGTCAAAAGAATCGACTCATTTGAATACTATAGTAGCTCTCGCCACGACCAGGCTATATAAATTTGCCAGAACTCTATAAGCGGTCATTAGGCCCGACAAAATGTTCTTAACAGTCTGCCTATGTGATCGACTAGTCATCTCACATGACTCTATGGCACTTGAACTTGCCATCAATCGCCTCACACTCTAGTCACTTCGAGACGTCACCTCATACAAGTGACTATGGGCAAATACTATGTTAATCCGTGTTCACTTTAACGGGGTTCAATTGTCTCTACAACCCGTATGGATGTAACAAAGTATAAATTAAAGATAAAAGACAAATGTGATTATGAACATGAACAAAAACAACACTTTTATTTCATTTCAAAATCTAACAAAATTTGGTACACGTTTAAGTCCCATGGACGTAACATGCCCATCATGCTTAGCCTGCGATAAAGGCTTGGTGAGCGGATCGGCTATGTTGTCATCCGTCCCAACCTTACAAATCGCAATTTCCTTTCTTTCAATGAAATCTCTTATTACATGATATTTTCTAAGTACATGTCTAGATCTATTACTAGACTTCGGCTCCTTAGCTTGGAAGATCGTCCCACTATTATCACAATAGAGAGTGATGGGATCATCGGCGGTAGGTACTACTTTTAGACCTTCCGTGAATTGCTTGATCCACATAGCTTCCTTGGCGACCTCGATGCTTTGCTATGTACTCGACCTCCGTTGTCGAATCCGCGATTCTGACTTCCTTGAAGCTTCTCCACTTTACACCACCATTGAGCATGAAAACAAAACCAGCTTGTGATTTCATGTCATCTCTATCCGTTTGAAAACTTGAGTCCGTGTATCCTGTAACACGCAACTCAGTGTCTCCTCCAAACACAAGGATAAAGTCCTTAGTTCTTCTCAAGTACTTAAGGATGTTCTTGACAAAGAATCCAGTGATTCTCACCGGATTTGCTTGATATCTACTCGTCATGCTCAAGGCATACGAGACATCGAGACGTGTGCATATCATGGCATACATGATTGATCCAACAATGGAAGCGTAAGGGATCAACTTCATGCGTTCAACATCATGGGGTTCGGAGGGACATTGAGTCCGCTCAATATCGTTCCGGTTACCATTGGTACCAAACCCCTTTTGGATTTGTCCATGCTGAATCGTCGAAGAATCTTATCAACATAAGACTCTTGACTTAGTGCCAATATCCTCTTGGGTCTATCTCTATAGATCCGGATACCTAATATGCGTTGTGCCTCTCCTAAATCCTTCATTTGGAAGTGGTTACCTAACCACTTCTTAACAAAGACAACATTGGAATATCATTTCCAATGAGTAGTATGTCATCGACATACAAGATTAGGAACACAACATTGCTCCCACTGAATTTCATGTATAAACATGGTTCCTCAACATTTCGAGTGAAACCATTTTCTTTTATAACATGATTGAATCGATGATTCCAACTTCTAGATGCTTGCTTAAGACCATAAATGGATCTCTTAAGCTTGCACACTTTGTTAGGATTTTTAGAATCAACAAAACCTTCGGGTTGTATCATGTACACCTCCTCCTCTAAATGCCCATTTAGAAAAGCGGTTTTGACATCCATTTGCCATATTTCATAATCATGAAATGCGGCGATCGCTAACAAAATCCGTATGGATCTTAGCATGGCTACGGGGGCGAAGGTCTCATCATAATGGAGACCTTGGACTTGGGTAAATCCTTTTGCCACTAGCCTAGCTTTGTAGACATCGTCATGTCCTTCTATGCCATTTTTGACCTTGAATATCCATTTGCATTGGAGGGTCTTGCCCCTTTAGGCAAATCTACCAAGTCCCAAACTTGGTTTTCAAGCATAGAATCCATTTCGGATTTCATGGCTTCAAGCCATAAGGTGGAATTAGGACTAGAGATTGCGGCCTTGTAGGTGGCGGGCTCGTCACTTTCCATAAGTAACACATCGAGTGTTCCATCTTCTTCGATAAGTCCCACATATCGATCGGGATGGCGAATTACTCGGCCCGTCCTTCTTAGTGGAGGAGGTACAACCGCGTTAGACGACGAAGGAACATCTTCTTGCGTCTCTATCTCGGTTTGTGGCTCTTGAACTTCATCAAGTTCAAAATTTCTCCCACTCTGTCTTTTAGAAATAAATTCTCTTTCTAAGAAGACAGCCTCACAAGACACAAACACTTTATGATCTTGAGGTTTGTAGAAGTAATACCCTCGAGAGGTCGAGGGATAACCTACAAAGATGCATTTTTCGGATCTTGGGGCTAGCTTGTTGTCGTTCTTAGTTTTGACGTAAGCATCACATCCCCAAATCTTCATATAGGATATATTTGGGATCTTACCCGTCCACATCTCACATGGAGTCTTTTCGGTGGACTTTGTGGGACTATTATTCAAAGATCGAATTGCGGTTTGTATCGCAAATCCCCAAAACGAGTTCGGTAACTCGGTTTGACTCATCATGGATCGAACCATATCTAGTAGGGTTCGATTCCTCCTTTCGGCAACACCATTGAGTTGTGGTGTTCCAGGTGGAGTAAGTTGTGATATAATACCACGACCTTTCAAGTGTGAATCAAATTCATGGCTAAGGTATTCTCCACCACGATCGGATCGTAGTGCCTTAAACCTTTTGTTCAATTGGTTCTCTACTTCGTTTTGAAACTCCTTGAATTTCTCAAACGCTTCACTCTTATGTTTCATCAAATAGATATACCCATATCTACTTAAATCATCGGTGAAGGTTATGAAGTAGTCATAATTACCACGAGCGGTGATAGTCATTGGTCCACATACATCGGTGTGTATGAGTGCCAATAGCTCACTAGCTCGTGTCCCTTTACCACTAAAAGGATTACGAGTCATTTTGCCAATTAGGCAATATTCGCATGTGCCATATGATTGATAATCAAATGGTGTAATCACATTAGTCGAAATTAATCTTTTGATGCGATTCTCGTTTATGTGACCTAATCGACAATGCCAAATGAACGCTTCACTTGGGTCACTTGTTTTGAGTTTCTTTGATTGAATGTTATAGATATCATTTGTCGGATTTGAGGTCTCTAAAATGTAAATGCCATTGATGGAAGTAGCTTGGCCAATAACCAAATCATTCCTAGAAATAGAGCAACGATTGTTCTTAATGACAAAACAAAAACCGTCCACGTCTAGCATGGCGATTGAAATAATGTTTTTAGAGAGTGTAGGTACATAAAAACAATTATGCAAATACAACTCAAATCCATTTGGCAAAGCTAAAACATAAGTTCCCTTGGATTCGGCCGCTACCCGAGCTCCATTTCCAAGGCGTAGATCCACATCTCCCTTGCTAAGCCTCTCCACATCTCTTAAACCCTGTAAATGATTACAAAGGTGAGAACCACAACCGGTATCTAGTACCCATGTCGTAGTGGAAGTATAATTTATATCAATAACATAAATTTCTTTAGGAATTGTACCTTTTGGAGCAATGAGTCCTTCCCTTATATTTCGCAAATACATAGGGCAATTCCTAAGCCAATGTCCCATGCCATAGCAATAATGGCACTCATCATTAACTTGCTTGAAGTTTTTGACTTTCTTTGCTTTCTTCTTGAACCTCTTGCCCTTTGAAGCAAGAACTTGATTGCTAGAGCTCCCACTAGCTTTGGCATCCTTATCTTCCAGAGATAAAGACCCTATAGATCGTATGAGGTAGTCTTCCCGAGACGGACTCACACGAGGTCTAGTAGTAGTGGGTGGTTTAGAAGTGGTGATGAAATTAAGGTTTCCATCCGAACCTATCCCGAAATGAAGTTCTCTAGTTGTATCGAAATTATTGTTGGAGCATACGTCGTCAAGAACATGGTGATATGACTCAATGGTTATCGGTGCGGTAGCATTTGATGGATTCATTGTAATGCACTACAAATATGGAGGAAAGGAAATATTAACATTTGTCTTTTTAAATCATACTTGCAAATTTAACAAGATATGAACATTTATATAGTGACCTCTACCCAACTATAATAAATGATTCCAAGACCCAAATTCATATCGACTTAGGCACGGTGGGGCCGATACATCCTTTATCAATATAACTCGGTGGATTAACGTTTAATCGATTCTACTTTTAGAACTCTTGGTCGATAATATTACATTAACAATTATCTATAGCCCAAAACACATCGACAAGGGCACGGTGGGGCCGATACATCCCTTATCAAATACTTTTGTTGAGTTCAATCCAAATTTCGAATAAATGTGTCCATGATCCAAACCCACATTAACTTGGGCACGGTGGGGCCGATACATCCCTCATCAACATGAATTCGGTGGATTAACATTCATCACCCACTTCCCCTACGTAACAAGGTTTGTACCCCGGTGGGGTCGAGCGCACTCCCTCGCGAAATAGGTTTTCATGGTTTCTACTATTTGGTAAGGCTATGTCTCAATTGATAGTTTTAGCGAGAGGTCATGTCAAATTATTATCTATCACGTTTTAAGTGAACTAAAGCGGTGAACTACGATAATTATATTTGACACGGTCGATAAACTCGATAAAATAAGACAATGCATGTTTAGTTATGGCGATTTAGCGATGCATGTGACATAAAATAAAATGCAAGCATAAAGATAAATAAATCCTAGTATGGCCTTTCCTAAAATAGAAAAACTATTAATCTATTACAAATTCGGAAACCAACTCCATTGGTCCCTTGAACTTCGGTTGTGGCACACATCTCGAGGTAACACCGTCTTTATGTATCGCCATTCTTGAAGAAATCCGTCTTTTGGAACTCCTAATGAATAAAATTACATAATAAATTACATAATTTCCTATTATACATTTGTAACTAAAATAAAATAAATCTATTAAATTACAAAACGGTGATACGAGATCACAATAAAAATTACAACCGAATCGATATTCCCATACATTTCGGGAAATACCAATTAAAATCTAAGGCCATACTAAGTAAAATTACATAATTCAAAATTACATAAATTAAAATTATGACAATCATAAAGAAAAATGCAGCATTATAATATGTATGAACATGCTCAATTTTATGCTAAATCGCCTTTTAATTAGCCAATATCGTATATTACTCGGTTTTTACGGATTTGCGTGATTTCAACATTTTATAATCACAAAAATACATAAACTCATATTTATGCATAAGTTAATTACCCTAACCTCTTAGGACTCAAAATATAGTCTTCACTAATAATTTGACCATAATTAACTTTTATTTACAAAATTGTTCATAAATGGACCAAAATTACAAAAATAAGCTATTAAACTTCAAATAAATCACAAAATTTCAAATAAATTCAAAATTTGAAATTTAAATTCATGAACATTCTGGAAAAATTCCATGACACTCATAATGTTCAAAATCTTAGGTTAAAAAAATTTCGAAAATTTTCCGGAAAAACAATGTTGCGGTTTATCGATATTTAATAAAATAATCATAAAAACATGGAAAAATTATTTTCATTAACTTTTCAATTTTAGATCTGAAAAATATAATAAAATGCAACATTAGACGTTTTTTCTAAGTCATAGATTATGTTTTATTAATTTTCAACTAATAATGTCACTATTTATGCTATTTTTCTTCAAAAATTCATAAATCATGCTAAAAGACTTCTTTATAGCCAATTATTTTACACACATCTTGTAAAATTGCATGTGACAACATATTAATTTTCTATGACCAGATTCGAAATTTAACTCATATTAACCTATTTTTCTCTTAAATCCGAATTTAATAATGAAAAAATCATTTTTCGAGCATAACAAGTCCAAAAATTATGAAAATTTGCAGGTTATCTCAAAATAATATATGTAACAACATATCCAAAAACCAAGTGAAAATTCGAAGTATAGCTATTTTTAGACCAAAAATGACATTTTTACTCATAAAATCACATTTAAATGCCATTATTGTAAAATATGAACAATAAAAATCCGAAAAATTAACCAAAATATCCTAAAACACTTTAGGACCAGAAATATTAACATGCATGTAATAATTTCGTGATATATCATAATAACACAAATTTTACAAGTTTTATTTTGTTATTCATATAACTCGGAAAAACTTTTAACCAATTTGCATGCAAACAACCGTGGCTCATGATACCGATTGAAAGAAATGTAGATTCATATACACTTTAACATACTCATATATGTCTAAAATAATTTGTCATAAAATTAAAACGGATTTTATGTATGCAAACAATAATATAAAAGAAGAGAAATAATGTCCTTACATTCAATATTTCGGCTATATTGGGCACAAGAGAGATCACCTTTCTCTTCTTGTTCTTGAGCTATTCCAATGGATGAACAAGATCTAAGAATAAGATCTCTCCCCAAGCTTTATACCCAAGGCTTAACACTTAATCTAATTAATATTATGAATACTAGTATAATATTAATCTAGTAGAAAAATGACCCAAAATTATTATATACACTTAATAATTTCGGCTATATGGGAGAGAAGAAGAAGAGAGAGTTTTGTCTCTCTAGAAATCTTATATTTTGATGAGTAAAAGAATGAATGAACATCCACTACCTCTTAGTGAATATTAGGCAAAAAATGAGAAAAATCTCAAGTGTTTTTCTTCCCAAAAACCGGTGGGAGTGGAGAAAAGGAAAGAGCCAATGCATGAAATTGTTGCTCTTAACAATGTTCATAGGCTTGCATGGCTAGATTACTTTATAATCATTATGCTTTCTTATTTAAAATATAAACACAATTTAAGCCTAATCCCCTCCATTATTTCGGCATTTACATAATATGGAGTCCATATTATTTTTGTCAATTGTCTACATGTTACATGTCACATGTCACATATATTTGTTATGTAATTTTTAATATATTAAAAATTCAACGTATTATCAAAAATACGTCATATACAAAAATTGACTTAGTAATTTCATAATTACTTGTGCCAAAATATTTTTACCATTTATAAATCACAACAGATTGTATTTATAATAATTCATTCAAATCCAATCGTTTCTTTAAACAATAATTTCATCCGAGTAATGATACAATTCGATTACTCGATCAGTATCTCATTTAATCATATTTCAATTTGATACGTAAATTTTACTACCAAAATTGTCCGTCAATTTTTCAAGAAATTTAATTAACTCGTAACATTATACGATTAATTAAATAATCAATTAAGTGTATTGCCCTTTAGGTATGACCTAGGGGGTCAACTGATCACCACCGTCACACGACAGTAATGTCAAACTCTAGTCAGCCAATCATTACCGATATATGTTGACCAGTTGACAGTAACAATATTACTTCCCAATTGTATTCTTAAAAATGAGATTCAATAACGATATTTAAATCATGTGGTCGCACTATTGATGAGGACACATTTCCCAACATAAATATGTTGTTATTTCCCTTAATATTCAAAAATTATTTATTATTTTATAAACGGTGTAAATTTAGAATTATGTGATATTTATTTGTTGCTTAAAATACTCTAACAATAAACGTCGAAATTTAAAATTTAGTATGAATTTTGATTTTTAATTTTTTTTAATCTATCTAGAAATTAAAAAGGCCAAAATTTAATGTTTGTTATGCTAATTTATTTTTTATGTAAATATTTTTTAATTTAGGTACCCTTTTAAATGGATCATTATACGAACATGAATTACCCTTTTAATTAAACACGTCATACTACATGGAAGATTGTTGACGTGGAATTTTGGTAATGCGAGGTGGCATTTATTAATGCGAGGTGGCATTGTCTACATGGCTTTTAAGGTTTACCCTTTTAATAATAATTTAGGTATCCTTTTAAATGGATCATTATACGAACATGAATTACCCTTTTAATTAAACATGTCATACTACATGGAGGATTGGTGACGTGGAATTTTGGTAATGCGAGGTGGCATTGTCTACGTGGCTTTTAAGGTTTACCCTTTTAATAATACTAGGTTTGATGCCCGGCTACGCCCGGGCTACCTTTATTTACCATTTAAATTTTATTTTCTATGAAATATGATTCGCTAAATTTGCTTAACACATACATATACAATTTATATCTTGAAATTATGATGAGATGTAAAATTAATCAACAAATTATGAGACACGTTCACCACTCACGTTGTTAATATTATTACTTTCACTACATCCCCTGTTAATACTATTACGTTCACTACGTTTTCGGTTACGGTTGTTTCTTTAACTACTCCTACTATTTTTACGGTTAATCCGTTAGTTTTGTCAAACTCATATATTTAAATAAATTAATATTTTTCTAAAATCGAATTGTTAATTAATTTTTCAATTCATATATTATACAACCAGTTGTATATGTTGTACGGTGTAGAATCTGAGCTTTGTGATAAAGTATCCGAGCTTTATGTTAAATAATATGAGCTTTACTAGAAAGTATTGAATTCATCCATTTACACATTAAAAACATGAACTTTGAATTAGCTCGGAAAAAATACATATAAGCTCAGATTCTTATACCTTGGTTGTACAGTGCTTATGGTGCAACTGGATGTATAATCCTATTTGTGTTAATTTTTCATACTCTCTCCGTTGTTTCTATTGTTACTTTCATTGCATATGTTGTGACTACTATTACTTTCACTACTCCTGTCGTCATTATTTTTTCTTTCACTACTCTCGCATTTATTACTGTTAATTTCACTACTACCGTTGCTGATAGTTTGATTTCACTACTGTTGCTACTATTGTTGCTTTTACTACTCACACTGTGGTTACTATCATATTAGTTGATGATTATATAGTTGTATTAAAGTTTTATACTTGAATAAATCTGAAATATTAAATTAGAATATTATTTAAGAGCAATCATTATTATTTACTAATTAAATTACAAATCTAATGAATTATGGGAATATTATATTTTTTGGAGACGGTCTCTTAATAAGCTTTATTGAGAGACCATTGTACAATTTTAAGAAAAAGTGGTACTAAAGGTAATAAAATAGGTACAAATCATGATTAATGATAAAATGGGTACATTTATTATGTAAATAGGTACGAAATTATTATGTTACGATCAACAACAAAAGGGGTACGAAATACAAATAAAAGGGTACGAAAGATTGGTCTCTCAATAACTTAGTGAGAGACCGTCTCTCCCAAATTTTAGTGTTTTTGGAAATCTAAAATGATTTATTTACCTTTTAATAGTTTCCAAAATATAACGACTTATATTATATTTGTGTATGTTAAATAATTAACATCTTTATACTAATTCATACCATAAGTAGGGCTCATTTATTTAAGGAAACTCACCATATTCTGGTGTTCTCTAAATTTATATTTCAACCAAAACTATATAATATTTACATTGAAGTCCCTTATTCAGGTCCATCACACGACGCTAGCGATTAAAAACTATATAGTATAATTAATTTGTATAGATTTATTTAATTACATTGAATTCCCTTGGTTTCTGGAATTAATATATAGTATTGATTTATAGATGGGGTTGAGAGAAGGATGGAGAGGATTCTAATCCGGAAAATAGAACCACGTGTGTTACTTAGAGCTGATCATATGGCCCAGGCCCGCTAGCCCCACCCAGCCCAGACCGATTTTTCCCCGGGCTTAGGCCTCGATATTAGGCCCGAAAAGCCAACGGCTCGAAGCCTATGGCCCGATTCAATATAATAGGGCCGGGTTTGGGCTGCCATTATGGCCCAAATTTTGGCCCGGCTCGGCCCGATCATATGCAAAATTTATGAATATGTACAATTTAAGAATGTTAATAAACATTTAGTAAAATAATTAACCAATCAATTGTTGTATTGTAAATAAGCCGTAGTCACTTGTTTACATGTATTAGTTTGATAAGGCTTAGTATTTTCTTTTACTAGTATTGTAGGAAATATCGGTATACTTCCTCTATAAATTTTCGGATTATAACGAAATTATGATTATGAAAAACTAGTCATAAACGAATTTACATAAACAAAAGAGAAGAGATTAAGAATCAACCTTTGGTCCTAGCAAATTTGGCCTAAGAACAATATCAAAATCGATATTCTCCTGCTTGTTGCACCCAAGATGCTCCGAGAAATGCCTCTCAATTTGCTAGAATGAGATCCCCTTTTTGCTTGAAAAGGAACCCTAATTTTCTAAATGATATTTAGGGTTTTTGATGAGAGTTGTTGGAAAAAAAATGAATGAATAAAAATGATCCTCCTTTATCTCCTAATATAACCGAAAAAGGAGAGCAATAGGAAGATATTTTTTTTCTTCTTTTTATTCCTCAAACCGTGTACTACCAAATAAGGAGAGAAATCTCCTTATTTTCGGTTGGTTTTACATTGTATAAAATGCGTATATTTTTATCAATTGTCATTTATTTCGTCACGTATTTAATAAGTCCACAAACAACAGCTTGTAGTCGATTTATTAATACCGGTCTGTAATAATTTATTATGACAATCTCGTATAAAATATACTTCAACTATAAATATTGCATATTTATAATTTGCTAATTAAATATAACTGATTACGTTTAATTACGAATTAACATCTTAATTCGTTTAAGCTAACATTATATACATTAATTAAATATAACAGTTTATATTCAATTTACGAATTAACAGTTAATTCGTTTCAGCTAATATTATTTAATTGTATTAAATAGTTGTCTCATCATCACATTGACTAACTGTTTAGTCAAATACATAGACTAGCCTTTTAGTCAGGCATCAATGTGATTATATTTTCATACAATCACATCTCTCAAACACATCCTTTAGGTGTGACTTTTAGGGACCAGTTGATCACCGCCATCAGTATGATAATAACGTCAAACTTCTAGCAAGCCAACCGTGATTAAGTAATCGTTAATCAACTGATAAAATACTAAGTATACCCTTGTGAACCTATAAGAGATTTATATATGTTATCACACTAACTGTGGAAGACACAAGCTCCAACAAACTCCCACTTGTCCTCACAAGTGTATGTGCGATAACCGATTCTCATATCCTAAAATTTCTCCCACTCAATGTAAAACAATTTGCAAAATCCGTATTCACAAAGGTCGTATTTTACAAGTGATCAATATCAAGAGTGGTTTCTCCGACTAGAGAGTAACTTAACTGATAAACGAATCATCATTCGAGCATGGCCATGCATTTCAGATACAACTCCACGAGTGGCCCTGAGAAATAACTAAACCTGATAAAGGTTGGATATTTTCTTCAACTCGAATCCTATGAGATATAAGCACAAAGATGAAATGACCCGGAAAAAATCTTTAGCCTCCGATTCGGTCGACCATGAGAAAGAAACCAAAGTCACCCAAAAACTGCCTTAATCTCAAGAGACAATCGATAGTCAAAAGAATCGACTCTAGGAACACAATGGACGTCCAATCCACGACCTGGCACCAAATGTTTTTAAACATTTAGGACTCCATTACATTGTCACAATTTTTGTCCTACGAGGTATCGTTATAACTCGCATCTGTGATCGATCAGCCAACAGTTTGACTTATGGCTCGTTGAACCCACCATCAATCAACTTCTCAAAAAAATAGCCAGAGTTATCAGCTCATGTAGGCGATTACGGACCAAAACAAATATAATGTAATTCAGTTCACTTTGTGGCGTTCAATGTTGTCAGTACAATCCACATGAAAAACAAAATATGAAATAAAACGATGAAGTTATAAATAGTATATAAAAAAGATAATGTATCGAATCCATAATCAACTACTACAACTCAGGAACACGTTTAATTCCCATGGAAATAACGTGCCCTTCATGCTTATCATAATTCAACGGTTTAGTGAGAGGATCCGCGATGTTGTCATCCGAAGCTATCTTGTCAATCACTATCTCCTCTTGCTCCACGTAATCACGGATCAGGTGAGCTTTCCGATGTACATGTGTAGACTTGTTGCTAGACTTAGGCTCCTTAGCCTGGAAGATGGCACCTGATCGGAGCCATTTGGTGTTCACAATTAAGCATTTGTGGTCGTTGGTCAATGGTCGATACAAAACACAATTTATACTTCACAAACAACTCTACAATTAGTAAAGAGGCAAGTAAAGGTCGGATCCCAAGGGACGGGTATTGAAATGAAGATTCTATTGTAACTAGCGGTGTCTAGGGGTGTCACAAATTGGGTTGATGTAGAAGGTTACTAAACTAAAATAGCAATGAAAATAAACTAACAAGGTAAATGAAATAAGGGTGTAAACAATTGATTAAAAGCACTAGGGTGTCATGGGTTCATAGGGGAATCATGGGATATGATCATACAAACACGTTCTCAAATTATAAGCAAGCAATTATTGTTGTGATGGATTGAGTTGGGTTATATCTTACAATCCTAGGAAAGTTTGGGTCCCGGAGCCGAATCTCTTGGATTGTACAACACCTACAAGTCGACTTAATCTTCCCTACTTAACACATGCATGGTCTAACAAGACTCGAGTTGGGTTATGTCTTACAAGTCAAGTTGAAAGGATAGAGGATGATAGTAAATGCAAGGATTCATAGGCTTAGCATTTCATCAAATATAACATGTGCATGCATTAAGATCAAAACAAGCAAGCAAATAAGATATGAAAGCATATTAATTTAAGCATGAATCATTCCCCATGTTGGTTTCCCCTAATCACCCATTAAACCCTAGCTAAGAGACTACTCACTCATTATCATATTGATCATGCTAGAAAGGTTGTCAATCATACTAACATAATGAAACATGATGAATAAATGAAAGTAATTAGCAATAATTAAAAAGGGATTAAGAGATTATACCTACTAATGATTCCAATAATAAAGCAAGAATAATAGAAGTACTTGAATCCTAGATTGAGAGGTTGTCAATCTCCCAATAATAACCCAAATAATCTTCAATTACCCAAAATAAAGTAAGAACAAGAGAGAGATTAAGGAACTAAAACTTGGATTAAAACTTGATTAATATTTGATTACAATATTGAAGAGAGATTTTGATTGATATTAACTACACTAATTATTGATAAGAAGAACATGCTCCTCTAATTAGACTAATGGGGTATTTATAGTGAAAATTAGGGAGGATGCATTAGGGTTAACTAAGGGCTAAACTAGTAATTACACTTTTAAGTTGAGCAAGGAGCCTCCGGGATTGTCCGAGAGAAGGGCTTCTTCATTTCGTAGCTTGAAGAACGAAAACTGCGTCTTTGTCTTTGTGATCCGTGCGGCTGGGAGTCGGGACGGCCGGATTTGGGATGGACGATCCGAGCGGATCAAGGAACAAGACGCACGGATCGGGCATGGGCAATCCGAGCGGATTCTGGTGAGGACGCTCGATCGGGCGAGGACGGACGGATTCTCTACAATCCGTTCGGATTGTAGCTCAATGACTCTCCTTCTTCTTTTTCTTCCCTTTTCTTCATGAATTCCTTGGGGATTTCCTTGGGGACTCAAGGATCCTTTTCTCAACAATGCTCTTCTACTATGCTATGTACAAAGGCCTTCTAGTCTTGTCTCTCCTTGATGCTTGGTCATTGAATATGATCAATTTAGCCTTGTTTTGCCATGAAAATGCAAGATTCTTACTCCTTTCCTACCAAGGGATCAAAATCTCAAAGAATATGCAAAACAAAGAACTAAAGATAAGAAATGACCCAAATAGGCACTAAAAAGCATGGAAACAATGGTAATTCGGGGCTAAATATGCGCCAATTATGGTCGCATCAAATATCCCCAAACCGAACCTTTGCTCGTCCCGAGTAAAGAGGTGACAAAGACTAGGACCAAAACTAACCTAACCTAATAATAATAGCCGATATGAGACAATTAGCGGGTCTCACTCCGCCCCTTCAACTCACAACAAGACAACCATGAGGTAGGATGCCTTCTTGCAAGGCAAGGTGGGTCTTGCCAAAATGGCGACACATCCAAACATTAAGCACACAAAATCAAGTAATGGATGCATCTACAAAAAGAATAGCCACTTTCCTCATCTAAGTGGCGGAAATTATCTACAAGGGAAGCAATTCAAGGGTACACAATCCTTCATAGATGCAATTTGTTCAAACTACTAAGCCTAGAAGGATGCCAATAAATCACCTCCAAAAGGTGTCAAGCTAGGGTACCTTTGTCCTCAATCGTTAAATGCTTTTGTCAAGAATAGACTCCCTATGGTGTTAGAAACACTGGAGGATCGCGGAATTCCCCTTCTTGCCTAGACAAGAAGAAGGGTCGTCCCCTCTCTACCATGCACAAAAATGGATACGATGGATAAAGGGATCGATAGATGTTTGAGTTTCATTTTGGGAGTTTGCTTTTGTTTTTGTTTTCCCCCCAAATTTCTTTGGCATTTGACTTTTTGAGAACACTTTCTTTGCCATTTCTTTTTGACTTTTGGCATTTCAATACTTGACAACTTTTTGCATTTCTTTTTGAACATTTTCAAAGTCACCCCAATTAGTAACGAGGGTGCCTTATTTTTGAAGCTTTAGGAGTTCTATTTTTGCTCCTCTTTTCTTTTGATGCATTTTTGCAAACTTTCTTTCACTTTTCATTTCATTGAACTCAAATTGATTTCTTTTTGTTTTGTGCCCATTCCCTTTGATGACAAAAATGTATGGTAGAATATGGATGAATGATAGAAGTATGCATGGTTTCAAGGGTCACCTTGGA
This sequence comes from Silene latifolia, assembly GCF_048544455.1. NCBI lineage: Eukaryota > Viridiplantae > Streptophyta > Magnoliopsida > Caryophyllales > Caryophyllaceae > Silene > Silene latifolia. Next base: position 56,134,687 of record NC_133530.1, on the reverse strand, counting down.
ATAAACGGTAGCCAAGGAGTTATCACACCACAAGGTACTCTTGACTAGGCCTTAAACCATGGGTCAAAGGATACTAGCATGACACATCCTAGGGTGTTTTACAAGCATTCTAACAAACAAAGTCTTAAGAATAAAAAGCATCTACTAGGGCCTATATACACTTGTCAAGCTTCCCAAATAGACGGTTTCGCAAAATTTTTCTAACATGCAAACTACATGCCATGATGCAACTAGCATATATACATCCTAATGCAAATGATTCTACCAACTAATATGCCAAATAAACTAAATGCAATCCTAAGTTCACATTGTTATACCGCATCAATCAAAATAAAGCCACATAGTCATTAACATAAAGAGGAAAAAGGAGATTGGAAAGATCATACCATGCGGTCTTCAATATCCTCATGTCTCGGATGTGGCGTAGTCAATCAAAGTGAACAAGGATGAAACAAACACAATATATACAAGACAATATATACAAAGGAAATGAACTTGTTTTTGGTTTTTTCAATTTTTCAAATTTTTATGATTTTTGAAATTTTTCAATTTTTATGGTTTTTGAATAAAAGTTAAGAGTTAGAATTCCCATCCCCACACTAATATGGGCATTGTCCTCAATGGCCAAAATGATGGAAATTATGCAAAGAATGATGCATGATTTCTATACTAAATGCAATTCTACACTAAGCTATACTACATGATGCATGGTTTTTGTTATGACGGAGAGGATAATTTAAATTACCTCCCGTTGCGTATGCATTAACTTCCCCAAACCAAGCAAGACACTATTGCTAATGTCAAAGCATGGGGGAGTTCATGCACATGCTATGCTATGCATGAGACTAGATTGTCATTTTGGATTTTACAAAAGTGGGAACAATAAAGAACACCTCAAAGGAACCGAGGTGTGAGTCCTTTGATGTTGCTAGGACTAAACCAACAATGAGTCAAAGTTAAATAAAATACAAATAAACAAGATGCAAAGTTCTTTTCATGAAAAATAAAGATAAAGAGGAGAGATTTAGAAAACTTCACTTGAACTAAAGTGGGTGCCTCTTGCCCGCTCCACCTAGTGATGAAGTAATCTCCTAGAAATCGGCATCATCTCCTTCAATATCGGTATCCCAAATATCCCTAGAAGCATCACTTAAACTTGGGTCCATGAATTCATCTTCTTCTTCACTCTCAAGCTTCACCGTATCACCTCCACAAGAGTCGCCGCTCTCCTCCCCTTTGCGACCGTTTGCCCCTTCATTGGCCTTGTCCGAGTTAGGAAAGAGCAACTCCATTTGAGCCCATGAAGGAAAAGCTCCTTCTTCACTTATCCGTCCCTTTTGAACCATGTCGTGGTATTGAGGGTAAAGAGCATAATAGTTGTCCACCTTGGTTTCATATTGACGGTAGTGCAAGTCTTGCAAGATTCCCGTGACAAAGTCGTCACGGGGAGGATGAAGGGATTCGGATGGTTGTAAGGTTGGTAGGGAAAGGGGTAGGGAGGCACCTTTATCTTTTCACCTTGAGTTTGTTGTTCTTGTTGTTGTGGTGGAGGAGCTTGTGGGGGTGGAGCTTGCCTTTCTTGACTTTGAATGAGGTAAGAGGGTATTGGGGACAAGCTTCCTCTCCTTGGGGAGACTCGAGGTAGGTCGGCCATCGGAAGGTAGATAGGATCACTTCCTTTTGTCAACCATTTGATCCTTTTATCAACCCCCTCAAGGGTTATCCAATGGTGTTGGACAACAAGGAGGTCTTCATTAATTCTCATTCCTCCCGAGAGTGGAGTGTACTCATTGTTCTCATTGAACCTAGGATTAAAGTGCTTTGCAAGTCTTGTTATGAGTCCACCATTCACTATATGCTTTTTCCCATCATCACCACCATTTCGGAATTTCGCCCACTTTTCTAGCAAGACTAGAGGTGCATTGAGATGATACCCGTCTCTTCCTTGAATGTTTAGATAGGATTCCATGAACATGAGGTCCATTTGATTCACAATAGCCGGGTCTCGGCGGGCGAAGAGGGTACCCGAGAGAAATCGGTATGTGAGCCTCAAGATTGGGTTTTGGATGTGAAAAGCAAGACACTCCTTGGTAAGAATGAAGTCCCGGCCCGTCATGGCCCTCCACAAGGGTGCGACACTATACTTCTTGGGTCTTGATGTTCGGGTAGGCGAGACATCAAGACCGAACACTCTCGCAAATTCCACAAGGGTCATTGTTCTAGAGACATTTTCCAACCTAAACTCTATGCTAATCACTTTGTTTGAAGTGATAATCTTTAAGCAACTCAAGAATTCGAGCACAAGAGACCGATAGGTGGGTTCAAACATGCGAAAGAGTGTTGAAAGACCAAAAACCTCAAATAAAGCCTCCACTTGGTGAAAGATTCCAAGTTTTCTCAAAGTATCATGACAAAGGAATTTAGTAGGAAGAATATTCTTACTTAAGAGTCGATGGAAGACCAATCGCTGCACATCATCAAGGAATTCCACATTCGAGAAGTCGTCGAGCCTTGTGAGGTCTACAATTTCCACATGCTCCCTTCTAATGGTGTTGAGATGTGAGGTAGAGGAACTTCCCACCATCCTAGGTCTTCTTGCATTTCTAAAGGAGGATCTTCTAGGTGCCATCCTTGAGTTCTTTTGATTTGGGTTATTTTGTTTGAAGATTTGCTAAGGTTGTTCTTTGTTGATTGAGAATTGGAAACCCTAGAAAATTTGGGGGTTTTTGATTTTGAGGGTGAAGAGAATGATTTGGAATATGTATGGGAGTTACAAGGGGGTGAGTTTTATAGGGTGAGTGGAAGGAGTAGTGATGTGTCATTATATGGGTGGTGGGTGTAATTTAATTGAGAAAAGTCGGGTCGAGGAACGGGCAGGGAGACGAGCGGATTCGAAGCTGAGACGCTCGGATTCTCCTCTCACGGGACGGGCGGATTAAGGGCAAGACGCCCGGATTCTCGCCACGAGTAAAATCCCAAAATTTTTCTCGCCTCAAGCCGAGCGTCCCGAGCATAAGACGCTCGGATTCATCGAGTCGGACGGGCGTCTTCTTGAGAAGACGGGCGGATTCTTCGACAGAGATTTTTCTTTGAAATGCTCAGGGGAAAAGACGGGCGTCTTTCCACTAATCCGGCCGGATTCTCTCGAGACGGGCGTCTTTTTCCTTAGACGCTTCGGATTCTTCTTCATCCGAAACCTTCAATTTCTCAACACACGGTGACGCGCGGTTTTTCCCTTGGACGTCCGTATTCGCGCCAGACGTCCGGATCTCCAGAGAGACGCACGGATTCTTGCTGCGAGTGTTGACTTTTTCTCCTTTCTTTCAATGCGTCCCCACACTTAGGAATTTTCTCCTTCCTTCATTCAAAAACTCATTAGTAACCCTCCCTCACTTGCGCTCATGAAAAGAATTTATGCTTATTAAACAAATGCAATTAAATGATAAATACAAGTTAGAGGGTTAGTATATTTACAAATGGCGGTTTAGGGAGGACTCCACCAAACTCTCATTCTTGATGAGATGTCAAGGAGAAAGAGGACCGAGGTAGGTAGCCTCGACCTCTCCAACAAATGCTCCTTCATAGTATGGCTTCAATCTTTGACCATTTACCTTGAACTTGCTTCCATCTTCCGCCTTGAGTTCGAAATCTCCATACTTCCCAACTTCGGTTATCACATAGGGACCCATCCATCTAGAGTTCAATTTTTCCGGAAAGAGTCGGTAGCGGGAATTGAATAGAAGGACTTTGTCTCCCTTGTGCAAGGCCTTTTGTCGAATTCTCTTATCATGAAGCAATTTTGTTCTTTCTTTGTAAATCTTTGCATTCTCATAAGATTGTAGTCGGAATTCCTCCAACTCTTGGATTTGGATCATCCTCTTTTGACCGCTCAATTTGAGATCAAGATTGAGTGCTCGGATTGCCCAATAAGCTTTGTATTCCAATTCGATTGGCAAATGACATGCTTTTCCATATACAAGCTTGTAGGGGGAGGCACCTATGGGAGTTTTATAGGCCGTCCTATAAGCCCAAAGAGCATCATCAAGATTTGTGCTCCAATCTTTCCGAGTCTTGTTCACAACTTTTTCAAGAATTTGCTTGATCTCTCTATTTGAAATTTCCACTTGACCGCTTGTTTGAGGATGATATCCCAAGCCGGTTCGATGTTGAACACCATATTTGGTCAAAAGGGATGCAAGCTTCTTTTCATGGAAATGTGTTCCTCCATCACTAATGATAGCTCTAGGAACCCCAAATCTTGGGAAAATTATCTTCTTGAAAAGCTTGGTGACCGTTTTTGCATCATCATTTGGGGTGGCAATTGCCTCCACCCACTTTGAAACATAATATACGGCCACAAGGATGTACTTGTTCCCGTTAGATGTCACAAAGGGGCCTTGGTAGTCAATTCCCCAAACATCGAAAATCTCCACCTCTAGAATGCCCCTTTGCGGCATTTCGTTTCTCAAGATATATTCCCGTTCTTTGACAAGCATCACAATGAATGATGAATTCTCTTGTATCTTGAAACATTGTGGGCCAATAGAAACCCGATTGGAGGATTTTCGCAACGGTTCTTCTTGCTCCATGGTGCCCACCGTAGGGTGATGAATGACATCCTTCCAAGATTCCTTGGATTTCCCATTGAGGGATACATCTCCGGTAGAGCCCATCACTACACTCCTTGTAGAGGTTTGGATCATCCCAAAAGTACCTCTTCACTTCGAATAGGAATCTCTTCCTTTGGTTGTGGTTCAAGTTAGGAGGGAGCACTTTTCCAACAATATAGTTAGCATAATCGGCAAACCATGGGGTGATGTGCCTTTCAAGTTGAGTTTGAATAGCCATCAAGATATCGTCGGGGAATGAGTCATTGATCGGTGTTTCTCCATTCTCATCATGAAACCGGATCCTTGACAAATGATCCGCCACTACATTCTCGGCTCCTTTCTTGTCTCTTATTTCTAAGTCAAATTCTTGAAGTAGCAAAATCCATCTTAACAACCTTGGTTTTGCCTCCTTCTTTATCAAGAGATGTCGAAGAGCACGGTGATCCGAAAATACAATCACCTTGGATCCAAGTAAGTAGGACCGAAATTTATCCAAAGCATATACAATGGCAAGAAGTTCCTTTTCGGTCGTGTCATAATTCACTTGAGAAGGGTCGAGGGTTTTGCTTATGTAATAGATGGCATGAAGAGCTCTCCCTACCCGTTGGCCAAGTACCGCTTCAACGGCGTAGTTGCTAGCGTCACACATAATCTCAAAAGGTAACTCCCAATTTGGGGGTTGGATGATTGGTGCCGAGATCAATGCTTCTTTGATTCTATTAAAAGCTTCAACACACTCGTCAGTAAATTGGAATTGGGCATCCTTAAGCAAAAGTTGAGTGAGGGGTTTTGCTATTTTAGAAAAATCTTTTATGAAACGACGGTAAAAACCCGCGTGACCGAGAAAACTTCTCACCCTCTAACATTCACGGGAGGTGGGAGTTTCTCTATCACCTCAACTTTAGCTTTATCTACCTCGATGCCTTTTTCCGAAATCAAATGACCCAAAACAATTCCTTCATTAACCATGAAATGACACTTTTCCCAATTTAAAACAAGACTAACATCTTCACATTTTTGCAATACAAGAGAAAGATTATGCAAGCATGAGTCAAAGTCCTTTCCATAAACACTAAAATCATCCATAAAAACTTCCATTATGGTCTCTAGATAATCGGAGAAGACACTCATCATGCATCTTTGGAAAGTAGCGGGGGCATTACATAATCCAAAAGGCATTCTTCTATATGCAAAAGTGCCATAAGGGCACGTGAAGGTGGTCTTATGTTGGTCATCCGGGTGTATAGGGATCTGGAAGAATCCCGAATACCCGTCAAGGTAACAAAAGAATTTGTTAGAGGCTAACCTCTCAAGCATTTGGTCAATGAATGGTAAGGGGAAGTGATCTTTCCTTGTTGCGGAGTTCAATTTACGGTAGTCAATGCACATACGCCAACCGGTGATCATTCTTGTGGGTATTAATTCATTCTTTTCATTTGTCACTACCGTAGTACCTCCTTTCTTAGGTACCACTTGGACGGGGCTAACCCACAAAGAATCCGATATGGGATATATGATTCCCGCATCAAGTAATTTCATGACTTCTCCTTTGACAACTTCTTGCATGTGGGGGTTCAATCTTCTTTGGGGTTGAATGGTAGGTCTATGGTCGTCCTCTAGATGAATCCTATGCATGCAAAAGTTGGGACTAATTCCCTTAAGGTCATCTAGACTATAACCTATAGCCTTCTCATGTTGTTTCAACACATTAAGCAATTTACCCAATTGGTCATCATCAAGTCTATCATTAACAATCACGGGTTTGGTCTTTGATTCATCAAGGTAAGCATATTTCAAATTTGGGGGAAGGGGTTTCAAAGTAGGAGTTTGTACCTCACTTTCCTCCTTTGGAGTGTCATTGAGAATTTGCTCCATCTCCATTAGACATTCCATTCTCATGACATATTCTTCTTCACTTTCATTAACCTCATCATATTCAAATTCCATGATGGGTTCCTCTTGCTCTTGAGTTTGTAGAATATCTTCTAGGATAGATTGCTCATCCTCTATGGGTTGACATGCTTCCACTAGAATATTATGCACCAACTCGGATTGTGCATGGGTGAGTTCTTTGTTAGCTAGAGCGGCCTCAAAGAGATCCACCTCCAACTCCCAATACATGCTCTTAGCCTTACTTGCTTCTAAGGCCTCTAATGCTTGCATGGGATCCTTGAAGTAAGGGATACTCAAATGGTCCTCTACAAAACAATCTATGAAATCCATTCTCGCAAAATATCAAGCAACTAGAAAACAATTAGAACAAACCTTGAGGAGTTTTACTTCCCCAAGGTGAAAAAGACACAACTAAAAACAATAAAAGAAATCTTAAATCAATTAAACACCGTCCCCGGCAACGGCGCCATTTTTGATCGGAGCCATTTGGTGTTCACAATTAAGCATTTGTGGTCGTTGGTCAATGGTCGATACAAAACACAATTTATACTTCACAAACAACTCTACAATTAGTAAAGAGGCAAGTAAAGGTCGGATCCCAAGGGACGGGTATTGAAATGAAGATTCTATTGTAACTAGCGGTGTCTAGGGGTGTCACAAATTGGGTTGATGTAGAAGGTTACTAAACTAAAATAGCAATGAAAATAAACTAACAAGGTAAATGAAATAAGGGTGTAAACAATTGATTAAAAGCACTAGGGTGTCATGGGTTCATAGGGGAATCATGGGATATGATCATACAAACACGTTCTCAAATTATAAGCAAGCAATTATTGTTGTGATGGATTGAGTTGGGTTATATCTTACAATCCTAGGAAAGTTTGGGTCCCGGAGCCGAATCTCTTGGATTGTACAACACCTACAAGTCGACTTAATCTTCCCTACTTAACACATGTATGGTCTAACAAGACTCGAGTTGGGTTATGTCTTACAAGTCAAGTTGAAAGGATAGAGGATGATAGTAAATGCAAGGATTCATAGGCTTAGCATTTCATCAAATATAACATGTGCATGCATTAAGATCAAAACAAGCAAGCAAATAAGATATGAAAGCATATTAATTTAAGCATGAATCATTCCCCATGTTGGTTTCCCCTAATCACCCATTAAACCCTAGCTAAGAGACTACTCACTCATTATCATATTGATCATGCTAGAAAGGTTGTCAATCATACTAACATAATGAAACATGATGAATAAATGAAAGTAATTAGCAATAATTAAAAAGGGATTAAGAGATTATACCTACTAATGATTCCAATAATAAAGCAAGAATAATAGAAGTACTTGAATCCTAGATTGAGAGGTTGTCAATCTCCCAATAATAACCCAAATAATCTTCAATTACCCAAAATAAAGTAAGAACAAGAGAGAGATTAAGGAACTAAAACTTGGATTAAAACTTGATTAATATTTGATTACAATATTGAAGAGAGATTTTGATTGATATTAACTACACTAATTATTGATAAGAAGAACATGCTCCTCTAATTAGACTAATGGGGTATTTATAGTGAAAATTAGGGAGGATGCATTAGGGTTAACTAAGGGCTAAACTAGTAATTACACTTTTAAGTTGAGCAAGGAGCCTCCAGGATTGTCCGAGAGAAGGGCTTCTTCATTTCGTAGCTTGAAGAACGAAACCGTGTCTTTGTCTTGATCCGTGCGGGCCGGGAGTCGGGACGGCCGGATTTGGGATGGACGATCCGAGCGGATCAAGGAACAAGACGCACGGATCGGCATGGGCAATCCGAGCGGATTCCTGGTGAGGACGCTCGACCGGCGAGGACGGACGGATTCTCTACAATCCGTTCGGATTGTAGCTCAAAGCCTCTCCTTCTTCTTTTTCTTCCCTTTTCTTCATGAATTCCTTGGGGATTTCCTTGGGGACTCAAGGATCCTTTTCTCAACAATGCTCTTCTACTATGCTATGTACAAAGGCCTTCTAGTCTTGTCTCTCCTTGATGCTTGGTCATTGAATATGATCAATTTAGCCTTGTTTTGCCATGAAAATGCAAGATTCTTACTCCTTTCCTACCAAGGGATCAAAATCTCAAAGAATATGCAAAACAAAGAACTAAAGATAAGAAATGACCCAAATAGGCACTAAAAAGCATAGAAACAATGGTAATTCGGGGGCTAAATATGCGCCAATTATGGTCGCATCAGCACCTCTATTGTCACAATAGATGGTGATCGGATCATTCGAACTAGGAACTATCGTAAGTCCTTGTAAGAATTGACGCATCCATATAGCTTCCTTTCTTTGCTTCCGGCGGCATAGTACTTGATTCGATAGTAGAATCGCTACAACATCCTGTTTGGAACTTTTCCACTGACCGCAAAGACTATTAAGAGTAAAGACGAACCTGCATCGAGATTTTGAATCATCTCGATCCGTTTGGAAGCTAGCATCTCACAGAATCGATTGCGCATAGCTTAGTATCTCCTCCATAAGTCAATGCCCAATCCTTAGTCCTCCGTAGGTACTTAAGGATGTTTTTAACAGCTATCCAGTGTGTTTCACCTGGATTCTTTTGGTACCGACTCGTCATACTCAATGCATATGCCACGTCTGGACGTGTGCATATCATGGCATACATGATTGATCCTATGGCTGATGCATAAGGAACACGACTCATGCGCTCAATCCCTTCAGGCGTCGTGGGTAACTAAGACTTGCTCAAATGCATCCCAGAAGTCATTGGAAGGTTCCCATTCTTGGAGTTGGTCATGCTGAACCTTTCAAGAATCTTATCCAAATAAGACTCCTGACTCAGTGATAACATCCGTCGTGATCTATCTCAGTAGATACGGATTCCCAATATGCGTTGTGCCTCACCCGGATCTTTCATCCGAAATGGTTCTTCAACCATCCTTTAACCGAAGATAAGAGAGGAATGTCATTCCCAATCAAGAGTATGTCATCGACATACAATATCAAGAAAACAATCTTGCTCCCACTCGACTTGATATATAAGCATGGTTCCTCGACCGATCGAGTGAAACCATACTCTTTTATCACCTGGTCGAAACGATGATTCCAACTTCGAGAAGCTTGCTTAAGTCCATAAATGGAACGCTTAAGCTTGCACACTTTCTTAGGATTTTCAGGATCTATAAAACCTTCGGGTTGTACCATGTACAACTCTTCCTCCAAATAACCATTTAAGAAGGCGGTTTTCACATCCATTTGCCAAATTTCATAGTCATGAAAAGCGGCAATCGCTAAGATTATCCGAATAGAACGTAGCATAACTACGGGTGCAAAAATTTCATCATAATGCAATCCGTGCACTTGAGTGAAACCTTTTGCCACTAGTCGTGACTTATAGGTATCTGGTTGCCCGTCTACAAAATGCATTATTTTGTAAAGCCATTTGCACTGTAGAGGTTTTACCTTATTAGGTAAATCAACAAGATCCCATACGTTATTCTCATACATGGAGTCCATCTCGGATTGCATGGCTTCAAGCCATAGCTTTGAGTCGGAACAGGTCATGGCACCTTTATAGGTAGCAGGTTCATTACTCTCTAGGAGCAAAATGTCATTCTCCTCGACCATACCAATGTATCTGTCTGGAGGATTAGAGACTCTACCCGACCTCCTAGGTTCCTGAGGAATATTAACCGTATCATCAGTTGAAGGAACAACTTCCTCCATCTGTTCCTCGGTTGTTCGTTCTTGAATCTCCGACAGCTCGAAGGTTCTATTACTTGACTTGTTCTCGAGAAATTCTTTCTCTAAGAACGTCGCACTAGCCGCAACAAAAACTCGATGTTCGGTAGGCGAATAGAAGTAATGACCAAACATTCCTTTTGGATAACTAATAAAGTATGTCTTGACCGATTGCGGGCCGAGCTTATCCTCGTATCTCCACTTGACATAAGCCTCGCAGCCCCAAACCCGAATAAAGGACAAGTTAGGGACCGTTCCCTTCCACATTTCATATGGAGTCTTGTCGACAGCTTTAGTCGGACTTCGGTTAAGTATAAGAGTAGCTGACAAAAGAGCAAAACCCCATAATGAATCAGGTACTACCGTGTGACTCATCATGGATCGAACCATATCAAGTAGTGTTCGATTTCTCCATTCGGACACACCATTTAATTGAGGTGTTCTAGGTGGAGTTAACTGCAAAACAATTCCACAGTCTTTAAAGTGTTGATCATACTCATTTGAAAGATATTCGCCACCCCGATCTGAACGGAGTGCTTTAACCTTTCTACCCAGTTGGTTCTCAACCTTATTCTGGTATTCCTTGAATTTCTCAAAGGACTCACTTTTATGCTTCATTAAGTAGACATATCCGTATCTACTCAAATCGTCCGTGAAAGTGATAAAATATCTATAGCCATCTCTAGCGGTAATTGACATAGGTCCACATACATCAGTATGTATGAGTCCTAATAGGTCACTAGCGCGCATTCCAACACCTTTGAAGGAAATTCGAGTCATTTTGCCGATAAGACATGATTCACACGTGCCAAATGTAGAAAAATCGAATGCGGGAATAGTCCCATTCTCGATGAGTTTCTTTACACGTTTTTCATTTATGTGTCCCATTCGACAATGCCATAGATAAGTTTGATCTTTGTCATCAACCTTTAATTTCTTATTATTCATTTGTAATATATCTGTGGTTTGATCTAAGATATAAATTCCATTCATGGAAACTGCTTTGCCATAAACCATTTCATTGAAAGAGAAAATATAGCTATTATCCTTTATTGAAAATGAAAAGCCGTCTTTATCAAGTATGGAAACAGAAATAATGTTCTTCGATAAACTGGGTACATAATAACAGTTATATAAATATAACTCAAAACCACTAGGGAGCTGGATTACGTATGTTCCCATTGAGACTGCAGCAACTCGTGCTCCATTCCCAACTCGCAGGTCCACATCACCCTTTGCGAGAGGTGTGATGTTTTTTAGGCCCTGCAAATGATTACACAGATGAGAACCACAACCAGTATCAAGTACCCAAGTTCCGAAACTTGCATGGTTAATCTCAATCATATGAATATAAGATGACATACCAACAGGAGTGACGCGGCCTGCTTTTATGTCCTCACGGTACACGGGACAGTTCCTCCTCCAATGTCCAGTCTTGTGACAATGGTGGCATTCAACGTTACCGTCATTGCTCTTTGCCTTGCCTAGTGAGCCACTAGTCTCACCAGGCCCACTCTTACCGTTTCCTGACTTTTTAAACTTTGGCTTTCCTACAGTTAGGTCGCTATGAGCTTTGGCCTTACCCTTATCCTTGTTGGAAATCATGAGAACATCTTGCTTCATGCTCCCACTCAATTTCATATCCTTCTCGGTCTGTACGAGAAGTGAGTGTAGCTCATGAGGACTTTTCTTCATGTCATTCATGTAGTAATTTGCCCTAAAGAGGGCAAAACCATCATGAAGTGAATGAAGCATACGATCAATGACTATGCTCTCACTGATTTTGCAATCAAGTGCCTCCAGCTTCTCGATATTCTCAATCATGTTAAGAATGTGTGGGCTAACCGGTTGGCCCTTCCGGAGTTTCGCATCAAAGAAGCGACAGGTATGATCATAAGTAACGATTCTCGGTGCTTTTGAGAACTCGTTAGTGAGCGTGGTGAAAATCTTGTTTGCACCTTGGGCAATGAAGCGTGTTTGCAAATTGGTTTCCATTGCAAAAATGAGTACGTTCTTTATCGCACCCGCTTCCATGACGAAGTCACTATAAGCAAGTGACTCGTTAACTCCTGCGCATTGGGGCACAGGTTTACCGGTATTGGCTCGATTAAGTACTTGAGCTTACCGTCGCAATGGCGAGATTCCGTAATGATGCCTCCCGATCCGCAAAGTTGGACCCGTCATTCTTCGATCCGAGTGAACTGATTCATGTGGTCCATGAAAGCTTTTAGCCAGGACTCGCGTCCAAGTGTGGCACTTGGCATTGGGATTTCGTTATTTCCAGCTATTTGTTGTAACAGTATTATCAAAATAAAACGTATTCTACACTGCGAAAAGAAGAAAAATATAATAAGCATTCTCATCGTTATGATTTAAGTCTAATGCAATACTGTTATAACGCGAAGACTCAAGCATTTATACAATTGATCTCCCTTAAGAATTATATAAATGATTCCAAGACTCAATTATCTGTAAATTGATAAGCCAACCTCTTGGCTAATTCTACTATTAGAATTCTTGGTCGATAAATTTCTGTAAATTCTATCTATAGTCCATCATATTCACGAGAAACTGTTCGGATTATAATGTTGAGGTAAACTAAGTCAACACAAACTACTTACCCAACGTAGAAGGGGTCATATGGAGAGTAAGGTCCTATATGCCTACCGACGAAGAAGGGATTCATAGTTGTTTGCCCTTATAAAGACTAGTCTCAATTTCAGTTTTAGAGGAAGATCCCATCAGCTTTATTTTAATTCATTTTAAGTGAACTAATATCTAGCATGCGAGAATGAATAAACTAAGGTGATGACTTAAAATTGTGTGACATCTGTATGTCTATGAAAACTAACATCCAAACTATATGAGTCAATTTTCATGCATTTTAGTAGGTGGTTTGGTTTAGGCGGAAAATGATGCACTAACTATCATATGAAGAAAAGCAATAAGAATGGAAAAAACGTAAAACAAAAGCAAAGTCCTAGTGTGGCCTATCTACCAAAATGAACATAAATACAACTTTGGAATCCTTCCTAGGACCCTAGAAGCTTGTCTTAATGTTCTATCTTGGTCCATGTAGCGGGAGTGAGCAATCCAATCTCCATCTTTAGTCTTCTCAAAATTACAATTTAAAAATTACAAAAAGAACCTATTTACATTCTAATTTCAAAACCATAATATAAAAGAAAACCAAACGGAGATTCGAGATCTCAAAATTACATAAAAATTATGTTTCCATCATTACGAAAACATAATTAACTAAGGCCACACTAGGTATTACAAATTACAACCGATTGCAAAAATACGCAAATAAACCATTCAGCAAAACATTCAACTAAATAAAAATGCATCAACTATAAATTAAACATTCAAGACATAATTCCTTAATTATGTAGAGTAATTTATCCAAACCACCTATTTAAATGATCAAATTATGTGACAATTCCTCAATTACTCACAATAATTTTAATTTTAATACATATTAATCTTGTAATATGAATTAATCCAACATTATTTTAAACCTCTTTAAAATAATTAGGTATCTTTAATTTGTGAACCTTTTCACAACAATTATTATACATTATAAATAATAATGTATAATCAATATTGGCCAAAACAAAAAATTTATTTTGCTCTCGGCATAAATAAAAAAACAGAAAAACAGTTTTTTTTTATTCTCGGCATTTAGCAAAAAAAAAAACAAGAAACAATTTTTTTTAAAGCTCTCGGCAAATGCCAAAAAAAAAACAGATATTTTTTTTATATCTTGCGGCAGATGCCCTAAAAACCAAAAAAAAAAATAGATTTTTTTTTCTTTCTCTCGGCTGAATTAAAAAAAACGAAAACAGCCCCTTTTTTTTCTTGTCGAAAAAAAAAAACATTTAGATGAACAAATTCGTTTATAGTTGCTATTAGAACAAGATTGGCATAATCATCAACATTTAAATTAATGAATCATGATCCTTAAACAACAATTTAATCTCATGTATGCCAAAACTAAATAACAAAAACAAATAATCATCATTAAACCAATTTCCATTTACATTTTAATTTAATTCTCATTAAATCAAAACATCTACAAATTTATCATATTATCATCTTAACTTATTAAAACAACAATATGAATAAATCAAAATGGAAACAAGAACAACGAAAATCAAAAAAACATTTCGGCAAAAAAATCTCACGGCAAAAATTTTTTTCTCTCGGCCGAAACATATTTTTCGATTCTTCAAATTTTTTTGTTTAAATCCATTTATGAAAATCATATAAAATAATTTCGTGGCCTTGGCTCTGATACCACTTGTAGGAAATATCAGTATACTTCCTCTATAAATTTTCGGATTATAACGAAATTATGATTATGAAAAACTAGTCATAAACGAATTTACATAAACAAAAGAGAAGAGATTAAGAATCAACCTTTGGTCTTAGCAAATTTGGCCTAAGAACAATATCGAAATCGATATTCTCCTACTTGTTGCACCCAAGATGCTCCGAGAAATGCCTCTCAATTTGCTAGAATGAGATCCCCTTTTTGCTTGAAAAGGAACCCTAATTTTCTAAATGATATTTAGGGTTTTTGATGAGAGTTGTTGGAAAAAAATGAATGAATAAAAATGATCCTCCTTTATCTCCTAATATAACCGAAAAAGGAGAGCAATAGGAAGATATTTTTTTTCTTCTTTTTATTCCTCAAACCGTGTACTACCAAATAAGGAGAGAAATCTCCTTATTTTCGGTTGGTTTTACATTGTATAAAATGCGTATATTTTTATCAATTGTCATTTATTTCGTCACGTATTTAATAAGTCCACACACAACAGCTTGTAGTCGATTTATTAATACCAGTCTGTAATAATTTATTATGACAATCTCGTATAAAATATACTTCAACTATAAATATCGCATATTTATAATTTGCTAATTAAATATAACCGATTACGTTTAATTACGAATTAACATCTTAATTCGTTTAAGCTAACATTATATACATTAATTAAATATAACAGTTTATATTCAATTTACGAATTAACAATTAATTCGTCTCAGCTAATATTATTTAATTGTATTAGATAGTCGTCTCATCATCACATTGACTAACTGTTTAGTCAAATACATAGACTAACCTTTTAGTCAGGCATCAATGTGATTATATTTTCATACAATCACATCTCTCAAACACATCCTTTAGGTGTGACTTTTAGGGACCAGTTGATCACCGCCATCAGTATGATAATAACGTCAAACTTCTAGCAAGCCAACCGTGATTAAGTAATCGTTAATCAACTGATAAAATACTAAGTATACCCTTGTGAACCTATAAGAGATTTATATATGTTATCACACTAACTATGGAGGACACAAGCTCCAACAAGTATTTATATGATAAAAAATGAGCTAATGATTTTGTATCACACTTGTTGGAAAATGTGTCCTCAACAATAGTGCGATCACATGATTTAATATCATAATTAAATCTCATATCAAGAATACGAAAAGGATGATTCTTAATATAGTCAACTGATCATCATTAATCGGTAATGATTGACTAACTAGAGTTTGACATTACTGTCGTATGACGGTGGTGGTCAGTTGATCCCTTTAGGTCACACCTATAGGATGAGGCCCAAATAGATATTTAATTAATTGTATGTGATACAGATTAATTAATTCCTTAATTATGGGAGTGTGATTTTGCGTCTTATTGTAATGTAATTAAATAAGATTTAATTTAGTATTTAAGTGTTAAATTGCTAAATTAGTTGAGGTTTTATATAAGTTTTGAGGTAGAGGTAATTGGTTATTTAAAGTTACATGAAGTTGTAATTTTAACTAACTGGCAATTATAGGACCCATTATATATTGATATAATGGTAGTATACTACTCAAAAGTGGAGTGTATATTGTATTATTAATTGTAATATTTAAGTGTTAAATGATTACATTAATAATTAATTATGTAAGATAGTTAAACATATGACTTATAAGCATTTGTGAGACAAATGATAAAAGGCAAAAATGGACCAAAATGTCTCCATTATTTCGGCCAAAAGAGAGAGCAAAAGATGCTCCTTTTGTCTTTCGTTTATTTTGGTTAGAGTGTGATACTGACATATAACATAAACTTTAATCATGCTAATTCTTACACTACTCTACCTACACTAAACAAATAAGTAAAAACAAAAGGAAAAGATTCCCCCCCATGCATCAAACCCACCGGTTTTGTGCTCTTCAAATAGAGCATTTGTTGCTCAATTTTTCCTACTTATTTTTGCTTGTTTTCACTTCATCTTTCCTCACATGCAAAATCATAAAAACACTCTAAAATACTAATACTCTCCAACTATTACTATAGGTAGTAATAATAGAAATATTAGTAATATTAAGGTAACATTTCTACTATATATCTAGTTAATATTAGTAAGAATTTCTGGGTTAAATCTTGGGTGCAAGTTATTGGAGTGTCTTCTATACTTGGAGTCTTAGGAGGATCATCCATCATATTAAGCTCAATAACAAGTGAAGGAAGGTGACCATACTCGTGCCCATATTTTTGAACCAAGCATCAATGTAAGAGACATTGTGTTTCTTATAAATCTCTTATTTTGTTATGCATGCACTAGATCTAAAGAATAAATAATTAACAAGTTAATTAGTTCACTATTAGAGGAGTCTAATAATAGGTAAATAAACCTAACAAGTGGTATCAGAGCATAAGGATGTTGCATGCATAATCGGTTATTGTTTTTCCGAGTTAAAAAGTTAACATATAAAACTAAAAATTTGTGATTTATATGAGTAAGATATGAAATCATGTTGCATGTAATATATTCTGGTCCTAAAATGTTTTTAGGTCATTTTTATGATTTATGAAAATTTATTGCTCATTTTAATGATTTGTAGTGAAATAATTACATTTTTATGATTAAAATAAACTTTTATTCACTAAAATAAGTTAACCTTCACTACTGGCCGTGGTATTTTAGTATGACCTCACATGAATATTTTATGTATTGCATGTAAAATATCATATTAATGTGATTATTATTTCATGATTTATGAATTTTTAGTGTAAAAATGACATAAATGGAGGTTAAATGACTAAAAATGGTTAAACTTACTCTCTGATCTTGAAAATTTTATATGACCTCACATGCATATTTTAAAAGTTGTGTGTAAAATCTCGTATTAATTTGATTAATATTGCATGATTTATGATTTTTATGAGATAAAAATGGATTAAAAGAGGTAAAATGGTTAAAAATAGTTAAAATTCGAACTAGGCCATGAAACTTTAATATGTTGTCACATGAATGAGTTACATAGTGTATGTAAATTTTGAGATGAAATGATCTCATTTTGCATGATTTATGAATTTTTAGAGTAAAAATGGCATAAATAGCGACTATTTTAGCATAAATAGCTAAAATGAATTGCATGGCATGAGAAAATTATTTTAGATTGTATAAATATCCCACTTATCATATCTAAAGTTGTAAAATTAATGGGAGTAATTTTTGGATACTTTAGATGTTTTATGAGATAAAACCGATAAATTGCAACTATATTTTCTCAAAAATTAATTCGAAAATTTTAATCATGATTTTTGACATTATGAGTGTTATGGAATTATTCTAGAATGTTCAAAAATTTAAAATTCAAATTTTGAAATTATTGTAATTTAATTTGGATTTATTTCATAAATGTTATGATTTTAAGGTAAAAAATGAGCATAAAATTAAATCAAGTTAAATTATTGTCAAAAATTGAGTGATGACTAATTTTTGAGTCCTAAAAGTGTTAGGATAATTAACTTGAGCTTAGATGTGATTTAAGTGTTAATTTGTGATTTTAAGAGGTTATTATCACGCATTTCCGTAAAACCGGGTTATATATACGATATAAGTTAAATAGGGCGATTTGGCACATAATTTGGCATGATAGGTACATATTATACTACTGCATATTTCAATTGTTGAATGTCTTTTATTTATATAATTTTGAATTATGTAATTTTATCTTAGTATAGCCTTGACTTTAATCGATATTACCCGTAATGAAAGGGAATATTGATTCAGTCGTAATTTAATTGATCTCGTATCACTTTTATTTTTACTAGTCTTTCCATTTTACAAATGTATAATAGGAATAGCTTTGTATTTTTATTATTATTTGTAATTATGGAGTATCTTCAAAGACGGTGCCATTCGGAAAGGTGATCCGACGAAGACGGTGTTCTTGGGAAGCGTGCCACTTGAAGATTCAAGGGACCAATGGAGTTGGTTTCCGAATATGTAATAGATTATTTGATTTTATATTTTAGGAAGGCCATACTAAGAATTTTTATTATTGCTTTGCATTTCTTTTAATATGCTACATGCATTGCCAAATCGCCATAACAACACATGCATATCATATCGAGTCATCGACCGTGTCAATTATAATTATCTTAGTTCACCGCTTTAGTTCACTTAAAACGTGATAGATAATAAATTGACATGACCTCTCGCTAAATTAATAATTGAGAATTAGCCTTACCAAATAGTAGAAACCATGAATCCCAATTTCATAAGGGAGTTAATCCGGCTTCACCGTTATACAAACCTTGTTACGTTGGGTAAGTGGGTAATAAAATGTTATTACATCGAAATTTGGATTGAGCTCAACGGAAGTATTCGTAACCGTAGTCGCATGTGTTCCGGGCTAAAGATGAAAATTAGAGTAATTTTTATCGACCGAGAGTTCTAAAAGTAGAATCGATTAAGAGGTTAATCCACCGAGTTATATTAATAAGGGATGACTCGGCTCACCGTATCCGTATTAATATGAATTTGGATCTCGGAATCATTTATGATAGTTGGATAGAGGTCACTACATAAATGCTCAATAACCTGTTTAAAATATCTACAAGTATTGTCAAAACGATAGATGTTCATTAATTCCTTCACTTCCTATTTTGTAGTCAAAATCGTTTTATCAATTGCAATGGCAACTCCAATCACATCCGCAACCACTAGCTCCAACACGCTCACCAATGTGTCATGGCTCCGATCCTTCATGGATCGTTGTAAGTTAGAAAAGAATGGGTCAAATTTCGCCGATTGGGACGCGCAACTTCGCTTGGCCGCGGAGGGTGACGACAAGCTTCGTTACCTTACCGAGGCATCTCCCACCGAACCTAATGCTAGGTCCACCGCCGCCGCTAGGCAAACCTATGGGGTTTACCAAAAGGAGTCGGCCGCGATAAAAAATGTGTTGATCTTTGCTATGGAGACCGAACTCCAAAGAAGTGCTATAAAGATTAGCACCGCTCATGAGATCTATACGAAACTTGTGACCATGTTTTCACGAGCTCAAAGGATCATACAATATGAGGCGGCATCCGCATTCTTCGATCTCAACATTAAGAAGGGCCAAAAAGTTAGCCCTCATGTGCTCAAGTTGATGGAGCATGTTGAGACCTTGAAAATGCATAAGGTGGAAATTCCCGATGAACTCGTGATTGATCGGATTCTTCATTCCCTAAACAAAGTTAAGACATATGTTCAATTCAGGTTGAATTTTAATATGCAAAACAAGAAATTTTCCCTTGATGAGTTGCACAAAATGCTTGTGCAAGTCGAAAGGGACATGGGACTAAGTGTTAGCAGTTAGCACCACCAAAAATGTGCTCAATGTCAATCATAAGAGCAAGGGAACCTTCAAGAAAGGCGGGAAAAAGGAAAAGAAGCAAACTACCAACAGGAACAAAGCTAAGACTTATGAAGCAAGCAAGCTCCTCCAAGCCCAAGTACAGTGCCTCCTCTGGGGACAAGTGCCACTACTGTTGTGGTGTTGGGCATTGGAAGAGAAACTGTTCCAAATATCTTGGCGACATCAAAGCTGGAAAGGTTATTCCAGTAGGTCCCGCTCGACCTTTGTTACCTCAATCTTCAGATTTAGACATTGGGTCGAAATATAACAATTCGACTACTCCAACAATGTCGTTGGCACCGTAATAATGCTTCACTTGGTGACCATTCACCTTAAATTTCTCTCCCGCGGAGTTCTCTAGCTCAACTGACCCGAATTTGGAAACAGATGTTACCGTATAAGGGCCACTCCACATGGACTTCAGCTTACCAGGAAATAGACGGAGACGGGCATTGAACAGTAGCACCTTCTCCCTAACTTGGAACTCGCGCGGTATGATCCTCTTGTCATGCCATCTCTTAGTCTTTTCCTTATAGATGCGGGCACTGTCATAGGTATTCAGCCTAAATTCCTTCAGTTCATCTAACTGTAATAAACGTTTCTCACCACACTATTTAGAATCAAAATTGAGCTCACAAATTGCCCACCATGCCTTATGTTCTAGCTCTACAGGCAAATGACAAAACTTACCATAAACTAAACGATACGGCGATGCACCAATTGGTGTCTTAAATGTAGTTCTATACGCCCATAAGGTATCATCTAATTTCATATTCTAGTCTTTTCGTGATTTTGAAACAACTTTACCTAAGATTTCTTTAAGTTCCCGATTGGAAACTTTTACCTGACCACTAGTTTAAGGGTGGTACCCCAAACCCCTACGGTGTTCTACACCATATTTGGACAGAAGAGCAGTAAGTTGTTTTTCTTTAAACTGTATACCTCCATCGCTGATGACAACTCGAGGGACACCGAAACGAGGGAAGATTACCTTTTTGAAAAGCTGGATGACAGTCTTTGCATCACAGTGGACCGAAGCAACAACCTCTACCCATTTGGACACGTAGTCAACAACTACCAGAATATACCTGTTGCCTTTGCTAGACGGGAATGGTCCTTCGTAGTCGATGCCCCAGACATCGAAAACTCAACCCTCTAAAATGCCAACCTGAGGCATCTCATGTCTCCTTGAAATATTTCTCGTCCGCTGACACGCATCACAAGCTACAACAAAATCTTTAGCATCTTTAAACATGGATGGACAATAAAAACCAGACTGAAGTACGTTAGCCACGGTCCTAGAGGGACCGTGGTGACCACCATAGGAGGAAGAATGGCATGCTTCTAGGATGTCTTTAGTCTCCCACTGCGGTATACACCACCTGTAGAGACCATCATCACATTCCTTAAACAGATAAGGATCATCCCAGAAGTACTGCTTCACGTCGTGAAGGAACCGCTTCCTGTGCTAATATGACAAGTCAGGAGGTAATAGATCACCTATAATAAAATTAGCATAATCAGCATACCAAGGAGTTTAAGCATTAGAAATAGCCAATAAAATATCATCAGGAAAAGAGTCATTAATAGGTAAAGAGTCTCCCCCTTCTTGCAACGGTAGGCATGATAAATGATCAGCTACCACATTCTCAGCGTCTTTCTTGTCTTTAATCTCCAAATCAAACTCCTGAAGAAGGAGTATTCATCGCAATAGTCTTGGCTTGGCTTCTTTCTTAGCAAATAGGTATCTCAGCGCTGCATGGTCAGAAAATACAGTATCTTTCGAACCTAATATGTAGGACCTGAAGTTCTCCAACGCATATACCACAGCTAACATCTCCTTTTCCGTTGTTTCATATTTCACCAGAGCTTCATCCAGAGTTCGGCTCGCATAGTAAATTGCACTTAAAGCTTTGTCTTTCCTCTAGCCTAGCACCACACCAATGGCATAGTTACTGGCATCACACATATTCTCAAAAGGCAGCTCCCAGTCTGGAGGCTGAATGATCGGTGCTGAAATCAAGGCATGCTTCAACCTGTTAAAAGTAGAGAGATATTCATCAGTAAAATTAAATGGAGCATCCTTAAGTAGCAATTGTATAAGTGGTGTAGCAATTTTAGAAAAGTCCTTAATGAACCGGCGGTAAAAGCCAGCATGACCAAGGAAACTCCTAACTCCCTCAACATTCACGGGAGGAGGTAATTGCTCAATCACTTGCACCTTTGCTTTATCAACCTGAATACCCTTATCAGATACTAAGTGTCCAAGGACGATGCCCTCATTGACCATAAAATGACACTTCTCCCAATTCTGCACTAAATTAACTTCAATACATCGCTGCAAAACTTTCTCAAGGTTAGACAGACAATCATCAAAATTATTACCATATATGCTGCAATCATCCATAAATACCTTCATAATAGACTCTATATACTCAGAAAATATCCCCATCATACACCTCTGAAAGGTGACTGGGGCATTACACAATCCGAATGACATTCTGCGATAAGCAAAAACACCATGCGGGCAAGTAAAAGTAGTCTTTTCTTGATCGTCAGGACGGATTGGGATCTGAAAGAAACCTGAATATCCATCTAAATAACAGAAAAGTTAATGTGAGGGTAGTCTTTCTATCATCTGATCAATAAAAGGGAGCGAGAAGTGATCTTTCTTAGTGGCGGCATTTAATTGTCTGTAGTCAATATACATCCGCCAACCTGTTACTACTCTAGTTGGTATTAATTCACTTTTCTCATTTCTTACCACTGTAGTCCCTCCTTTCTTAGGGACTACCTGAACTGGACTTACCCACTTGGAGTTGCCAACGGTGTAAATAATACCTGCATCGAGTAGTTTTATCACCTCTGTCATAACAACATCCCGCATCTTCGGGTTCAACTTTCGCTGACCCTGCTGGTAAGGTTTATGTCCTTCCTCTAGCTCAATTCTGTGCATACAAATGTCATGACTGATGCCCTTAAGGTCATCTAAACTGTATCCTAGAGCCTTCTTATTTTTCTTAAGAACGACCAACAAAGCAGAAAGTTGGTTATCATCAAGTTTAACATTAACAATAACAGGATATTGCTCAGAATCATCTAAGAACACATATTTAAGATGAGAAGGAAGAGGTTTACGCTCTGGTATATTTACCTCAGCAGCATAAGAGGTTTCCATAATGGCGTTTACCGTCTCACCTTTCTCAATAGTGAACTCCTTACCTTTTAGAGCAGCTTTCATCGTCCTGTAGTCAACCTGTTCATCCTCTTCAAAATCATCAAGAGCTATCAAAGCTTCTAACAGGTCCCCAAGAACGGATCCTATCCAATAATCAAACATAAATTCATCTACAAATGTCTACAGCATAACATGTATCCTCTATCATAGGCTTAGCCAGCGTGCTAACCAAATTAAAAGTAACCCTATCATCCCCTACCTCGAGAGTCAAACGTCCCTGTTTCACATCAATAATAGCTCCTGAAGTATGCAAAAATGGCCTACCCAAGATTATAGGAATCTGAGTATCCTCGGCCATATCTAATACAATGAAATTAATAGGTATAAAGAATTTACCTATCTTAACAGGGACATCCTCTAATACACCTAGAGGTCACTTAACTGTTCAGTCAGCCATTTATAGGGTGACATTGGTAACTTTAAGATGCCCCATATTCAGTTTCTCGCAAACCGAATATGGCATGACACTGACACTGGCACCCAAATCAAATAAAGCTTTATCTATTACATGAGTGCCTATTGTACAGGGAATTGAAAAACTACCAGGATCCTTCAATTTTGGTGGAGACTTGCTTTGTAGGAGTGCACTACACTCTTCTGTAAAAGCAATGGTCTCTACCTTGTTAAAGCTCCTCTTACGGGTCAAGATGTCCTTCATAAATTTAGCATAAGAGGGTACCTGAGTAATTAGTTCGGTAAAAGGTACAGTTACCTGAAGATTTTTGATGACCTCCAAGAATTTACCGAATTGCTGCTCGACTTTTGTGTTCTTTAGGCGCCCTGGAAAAGGAACCTTGATAACGATTGGCGGGTCAACAACTTTACTCTTCCCTTTATCAGAAATAGATGCCTTATCAGCAGTAGAAGACGTTCTAATAGCAATAGATGACGGATCAGCAACCCCGTCTGGTGAAAAAGTCGATCGACTAACTGAACCAGTCGATCGACCACTTGTCTCATTCAATCGACCACTTTTCCTAGTCGATCGACTTTTTTCAATCTCGTCAGTTTTCTGTTCTGCGGTTTTACTCGATCGACCATCAATTTTAGTCGATCGACTTTTTTCAGACGTTACAGCAGCTTCGTCACCTGCGTTTGCTTCCGCATCCACATCTAACTCCTCAATTATAACCTCTTCAACATTCTCAGGCATCACGGGTCCATCATAAGTAAGACCGCTTCGAAGATGAATCGCATTGGCCGTGTCATGTGGCTTCTCAGGCTGTGACGACAATGTACCTAGTTGTCTACTTGAAGTGGATAGTTGGGCAATTTGATTGTCCAATATCTTGTTATGCGCCATTAAATGAGTGATAAGTGCCTCTTGCTTTTGTGAGGCTGCCATCTGTTGCTGTAGCATGGCCTTTATGTCAGACATGTCATTATTGTGATGTTGTTGACCTCCTTAATTGTTCCTCTGATAACCACCCTGTGGTTGATTTCCACGATTCTGAGAATGTTGTATGTCTGACTCGGACTTTGTGGCAGTAGTGGAGTTGGGTTTAGAACATTCTGACTCCGATAAGAGTAATTAGGATGCTCCCTAGTCCACTCATTATAGAAATTGGAGTATGGTGTACCTTGTTTGAAGGACCGAAAGGCATGGACCTGCTCCAGGGGACTCATATATTCGGCTGCATCATGTCCGACAATACCACATCGCTCACAAGGGACTTCCTGTTGGGTCATGGCATGAACTGTCTGCTGGTTTCCCAAAGACTGGGCTATCTTTAGTTCGGTAATCTGAGCAGTTAATGCCTCTAACTGAGCTGCAACAGCTCCATCGGATGAACTTCCCCCTCTCGTACTACCTCTAGGGTTCCCATATTTAGCAGTATGGGTAGCTATTTGGTCAATTAGTTTCTAGGCATTGTTATCATTCGCGTTGTCCTGGAATCTCCCGTTAGCTGAAGAATCAAGTAGTGCGCGATGGTCATCATATAGTCCATTGTAAAACTGGTTGCAGAGAAACCACTTCTCAAACCCATGGTGAGGGACTAAACGAACCGGTCTCTTAAAACGAACCCATGCCTCATTTAAGTCCTCAGCAGGACCTTGTTTGAAACTAGTGATTTGATTTCTCAAGGCATTTGTCTTCTGGGGCGGAAAATATCTCTTGTAAAAGGCAAGAGCTAAGCTGTTCCAGTCGGTAACCCCCTGATCCGCCATGTCTAAATCACGCAGCCACACTGCAGCACCGTCTCGCAGAGAGAATGGGAAGAGCACTTGTTTTACTTGGTCCTGGGTCACCCCGACAGTCAAGGATATGGAGCAGCAGTAAGTAACGAATCTCTCCATATGTGTAGCAGGGTCTTTCGTAGCCCCCCATCCAAACAGATTTCTTTCTACCAAGTTAATGTAGGATGGCCTTATCTCGAAAGTCCCATTATCTGTTGTAGGGAGTTTGAATCCTTTATGAATGGATTCAAGGGTAGGTTCTGAGTGACTTGCTAAAGTAGGCATGATTGTAGTAGCTGCAGAAGTAGAAGTGTCTTCTTCAAAAGACTGATTTTCTGCAATAAAACTGGCGTAAGCGGCGTCAAGCGTACTCAAGTCTTCTGCTTGGCGGACTTCCCTCCAAAAATTTCGTCTAGATCGAAAAGTCTTTTCTGGTTCAGAGTCGTATGGCAGGATGATGTGACCATAATTAGCGCATATTTAGCCCCCGAATTAGCCTTGTTCCCATGCTTTTTAGTGCATATTTGGGTCATTTATTATCTTTAGTTCTTTGTTTTGCATATTCTTTGAGATTTTGATCCCTTGGTAGGAAAGGAGTAAGAATCTTGCATTTTCATGGCAAAACGAGACTAAATTGATCGAACCAATGACCAAGCATCAAGGAGAGACAAGATTAGAAGGCCTTTGTACATATTATAGTAGAAGAGCAATGTTGAGAAAGGATCCTTGAGTCCCCAAGGAAATCCCCAAGGATTTTATGAAGAAAAGGGAAGAAAAGAAGAAGAAATGCTGCTGAGGAACAATCCGTGCGGATTGTCTACAATCCGGCCGTCCTCCACATGCACTGTAACACCCCGTAAATTTGGACCGTTATTATATTTTAAAAGTAATATTTTGAATCAACTTTAATTTAATATTAATTTATTTGAAATAATAATAATTCGATAAAATATAATTTTATTCTATTTTGAAGTAATATAATTATTTTTGATAGTTTGGAAATGTTTAAAAGTAATTTAAACTATATTTGAACCTTTTCTTTAATAAAAGGTTATTTCGATGAAAAGTCGTAAACATGGGATTTTCTATTTCTTACGGTCGTTGGGTAAATGAGTTAGGATATAGGGCATAGGGGTACTTAATTTTCTAGTAAACTCGTGTTTAAAAACTTTAGCGTTTTCGAAAATCGCGTTTGACGAATAATTTGAATTTCCGTCAAAACGAATCAAAACCGAGTAAAAAAAAAATAGACCCTAACCCCCCCCCATGAGGCATTCGGCCTTCCCATTTCTTCCTAGGGTTTCCTTTGTTCTTGTTTTGTTCCTCTTGACCGAAAATCCACAAAAAAATCAAATAAACTTACAATCGTAATTTCATCATAACTTCTTTGTTTCCAGTCCGATTTTCGCAAAATTTATATTTTCGGAATCCTCTCTTCAAGATCTACATCCTAGTATGTTTTAATTTCAGTTTTCATTATGTCGATTTAAGATGATTTTGGGCATAATTTCGGTTTTAGTAATTATTGTTGTGTTTTTGTTGTTTTTAATAGGTGAAGATTATGAGGATGATATAGGGGACTCCTATATAGTAGAGGATGATGGGTAGCTACTGTTTTTAGGGTTTTCTCAAGGGTTATTTGCCTTTTTCTAGCTTAAGGTAACTATTCCGAGTTACTCGACGATATATGTCACATTTTTTTGTGTGTTGGATGTTTATGTGGTTGTTAATATGTTAAATTTATTTTATAGGAATATATTTGTTAAAGTATGATTATTAGGAGGTATAATCCATAGGTTGGTAGTGTTGAATTAAATTGTTAATGGTTGTGTGTTGTTGGAATGGTTTTGTAACATTGTTGAGACGGGTTTTGGATGGAGAAGGAAGGAGACCGTAGGGCTGCCCAAAACAGCCCAAAACAGCCCCAAATCAGGCCGTGAGCAGGCCCCACAGGCCGTGTTTGTGCCGTGTGTGGTGTGTGTATGTGGTGTGGGTGTGGCCGTGTGTGTGTAGCCGTGTGTGTGGCCGGGTTTGGCCGTTGTTCGGATTGTATGTTTGAGCTTTTGTTTGATGTTTTGTAGTTGTCATTTGTACATTTGAACAATGCTTACATTTTGGCGTATTAGTAATTTTTATTAGTAGGATAAATTGTTGGAAATGGGTTAGTTTATAAGTTAGAATAATTTTCCCTTATGTTGATAATTTTCACATGATTTGTATTATGTTGAATTATGTGATTTGAGTCAAAATGAACCAAGACTCTGAGCTGGGCCAGATTGACCGAACGACTTTGGTCAAACTAGGTTTAAACCGGTCAGCCTCGATTTGACCGATGACCCGTCGCGGGACTCGGGTCGAGGGTTTGTCTTTGAGGTGAGATTGGTTATTATTGGATGTTTTATGTTGATGCCTTAATATTAGTGATTATCATTTCACATGTTGGTTGTTGGATGAATTTGTTGCCTTATACTTGAGTCTTCTTGCCTTGTTGTCGTTTTAGCTTGTTCTCATGAATTATGAGATTAACGGTTAGCTGAAATTTGGGTTATTATTGATATTGGAGATATTGTTGGGTTGTCAGCTGAATATGCTCTTGCGTAGCCTTTCATATACTAGGGTGTGTATGATCTTTTGTGTGTACAAGTTTGGACTCTTTGCCCCTCTTATAGTTAATTGGGTGTCCTGCTTGTCTTGTGTGGTGTGGGCTAAAGTATTCAAGCTGGGACTAGGTCCTAGGTGAGTATTTCGGCCTTCATCATAGATAGGCCATTATAGTCTTTGACGAGTGTATGTTTGCGGCTTAATAGCCTTTGTGTTCCTGGCTTGGTGGGTTTATATCCAAGCTGGGGCATGACCTTTCTGCCTATTTTGTGAGTAGATGGTCAGCTTAAGTACTAGCCAACCCTTTGGTGGACTCCTTAGGGTACTCATGTGGTCTTTATCATGAGTCTTGGGTGCGGTGGTTTTATCCGCATTTCTTCAGGTCTGCGCAGTCTAGGATTAGGGTTGAGTCGTATCTTGGCCATGTTTTAAATGTAACCTCTGAGCCAAAATACTAGCTTCCCTACCTCGTGGTATAGACTCGAGTTACAAAGTGACTATTGACTGTACTAGTAACTTATGCCTGTCTCTAGATATATTGCCCTTTCTTGTTTGATGATTCTATGAATCATAGAAGGTGAGATGCAAGCCGGCTATGGTTGATAGAGTTTGGATTCCCGTGTGTTATGTGATTCACATGATAGTGTAGTATGAGTCGGTCTAGTATTCACATGCTAGGACTATGTGTTGTTATATTGTTGTTCACATGATAAGCACGATTGACTAGCATTTATATGCTAAGGCTATGTGTTATTCATATTCATATTCTTATGTTTACATGTTATATTAATTATGACATTTCGTGGCTGGGAGAACTCGGAGTTACTCCCCACCGATCGTGGCTTTCGTGTTTGTATAAAATGCGATTGACAGTGAGGTGATGCTTATATGGGGTACACGGACGAGCTAGCGAGCAAAGAAACCTTGGAACCTAGATTGGCTTTATTTTATTGTGACCCTTAAACACTTTTTATGTCACATACATTTTAGGGACATATGTCTCCATCTTTACATTTGGTTGTATAATTTGCTATTCGCGACTTTAGCGATGGTTATGTTATGAAACTTCTATTTAGACCTTGTATGTTTGACACCTTCCAATTTGGATATCTTTATAACAGGTTCAGGTTTTAAAAATTACAGGTTTTTACCCAAATGAACCTATTACAAATATATCCATGCAGTTTTATTCTAGAATTACGTGTTTACTTTTCCGCAATAAATGAGGGTGTCACAGTTGGTATCAGAGCATATTTGCTTCCGACGCACGTTTGTGCACCCCAATATAAATAACTTGACCTTAAAATAATAAACTCGAGAGATGGGTAAGATGGGTAGACTTAGGACCTTATGTTGTAGTCTCTTTGTGTTTGCTCTTTGTTAGGTACTAACCTGTTTGTTGATTGTCATTTAATAATTGTTGCGTTCTTGGATCAATGACCGTGAGCTTATCTATATGAAGATCAAGACTTGGTGCCTATTGCTGAGGATTGAAGATTTGTTCAACCTTTGAAGAATGCTTCTACTTCCTTAAAGATGTTTCTCGTTCTTTTGGTATCTCGCCTTATTCTTAATCTCTTGGTGCTTATCCTCCTTCTAAACTCCCTTCTGTTTTACTTTAAAAGATACGTTTGTACTCCTAACTTGTCCTTTGTTCCTTGCTTATCCTCCCTTAACGCCATTTGATAGTACTGTTTCTTGTGAGGAATGTTGACCTTGGTTGGAAAACTTGACTCTTGAGGAGATTGTTTGTGTTTGACCTTTAACCCTGGCTTTGAGAAGTCGTGATGTTAGAAAGACTTAGGTAAGGTGATGAGACATACTTAGTGATTCTTATACCTAGTTCCTTGACAAAGTGAGTATAATTGATTGGTGGATTATTTGTGTTAGGAATGAGTTGCCTATGTGATTAAAGTTATAGAACTTGGCTTTGTTGTTTATGTTTGGGATTTGAAAGCTTAGTAGGTTGAGCGTCGTCACCTTAGGAGTAAACATGAGATAAGTTTAGAATATGAATTTGGAAGAAAACCCATTTTTAGATGTTAACAATCCCGTATAGATTGGGGATGTGATTTGATGTTAGTTGTTCCTTGAGAACTTTGTTGAGAAGTCTTTGTCAATTGATTCTTTGGTTTTTAAAACATTGAGGTTGTGTCGAGTGCTTGAGATAAAGAGATGCTTTTATACTTGAGTGGTAGATTTGCTTTAGGGAAATCCTAATATGTGATAAGATAGGTGGAAGAAGTATCTAACCGATTTATCACCCCTTAAGCGAGCATTTATTTTACCTTGACCCTTGTTTTGGGATTTGGTCGTTGTGTTATAAAGGTACAATACCCTAATAGACGTGACCTTGTTAGAGAGAACCTTAAGTTTTAGGAAGCGTATGGATTAAGCCTTAAAAAAAAATCCTCTTTCGTACCATTAATCGTTTTCCTCCCTTTCGTTCATACCTTGGTTGGATTTGATTCTTAAGTATAAAAGTTTACTCGTTATTACCTTGTCTTGAATACCTCCCTAATTCTAATATCTCTTACTGGTTGTTAACTAGTTATCTTTATGATTCGACTCTTTTAGTCTCACATCTTGACATGTTCATATATCCCTTTTAAATTTCCTATCATTTCCTGACCTGGTTATTACCCTTTGTTTTCTTAGTGGAGTGATGACATTGTTGTTTGAGATTTGAATATCTGGCGTTTCCATGTTGTCTAATTTCCCTTTCTCCTTAATCATAAGCGTTACCGTTCATACCTCATTTCCTCGCTTCATCTTGCTCCTCCTTTAAGTTTGACACTCGTATCTTGTGAAACTCTATCTTTGACATCCTTGTAAATTTGACTTCAATCCTTACCCCTAGGAAGTTCATCATACCTCTTTTGTTGGTTAAACTTGAACCCTCTTAGCATACTTGTATCTATGATGTCTAACTTACTTTTCATTTCGCACAATTTCTAAATATTTCAAGCTACCATTTTTGGTTCATTGTTAAAAATTTATGTTACTATTACAAAATTTTCCTTACTTGTAAAGATTTGGAAAATGAAAATTCGATTTAATGCTCTAATTGTTCTTTGAGTATAGACTTCTTTATCATGGTTTTGAGTTGCTAAACCTGAGATTTTTGTAAATTTATCCAATTTCTATTCACTTTGATCTAATCATGATGCCTTTGTTAAAGTTTAATATTATATTTCAGGAATTTAACTCCCCTTTTAGTTTAAAGGTGAAACCTTTATTTCTATTTTGGCTTTTTGCAAAAGAAAATTTGAGTAGATTACCTTTCTCTTATTTTGATTTTAACGTTGATCGGATGTTAGAACTAGTTATTGGAAAAGTTTGATAACTTGTTCTACGCTTGTCGGCGAATAGTTTTTGTTTTAAATTTGTCTCTGACTTGGAAAGTTAGCGTTCTTGTGTGCACGACAAGAGCAATTCCGTTCCATGAATGAGACTTATATTTTTGAAAACTCTTCATTAATGTTTTTGAAGGTATTTTGATTTTTGATTTATACAAATGATTTGCCTTTTGACCTTATCTTTGATTTGGAATGTGATGTTCTTGAATACGTAACGAGAACACTTCCGTTCCTCCGATGAGAGTTTGGTTCATTTTAAAAATTTTAGTTGAAGCTCTTGAAAGAATTTTGATTCTTACGATAAGTGACCTTTTAAATGTTTTAGTTACCGATTTCAATTCCAGATTTAGAGCCTAGCTTGACTTTGGAAGAAAGGCCAATCCGGATCCTTGAAAGAGCAAACAAGCAACTCAGGAGCAAAATTGTGCCCCTAGTTCGTGTTCTTTGGCGTTGTGGAAATGTCGAAGAAGAAACTTGGGAACCTGAAGCTTCTATGTTAGCTAAATATCTCGAACTTTTCTCGTGTGGTTATTCCTTTTTCTTACATGTTCTCCGCGTTAATAGTCTTTGCTTAGTGTATAGAAACCGTAATTAGGGTTTAGCTATAGCTAATGGAGTTATTACCCTTATTATAAAAAAAAAATTTGAACTAAAGGTTTTGAAAATATTTTAATGTTTTTCACTGGTTTTAACGTCAATTAGTGTTAAAGCTTGTTATTGGAGACGTATGATAATTAGTTTTATCATTTGTTGGTGTAAAAATGTATTTTTATGTCTTTGAATTGGAATATTGATGTTCTTGAGTGATCGCCAAGAGTATCTCCGTTCCATTGAAAGGACACTTATATTTTCATACGTTCATATCTTGAAAATTTTGTTTAATTGTTTTAAAAAGATGGACTTATATATATACAATGATTCTTTCTTTTAAGTTTCGGGGACGAAACTTTTTAAAAGGAGGGATGATTGTAACACCCCGTAAATTTGGACCGTTATTATATTTTAAAAGTAATATTTTGAATCAACTTTAATTTAATATTAATTTATTTGAAATAATAATAATTCGATAAAATATAATTTTATTCTATTTTGAAGTAATATAATTGTTCCGGGTGTAATTCTAGAGCAGTTATTTGTTACCACCCGTGCTTGTAGAATGACGTCTTTGGTTGGCTTCTCCTTTCGGTCTCCTGAAACAGTGAACAAACCGAGGGCTCGGCTTTGGACCGAGCGAACTCACTCTGACGCTCAAGTCAGTAACTTAGAGAGGTAAGTTGTGGTTACTTGGCGAAGTATGTATTGTAGAGAGATAAGGAAGATATTACCAGATGAATAGTGATTCTTAGGTTAAATTGTGGATACTTTCCTCAATGAGGGTTGAGGAGTATTTATAGACTTTCCCCTTTTGTCACGTAGTGGCCAAGTGGCTAGCAGGTGGAAAGACTGATGTACCCTCGGCTGATGGACTGATGGCAGGCCGGCGGGCCCTGATGACTCGCCGCCGAGGGGTCTTGGATATGAGCTCGCGGGTATGTGCCCCGGCTGGCTAGTTGTCCTAGCCGAGGCACAAGAGACAGGCCGACAGGTTGCGTCGGTTAGGCTGTCTAAGTCGTTGACTTGCTGTGGATATCTTTGACCTTGCTCAATATGTTGACTTGGTCAGAGGGTGCAGAATATGCCCCATCAATTTGCCCCCAGCGTAGTCTATGCCGTGGTATGGGCTCCGATGTATGTTGAGCGTATATTCTGCGTAAGACAAAATTTTTCTGCCCCGGCTTCTTCTACCTCGGCGTGGCTCTGCTTAGGCCGTACCATATCCCCCCTCCACATGGATGTGTAATGGACATCAGATGTGGAAAAGAAAGTGGTGCTGGCCGAGACCGAGGTTGTGAGCGCCGTGTGCTTTTGATTGCCCCCAGCCGGTGTTGACAAGCTTGGTTGATCATGTGGCCGGCGGAGAACAGATACTTAGGAGTTTGTTGAGGAAGATGAATGGGCAGAGAGATTTGAAGGGGCGTGTTGAAGACGCTTGGTCACTGTTGCATTGATTGACGTTCAACTGTTGCAACGATTGACATTCCGTGGTTGCATGTCTGACACGTGTCTGTTCGCTGATTGGCTGACGTTTCATGGGCTGTGCCCTGATTGGTCCTTCTTCATGGGCTTTCCCCTATAAATAGGGCAGTTAGTCCCTGAAATTGGCCACCAATTTCATTTCCTCTAAAATTTTCTTCTCTCTAAACTTTCAAGGGCTTCTTTCTCTCCTAGTCTTCAGAGTCGTTACTTCGGCTAGCACTTTTCTTCAAGGTAAACAACCAAATTTTTCTCTTTTTAACTTGTAAGTTTTGTTGTAAACATGTCTTCTGCTGGTGCCGGACCTAGTAAACCTGCGCCGGGGGGTTCCCCGTCGCATCTTGATGAGGAGGAGATACTAGACGCCATCCCGATAAGGTCTGGGGGCCCTAGGTCTCCGTCTCCCGAAGTCGATCCAAAAGCTTTGGAGGGTTGGGGGGATGATGATGTTGATGATGACTTTGATGATGACGGTGAGGAGAGGATTCCTTCTGGTGAAGAGAGGCCGCATATCCTGGATCACGGCAAGGCACCGCACGACCGGTCCCGACCGTGCCGGACCAATAAATTCGCCGATTGTTCCGCGGAACTCTTTTCGAGGGTCATTTCTACTTCGGTGAGGGGTACAAAATTGTTATCCCTGGGGAGGGTCGGGCGGTCTGTTGCCCTCCTCCGGGTCATATCGGCGTATATCGGCACCGGAGCATGGGCTCCGGTTTCCTTTGAATAGATACGTCACGGCCATCATCAAAGCTATGAACGTCGCCGTGGCTCAACTGCATCCGTTGGCCATTAGGACGATAGTTGGCTTCGTGTGGCTCTGTCTTTTTAAGGGGAGGTACCTACGATTAACTTATTCCGGCTTCACCATCTTCGGGCATCGACCCCCGTGCGGGGTGGTACGGCGTGCGATGGAGCCGGTGTCCTCTCTGTTGATAAGCTTTCTTCCCGCAAGGACCGGAAGGGGCGGTGGGTGTATGTCGAAGTCTTGGGATGACTATCCACGCTGCCCCGTCCTTCCAAAGACTAAGTCAATTTGCGGTGCGAGAGTAAGAGGGAGCGTGAAAATGGGTCTCCCGAGTAAGCTCAAGATGGATGCCAGTAGGGTTCCTCTTGGTGCGGATGAGGAGCGGGCGATGCGGCTTTTGATGCTTTGAGAAGGGATGGGTGCCCCACTCGATTATTCTTCGGGATGAGCTGCTTTGCAAGCGTCGGCCTCATACCGGCCCTCGGCCCGGGGTGAGTAGGGTCGGTGTGAGGCCCATCTTTGTCTGTTACGCTCCTGTTTTTAGAGCTTTGTTTTACTTTTTTTTTTTATGTAACTCTTGTCTGGTTTCTTGCAGGCCGGTTTGGCCAGGATCTGTCGAGGGACCTTGAAGAGGTTAGGGCTTGATAAGGACGGGAACGTTGTTGAGCGGCACCCTCGGTGCCGACGCGCGTGATCGTAGATTGGATCCCAACGAACTTATGGACAAGCAAATGAAGGCACTGGATCCGGCGACGGCTTAAGCACGGGTTCTCGGGGGCGTGCAAGAGAAAACCAAAGCGCGTCCGGGTCGGCGGCGAGCGTCAAATCCCAACTCCTCTTCAACCCCAACGGTCCAGAAGGAGCATGTGGAGGTCATCGATGTCTCCGAGGAGGTGGTGACCGTTGCGAGGGGCCCTCCTCCTCCAAAGAAGAGAAAAGAGCCACTGCGGCTTCTACTGTTCTTGGGAAAAGAATGATTCACCCACCCTCCATCTAAAAGGGTCCAGACTGTACGGACCTAACTCGTGGTTCGACTTAGCTGGTTCATTATGCATTCCCGATGACAGACTCTCTGATGTGTCAATGAATGTTGATATGGATGCGGTGTGTGAATTTTTTGTAGATCCGCCGTCGGCGCAGTTTGCTCTCACCGAACGGCAATTAGAGAAGCGACGAGAAGGTGGGTGGTAGAAATGTCACCGTTGACTCCTTACTCCGGAAGGTTTCCCCGAGCTCGTGGCGGAGGGGGTACAAGAATATACAAGGGGTTGGCGAAGTGGACTCAACTAGCCGGATCTTATATTATGGAGCAAGAGAAAGTCATGGCCCAGTGCCGGCCATTGATCGAACGGCTTAAGCTTGATATTTCCGCGCAAAGGGGGAAGCGGGAAGGCTAAGTCGGATCTCCTTGCTGCGCCAAAGCGTGCGGAGGAAGGCCGAGAAGCGGCTATCGGCCGAGAGGGCCAAAGTTGAGGCTGCTGATGCCACCTCTGCCAAGTTGCTGGAGGAGCGGGACAGGTATAAGGGCGGCTACGACGCCATTGTTGCCAAAAGGGAAGAATGGAGGGAGATGTATGAGGCTCAGTCGGAGGCACTCACGGACACTAGGGCTGTCCTTGCCCAAAGGGAGAAAGATATTGAGGTGCTTCAAACTAAGATCCTCCCGACATGTGCGCTCAATTCCGGATCGGAGGAAGCGACCGGGAGGCAATCAAGAAGCTCATTCCTGAAGGCTCCTTCCCGTGGGAAAAATTTGAACAGCTTCTGGATGAGATGGCCGATGCCGCGGAAAAAGCGACTGCGGAAAAGGCGGAGGCGGCGAAGGCGGCTCAGATAGCCGGGTCCAAGGCGGCCTGTGATGCAAAGGCGAAGGAGGCCGAAGAGGAGGCTGAAAGGCTGAAGGCACGTGGAAATGACAAGCTTTCCTCTGGGCCGGCCACCGAAGTTGACGCCGCTAACTGATGGTGGGCGACATCAGCGTAGGGAGACGGCGGTCGTCACCGGACTCACCGC
Organism: Silene latifolia; assembly: GCF_048544455.1. Taxonomy (NCBI): domain Eukaryota; kingdom Viridiplantae; phylum Streptophyta; class Magnoliopsida; order Caryophyllales; family Caryophyllaceae; genus Silene; species Silene latifolia. The sequence continues at coordinate 56,098,539 of NC_133530.1, read as the reverse complement.
GTCTCGGATAGCTTTAGGCTGTTCGGGGCCAACTCTCGAGCCTTTCCTCCCTGCCATCTTTTGGCGCTTCAAATGTCATGTCTGTAACCTTTTGCTTTTCTTTTCCTTGTTTTTGTAAAACTTTGGTAGGTTGCGTTTTGGCTTATCCCTATGGGGACGGCCGTCGTCTGTATCCTTCTTATTTGTGAACTGTTGTCATTTTTAGTAAGAGTTTGCTTGTTTTGCCTCTGGCTTGGCCGGGGTCTTTTCTTGTCTTCTTGCGTTATTAATTGAGCGCTTTTTCATTTTTACCTTCGGCTTAGCCGAGGCAGCTAGAATGCGTATCTCAACTGCGTTTAACGTCTTTTTCTTGAACATGTTAGCGTGTTGGTCACTTCCTCTTTCATTCTCGGTCTGGCCGAGGCGTCGGATTTGCGCTTCCCAATCGCCGTTGTGAACATGTTAGCGTATCAACCGTTGTGTCCTCTGCCAGGCCTTCGGTGGGCCGAGGCGACTAGAGGTTACGGCGCGACAGCGTATATTGACGTATCGACCGTTGTGTCCCCTGCCAGGCCTTCGGTTGACCGAGGCGACTAGGGGTTACGGCGCGACAGCGTTCGTTAGCGTATCGATCGTTGTGTCCCCTGCCAGGCCTTCGGTCGGCCGAGGCGACTAGGGGTTACGACGCGACAGCGTACGTTAGCGTATCGATCGTTGTGTCCCCTGCCAGGCCTTAGGTTGGCCGAGGCGGCTAGGGGTTACGACGCGACAGCGTATGTTAGCGTATCGATCGTTGTGTCCCCTGCCAGGCCTTCGGTTTGGCCGAGGCGACTAGGGGTTACGACGCGACAGCGTATGTACCTCTCGGGACGACTTCCATGGTGTCTACTTCTTGATGGCGACTATGGGGGAAAATGAACACTGATGGAAAACTTGGATGGTTCTTCATTAGATATAAACATGCGTCGGGGTGCCCACAGTTGTCTTTGGGCACCTCCGCCACTATACAAAGTATTTCCTGAGATTGTCAGTGTTCCAATGGCTCATCAAAGGCACACCCTCCATGTCATCGGCCCGGTATGTACCCGGCCTCATTTCTTCAACCACTTTGTAGGGACCTTCCCGGTTGGCCGTCGGTTTGCCATGAATGTTCCCTTTGTTGGTGGTGGCTGACTTTCTTAGGACTAGGTCTCCTACTTTTAAGTCCCTTTTGTGGACTCTTCGGTTGTAGGCTCTTTTCATTCGGTTACGTATCTTTGCCCGAGTTGAGGCGTCTTTGTATCTCGGCTTTCTTCGACCAAGTCTAGGGAGGTTCTTAAACCTTCCTCATTTTCAACCGGGTTAAAGGTGGCCGTTACGTATGTTAACACCGTTGCTTCAAATGGCGGGATCGCTTCGGACCCATAGACTAGGTGGAATGGATGCCCGTTGCTTCTTTCTCCGTGGTTCGCAGGGACCACAGGACGCCGGGTAGTTCATCGGCCCATCTTCCCTTTAGGTCTTCAACTGTCTTCTTCAAACCATTGAGGATTGTTTTATTGGCTGCCTCACTTTGTCCGTTGCTACGTGGGTGACAGACGGAGGAGTATGCAAATTTGATACCAAGTTCCTCCAGCCAGCTCATTATTGCGTCACTCCAAAACTCTCGGCCGTGGTCGAATACCATGACACAGGGTAACCCAAAACGAGTTATGACATTTTCCCATTACCTTTCTTACGGCCGCCGTCGTCTTCGCAGTCTTGCTACGGCTTCAACCCATTTGGTGAAGTAGTCAACGGCGACAATCAAGAACTTTCTTCCGCCGGATGCCGTTGGAAATGGCCCTAGGAGATCCATCCCCACGCGTGCAAAAGGAAGGGGACCGAGTACTGCATTTTGCGGTCTCGGGATGGCGCATGTATCACCGGAGCATGCTTTGACAGGTTGTTGCACTTTTTGGTTTTGGCTCGGAATCCGCAAGCATGGTGGGCCAGAAGTAGCCGGCTCGGAGAGCTTTGTGGGCTAGTGTTCTTGCCCCCATGTGATGGCCGCAGATGCCTTCGTGAATTTACAAGATTTTGCTCCGCGTCGGTTGGACCGACACACTTCAAGAGTGGCCTTGTCACGGACCTCCTGTATAATTCTCCTTCAAACACCAAGTATCTTGCTGCGATCCTCTTTATCTTCGCGAGAGACTGCGGTCCTCCGAACTCATTCATCGGTTTGTACTTCATTATCGGAGTCATCCACGTCGTCTCGGCCTCTATGTCGCCCACCATACCGACGGTCTCGGTAATGCTTTTGGCATTCCCGATGTCCACCAAAGACGGTTCGACGATATTCTTGATGGTTGAACCGCAAGCTTTGAGAGAGCGTCGGCTCGGTTGTTCTCGGACACAGGAATGCATTGTATCTGGAAGGATTTCAACTTTGAAGTGTCGGCTTTTACCCTTTCCAGGTATCTTACCATCCCGTCGTCCCGAGTCTCGTACTCTCCTCTGATTTGATTAGCCACTAAGAGTGAATCTGTTTTCAAAGTGACGTGCTCTGCCCCGGCAGCCCTAGCTAGCTCGACTCCGGTTATTACCGCCTCGTATTCGGACTCGTTGTTTGAGGCCGAGAAGGTAAATTTCAAGGCGTACTCAAACTCGTCCCCGTTTGGGCTGATGATAAGTATGCTTAAGCTCCCGAGTTGTTCGTCGTGGAGGACCCGTCGGTGTATACCTCCTATACTCCGGGTTTTGCTCTTCTTGGTATGTGCACTCGGCCAGAAATCGCCGATGCTGTCCCTTTATCGAGGGCCTCGGCTTGTATCGAATGCCGGGCCGGATAACTCTCTTGCCCATTTGATGAGGCTGCCGGATTGCTCAAATTTTTCCAATGCTTTCTCCAATGGCTGGTCGGTTAAGACCGTCACGGGGTGTGCGTCGAAGTAGGGTTTCAGTTTCCTTGCCGCGACGACGACAGCAAAGGCTGCTTTTTCAATCAGCGGGTAATTTCTCTCGGCGGGCAACAACGTATGGCTGGCAAAGTAGATTGGGTGCTGCTGTTTGTCCTCTTCTCCGATGATTACGGCACTGACCGTGGCCGAGGTAATCGCTATGTCTGGATATAGCGTCTCCCCGATCGGTGCCTGACGGGGTTGGGAGAGTCTGAAGATGAGCTTTCAGTTGCTTGAAAGCTGTGCTCTGTTCCTCCCCCCAGCTGAAGTCCTTATTCCCCTTCAACACTTTGAAGAATGGGGTGCTCTTGTCGGCTGACCGAGAGATGAAACGGGCTAGAGCCGCCATCCTCCCGGTCAGCATCATAACCTCTTTTCGATTCCTTGGCTCCGGCAGATCCAGGATTGCTTGGACTTTGTCTGGATTGGCATCAATTCCCCTGGCGCTGACAAGTACGCCGAGGAACTTTCCTGCCCGGACACCGACGTTGCATTTCATTGGGTTGAGCTTCATCTTGTATTTTCTTAGTGAACAAAATGTCTCGTGTAAATCGGCCAAGTGCTCGCTGTCGGACTTGCTTTTTACAATAGCATCGTCGACGTAAGCCTCAATGTTTCGCCCTTTTTGATTTTGGAACACTTTGTCCACTAGTCTTGTGTAAGTTGTGCCGGCATTCTTTAAACCAAACGGCATCATTTTATACATGTATGTGCCGTTAGCAGTAATGAATGCGCATTTGGGCATGTCTTCCTCGGCCATGAATACCGATGATACCCGAGAAGGCGTCCGGCGAGCTCGGATAGTGTAGCCTGCCGTCGCGTCGATTAGACTATCTATCCGAGGCAAGGGATAGCAATCTTTGGGGCACGCTTTATTAAGATTGGTAAAATCTACACACATCCTCCACGCCCCCGACGACTTCTTCACCATTACAACATTAGCTAACCATTCAGGATAAGTACAGGGCATGATAAAGCCCGCCGCCAGTAATTTATCTACCTCGGCTTTGATGGCCTCATCCTTCTCGGTGAGGAGTTCCTCATCCTTTGCTTGATCGGGCGAGCGGTGGGGAGTACGTTCGGCTTGTGAACAATTACCTCCCTCACGCCTGGCATCTCGGCCGAGTAGGCGAAGACGTCTTTGTTCTTCCTCGGCAGTCTAGGAGAGCGGCCCTGAATTTTGGCTCCAGGTTGACACCGATAGTCACGGTGCGCCCTGGGTCAATTTCCACCTCTTCGGTCTCGGCCCCCTCGACCATGCCGACAGTTGAATCCATGAAGTCGCCCTCCTGTTGCAAGGATGGGCTCTTCCCCTTTCCCGACTTCTTTGCCACTTTGAGGGATTGCATGTTGCATCCTCCGCGCGATATCCGGACGTTGACCACCTCGTCCTTCTCGTCCTTGGAGACGAGCTTATGCGCTTCCCCGGTCCGAGACATACATCGGTGTCGGGGCCGGACGGACATCACGGCGTCGGTCTCGCTCGGTGACTCGGCCTATGAGAACGTTGTAGGAGGACGAGCCGTCAATGACCACGAACTCGGCTAGGACATTCCTAGCCGCGTTCCCCTCTTCGAACATCACCGCGGTCGATTGACCCCGGGGTACCAGGCCGACCCGGAGAAACTACTGTACAATGGATTGGTGCGGGGGCTCAAGTCCTCAATCTTCGGCCGAGCCCCGAAAGCACTCCCCGAACATAATGTTCGTGTAGGCGCTGTGTCAATCGATCGGCACCTCTTGACCAGGTGGTTGGATATGTCCAAGTGGACTACAAGTGGGTCGTTTGTAAGGGCGATGACTCCCTCGTAGTCTTTCTTCCCAATAGTTATATCGGGGATGTTGGAAGCGGTGGCCGCTGTTTTGGGCACAAAGTTGATGGCCTGATACAGCTCGTTCAGGTGCCTTTTGTGCCCATGAGCGGACCCCCCGTTCTCGTTGCCCCCGACGACAACATTGATTACTCCTATCCGTTCGAAGACGGATTTTTTATTCGAGCCGCCGACATCAGTCTTTTGGCCTTTGGAGACATATTTGCCGAGGCTCCCCTTTCGGATCAGCTCTTCGATGGCATTCTTCAGATGCCGGCAGTCGTCAGTTAAGTGGCCGGTGTGGCCATGGTACTCACAGTACTGGCTCGTGTCACCGTCACTCCTCGGCCTGGGAGGCCTTTCCCACTTCTGACCCTCGTTCTTGCTCAGGGCGAAGACCTCGGCGGCAGATACGACCAAGGGGGTGTGGCCATTGAAACGTTTCTGGTAGTTCGGTCCTGAACTCCCCCCGGCGCCCGCCGAGTCCTGTTTCCTGGCGGATCTGTCAGACCGTGACCTATTATTGTCACGGCGTCTTTCGTCCGGGTTGTCCTCCCGGCGGCTCTTACTCTCTGAGTGCTCGGCCTCGCTGGGGCCCACCCAGGTTTTGTGGTAGTCCTCCACCTTTATGGCTTGATCGGCCATCTTCCTGGCGGAGTCTAAGTTCAGGTCGCCGCACTTGATGAGCTCGTTTTTCAAGTCTCTTCTCGGGAGGCCTTTCATCATCGTTGTGAAGGCCGCCACTCATTGCTCACTCATGAATCTGCTGAACCTTGGCGTCGAACCTCTGCACGTAACTCCGGAGAGATTCGCCTCCCTCCTGTCTGATAGTCAGGAGGTCCGATGTCTCAACGGCCCTCCTCTTATTGCAAGAATACTGGGCTAAAAATATGTCCTTTAGGTCGGCGTAGCAGTATACCGACCCATCGGGTAGCCCCTTGTACCAACTTTGTGCCATCCCCTGCAGTGTTGTTGGGAAAACTCGGCACCACACCTCATCGGGTTGCTCCCATACCGACATGTGAGACTCGAAAGCCTCGACGTGGTCGGTTGGGTCGCCTTCCCCTTTGTATGCTATGGGTGGCAACTTTAGCTTAGTCGGCACCGGGGTCTCTAAGACGTAGGTGCTGAGGGGCTGTCTGACCACGTGTCGAACGACACGCGGCGATCGGCTCCTCGCATCCCTAGTCCGGCTCCTCTCCCCGTGGCGGGAAGGGCTTCTTCTCCGACTCTGGTGAGTCGGGCTTCTTCCCCGACTCTGGTGAGTCGGACTTCTTCTCCGACTTTGGTAAGTCGGACTTCTTCCACTTCACTGGGGAATGCCTCGTCGGCGCTGCGGCGACGCCGTCCTCCCGTGAGTGCGGGAAGGACTCAGGTCTGCCATTAGCGCTCTGGGCTCCCCGGCGTCTTGACAGGGCCGCTTCTTCCAAAGGCTCGTTCAAGTCTCTTGGAGTCATATTATGGGCCCTGGTCTCCTGGACGGGTTTCGCCGCTCTTGTCGGTGTGACAAAGTGTGAGCCGTACTACAAATTAGGTCCAGGAGTAGCTTCGGTTTTCTTTGCCTCGACCACATGTCCCATGATGGTGACACTGTCGGCGACGTGGCGTATCTGTATTCTGGCATCCCGTACTCCGGCTGAATTACTAGGCGGCGGAGGGTCACGCAACACCAGAGAATGTGGACGGTATCCTCATGGTAGAATCGGTTTCGTCAGTCACGAATACCTCTTGTTGTTTCGACATCTTCTTAGCTTTTTGGGTGGGTTTTTGTTTTTTTGTTTGGGAATGAATGTGACTAGCTTCTAGTATCTTTCCCCACAGACGGCGCCAATTGTTCCGGGTGTAATTCCAGAGCAGTTATTTGTTACCACCCGTGCTTGTAGAATGACGTCTTTGGTTGGCTTCTCCTTTCGGTCTCCCGAAACAAAGTGAACAAACCGAGGCTCGGCTTTGGACCGAGCGAACTCACTCCGACGCTCAAGTCAGTAACTTAGAGAGGTAAGTTGTGGTTACTTGGCGAAGTATGTATTGTAGAGAGATAAGGAAGATATTACCAGATGAATAGTGATTCTTAGGTTAAATTGTGGATACTTTCCTCAATGAGGGTTGAGGAGTATTTATAGACTTTCCCCTTTTGTCACGTAGTGGCCAAGTGGTCAAGTGGCTAGCAGGTGGAAAGACTGATGTACCCTCGGCTGATGGACCCATGGCAGGCCGGCAGGCCCTGATGACTCGCCGCCGAGGGGTCTTGGATATTAGCTCGCGGGTATGTGCTCCGGCTGGCTAGTTGTCCTAGCCGAGGCACAAGAGACAGGCCGACAGGTTGCGTCGGTTAGGCTGTCTAAGTCGTTGACTTGCTGTGGATATCTTTGACCTTGCTCAATATGTTGACTTGGTCAGAGGGTGCAGAATATGCCCCATCAATAATTATTTTTGATAGTTTGGAAATGTTTAAAAGTAATTTAAACTATATTTGAACCTTTTCTTTAATAAAAGGTTATTTCGATGAAAAGTCGTAAACATGGGATTTTCTATTTCTTACGGTCGTTGGGTAAATGAGTTAGGATATAGGGCTTAGGGGTACTTAATTTTCTAGTAAACTCGTGTTTAAAAACTTTAGCGTTTTCGAAAATCGTGTTTGACGAATAATTTGAATTTCCGTCAAAACGAATCAAAACCGAGTAAAAAAAAAAATAGACCCTAACCCCCCCCCATGAGGCATTCGGCCTTCCCATTTCTTCCTAGGGTTTCCTTTGTTCTTGTTTTGTTCCTCTTGACCGAAAATCCACAAAAAAATCAAATAAACTTACAATCGTAATTTCATCATAACTTCTTCGTTTCTAGTCCGATTTTCGCAAAATTTATATTTTCGGAATCCTCTCTTCAAGATCTACATCCTAGTATGTTTTAATTTCAGTTTTCATTATGTCGATTTAAGATGATTTTGGGCATAATTTCGGTTTTAGTAATTATTGTTGTGTTTTTGTTGTTTTTAATAGGTGAAGATTATGAGGATGATATAGGGGACTCCTATATAGTAGAGGATGATGGGTAGCTACTGTTTTTAGGGTTTTCTCAAGGGTTATTTGCCTTTTTCTAGCTTAAGGTAACTATTCCGAGTTACTCGGCGATATATGTCACATTTTTTTGTGTGTTGGATGTTTATGTGGTTGTTAATATGTTAAATTTATTTTATAGGAATATATTTATTAAAGTATGATTATTAGGAGGTATAATCCATAGGTTGGTAGTGTTGAATTAAATTGTTAATGGTTGTGTGTTGTTGGAATGGTTTTGTAACATTGTTGAGACGGGTTTTGGATGGAGAAGGAAGGAGACCGTAGGGCTGCCCAAAACAGCCCAAAACAGCCTCAAATCAGGCCGTGAGCAGGCCCCACAGGCCGTGTTTGTGCCGTGTGTGGTGTGTGTATGTGGTGTGGGTGTGGCCGTGTGTGTGTAGCCGTGTGTGTGGCCGGGTTTGGCCGTTGTTCGGATTGTATGATTGAGCTTTTGTTTGATGTTTTGTAGTTGTCATTTGTACATTTGAACAATGCTTACATTTTGGCGTATTAGTAATTTTTATTAGTAGGAGAAATTGTTGGAAATGGGTTAGTTTATAAGTTAGAATAATTTTCCCTTATGTTGATAATTTTCACATGATTTGTATTATGTTGAATTATGTGATTTGAGTCAAAATGAACCAAGACTCTGAGCTGGGCCAGATTGACCGAACGAGTTTGGTCAAACTAGGTTTAAACCGGTCAGCCTCGATTTGACCGATGACCCGTCGCGGGACTCGGGTCGAGAGTTTGTCTTTGAGGTGAGATTGGTTGTTATTGGATGTTTTATGTTGATGCCTTAATATTAGTGATTATCATTTCACATGTTGGTTGTTGGATGAATTTGTTGCCTTATACTTGAGTTTTCTTGCCTTGTTGCCGTTTTAGCTTGTTCTCATGAATTATGAGATTAACGGTTAATTGGGTGTCCTACTTGTCTTGTGTGGTGTGGGCTAAAGTATTCAAGCTGGGACTAGGTCCTAGGTGAGTATTTCGGCCTTCATCATAGATAGGCCATTATAGTCTTTGACGAGTGTATGTTTGCGGCTTAATAGCCTTTGTGTTCCTGGCTTGGTGGGTTTATATCAAGGTCGGGGCATGACCTTTCTGCCTATTTTGTGAGTAGATGGTCAGCTTAAGTACTAGCCAACCCTTTGGTGGACTCCTTAGGGTACTCATGTGGTCTTTATCATGAGTCTTGGGTGCGGTGGTTTTATCCGTATTTCTCTAGGTCTGCGCAGTCTAGGATTAGGGTTGAGTCGTATCTTGGCCATGTTTTAAATGTAACCTCTGAGCCAAAATACTAGCTTCCCTACCTCGTGGTATAGACTCGAGTTACAAAGTGACTATTGACTGTACTAGTAACTTATGCCTGTCTCTAGATATATTGCCCTTTCTTGTTTGATGATTCTATGAATCATAGAAGGTGAGATGCAAGCCGGCTATGGTTGATAGAGTTTGGATTCCCGTGTGTTATGTGATTCATATGATAGTGTAGTATGAGTCGGTCTAGTATTCACATGCTAGGACTATGTGTTGTTATATTGTTGTTCACATGATAAGAACGATTGTCTAGCATTTATATGCTAAGGCTATGTGTTATTCATATTCATATTCTTATGTTTACATGTTATATTAATTATGACATTTCGTGGCTGGGAGAACTCGGAGTTACTCCCCACTGACTGTGGCTTTCGTGTTTGTATAAAATGCGATTGACAGGTAGGTGATGCTTATATGGGGTACACGGACGAGCTAGCGAGCAAAGAAACCTTGGAACCTAGATTGGCTTTATTTTATTGTGACCCTTAAACACTTTTTATGTCACATACATTTTAGGGACATATGTCTCCCTCTTTACATTTGGTTGTATAATTTGCTATTCGCGACTTTAGCGATGGTTATGTTATGAAACTTCTATTTAGACCTTGTATGTTTGACACCTTCCAATTTGGATATCTTTATAACAGGTCCAGGTTTTAAAAATTACAGGTTTTTACCCAAATGAACCTATTACAAATATATCCATGCAGTTTTATTCTAGAATTACGTGTTTACTTTTCCGCAATAAATGAGGGTGTCACATGCACAATCCGTGCAGTTTAATCCCAAGACGCTCGGGTTTGCACCCGCCACAATCCGCCCAGATTCACCTGAAGCCGCCCGTATTCCACCGCCAGAATCCGCCCGTCCCGATTCCAAAACGCACGGATTCCTGTACAGCACAATTTCGTCTTCTCCAAGCTACAAAGAAAGAAGCCCTTCCTTTGAAAAATACCGGCTCCTCCCTGCTCAATCTAAAAAGTGTAATGACTAGTTTAGCCCTTACTTAACCCTAATGCATCCCCCTAATTTCCACTATAAATACCCCATTAGTCTAATTAGAAGTGCATGTTCTTCTTATCAATTCTTAGAGTAGTTAATATCAATCAAATCTCTCTTTAGTTTTGTAATCAACAATTAATCAAGTTTTAATACAAGTTTTATTTCCTTAATCTCTCTTTTGTTCATCCTTTATTTTGGGTAATTGAAGATTATTTGGGTTATTATTGGGAGATTGACAACCTCTCAATCAAGCATCAAGTACTTCTTTTATCTTTGCTTTATTATTGGAATCATTAGTAGGTATAATCCTCTTAATCCCTTTTTAATTATTGTTAATTACTTTCATTTGTTCATCATGTTTCATTTTGTTGGTATGATTGACAACCTTGCTAGCATGATCAACATGATAATGAGTGAGTAGTCTCTTAGCTAGGGTTAATGGGTGATTAGGGGAAACCAACATGGGGAATAATTCATGCTTAAATTAATATGCTTTCATGTTTTATTTGCTTGCTTGTTTTTATCTCAACTCATGCACATGTTATGTTTGATGAAATGCGAGCCTATGAATCCTTGCATTTTTTATCCATCACCTATCTTTTCAATGAGACTTGTAAGACATAAACCAACTCGAGTCTCATTAGACCATGCATGTTGTTGAGTAGGGAAGATTAAGTCGACTTGTAGGTGTTGTACAATTTAATCGATTCGGCTTCGGGACCCAAACTTTCCTAGGATTGTAAGATATAACCCAACTCAATCCATCACAACAATAATTGCTTGCTTATAATTTGAGAACATGTTTGTATGATCAATTCCCATGATTCCCCTATGATCCCATGACACCCTAGTGCTTTTTATCAATTGTTTACACCCCTTTTAATTCATCTTGCTTGTTTATTTGCATTGCTATTTTAGTTAGTGACCTTCTACATCAACCCAAATTGTGACACCCCTAAGACACCACTAGTTTCAATAGAAATCTCATCTCAATTCCCGTCCCTTGGGATCCGACCTTTACTTGCCTCTTTACTAATTTTAGAGTTGTTTGTGAAGCTATAAATTGTGTTTTGATTCGGACGTGACCCAACGACCACACTTATTTAATTGTGAACACGAAACGGACCGATCAAAAATGGCGCCGTTGCCGGGGACGGTGTTAGCTTGATTTAGATTTTCTTATATTGTTATTAGTTGTGTCTCTCTTTGCCTTGGGGAAGTAAAACTCCTCAAGGTTTGTTCTAATTATTTTCAAGTTGTTCGATATTTTGCAAGATGGACTTTATAGATTATTTTGTAGAGGACCACTTAAGTATACCTTTCTTCAAAGATCCCATGCAAGCATTGGAAGCCTTGGAAGCAAGTGAGGCTAAAAATATGTATTGGGAATTGGAGGTGGATCTTTTTGAGGCCGCTCTAGCTAACAAAGAACTTACTCATGCACAATCCGAATTAGTGCATAACATCCTTGTAGAAGCATGTCAACCCATAGAGGATGAGCAATCCATCCTAGAAGATATTTTACAAGCTCAAGAGCAAGAGGAACCTATCATGGAATTCGAATGTGATGAGGTTGATGAGAATGAGGAACAAGTTGAATATTCTATGAGAATGGAATGTCTAATGGAGATGGAGCAAATTCTCAATGAAACTCCAAAGGAGGAAAGTGAGGTACAAACTCCTACTTTAAAACCCCTTCCCCCAAATTTGAAATATGCTTACCTTGATGAATTAAAGACCAAACCCGTGATTGTTAATGATAGACTTGATGAGAACCAATTAGGAAAATTGCTTGATGTGTTGAAACAACATGAGAAGGCTATAGGTTATAGTCTAGATGACCTTAAGGGGATAAGTCCCAACTTTTGCATGCATAGAATTCATCTAGAGGAAGACCATAGACCTACCATTCAACCCTAAAGGAGATTGAACCCCCACATGCAAGAAGTTGTCAAAGGAGAAGTCATGAAATTACTTGATGCGGGAATCATATATCCCATATCGGATTCTTTGTGGGTTAGCCCCGTCCAAGTGGTACCTAAGAAAGGAGGCACCACGGTAGTGACAAATGAAAAGAATGAACTAATACCCACAAGAATGATCACCGGTTGGCGTATGTGCATTGACTATCGAAAATTAAACTCCGCAACAAGAAAGGATCACTTCCCCCTACCATTCATTGACCAAATGCTTGAGAGGTTAGCCTCCAACAAATTATTTTGCTACCTTGACGGGTATTCGGGATTCTTCCAAATCCCTATACACCCGGATGACCAACATAAGACCACCTTCACATGCCCTTATGGTACTTTGGCATATAGGAGGATGCCTTTTGGTTTATGTAATGCCCCCGCCACTTTCCAAAGATGCATGATGAGTGTCTTCTCCGATTACTTAGAGACCATAATGGAAGTTTTTATGGATGATTTTAGTGTTTATGGAAAGGACTTTGACTCATATTTGCATAATCTTTCTCTTGTGTTGCGAAAATGTGAAGATGTTAGTCTTGTTTTAAATTGGGAAAAGTGTCACTTCATGGTCAATAAAGGAATTGTTTTGGGTCATTTGATTTTGGAAAAGGGCATCGAGGTCGATAAAGCTAAAGTTGAGGTGATATAGAAACTACCACCTCCCGTGAATGTTAGAGGGGTGAGAAGTTTTCTCGGTCACGCGGGTTTCTATCGCCGTTTCATAAAGGATTTTTCAAAAATAGCGAAACCCCTCACTAAACTTTTGCTTAAAGATGCCCAATTCCTTTTCACTGATGAGTGTGTTGAAGCCTTTAATAGAATCAAGGAAGCACTAATCTCGGCACCGATCATCCAACCTCCAAATTGGGAATTACCTTTCGAGATTATGTGTGATGCTAGCAACTACGCCGTTGAAGCGGTTCTTGGCCAACGGGTAGGAAGAGCTCTTCATGCCATCTATTATATAAGCAAGACTCTTGATCCCTCCCAAGTGAATTATGATACCACCGAGAAAGAGCTTCTTGCCATTGTCTATGCTTTGGATAAATTCCGTTCCTACTTGCTTGGATCCAAGGTGATTGTATTTTCGGATCACCGTGCTCTTCGACACCTCTTGATAAAGGAGGCAAAACTAAGATTGTTAAGATGGATTTTGCTTCTTCAAGAATTTGACTTGGAAATAAGAGACAAGAAAGGAGCCGAGAATGTAGTGGCGGATCACTTGTCAAGGATCCGGTTTCATGATGAAAATGGAGAAACCCCGATCAATGACTCATTTCCCGACGATATTTTGATGGCCATTCAAACACAACTTGAAAGGCACATCACCCCATGGTTTGCCGATTATGCTAACTATATTATTGGAAAAGTACTCCCTCCAAATTTGAACCACAACCAAAGGAAGAGATTCCTATATTAAGTGAAGAGGTACTTTTGGGATGACCCAAACCTCTACAAGGAGTGTAGTGATGGGCTCTACCGGAGATGCATCCCTCAATGGGAAATCCAAGGAATCTTGGAAGGATGTCATTCATCACCCTACGGTGGGCACCATGGAGCAAGGAGAACCGTTGCAAAAATTCTCCAATCGGGCTTCTATTGGCCTACAATGTTTCAAGACACAAGAGAATTCATCATTCATTGCGATGCTTGTCAAAGAACGGGGAATATATCTTGGAGGAGCGAAATGCCACAAAGGGGCATTCTAGAGGTGGAGATCTTCGATGTTTGGGGAATCGACTACCAAGGGCCCTTTGTGACATCCAATGGGAATAAGTACATCCTTGTGGCCGTAGACTACGTCTCAAAGTGGGTGGAGGCAATTGCCACCCCAAATGATGATGCAAAAACGGTCACCAACCTCTTCAAGAAGATAATCTTCCCAAGATTTGGAGTTCCTAGAGCGATTATAAGTGATGGAGGAACGCATTTCCATGAGAAGAAGCTTGCATCTCTTTTGACCAAATATGGTGTCCAACATAGAACCGGCTTGGGATATCATCCTCAAACAAGCGGTCAAGTTTAGATTTCAAATAGAGAGATTAAGCAAATCCTTGAGAAAGTTGTGAACAAGACTCGGAAAGATTGGAGCACAAAGCTCGATGATGCTCTTTGGGCTTATAGGACGGCCTATAATACTCCCATAGGAGCCTCCCCTTACAAGATTGTCTATGGAAAAGCATGTAATTTGCCAATCGAATTGGAGTACAAAGCTTATTGGGCAATCCGAGCACTTAATCTTGATCTCAAATTGAGTGGTCAAAGGAGGATGATTCAAATCCAAGAGTTGGAGGAATTCCGACTACAATCCTATGAGAATGCAAAGATTTACAAAGAAAGAACGAAATTGCTTCATGATAAGAGAATTAGACAAAAGGCCTTGCACAAAGGAGACAAAGTCCTTCTATTCAATTCCCGCTACCGACTTTTTCCGGGAAAATTGAACTCTAGATGGATGGGTCCCTATGTGATAACCGAAGTTGGAAAATATAGAGATTTCGAACTCAAGGCGGAAGATGGAAGCAAGTTCAAGGTAAATGGTCAAAGGTTGAAGCCATACTATGAGGGAGCGTTTATTGGAGAGGTCGAGGTCACCTACCTCGGACCTCCTCACCCTTGAAAGGACCATCTAAGGGAGAGTTTGGTGGAGTCCTCCCTAAACCACCACTTGTAAATATACTAACCCTCTAACTTGTATTTATTGTTTTATTGCATTTCTTTCAATAAATAGCATGAACTCTTTTCATGAGCGTAAGTGAGGGAGGGTTACTAATGAGTTTTGAATGAAGGAAGGAACCAATTTCCAAGTGTGGGGACGCATCTAAGAGAGGAAAGAAAGTCAAAGGATGAATTCACAGCCTGAACACGTGCGTGTTCCCTGGAATCCGGCCGTCTTGCCGAATCCGGGGCGTTCGAGGAGAATCATCCGTCCCCAGCCTACGCTGAGAATTTGAAGATTTTTGGACTGAAAGTGAATCCGGGCGTCCCAGAAGGAAAAACGCCCGCCTGAAGAATCCGGCCGGTTTTGCAGAAAGACGCCCGTCTTTCTACCTGTGCATTTCAAGGAAAATCGCTGTAAAGGAATCCATCCGTCTTCAGAAGAAACGCCCGTCCCGATGTAAAGGAATCCGAGCGACTCATGCTCGGGACGCCCGTCTTTCAGGCGTCAAATTTTGGAAATTTAGCTGTGACAGAATCCGGGCATATTACCCAGAATCCGCCCGTCCCGAGAAGCATGAATCCGAGCGTCTTTAGCTCGAATCCGCTCGTCCTCCCACGGTGTTTTGACCCGACTTTTCCCTAATTAAACTACACCCCACCACACATATAGTGACACATCACTACTCCTTCCTCTTGCATTATAAAACCCACCTCCTTATGACTCCCATACATATCCAAATCACTCTCTTAACCCACAAAATAAAAAAGCCCCAATTTTCTAGGGTTTCCAAAGGCAACACTCAATCAACAAGGAACATCCTTATCCTTTCACAAATCAAAAGAATCCAGCTCAATAATCAAGAATGGCACCAAGGAGATCCTCTTTTAGGAATGCAAGAAGACCAAGGATGAGGGGAAGTTCTTCTACCTCCCATGTCAATACATTAAGAAGGAAGCATGAAGAGATTGTAGATCGCACAAGGCTTGATGACTTCTCAAATGTGGAATTTGTCAATGATGTGCAAAGATTAGTCTTCCACCGACGTCTAAGTAAGAATATTCTTCCCACTAAGTTTTTATGTCATGATACTTTGAGGAAACTTGGGATTTATCACCAAGTGGAAGCTCTCTTTGAAGTTTTTGGTCTCTCAACCCTTTTTCGCATGTATGAACAAACTTATCGATCTCTTGTGCTTGAATTTTTGAGCTTTTTGAAGATTACAACCTTGAACAAAACAATATGCATAGAGTTTAGGTTGGAGAATGTTTCTAGGATGATGACCCTTGTAGAATTCGCAAATGTATTCGGGCTCGATGTTTCGCCTACCCGAACATCGAAACCCAAGAAGTATAGTGTTGAACCTTTGTGGAGGGCCATGACGGGCCGGGATTTCATTCATACCAAGGAATGTCTTGCTTTTCATATCCAAAATCCGATCTTAAGGCTTACATATCGATTTCTTTCAGGCACTCTACTTACCCGCCGAGATCCGGCCATCGTGAACCAATTAGACCTTGTGTTTATGGAATCCTACCTCAACATTCAAGGAAGAGGTGTGTATCACTTCATGGCACCTCTAGTATTGCTAGAGAAATGGGCAAAGTTTAGAAATGGGGACGATGATGGAATGAAGCACATAGTGAATGGAGGACTCATTACTAGGCTTGCAAAGCACTTCAACCCGAGATTTAATGAGAACAATGAGTATGCTCCTCTCTTGGGAAACACTAGGATAAACGAAGATCTTCTTCTTATTCACCACCATTGGATAACCCTTGAGAGCGTTGATAAGCGGATAAAGTGGTTAACAAAAGGAAGCGATCCGATTTATCTTCCAATGGCTGACCTACCACGTATCTCCCCAATAAGAAGAAACTTGTCTCCAATGCCATCCTACCTCATCCCAAGTCAAACAAGGCAAGCACCACCACCTCCAAATCCACCACAACAACAACAAGAACAACAAGCTCAAGATGAGAATATCAAAGTGCCTCCCTACCCCTTTCCCTACCAACCGTATAACCATCCAAACCCCTTCATCCTCCCCCGTGACAACTTTGTCACGGGAATCTTACAAGATCTACACTACCGTCAATACGAAACCTCCGTGGACACTTACTATGCACTCTATCCTCAATATCACGAGATGGTTCGAAGAGGACGGATTAGTGAGGAAGGAGCATTCCCCTCATGGGCTCAAATGGATTTGCTCTTCCCCAATTCGGAAAGAGCTAATGAAGGGGCGAACGGGAGACAAGAGGAGGGGAGTGGCAATTCTTGTGGAGGTGACACGGTGGAGCTTGAGAGTGAAGAAGACGAATTCATGGACCCAAGTTTGAGTGATGCATCAAAGGAGATTTGGGATAGCGATGTAGAGGGAGATGATGCCGATGTCTAGAAGACTACTTCATAGCTAGTTGGAGCGGGCGAGAGGCACCCACCTAAGTTTAAGTGAAGTTTTCTCATCTCTCCTCTTTATTTTTCAAAGTTTCATGAAAAGAAGTTGGTGTCTTGTTACCTTATATTTTTATTAATCTTGATCATTGTTGGAGTAGTCCTAGCACCATAGAGGACTCACACCTCGGTACCATTGAGGTGTTCTCATTTTATTGTTCCCACTTTCAAAATCCAAAATGACAAATTAGTTTCATGCATTGCATAGTGTGTGCATGAACTATACCCATCCTTAGGACATTAGCAATAGTGTCTAACTCGGTTTGGGGAAGTTAATGCATACACAACGGGAGGTAATCTAAATTATCCTCTCCGTCATAACAAAAACCATGCATCATGTAGTGTAGATTAGTGTAGATTGCATTTAGTGTAGAAATCATGCATCATCTTTGCATAATTTCCCATCATTTTGGCCATTGAGGACAATGCCCATATTAGTGTGGAGATGGGAATTCTAACACTTAACTCTTATTCAAAAAATCCAAAAAAATTAAAAAATTTCGAAAATCATAAAAATTTGAAAATTGAAAATCCAAAAACATGTTTATTTCCTTTTGTAGTGTAGTCTTGTATATATTTTCTTGTATATATTATGTTTGTTCTATCCTTGTTCACATTGATCGATTACGCCACATCCGAGACATGAGGATATTGAAGACCGCAGGGTATGATCTTTCCAATCTCCTTTTTCCTCTTTATGTTAATGACTATGTGGATTTATTTTGATTGATGTGGTATAACAATGTGAACTTAGGACTTGCATTTAGTTTACATGTCATATTAGTTGATAGAATCACTTGCATTAGGATGTTTATATTAGTTGCATCATAGCATGTGGTTGCATTTAGATAAAATTTTTGAAAAAATGCCTAATTAGGAACTTTGACAAGAGCAACTAAGCCATTACAAATACTTTTTCAACTTAAGACTTTGCCTACTAGAATGGTTGTAAAACACCCTAGATAGTGTCATACTAGTGTCTTTTGACCCATGACCCAAAGCCTAGTCAAGGGTTTGCATGTGAGTCACCTATCCAACCCCGTGATGCGATGTGGACTTGGTTAACTTGTCTAGGTGACCTTGATTGACCTTGTGGTAAGGCAACCCAAAAATACTTTCTATCAATAAGTTTGAAGTGCTCATTTCGAAATTTTTGTCATGTGGAAGTAATTTAATGCCAAGGAAACCTCAAATGTTATGAATTGTTGAATGTTGAGAAATTAAATTGTTTTGATGGAGGCGTACCACTTCGATGTGATTTGGAGCGGGATCCATTGAATTGGGCCCCCACACGGTTGTGAATTCGGCCGCCCAGAGACAGAGTGACTATCACCCCGAAAAGCTATTGTCTAGAGGTTAACCGGTTGCCTAATAAGTGATTGGCAAAAGCAAAGGACACTAGCCCGGAAGGGACAAACCCCATCTTAAATTTTTGAAATGTGAAAGTCAAATGAGGTCAATTTTTGAATACTAGTCATATCCACCCGTTGTGTATAAAGATTTGAGCATTTCATTCCCAAAAATCCTTTTTGTCAAGCCACTTTGTCGAGCTTGGGACGATCCATGACCTTTACTTTTGTAGAGAATTCGAGACTTGTCATGTCATATGCTACTAGCATCATAGGGATCTTCATTCCACCACCATCCGATCGCCCTTGACGAAAGCATTTGGAAATTGAGGACGAAAGTAGTCTAGTTTAACACCATTTGGAGGTGATTTAGTGCCATCCTCTTAGCCTTAGTAATTTGTTGAACTAGTATTTGTGAAGGATTACATGCTCTTAAATTTGTTCCTCTTTAGTGCCTCCGCCGCTTGATGAGGAAGTGGCTATTCCTTTTGTAGATGCATCCATTATGTGATTTTGTGTGCTTAATGTTTGGATGTGTCGCCATTTTGGCAAGACCCACCTTGCCTTGCAAGAAGGCATCCTACCTCATGGTTGTCTTGTTGTGAGTTGAAGGGGCGGAGTGAGACCCGCTAATTGTCTCATATCGGCTATGTTATTAGGTTAGTTTAAATAATGGTCCTAGTCTTTGTCACCTCTTTAGTCGGGACGAGCAAAGGTTCGGTTTGGGGATATTTGATGTGACCATAATTAGCGCATATTTAGCCCCCGAATTAGCATTGTTCCCATGCTTTTTAGTGCATATTTGGGTCATTTATTATCTTTAGTTCTTTGTTTTGCATATTTTTTGAGATTTTGATCCCTTGGTAGGAAAGGAGTAAGAATCTTGCATTTTCATGGCAAAACGAGACTAAATTGATCGAATCCAATGACCAAGCATCAAGGAGAGACAAGATTAGAAGGCCTTTGTACATATTATAGTAGAAGAGCAATGTTGAGAAAGGATCCTTGAGTCCCCAAGGAAATCCCCAAGGATTTTATGAAGAAAAGGGAAGAAAAGAAGAAGAAATGCTGCTGAGGAACAATCCGTGCGGATTGTCTACAATCCGGCCGTCCTCCACATGCACAATCCGTGCGGTTTAATCCCAAGGCGCTCGGGTTTGCACCCGCCACAATCCGCCCGGATTCACGTGAAGCCGCCCGTGTTCCACCGCCAGAATCCGCCCGTCCCGACTCCAAAACGCACGGATTCCTGTACAGCACAATATCATCTTCTCCAAGCTACAAAGAAAGAAGCCCTTCCTTTGAAAAATACCGGCTCCTCCCTGCTCAATCTAAAAAGTGTAATTACTAGTTTAGCCCTTAGTTAACCCTAATGCATCCCCCTAATTTCCACTATAAATATCCCATTAGTCTAATTAGAAGAGCATGTTCTTCTTATCAATTCTTAGAGTAGTTAATATCAATCAAATCTCTCTTTAGTTTTCTAATCAACAATTAATCAAGTTTTAATACAAGTTTTATTTCCTTAATCTCTCTTTTGTTCATCCTTTATTTTGGGTAATTGAAGATTATTTGGGTTATTATTGGGAGATTGACAACCTCTCAATCAAGCATCAAGTACTTCTTTTATCTTTGCTTTATTATTGGAATCATTAGTAGGTATAATCCTCTTAATCCCTTTTTAATTATTGTTAATTACTTTCATTTGTTCATCATGTTTCATTTTGTTGGTATAATTGACAACCTTGCTAGCATGATCAACATGATAATGACTGAGTAGTCTCTTAGCTAGGGTTAATGGGTGATTAGGGGAAACCAACATGGGGAATAATTCATGCTTAAATTAATATGCTTTCATGTTTTATTTGCTTGCTTGTTTTGATCTCAACTCATGCACATGTTATGTTTGATGAAATGCGAGCCTATGAATCCTTGCATTTTTTACCCATCACCTATCTTTTCAATGAGACTTGTAAGACATAAACCAACTCGAGTCTCATTAGACCATGCATGTTGTTGAGTAGGGAAGATTAAGTCGACTTGTAGGTGTTGTACAATCTAATCGATTCGGCTTCGGGACCCAAACTTTCCTAGGATTGTAAGATATAACCCAACTCAATCCATCACAACAATAATTGCTTGCTTATAATTTGAGAACATGTTTGTATGATCAATTCCCATGATTCCCCTATGATCCCATGACACCCTAGTGCTTTTTATCAATTGTTTACACCCCTTTTAATTCATCTTGCTTGTTTATTTGCATTGCTATTTTAGTTAGTGACCTTCTACATCAACCCAAATTGTGACACCCCTAAGACACCACTAGTTTCAAAACAAATCTCATCTCAATTCCCGTCCCTTGGGATCCGACCTTTACTTGCCTCTTTACTAATTGTAGAGTTGTTTGTGAAGCTATAAATTGTGTTTTGATTCGGACGTGACCCAACGGCCACACTTATTTAATTGTGAACACGAAACGGACCGATCACAGGAGCTTAGACCTGTGAGACTTGGGCTTAAATGAAACACTAAAGAAAGGAATGAGAATGGTCTCAAGGAACTAATGTTCCCTGAGACAAGACAAACTAAATTAGTAAACAGAGAATTGTTACCTCCCCGGCAACGACGCCAAAATTTGACAGGCTAAATCGCACACCTAATCAAAAATAACCAACTGGCCTATACTAATGCAGTAGAGGAACTCAGGATCGTATCCACAGGGAGATAATTTGTTCTATTCGCTAATTATAATCTGTCTATGTAACAAGTCTGGGGGTTTGATTTTGTTTGATTACTAAACTAATGTAGCGAAAAGTAAAGGAGTAAAGTGTAGCAATCGCGTATAAAAATATAAGGGAAAATAGCTAGGATTGTCGGTTCACCATGGTCTAATAAAGGTCAAAGGTGGGGTCAAAGACTTAGTCAAATTACGGTCTGAAGGGAAGGAATAGGGTCCTCTCGGTCCACTAATCACCCTAGAAACTTTCTAATATGTTCTCGCTCTATTTAAAGTGTTCTATTGTTCATAGCAGGTCTCACTCTTTCCAATCTCTCGATCTAGGTCGGAGTTTACCAGATTAAATAACTAGCCACATGCATTCAACTAATTAAATAAGAATTAAATGCTACGATTAACAATTCAGACATACAATTATTCCAGATCTAATATCCTAATTAAATACCGTCATGCAACCATGAATCCCCTAAATCCTAGCATGAAGAAATTAGCTACTCATGATCAAATTAATGAAATTAACAATAATAATTGATAACTAAAATAAACATGATGAAAGTATGAGAATAATAATTAAGCATACAAATAAAGCAAGACAAGGAAAAACAAAAGAAACACGAGAGAGCAATAACTGAAGAACGAAGGTTAATTAAATTACCGAAATAAAGGAAGAAAGATTACAAGTTTCTCAGATCCGAAATTTCAAGAGCAAAGTAACGTCTAAAAGAGTGTTTAACAGTATGAAAGATAACCTAATAAAGTTCTCAGCTTTTCTTTATATAACAATAACCAAAATTTATTAACTAAACAACTAATGGGCCGACTTAACAAGTTAAGCAAACATGACCTGATAAGTGAAAATAGTCGGTCGACCAATAAAGCAGTCGATCGACCAACTCTTCGGGAAAAACCAGTCGATCGACCAAAGCAGGCTGTCGATCGACTTTTTCTTCTAAACAACAACGTTCACTACTTCCTTATGCACTACCACGCATTCTAAGACGATCGTTTCCGAGCTCAAGCTTCACTAGTATCCAAAAATGCAACATCGGAGATGGGTTTTGGCTCATTCTTCACCACTTGGTCAACTGTAACACCCCCATACTCCAAGTGCCTTACGAGGACCACTCAGGTATAAGGATGCTACCATCTCGGTTACCCGAGGCAATGATAATCATCAGACAATAACGAAACAACATTTAAATAGTATAACTTTAGTGAAAGGTTACAATCCAAAACCAAATACCAAAACACGAATACAAGTTCTCAAAACCAACTGTCTATCAGCTAAATGAAATGTTTATTAAACTACTAAAGCTACAGCGGAAGACTTCTATCATCAGACGGTGGCACATCCTACTATCCCAAAGAACTCGACTCATACCGCTCAATAATCGCTCTCCATCCCGAATGGATCACCACATTTTAAAACATTAAACGGGTCGAAGATTAATCACACAATTTATATAACCAACAACACAAAAACAAACAGCTCAAACGATCACACACACAATCACACCCACTCCAATCAATCTCCGTCACCGATCGTCCACTGGACCCGACCGCCCATGGGGGACCGCAGCTGCATGCCACCCACCAAATCCCCGCTCATCATACCGAGCGATAACCCCGTCCCATTAATGTGCACATCCTCTCCCGTGGCGGGTTCCACGGAGGGCGAAACTAGGGCGTGAAGCCACTCCCGCAAGTGACTCCACTCAGCCGAGAACGCATCTCGAGAACCAGAGACAAATAATCACAACCATCAAACAACAATCAACCAACAACCGTCACAATACGAATATGATAATATTCAACAATCACGAAAAACCAACAATGCATTATGGGACTAATACTGAGTAGGGAAACCCTACCTGGAAAGCAACACAATCAGACGGTCTCACAGCTGATATCAAAAGGCTTCCTCTACGAATCCTCTTCCTAACATACAAACATATAATCACTACCAATCACAAAATACAACAAAACCCCCAAATCCCAATATTAGGGTTTAACCAACTTTAACGAAACACTATAAAAACGGTACGTAGATCTTACCCTCGACGCAAGGATCACAAAGGTATAAAGAAAGGTAAAATCCGACCTTCCAAGCTCCAGGATTTGGCAACAATGCGATTGATGCGAAGAACGTAGTTTGTTTTCTCTTTTGAAAGCAATTAGGTTGTAAAAGTGTTTAAAGAAAAGTGGCGGAAGTAATTATATACTTAATCGCATTATTAACAAAACCCGACAAGTCATCACCCCGTAAACCGGCTACTCGATCGAGTAGCTGAGGTACTCGATCGAGTGCCCCCTTACTCGATCGAGTATCAACGTTACTCGATCGAGTACCCAACAGGTCAGAAACTATTTTTAAAGCGCAACACACCCTTACTCGACAGAGTAAGGCCTACTAGATAGAGTACCCAGAGACTCATAAAACCGTAATATTACATCAACAACCTACATGAAACATAATACGACCCAAAGTAACCGAAACAAAGGAGAATAGTAGCTTACGCTACTCAAAATGGTAAGATAAAACATGTAAATGAAGCACGCATCAAAAATAATACTAGAAATGAAATTACCTTGACAATGGAAATAGAACTTGAATATAGAAGAACAAATACTTGAAATGGAAATTGTAAGTGAACTTGTAATATAAATTGAAATGCTTAAAGAAATTGTTTATAACATAAAGGAAGTGATAAAGAGAAACCTAATCTAAACTAAACTAAGAACTAAAATGAGAGTATAAAAGTGGTGTAGAAGGTGTGTAAGAAGTATGTTTTAGGTCCAGGATCAACACCCTTTATATAGGGGTGAATGATGAAACGTAAGGAATTAAGGGGGAGGTAACCCCGATCGGGACCGCCAACCCCGATCGGGGTCGTGGTGATTTGGCTCCGTCTTCTTAATTCTTCTAGTTAATGCTTATGGAATCCAATGCTTAGTGATAAATGCCCTATTAAGCGTCCGATAATGATCTTTAAACTTGGCAGGCATCCAATGCACTCTAGAATCCTAAGCTTCCATCTTAGTTGGACTTCAAATCTTGGGCTTGACTTTGCATAAGACTTTATTTTTCATTTTCTTTCTATTCCATATCTTTATGTATGCAAATCCATGTAACACTTCAATGTTGGTCCAACTCATGCTCCACACTTAGCCTTGCTTCTATTTTCTTACACAAGTGATGGAATAAGCTTCTAAAAGCTCAACTTTCTACAAAATGTGACAAAACATGCAAAGACAACTAGAATATAATATTAGCTCATAAAAACACTAAGGTTAGTACAAATGACATATATATTAGAGCTAAAGTAGGGGGGTCAAAATATATATAAAAAGGACTTATCCCGGCGATGTAGATCTGCATAACTCTTTTGCCTATCCTGAGCTGCTCTCATCCGTTCCCTGATCATCTTAATCTGTTCAACCATCTCATGTACCATCTCTGGTCCTAGAACCACTTTGCCTCAAAGACTGTCGTCCCAACAAATCGGACTCCTACATCTCCTCCCATATAAAGCCTCAAACGGTGCCATGCCAATACTAGTGTGATAGCTGTTGTTGTAAGAAAACTCTATCAAATCCAACCTCTGTTCCCAGCTACCACCAAAGTCCATCACACAAGCTCGTAACATATCCTCAAGAGTCTTGATCGTTCTCTCAGTCTGACCGTCTGTCGTAGGATGAAATGCTGTACTTATCTTTAAAGTTGTTCCCAAAGATTCCTGCAACTCTTTCCAAAACCTTGAGATAAATCTCGCATCTCTGTCAGATACTATGTCCTTAGGGACTCCATGTAACTTAAGCACATTCTTCCGATAAGCCATAGCTAATTGTGCTTTAGTCCATGTATCTTTCATTGGCACAAAGTGAGCTGACTTGGTCAGTCGATCCACTATTACCCATATCATGTTGTTACCCTGTTGACTCTTCGGCAAACCCACGATAAAATCCGTAAAAATGGATTCCCACTTCCACTCAGGTACCTCTAAAGACTGAATCTTACCTTGTGGTCGTCGCTGTTCCCCTTTAACTCTCTAGCATGTCAAACAACGGGCCACAAACTCAGCTGTTTCTTTCTTCATCCCAGGCCACCAAAACGTGTTCTTTAAATCCTTGTACAGTTTGTCACCACCTGGATGTACTGAATATGGTGTACAATGTGCCTATGTCATGATTGTCTTTTTCAGCTCCTCATCATTAGGGACACACCACCTACCATCAAACCTCAAACTACCATCTTTATGAATAGAGAACCGAGACACTGTCCCTTTCTCTACTCCAGCTCTCCACTCAACCAACTTAGGATCCAACGCCTGTTTACCTCGAATCTCATCATAAAGATCAGATTGTACTGTCAAATCTCCCACGGCATCCCCTCTCTGCATCATATGTATCCCAAACTTCCCCACCTCATCTCTCAACCTCATCAAAGATAGAGCTGTACACAAAGAATGTACACTCTTCCTACTCAAAACATCTGCAACAACATTGGCTTTCCCTTCATGGTAGATAATATCCATGTCATAATCGCCAATCAGCTCCATCCACCTCCTCTGTCTCATGTTCAACTCCTTTTGAGTGAAGATGTACTTGAGACTCTTGTGATCAGAAAATACCTTAAAGGTCGCCCCATAAAGGTAATGTCTCAAAATCTTGAGAGAAAACACCACTGCACCTAACTCCAGATCATGTGTAGGATAGTTCTCCTCATAAGGCTTCAATTGCCTAGAAGCATAGAGAATCACTTTACCATTCTGCATCATCACACATCCCAACCCATTCTTTGAGGCATCTGTATAAACCTCAAAGTTCTCGATCCCTTCAGGTAATGCTAAGATAGGAGCGGTGGTCAAACACTCCTTTAATGTTTGGAACGCCGTCTCACAACTCTCATCCCAATGAAACCTGTTCTCTTTCCTCATCAAAGCTGTCATAGGTCTAGCTATCTTGGAGAAATCTTTCACGAACCGTCTGTAGTATCCAGCTAAACCCAAGAAACTCCTGATCTCAGCAACATTCTTTGGTGCTTCCCACTTTGTCACTGCCTCAATCTTTGCCGGATCCACAACTACTCCCTCCTTAGAGATCACATGCCCCAGAAAAGCAACTTTCTCTAACCAGAACTCACACTTGGACAGCTTAGCATATAATTCATGCTCCCTCAAAGTCTGCAACACAATCCTTAGATGCTCCTCATGCTCCTCCTTAGTCTTGGAGTAGACTAAGATGTCATCGATAAACACCACCACAAACTTGTCCAAAACCGTAAAGATTCTGTTCATCAAATCCATAAACACAATAGGTGCATTAGATAACCCAAACGGCATCACCACATACTCATAATGGCCATACCTCGACGTGAAAGCTGTCTTTGGTATGTCCACCTCTCTAATCTTCACGTGATGGTACCCCGACCTCAAATCAATCTTGGAAAAGACTGATGCACCACTCAACTGATCAAACAGGTCATCTATCCTTGGCAAAGGATACTTGTTCTTCACCGTCACTCGGTTCGGCTCTCGTAGTCTATGCACAACCTCAAACTCCCATCTTTCTTCTTCACAAAAAGAATCTGTGCTCCCCACGGCGATACACTAGGTCTAATGTATCCCTTCTCTATCGATCATCTAACTGTTTTCGAGCTCCTCCATCTCTTTAGGACCCATCCTGATGCAAGTGCCTTAGAGATTGGCCCCGTCCCCGGTTTCAACTCAACTGTGAAATCTATCTCCCTCTTCGGTGGCAACCCCGGAATCTCCTCCGAAAAAACATCTCGCAAACTCATCCACCACTGTATCGATCAACCGCTTCGGACTCTCTATCCGGTCATCTCTCACATGGCACAAGATCAAAGGGAATCCCTTCCTTAAATAAGACTTCAAGGTGACAGCTGCAATCAACTTAACTTTGGGTTTGACCACAAACCCACGATAAGACACACTAACACCCTTAGGACCTCTCAAAGACACTTTCTTTTGATGACAGTCTATCTTAGCTTTATACTTCCCCAACCAATCCATCCCGACTATCATCTCAAAACCGTCTTAACGGAAATTCTAGCAAGTCTACAGGTAAATCAACTTGCCCAACTATCATAGACACATCTCTATACAACCTCCCACATGATACAGACTCACCCGAAGGTATAAAAACTTTCTCGATTCTGAGACTCATATACCCTCAAACCCAACCGTTTAACATGACTCAAGATACAAACGACCGAGACGCCCCAATCAAACAAAACAAAGGTATGAATACCGTTAACAAGAAAAGTACCGTGATAACATGTGCATCATCCTCACCGCTTTCTTGTCCATCATGAACAACTTTCCATCGGTCTTCCGTCCACCTCCCCTGGACAAGATCTTTGCCGATGTGGTCGGCTTAGCACCCGACCCCTGATTGTTCTTGTTGTTCGTAGTTGGTTTCTGATAAGAATTACCGCCATTGCGGTTACCTCCACCCTGATAGCTTTGACTTCCCCGATTAGACCATGACCCTGACGGTCTATTGCTCGCATAACTCGTGCGGTCCCCGAGAATAGCTCCCCGAGCCGATCTCCGAAAAGCTCCGGGCATACTCGCCACTCATGTCTCTTGTGGCCTACACCGCCACACTATAGCAGTCATCCCCAACTACCACTACTACTCATACGGCCACGCCCAAAGGAAGCCCCAACACTGAACCCTAACCCAGAAGAAAACCCTCTAGCTTGATTGTGGTTGCCTTTCTTGTGATTAGATTGGCCACCACCCTCACTCTCAGCCTTTCTTTTCAACCACCCTCTCCCGAGCCATCTCCACCAACCTCTCGGCTCTCCTAGCCCTCTCATAAGCTTCCTTAACATCGCAAGGACTCCCACGGGTAGCTTATCCATGATCTTAGGGGTCAACCCCTCTCAAACCTCGGCGCCGGGTTCTCCTCACTCAAACCCATATCCTCGGATACCTAGACTTCTCATTAAACTCACTGTAGTACTCGTGAATCGACATATCGATGTCATCTTAAACCCATCAAACTCCTCCCTCAGCTTACTCCTCACATGCTCCGGTACAAACTCTTTCCTCATAGCTCTCCGAAACTCTTCCCAAGGTATAGCAGGTAAGCCCTGGTTCGCATACATCTCCCTAACACTCACCTTCACCTTATCCCACCACTCGCCAGCTGCTTCCCTCAGGTAGAACACATCTTGTTCTACTCTCATCTCATCAGGACAGTGAACCAGGTCTAGTATGTTCTCCATCTCACGATGCTAGTTGTCAAGAAGGTTCGGTTCCCCGGTTCCCTTGTACTCTTTTAGGTTAAACCTCGCTATATAAAGGCTGATCTTAGAGTGATCAACCTCCTTGTCCTTTCCCACTTTCTTTAAGGCCTCTGTAAGAGCATCCTGATGCTCCAACATCTTAACGATATCATCTATGTTCATGGTCTCAGCTCTCGCATACAAAGCGTTTCTCTTGGGCGGCATCTTGAAACTATATAAGAAAGGGTAGATATAAACATACGCACTAAAACCTCAAAACACGAAAGCGGACTGCCCAGAACACACTCGATTGAGTGCCTAAACCTACTCGATCGAGTAGAGGCTACTCGATCGAGTGCCCACTATACTCGATCGAGTGCCCCGACATCAGACCCAAAACAGACCTTCTGATCACTAACATACTCGACCGAGTAGCATAGCTACTCGATCGAGTGACCCCCTACTCGATCGAGTGCCCTATGTACTCGATCGAGTACCCAAAAACACGATTCTGGTTGCAAAAACGTCAAATACCCACTCGATCGAGTCAGACCCACTCGACCGAGTACCTCACCTACTCGATCGAGTACCCCCTTACTCGATCGAGTCATGCTGACTCGTATATACTACCCGCATGTTATCTCACATATCCCAACATACTTTATGCAACTTTATAAACTCAACATTATAATATAGCTAAGCATGCAATTCTACCAACTCTTCATATGATCAACAAAACACTATATCATATTATCAAACGCCACATAGTAAACATTTAACATGCTTCTTGTTCAAACAACAGTTCTATACGTTTCACCAACCTTTCTTTCGCAATCTCAACCTTCTACTCCAAACATCCAACAATTACAACATACATCATCACATTCACATACAAACTAACAAACATCACATACGACCTTGACATATACCCCCCATGTGACCAGTTCAAAATTGTAGGGCGAGTTCGCAACTTTAGGACGTCTCCCAAGCCTTTGCATTAGCTCCTACAACCTTTACCCCGGTTCATTTTAATTGACTCCCTATGTTCATTAGATTCATTGGTTACAGGTTTCAGGATCGTCGCTCTGATACCATTTTGTAACACCCCCATACTCCAAGTGCCTTACCAGGACCACTCAGGTATAAGGATGCTACCATCTCGGTTACCCGAGGCAATGATAATCATCAGACAATAACAAAACAACATTTAAATAGTATAACTTTAGTGAAAGGTTACAATCCAAAACCAAATACCAAAATACGAATACAAGTTCTCAAAACCAACTGTCTATCAGCTAAATGAAATGTTTATTAAACTACGAAAGCTACAGCGGAAGACTTCTATCATCAGACGGTGGCACATCCCAGCTATCCCAAAGAACTCGACTCATACCGCTCAATAATCGCTCACCATCCCCGAATGGATCACCACGCTTTTAAAATATTAAACGGGTCGATTAATCACACAATTTATATAACCAACAACACAAAGAAACAAACAGCTCAAACGATCACACACACAATCACACCCACTCCAATCAATCTCCGTCACCGATCGTCCACCGGACCACCCTTCCAGGGGGGACCGCAGCCGTACCCACCAAATCCCCGCTCATCATACCGAGCGATAACCCTGTCCCATTAATGTGCACATCCCCTCCCGTGGCGGGTTCCACGGAGGGCGAAACTAGGGCGTGAAGCCACTCCCGCAAGTGACTCCACTCAGCTGAGAACGCATTTCGAGAACCAGAGACAAACAATCACAACCATCAAACAGCAATCAACCAACAACCGTCACAATACGAATACGATAATATTCAACAATCACGAAACACCAACAATGCATTATGGGACTAATACCGAGTAGGGAAACCCTACCTGGAAAGCAACACAATCAGACGGTCTCACAGCTGATATCAAAAGGCTTCCTCTACGAATCCTCTTCCTAACATACAAACATATAATCACTACCAATCACAAAATACAACAAAACCCCCAAATCGCAATATTAGGGTTTAACCAACTTTAACGAAACACTATAAAAACGGTACGTAGATCTTACCCTCGACGCAAGGATCACAAAGGTATAAAGAAAGGTAAAATCCGACCTTCCAAGCTCCGGGATTTGGCAACAATGCGATTGATGCGAAGAACGTAGTTTGTTTTCTCTTTTGAAAGCAATTAGGTTGTAAAAGTGTTTAAAGAAAAGTGGCGGAAGTAATTATATACTTAATCGCATTATTAACAAAACCCGACAAGTCATCACCCCGTAAACCGGCTACTCGATCGAGTAGCCGAGGTACTCGATCGAGTGCCCCCTTACTCGATCGAGTATCAACGTTACTCGATCGAGTACCCAACAGGTCAGAAACTATTTTTAAAGCACAACACACCCTTACTCGACAGAGTAAGGCCTACTCGATAGAGTACCCAGAGACTCATAAAACCGTAGTATTACATCAACAACCTACATGAAACATAATACGACCCAAAGTAACCGAAACAAAGGAGAATAGTAGCTTACGCTACTCAAAATGGCATGATAAAACATGTAAATGAAGCACGCATAAAAAATAATACTAGAAATGAAATTACCTTGACAATGGAAATAGAACTTGAATATAGAAGAACAAATACTTGAAATGGAAATTGTAAGTGAACTTGTAATATAAATTGAAATGCTTAAAGAAATTGTTTATAACATAAAAGAAATGATAAAGAGAAACCTAATCTAAACTAAACTAAGAACTAAAATGAGAGTATAAAAGTGGTGTAGAAGGTGTGTAAGAAATATGTTTTAGGTCCAGGATCAACACCCTTTATATAGGGGTGAATGATAAAACGTAAGAAATTAAGGGGGAGGTAACCCCGATCGGGACCGCCAACCCCGATCGGGGTCGTGGTGATTTGGCTCCGTCTTCTTAATTCTTCTAGTTAATGCTTATGGAATCCAATGCTTAGTGATAAATGCCCTATTAAGCGTCCGATAATGATCTTTAAACTTGGCAGGCATCCAATGCACTCTAGAATCCTAAGCTTCCATCTTAGTTGGACTTCAAATCTTGGGCTTGACTTTGCATAAGACTTTATTTTGCATTTTCATTCTATTCCATATCTTTATGTTTGCAAATCCATGTAACACTTCAATGTTGGTCCAACTCATGCTCCACACTTAGCCTTGCTTCTAGTTTCTTACACAAGTGATAGAATAAGCTTCTAAAAGCTCAACTTTCTACAAAATGTGACAAAACATGCAAAGACAACTAGAATACAATATTAGCTCATAAAAACACTAAGGTTAGTGCAAATGACATATATATTAGAGCTAAAGTAGGGGGGTCAAAATATATATAAAAAGGACTTATCAAACTCCCCCAAGCTAAAACCTTACTTGTCCTCAAGCAAGCACACAATACAATGTATGATAAGGACAAGGGCTTAACAACAATCATCTCATCCAAATGCAATTCTCGTCAAGTAACTTTAGATCACAATGAATCAAATCCCAAAACAACACGGGCATAGGAAAAATTGCAACAACATGGATGAGATTTATATGACGGCGTAGCATGAATGATTTCAATTGAACTTTTCGGCCCTTGCATGATCTTTTGACTTTGGACTCTCACGGTACACTGAAGCTCTTTTATATGTGAAAGGATATTTATATGAGTAACACTCACCTATCCCCAACACATAAGAGTGTGCCTGCAATCTAATATGGTAGTCATTTCAAATCACAAGTCAAAAACAATCAAAATGCAAGCATATAAAAGAAGCCATTGGGTAGAAGAAGGCAATATGTAATGGGTAAGAAAGGGGAACATATGAACTATGGTATGTGGAGCTAAATCAAGCTAGTAACAACCAAGTGAAAGGATGCTCAATCCCAAATCTAAACCCAATATTTCAATACAAATCATAAGAACAATCTCCAAAAGATGATAATAAAACATGAGAATTTTCTTAATTTCCACAACTTCTTCTTTATCAATTCAATTCATGCTTCTTCTCTTTTTTTCCCATTTCTCTTTTCATTCTTTTCTTTTCAATTTTTTTTCCACATCTCTTCTTTCATCACTTTTTTCATTTTTCTCTTTCTTCTACCAAATCCGGAAAATAGCAAATCCGGCATAACCAAGCTCACAAAGACTAAAAATAAGAGCATATCCCAAATGAGCATCCTAACACCAAAAACATAGCTACTAGCTTGACAAGGTAGGCAAGTTTATAATGTAGCTAGATGAATTGTAAACATGTGCAAGGAGGGACAAAAAATGGGCAACAAAATCTATGTGAATGGCTTCAAATGCAAGCATATAATGAAAGTAAAGCTCATAAGATATGAAATAAAAACCATACTTGTGCGTTATTGATATAACACATACCATAAGGAGATCTACACTCACCTAAGTGAGGTCGAAAATGGATGAACCGGTCCAAGGAGGCTCTACCTTACCATCTTGTGGCTTGTTTGTTTTGCTAAAAGTCAAGATCAAGCCTATTTGGTTCAAATTTTATCTTCCAAGTACTATGTCAAGACATCCCCATGTTTGTAAAACCCATCAAAAGCGCGACTCATTAGCTTTAAAAATCTACAATATGGGAACTGCAAAGAGGAAAGACATTATGCATAAGACAAAAGGGTGGACACAACAACCAACTTTTTTCAATTTTTTCAAATTTTAGTTTAGTGGATTTCCCATAACTAGACTCACTAAATCCCTCCCCCAAGCTAGAACAACACATTGTCCTCAATGTGTAAAACAAAGAAGGACGCCCAACAAGGGGATATGGTATGACACATGCGGAAATAAAGAAAGGAAAGAAAGCATACAACCGTGTAGAAGCTCCCCCAAGCTAGCTTGAAAACGGGGTGAAGTCCAATCCAAGTAGCAAAGTACCTGCGAAAGACAAGCTACTACATACGAAAGCAAGCTAAATTTCTTATTGTCCTAACTATTACACCAAAACCAAATTGAAATTGCAATTGTAATTTTCTTAAAAAACATAAGTAAAACAATTTTTCCTAAATGAATATCCATCGTCCTTTAAAAAACATATAATATTCCTGCGCATGAGCAATACACAAGCATATGTAAGCAACTGATAAGATATAAGCATGAAAGATCGAAGGCAAGAAAGGATTAATCTTATCAAATTGCCCATAAGAGATTTCAAATAAAACCACCGTACTCCACTCGTCAGCAAGAGATGGAGTATCATGCTTAAGACCATAAAAATAACCGTTAGTGCACAAATTATAATCATGAACTGTCTTAAATTGGTGGTATGAAAACACTAAGTGGTAGGACTCATAAAAATTGGGGGGGGGGGGGGGGGGGTTCATCCCACTTATCCTTTAAATGAAAATCGCTAAGTCCTCCATCTACCTCAATTGGGTCAACTAAATCCCTTGTGAAAGGATTTTCAAAGGTTTCACATGTCTAGGGCAACCCTTATCCGTTTCACTATGGTCGGGCTCAAGCTTATCCATGGCACGTATGTCAACTACCTCCTCCACGAAATGGTAAATTGAAGCGACAATAGGGGGTATTTTAATAATGAAAGTCGGTTCATCGTCATCGTCATCCAATAATTCAAAATGGTTAAGGTCAAAAGACTCACATTGGGAGGTTGGGAGAGCATGAGGAGAGGAAATAATCTCACAATGGCTTGCTTCCTTTTGAGAAAATTGTCCCAAATGAGCTTGAAGCACTTTGAGCTCCTCTTGGTTACGCCGCACATCGAATTAGCGCGCTAACTCTCGACATTCGGCAGCCATGGAATCTAAGAAATTCCAAAGTTCCGACCCAATCATGTTGTAAAGACTCCCATTACTCAACTTTAGAGCCAATCCACGGGTCTCAGAATCCATGCCACCAAACACGAAATGACCCAAGTAATCCCCATCAAGGACATGTCCAAGGGAGATGAGACCATCGCAAAAGTAGTAGAATCGGTCAAGATAGTCTGGAAAAGGCTCATCTTGGAGTTGTGGGACGAATTCGTAACTCATTATGAAAGGCCAAGCTTTATCACCTACAAAATAGGCACTAAAATTACAAAGAAACCGTGCGAAGATCTCAAGGAACAAGTGTTCCCCGAGATAAAATAGAATAAGATAAAATTCAACAACTAATTAGCAAACAAAACCGTGCTCCCCAGCAACGGCGCCAAAATTTGATAGGCTTTGTCGCACACCTAGTCAAAGATAAATTCCCTAGACACAAATTAATGTAGTAATAGGGGTCGAACACAAGGAGATGGGAGTTTGCTAAATAAGTTGCTATGGATTGAATTCTATCGAGGTCGGTTTATCGGTTGTTGGTTGGTTGGTTGGTTATGCAAATAAAATGAAAACAATAATAAAGAAAGCGTCGAGGGAAATCGGGTCACACATGTAAATTACTAATTAGTTATGTTAATTTAGAAATGCATTGATAATGATAAATTGTTTACGCTTAAAGACACCCACCTCTCGATATTAGTGTCAACCATAGACCGGGTCCTAGAGAAGTCTCATTATGACTAGGTCGTCCTACTACACATGCTTAGTCTAATTCAATTCCGTGTCTCTCAACTTATAGAATGAATTAACAAACTTACTCTACGATTACAGCCAATAACCAAAGATTAAAAAATATAATGCAAACATGTTATAGAAACTATTTTAATATCGCGACATCTCATTTATTGTGATTAGTTATTTAGCATGACTTCCTTTATCCCCTAGACAAGATATACTACTCTTGCATTATATAAATTAAGCTAATGATGAACAAAATGATAAACATAATGATAAAGAAATAATACTAGAAATAAATTGCCTCAACAATGGAAATGGAAATGGAATTGAAGAACAATGTAAAAGGAAATAACTTGGAAATGAAATTGTAATTTGTAATACTTAAAGGAAATGATAACAAACTAATGAAAACTAAACTATACTAAGCTAATCTACTTACTAAAGTTTAGAGAGAATTCTATGTGGAAAATGTATAGAAAAAGGTGTGTAAGAAGTGTGTGAAGTGTGTGTTGATCAACACCCTTTATATAAGAATAAGGGAGTAAAATTTGCAAAGGAATCCAATGCTATGTCTTAATGCTCCTTAATTCCTCTGGTTAAATGCTCATATGGAATCCAAAATGGCATCATAAGCACACTTTTAATTTTCCTTCAATTCTTGAGTAATTGCCAAGGGGATCCAATGTGAGCCATTAATCCCATCTTTAAGCCTCCGGTTAATTACACAATTTAGCATCCCATGAGTACCCAAAGTTGAGTATCTCATGTTGAGTTTGGGTGGACTTCTTAATTTGGGCTTCATTTGTGATTTCATTTGCGCATCAACCCACTTCACAATTCTTCATGCTTGGACTTGTCATTTCCATAATATCCTATCATGGTCCATCTTGCTTCCACACTTAGCCTTGATTCTAGTTACTTGCACAAGTGATGGAATAAGCTTCTAAAAGCTCAACTTCTTACAAAATGTGACAAAACATGCAAACACAACTAGAATACAATATTAGCTCATAAAATTACTAAGGTTGGTGTAAATGACATGAAAAATAGAGCTAAAGTAGGGGGTTAAAATGTATATAAAATGGACTTATCAAAAATATTTAGTCCGAATTGGCCCGAAAGCTCGCTTTAATCCCGGACGGGCCACGTTTGGGTCGATGAAATAGGCCCGCACTTGTAGCCCGACCCGCACACTTGGGCTTAATTTAATGCTTGGGCCCGTCCCAAACCCGGCACCACCCGGCCCATGATCACCTCTAGTGTTACTGTATTTGTTAGGCTAAGATTTAATTTTTTTTAAAGTATACGGGTCTAAGGGTCGGGTCCGGGTCCCATAAATCAGACCCGGACCCGAAATACTTATCTAAGACTCATACCCGGCCCATACCCGCACGGGTCACAAAAATTCAGATCCAGACCCGACCCAAAGGGTTTGGGTCGGGTCCCCGTCCCGCTGCCATCCCTAGTCATGAGTGTATAAGTGGTGGGTTTGGGTTTGTTTGGAAGGTGTCTATTTATATAATGGTAGAAAGGCTTCTGAATAAGGGTTATTATGGATCAAGTATATAGGTTACTAAATAATTTTGTTCGGCTTATGCCATGAATCATCAATGTTCATTACAACATAATCGAACCCATTCTAAGATTAATAAGCCTCTCTTACAACGGGTATATATATATATATATATATATATATATATATATATATATATAGAAGAAGGATCAAGTGAGTCCACCAAAATTCATTGAGTCCATAAGTCCTCTTTAGGGCAATTGCAAAGATGGGATGAAGGGCTGAGATTGAAGGGAAAAAGGAAGGGATTAGTGCAAAAAGAAGGGATTAATGCTAATGTAAGACACTCTCTCTCACTACCTCACTAATCAACCCTTAAATTCACTATATAACCATTCTATTTCCACCCACTTCTCTCTCCTATCACACAAATATCATCATTCACATCTCTCTAAAAACCAAAAAATTCAGAAAACCAAAAAAATCCAAAAATTCAAAAAATAAATTCCCTCCTCTCAGCCTGACCACCGACCACCCCACCCACCGCCACCCACCCACGCCCAACAACCCCACCGACACCACCACCTAGCCGCAACAACAACCCACCAACCACGCTCCACCGCCACCTCCCTGCACTCGACACCACCAACCACGC
Source organism: Silene latifolia (assembly GCF_048544455.1). NCBI lineage: Eukaryota > Viridiplantae > Streptophyta > Magnoliopsida > Caryophyllales > Caryophyllaceae > Silene > Silene latifolia. The sequence continues at coordinate 56,061,314 of NC_133530.1, read as the reverse complement.
ACCAAAACCCGACACCACCAACCCTCCAACCACCCACCACCAACCACGCACCACAACCCGACACCACCCTTTCTTTTTTTTTTTTCAGATCTGTCGCAACTCACCACCACAACCTCCCACCGTACGCAGCTCCGACAACAACCCACAACCTCCCACCGTACGCAGCCCCGACGACAGACCCGACACCACCACATACCCGACACACCTACTCCCCCGACCACCACGCAATAGCTGCTTCGTCGTCCAGATCTACCACGCAATAGCTTCTTCTCTGATTTCAATTTTTTTTAGTTCGTTGTTTTTTTTTTAGGAATTAGTTCATTGTTTTTTGGTTGACTGTGTTTTTACGGTTTGAGATTTGCTTTTTATTATTTCAATTTTTTTTTTTTTCAAGATTTTGTTCTTATTAATTATGTTTGTTTCATCATTTATTTTCTCAGATTTTTTTTGGTTGGTTTTTTTTAGATCTATAAAGTTACAACGCGGTGGTTTCAAATCTGCTTTTTTTTTGTGTTCTTTTACAGTTACCATCGTTTTTCTTTAAATTTACACTTTTTCTTCATCACATTTACACTTTATTTTTTAGTTTTTTTTTTAAAAAAATCTATACACTGGTTTTTATACATTTACACATTTACAAATCATATTATCATAATTTTTATTTTTAGATCTAAGAAATATATTTATTATACTCATATTTTTTTACATTTACAGTCTTACTTCTTTACATTTACACTCATATTTCTTTACATTTACACTCATTTTTTCAGATTTATACTCATATTTCTTTACAATTACACTTGTATTTCTTTACATTTACACTCATAATTTTTACATTTACACTCATATTTCTTTACATTTACACGCATTTTTCAGATTTACACTCATATTTCTTTACAATTACACTCGTATTTCTTTACATTTACACTCATAATTTTTACATTTACACTCATATTTCTTTACAATTACGCTCGTATATCTGTACATTTACACTCGTTAAATTTATATATATTTGCACTCATATATTTTGTGGATATGAGTTGGTGGTGGAGGACAGTGGTGGTGGTGTTTGTTGGTAGTCGGACTAAAGTTTCACTCGTAAAGGATCAAAGTTACACTTATAAAGGACCAAAGTCACACTCAAAGGACCAAATTTACACAATAAAACCTTCAAATTTACACTTAAAATACCACAATTACACTCGTAAAACATCACATTTACACTCGTAAAATGTTAAAATCAAATTTACACTCTTACAATGTTACATTTACACTCGTAAAACATCAAATTTACACTTGTAAAATGTTAAAACATGTATAAATTCAAAATTTCCGTACAAAAAATCAAATTTACACTCTTAAAAAGTTACATTTACACTCGTAAAACATCAAATTTACACTTGTAAAATGTTAAAATTATATAAATTCAAAATTTCCGTCACAAAAAATCAAATTTACACTCTTAAAATGTTACATTTACACTCGTAAAACATCAAATTTACACTTGTAAAATGTTAAAATTATATAAATTCAAAATTTCCGTCACAAAAAATAAAATTTACGCTCTTAAAATGTTACATTTACACTCGTAAAACATCAAATTTACACTTGTAAAATGTTAAAATTATATAAATTCAAAATTTCCGTCACAAAAAAATCAAATTTACACTCTTAAAATGTTACATTTACACTTGTAAAATGTTAAAATTATATAAATTCAAAATTTCCGTCACAAAAAATCAAATTTACACTCTTAAAATGTTACATTTACACTCGTAAAACATCACATTTACACTTGTAAAATGTTAAAATTATATAAATTCAAAATTTCCGTCACAAAAAAATCAAATTCACACTCTTAAAATATTACATTTACACTCGTAAAATGTTACATTTACACTTGTAAAACTCATACAACATTACATTTACACTTGTGAAATCTGAAACTCAAAACTGATTAATTAGGGGCTAGAGAGAGAAAGAAAAATTAATTAGTGTATAGAAATTTGATTAGTGGGAATTTTTTTGGTAATTTTCAATCTCAACCACCCATCTCAATCCAACCATCCAAATTTTTTACCTTTTCTTTTTAATAGCCTTTAATCAAATTCATCTCAACCATCCAATGAGTCCATCCAATGGCCCTTAGAAGGACTTATGGACTCAATTGGGAAGGAGGACTCATTAGAACTCCTCTCTCTCTCTCTCTCTCTCTCTCTCTCTCTCTCTATATATATATATATATATATATATATATATATATATATATCCGGTGAGAACCACCTACATAGTGAGAACCGTGAGAACTCCACCTTAATGATTTTATTTCTAAAAACTAACGACATATTTGGATTCAGCATAGAATTTTATGTCTAGATAACATATTTCTTGGTCCAAAAAGTATAAATTATTGACCGGAATCGAGAAGAGAAATATTTTATTAATTTTGATGCACCTAGTACTCATTTTTCATGTATCCAACAATTTTCACGCACCTAGAACTCGTTTTTGTGCACCTAGAGCCTGCTATTTTCATGTACCTAGTAATCATTTTCATGCATGTAACAATTTTCATGCACCTAGTATTGGTTTTTGTGCATCTATAGCCATTTTAGTATACCTAATTGTATTTTTGTACATTAAGTTTACATTTTGTTAATAAAATCAAATTTTTTTGTTTAGCTATACTAAAAATGTGTTAGAACAAACTAAACTAAGGGTAAATGATCCATCAAAACTTTCAGAACAAGATTTGATGATGATTTAGTAAGGGTTCTCACGGTTCTCATTATGTTAGTGGTTCTCACCGGATCCTGACCCTATATATATATATATATATATATATATATATATATATATATATATATATAGAATTAGGATCACATGAGTCCACCCTATCTTTTTGAGTCCCGTGAGTCAACTTATGTATCACACGCTCTACACAAAAATATCACAATTTTTTTTATGAATAACTTTTTTTTTTTAGTCTAAGCTGTGATATTGTTTAGTATAACCTGTGGTATTGTATCCGAGTTTGTGAGTCTAGTAAAAGGGTATCACAAGTTATACAAACCAATATCACACCTTGCAAAAAAAAAATATCACTGGTTGTACTAAACAATATCACGGGTTATACTATACAATATCACACCACTGAACCTAATTCTGCCTTTCATTCCGCCTTTCACCATCTTCATTGTCAGTTACGGGTTATACTATACAATATCACCCATCATGAGTATTCTTCAATTGTTACCGAACTCAATCAACCTACACACTAACGACTATGTATTAGATAAGCTTCCTCATAACAAGTTCAGCATAAGACGACATTGATAAACCAAAATTCAAAGAAGCAAAGAAATTATCTCGGCCACATGGGAAGAGACCTCAACAGTTTGTATTCCCATCCAAAATGATTTAGCTAGGACATAGATACATCAGGAATGTCAAGCTCAAAGTTGAAATCGAGGCCCTTAGATTTGGAGGGTGATGATCACAACCTGCCTAAATTATGTTAGAGATCAAATCTTCATTTCTTGAGGGTAACAGGAGCATGGCGAGAAGAGATGGCACTTGTAGGATGGCAAAAAAACATGACAGATTGTAGATATTTGTATCATGTTATCTTTGAAGCTTTAGAAGATGGTCTTGAGAGAAGGTTATATTCAGCTATATATGTCGATGCAGAAGGTGCAGCTGCAAAATTGTTGGATTTGGTGCCTCTTGAGTCTTGATTCCCCTAGACCCACCATTAAGTGAGGTACATACAACAAAAATTATAGTATAAGACGGTCTTACACCGTGAGACGGTCCTTTTATATAAAATATTGTTTATTTATTTCTATCAATAAATTGTCAGTTTGCTTATGTTATCTAATTTTCGGATGTTAGAAATATCCAATTCTTAGATGTTTAATTTTATCTGTTGAATGTGACAAGGAGAAAAAGTCAGAGCCGTCTTTCGAAAGCCAACTGAAGCGCAGGCAGTTGGAGTCACATCTTTTTTGTCAAATAATGGTAAAACCACGTACTTGGTCCGCTCTAATGGCCAGTTCGTTGCTCTCGATTCTATTCGCGGAAAACACATTGTCATTAATTTGCTGTGTTTCCCTCCCTGTCACTAGTGATGATCAGCACTGGCGTGCAATCATGGCTACCTACTCTGAGTTACCTCAAACCAATTTTGAGATGGTGGTCGTCCCAAGTGGCAATAATAAGGCTGATTTTCTCCGTTGCCTTTCTCATGTACCCTGCCTTGCAGTACCTTAAGGTGAGGGGTTGACTTGTGAGATCAACTTTTGATCCAATGGTTCCTATATTAGTGTAAGTTCGTGATATTATTTTGTACAACGTGTGATACATAAGTGGACTCATGGGACTCAAAAATATAGGTGGACTCACCAGATCTCGTCTCTCTCTCTCTCTCTCTCTCTCTATATATATATATATATATATATATATATATATATATATATATATATAGAGAGAGAGAGAGAGAGAGAAAGAGAGAGAGAGAGAGTCAAGATCCGGTGAGAACGAACATTCGGTGAGAACGACTTATAATAATTAGATTAAACATAATCCTACGGCTGATACAACAAACCCATCAGACTTATTAGGCCAAGTTAACTCCCCCTCTCTCCTCGTAAACCCAATATCTGAAAACTCATTCACTGCCATCCCATTTTTTCATTTTATACTACCCCAACTTTCCCTCTCCTTAAACTCTGACCACCCATCACCTTTTGTCGCCGCCGCTGATCACCAGTAACGCCGAAAAATCACTGACGAACATCCCTGACGCCGGCACAAATCCTACGATGTTGGCGATCTCATGAACCATTTTGGATAGCTCAATCCACCACCGAGCAGTCGTCGTCCCCAACACCATCACCATCGCGCCGAACCATGGTGAAGAGATCAGATTGTTCTTGCCAAAACCATTAACTATTAAAGAAAGAAGAAAACAGGTATAGAAGATCGTTCGTAACTCAGTAACAACAAAACAACAATGAGATCTGTAATGGTGGAATTTTTAATAGAGATATCTAATTGCATGATTAATTTAATTTGTTTCTAAGACTAGTGTTATTACTGCCAATGTAATTATAGAACAAAAACGTAAACAAATTAGCATTTGGAGTAGTTTGACTAGTGTCCTAGATAATATGACAAAAATGTCGATGTTATATGACTCGCTCATCTGACGCCGTGCATCACCATAACCTCCAACAACATTTTGTGGTACACGAAATTAATGTATCTAGTGTCTATATTGATGTATCTCAAACAAATTATAATGTACCTAGTATGTTATTTTGTGTATCTAGAATAAGATACATTAAAATAGTGGTTAGATACATAAATAAATAGTGTAGATACATTAAAACAGACAGTGTTCAGGGGCTGGCCGTCAGAGTTGCACCCACATCGCCAATGTTATCTGGTGGTTCGCCGGCGTTGCTGCTCATCGTTGGCGGCGATGGTAGGTGATGAGTGATGATGGTGAACATGAGCAGTTGTTATAGAGTGAGGGGTTATGGTGAAAATGAGTGGTGTAGGCTGCCAAGATGGGTGTCAGTGACGGCTGCTATGGTGGGTGTCGGTGGAGTCCGTCGGAGTTGCTGTAAGTGGTCGTTGCCGGAGTGGGACCTGTGGTGTATGTCGTGTATGGTGATGATGAGGGAGTGGGAGAGTATTACTGTTTGTTTAGTCATAGAAATGTTTGTTTATAATAAAATATAATAAGGACAATAGATTAGTTAGTACGTTCTCACCGTTTTCACTGAGTGATCATTCTCACCGGATCCTAAATATATATATATATATATATATATATATATATATATATATATATATATATATATATATATATATATATATATATATATATATATATATATATATATATATATATAGGATCCTGTGCGAATCGTATTTAACTAAATAAGGACCACTAGATTTTAAAAAAGAAGAAGTAAATCTACGGTCAAAAATGAAAATAAACCCAAGTCCCAACATCATGCACCCACCATCATTCATAACCCAACGCTACTCCCAAGTGTCACACCCAACCAACTTCGCCGGCACCGGCGCTTCGACTTGGACTGGAATAGACCTTGCACTCGTTTGATGTCTGGCTCTCCTACCGGTGTTTCGCCGTAATTCATAGTTTACTCTTTCTCTCCCCTTTTTTTCCTGCTTCTGAATCCCTTACCCTCCACTACCGCAAAGTCGTTGGAGATCCAACACCTCGTCGCCGTCAGCACATATCTCGTTGTCTTTTTCATGATTTTTTTTATATTCTACATTGCTTCTCCTATATTAATAAATCTATTAATCTAATCAAAAAATTGAAAAGAAAATTGAGATTAAAGGAAACTTCTGCATAAGGTGCGGTTGAAAATGGTGCTGGTGGATGTGAGGTTGAATGGTGGGGTATTGTTGGTGGATGGAGTGATGAGTGGGGTTTTGTGGATAGAAGAAAGGTGCGAGATGTTGGTTTAGTGGTGTTTTATGGTGGTATGGATGTGATTGTTGTCGGAGTTCCATCGACGACGGGGAAATGTTAAAGTCAGGTCGGCAAAGGTCCTACGGATGGATGGAGATGATGAATTCAAGTTGGGTGTGGTGATAGTGGCAGAGTGGTGGTGTTTCATGTGGTCCTTTTGTGATATTCTCTACTGTCAGCGGCGCCGTATAGAGTTGTCGGCGATGTCTCCGGCGTGGGTTGCGGACTTTGGTGGTGTGCTATTATTGGGTGGTGGTTTGTGGATACACACAGTAGTACCCTTAGGTACACGAGTATACTGTTGTGGATACACAAATTGACCTGTGTATTCGGGTGTACTACCTTGTGTATATGACTTCACTATAATGTGTATCTGGTACGGTTCATACCGTTAGTCAGTCAGATTCGTGGTCAGCCATAATTTATTTTCATCATCAGTTGCATAAATCTCTCGTGTAAGTCGTTTAACTGTAGATGGAGTATAATTTACTCCCTGCCTAATAAAAAAAATATGATTATTACATTGCCATGTACAAGAATCATGTTTGTCTACACTACGCCAAATAAGACCTTCAATAACGGTCAAATAATGCAATTACCGTTTTAAAACAGAAACACGGGACCTTTATTGCAACGACGGTTGTTAGATATATACCACGGTTGTACAGATAACACTCGACCATTATATAACATCAAGAACCATTATAAAATCTTTTAAGAAACAGTCATTAAATCTTAAGAACGGTTTCAAATCCGTTGTCGTAGTTTACTATTGACAACGTCTTATCGTTCCAAAACCGTTGTTAAATATGATATATGATAACGGTTCATTTCTTTATCTTATTTAACTGAATGTCAAAATTTAACAATGACTTTATTTCATGTAAAACCGTTGTTATATTCATCTATTGACAACGGTATGTAACCGTTATCTATTTTTAATGATGAAACTTTGACAACAGTTCTGCTTAAATAAACCGTTGTAAAAGTTTTGAAATTGACAACGGTTATCGTTCGTTATCTTATATTTTTGACGGTGTGAATGGGAGGGAAAAGATGTCAACGGTTATTTATCTAAATAAAACCGTTTTCAAATAATTGTTTGCAACGGGTTGTTTTTAACCGTTATCGTTTTTAATTTTTTTTAAATGTAGCTTGTTCTAGCAGCTTCTTAAATGCTATTTTTTCATCAGCGTATGTAACAGCTGCTGAAATGCTATTTTTTCAGCTGCTGCTGAAAAATAGCATTCCATTAGCTGTGCAGTGCAAAAGTTCAATCCTGCATCAAAATATTACACCCCGTGATCAATTAAACCCAGTTTAAAAACAGTACAAACAAGATGATCAAAAGCCAAAAAACACAACTTCCTCGGAAAAAACAAAAGAAGCCAATACACAATGGCTCTATATATACACACTCGTACATAAAACATGAGATAACTATTGAGACTCCGCTAATGAAAAAACATAACTGGCCCACATATTTCTCAACTGGGTGATGTCCTCTGGCGAATATTCTGGGGCTTTGTTGAGTATTAGTGGAAACTACAATTCAAAATATACATAATCAAAATAGATATAATACATGGAAGTATACAGAATTGAACTCAATTTACGTCTGAAGTAGTTTTTAAATCACACTAACCCGTATCGGAATGGTAGAAAGTTTTCTGTTGATAACCTCCCACATGGACTGACAAACGTAAAAGGCGCATTGTTTGTCGTCTGGTGCTTTAGGAGACTATTATATAAATCACACACAAATCAGCTGAATTAGATAATCAACCTCTCGCAAAAACATAAATTAAATAATACGAGTAATTATTAAGAATACACTTAATGGCGTGATAAAATTGGGAACAGTGTTGCTTTCATATTTCCCAAGTGGACATAATCTTTTTTTTGCTTCAAAAACACTAATTCATAAATATACACACATGCCATTATTATTTGCATATATATATATATATGGCTCAAGTCATACAATAACAAATGACATTATTGAAGGTTGTAAACTTACTCAGTTATCATCCTTACACAACTGTCACAGGGTTTGCCTTCGCGAGAGTCAATCCAGTACACTGTTTTTGTTTCCACTTGGATTGCCAGTAGCACCCAATGCTTCCTATTCAATTTGGAGCATTGAACTGTTAGTTCATTTACACGCATTTTAGCATGTTAATAATAAATTTATAGAACCGTTTCATTACAATAATCACGTACTATACATACATATTCTCATTGTAGGGGGCAAGCCATAGTTTTTTTGTCGACATCATCCGACGAGCGATTCTATTGATTTGTTCATCGTATGAAATTCTGTGCACAGAGAACGCCTTAGGACTCAAGAATCCGTAGGTGTAAATTGGGACCTTCCACTCAGCGAACTGATTTTTGAGGTACGTATTACGCCACATGGAATGAAGAATGTTATTGTAATTGATAATTTAAACAAACATCATTATTCGTAAATGGAAATGACTAAATAGTTTTATTAATAAAACTTACTTCATCCAAATCAAATTGTGAACAACATCTAAATTGTCAAGGTCGACAAATTCCATCAGTTGCTTCGGGTCCAGTACGGCTATATCAGCTGCGCCCATAATTTCCTCTTCAATGTTAATCATGACTACATCCCCTCTAGGTGACTTGTTTACAGCCAGGTTGTGCAAAGCCTTCAGCGAAGTAGTTTTCATTTTTTTCTTATATTCACACAATTCATAAAAAGAATCATAAGCAGGCTTGACTGCAACAACTTTTGTAGTTGGATTATATTGTATGTCCTGTGGTTTTATTTTTGGGGAAGACGTAGTCCCTTCGGTGACTTTGTCCGTTGAGGTAGTGTGGACATGGGGCCACGGGGGCACTTGGGACAAGCGTTTGCATTTATGGAGTCGCCACCAATTTTTATGGGAAATTGGAACTGTTAGAATACCTTAATTATGTCATGTCAAGACACAAAGTAGTGACATGAACACTAAGAACTCCTTACCCTTAGCATTCTTTGTCTAGAATGACTCTCGTGGATGCCAATGAACACGGATGTTCACAGAGATCTTGAGTAAGGGGTGAGGGTACGTATTAGGAAGTCCTTTTACTGAGCACCTAATCCCACCCGCCTAGATAACGGCCTCTACTAATGATTAGGGAAATCGTACGTATATGATATGTCGTCGATTATATGCATGCAATGCAACATCCAACGTTTTGATCCTAACATGTGAGAATTAACTAAGTCGGTGAACAAATAATTAGCACTCATTAATGTCGAATTAGGGTTTAGATTAATTACATGTGAAAAACAAGTAAATAAATCATAATAATGAATAAATAAATAACAATAATTAAAATTACAATGATTTGATTGATTTACGTCAAAAATATACTTAAGACGGACAATTTGAGGAAAAGAAAGGAAAGTAAAATAAGATAAATAAGGTTAGAAAATATGGACAGATTAGAGGTGATATTACGACTAATAGTCAATTAATTACGTAATTAAAGAATTAGGTCAAAGCAAGAAAGGAAATTCAGAGACAGAACCCATCCCGGAACAGGCGCAACATTGCTGCGTCCCTTGGAAGAGGCGCAGTGGTCACTGAGTTTATTCCTGAGGTGAGTTCTGGCTTTGAAGTCAGAACTGCGAGTTGTTAATGTTCGTTGATGAATTTAATGATTGATTATCGATATTTGACTCGGGTGAAAGTGATTTAGCATGTTAATAACATATGAAATTGTCATAAAAGCGATAAACATGGGTTAAAACGGGTTAAAACGAATTAAAGATGAATTAGAACGAGTTATGACTAATTAGGTTAAACTATGAAGACGGAAACGAACTTTGAAAGAATTGAATAAACTGGAAATAAACAATGAAAATATGTACAAAGGACGAATCTCAGAAACTTGATATGAACGAATCGAGTCTCTAAAATCCGGGTTTGATTTAATGACGAAAATCCGCAAATATGGATTATAAGGGATTTAAGCCGTAAATAAAACACGATAATTATTAAGAATATGTATAAAAGATTATTATGTATGGAGAAAAGAGAATAAAATAAGAAAAGGAAGCAAAAGGGACGAACTAACAGAGAACCGAGGAAGAAGAAGAAAAGTAGGAACTGCGGCAGCCTCTGGAAGAGGCGCATCAGATGCTGCGACTCTTCGAAGAGGCGCAACATTTGCTGCGTTTCTTCTCGACGTCTGCCCGCTGTTAATCCGTAAAAATAGTTTAATGAAAGGGTTTTAGAAATCGGTTTTAAGCATGCTTTTGACGTAAATCTTACATTAATTAGTACAATAAATAAAATACAATAATAAAGATGGGATTTACACCCTCAGACTTACATGTTTGACGAAATGAGATTAACTAAGTTAACGTATAGTGATTGCTCGACTCGAACGTATGTAGAAAGTGCTCTCGTTAGAGGATTTAGATTAAATTGATTGATGTGTAGTGGTCAAATTGGTCGGTCATGCAACGTGACTGGAACTCAGAATGATCTGAGCTTGCATGGTCGATTGATCAAGCACGTAGGCGTCGAATGCTTAAAGTACGATCTTAGAATGCAAAGGGAGAAGAGAAGGGCGGACACTCGCGTGAAAAATATGTGAAACGAAGGTCCCTATTTATACTGAAAAATATGGAGTGTTATAGAATGACTCAAACTTTGGAAACAAATCACGGAAAAATCTGAAAATATGCAGACTAGAGCTGGGGAAGAGGCGCAACAGCTGCTGCGATCCTTCTAAGAGTCGTAGCATTTGCTGCGTTATTTCCCCAGAGGTTTCCTCCTGCGGAAGAAAGAATTCCGCGTTTCTTTTAGGGAATTGCGGTGGATCTCAACTTCCTTATTCTTTAAAATAAGATTTTTGGAATATATTTTACCAAAAGATATAATTTTAATTTATGGAATAAATATCCGGAATATTCCTGGACCTTCCGACCCGGCATTTTGAACGGTTTCTTAGAAAATGAAGCGATTTTTGACCCGGACTCCAAATGAACTCTAATTACTGTCAAAACGACCGTAATGGCGCGTATATGATGACCAAGGGGTAGACACAAGTATTTGAGCTATCACTTAACGATAAACTTATGGACTGTCATAAATAGTTCCGCGTACCAAACATGCGGCCCAATCATCACTGGGTGGCTGGCGGGAGGTGCAGAAATGAGGTATCTACAGAGCCCCCACTTTGACCGAAGCTTGGAAAAGGCGAAAGTCAAAGTATTGCCATCAGGTCAATCAAAGATTATAACCTGACGACTATGGCGACGCGAGGCGGCTCAAGGGGTCTGAGCCAAGGACCTGTCGTCGGGAACATTTTAGAGTCTGTCGACTTTCGGGGAGGGTCGTTTAAAGTCCATTACACTACGTAAGGAAGCTCGCCAGCCATAAGAAGAAACCATACCTGAGACACCCCTGGGTGAAATGATATTGAAGGCGCTTCGACAAAACTCTTTGGTCTGAAGATAACTTGATGTCTGAAGGCATTAGGGGTCACATGGATTCTGAAGGTTACTGAAAGTTGTCTGAAAGAATAAAGGATCATTTGAAATGAATAATATTGAGAACAACAGGACTTTGGTAGAAACTACTGGGGGAAATTGCTGATGATCCTGTCCGGTTGGATCATGTCTGGGAATTTGCTTGTGTCGGCTTCCAAGCAAACTCTCGTCGGGGAATATGTTGATGATTCTGTCTGGATTGAATCATTTCTAGAAATCTTCTTGCGTCGGCTTCCAAGCGAACTCTGTCTCTCGAGAAGTGCAATCGGTTGTCATCTCTCGTTGGATAAAAGAATGTCGAAATGTTGATAAGGGTGTCTATAGAACACCGTGATGTGACCATTATTTGCGCACATTTAGTCCCCTACTTGAACCTATTTTTGCATATTATTATAGCGTCTCATAGCCATTTTACCCGTCAAATACTTCCCATTTTGCTTTCCTATTACTTTGTGTTTGATTTGTAGGAAAGGAGACAATTAGGCGGAAAATTCCCGTCTCTTGAGCCTATTCAAAAGGACATTTACGATCTTGGTTGAACGGGTATTGAAGGAAGGGCAAGAACCAAAGACTAATATTGCGAGAATAAGGAATTTGCGAAGAGAAGGATTCTGAAGAAGAATCCGAGCGTCCAAGAAGCCAAGACGCCCGTCCAAGAACCCAAAAATTCGAGCGTCCAAGCCTTTAAGAAGCTCGTCCCTCCATGCAACAATCCGAGCGGATTCACCTCTTGGACGAGCGGATCGTGGCGTCCTCAGCAAAGATGCCCATCTCTCAGAAATACTAGCGATTCCCTGCTTAGAACTTGGAATTGTTAATTACTAGTTTAGCCATAGTTAACCTAATGTAGCACTACTATAAATACCTCATTTTGATGATAATCAAAGGGGGCTTCCACATTAGAAAACTCTCTTAGATTAGATTAGGAGTAGATTAGAATAGATTACTCTTTAATCTTTCCACAAAATTCACATTAATCTCTCCTTAATTATTGTTAAAGTTTGTTACTTTTGGGTAATTGAAGATTATTGGGTTATTATTGGAGGATTGACAACCCTTCATCAATCAATCGAGTTCTCTTCCTTCACTCTTTGCTTTATTATTCGCATCATCTCAAGTTTGGTATAATTCCTTTACTCTTTACTCTTTATTGTTCATTTCTTCATTCTATTATCATGTTTATACTTGTTGTGATGATTGACACCATTAATGACATGTTTCCCATGATAATGAGTGAGTAGTCTCTTAACTAGGATTAGCGGGTAATTAGGGGAAACAAACATGGGATTTATCATGCTTAATCTAATATGTTTTCACAATTAAATTGCTTGCTTGTTGTGATGTCAACCTATGCACATGTTATGTTTGATGAAATGCTAAGCCTATGAATCCTTGCATTTTTACCCATCTCTTATTTACTCAACAAGACTTGTAAGATATAAACCAACTCGAGTCTTGTTAGACCATGCATAGAAGTTGAATAGGAGGAAATTAAGTCGACTTGTAGGTGTTGTACAATCTAATCGATTCGGCTCCGGGACCCAACTCTTCCTATGAACCGTAAGACATAAACCAACTCGGTTCCTTTACAACATTAATTACTTGCAACTTTGTAAACATGTTTGTATGATCAACACCATGAATCCCCTATGACCCCATGACATCCTAGTGCTTTTAGTCATTTGTTTACATCTCTTAGTTCATTGTTTGCTTTACTTTATTATTTGCATTAGTCTAGGACACAACTACAAACCCAAACAAATTATGACACTAGCATAAATTGAGATAGATAGACTTAGAATCCAAAGCACACCGTCCCATGGATCGACCTCGACTTACCACTAACTAGTTGTTTGTGGAGTATTATAAATGTGTTTGATTGGGTGTACAACAACACGCTCACCATCAAAATGGCGCCGTTGCCGGGGATGGTGCTATGGGATTAAGTTCTTGTTTGTTTGTCTATTTTAATTGTGCTTTAACCTTGAGGAAATTGTTCCTCAAGGATTGTTCTTACCATTTTTTGTGTAGTTTCCATGCTTGTAGTTGTTTCCTTGTCTTAGCTATGATTACTCAAGACTTGACATATGGAGTATGTGGTGGATCTTTTGAGTATGATTATGGGTATGGGGAGTTTGAGAAGCAAGTCAACACAAACCTACCTTATTATTTGTACAATGGAAATCCTAACCACTACCCCAAATTTTCCCACCAAAATCACCACATCCAATATCCACAACAACTATCCGCTCAATACCCACTTCATAATGAGTTTCAATTGCCACAATACAACCACTTTCACACATGCCCACAACAAAATGATGAACCCATTCAAAATATGATTCTCCAAATGATGGGAGATCAACAAAACTTCTTCAAACAAATGCTAGAGAAAAGCCAAAATAGGGACAATGTTCTTCAAGGCATCGTTGCCCAAGGTGAGGAATTGGAGATTCAAATTGCCCAAATGAAAGAATCCCAAGAAATCACTCCCCACCATTCTTTGGACATTGATCATGAATGTGAATTTGAAGTAGTAACCTTTGACATGGAAAATGAAAAGTGGGAAGAGCCGACCTCCTTGAGCTCTTGTGAGTATAAAAGTGTGATATTTGATAAAGAAGACATGAGGTTGAGTAAGCCAAATACTCTTAGCCTTTGTGAGTATGAGGGTGTGTCTTTTGATGTGAACATGGGGATGTTGGAGAAAGAATTGCTTGAAGCGCCCACTTATGATTCATACGAAGATAGCGATAATGACAAGACCATAAAAGAGGCTTATGAAGAATACGTGTCTTACAAGGACCTAGAGGAATGGACTTGTGATATCACCTTGCTTGAGGAGTCTATCCTTGAGACATTTGAGATATCTTACCGTGAAGGTGAATGTCCATTCCCTATCTCCCATGAAGATTACTCGGCACCTACCATGGAGCCAATGATTGTTGGAGAGGATATGGTGGACCTTCTTCAAAAGGTCAAAGCATCATACAAAGGGTACTTGGTGGAAAAGCTCAAAGAGAAACTTGCACATGAAGCTACTTGTGGAAATTTGGCACCCACAATGTCAACTTCTAAGGAACTCGGTCATCAAGGTCATGAGGATTCTCCTTCTACTTTATGTAGAGTGATGTCGTCGGGTCACATCCAATCAAACACATTTGTAATACTCAACAAACAACTAGTTAGCGGTAAGTCGAGGTCGATCCATGGGACGGTGTGCTTTGGGTTCTAAGTCTATCTATCTCAATTTATGCTAGTGTCACAATTTGTTTGGGTTTGTAGTTGTGTTCTAGACTAATAAAAGCAATAAAGTAAAACAAGCAATAAAAGGAAGGATGTAAACAATTAATTAAAGATGCTAGGATATCATGGGGTCATAGGGGATTCATGGTGTTGATCATACAAACATGTTTACAAAGTTCCAAGCAATTAATGTTGTGGAGGAACCGAGTTGGTTTATGTCTTACGGTTCATAGGAAGGGTTGGGTCCCGGAACCGAATCGATTAGATTGTACAACACCTACAAGTCGACTTACTTTCCTCCTATTCAACTTATATGCTTGGTCTAATGAGACTCGAGTTGGTTTATATCTTACAAGTCTCATTGAAAAGAAAAGAGATGGTTGTAAATGCAAGGATTCATAGGCTTCGCATTAAATCAAACATAACATGTGCATAAAGTTGACATTACAACAAGCAAGCAATTTAATTGTGAAAACATATTAGATTAAGCATGAATCAATCCCATGCTGGTTTCCCCTAATTACCCACTAATCCTAGCTAAAAGACTACTCACTCATTATCATGGGAAACATGTCATTAATGGTGTCAATCATCACAACAAGTATAAACATGATAATAGAATGAAGAAATGAACAATAAAGATTAAAGGGTAAAGGAATTATACCAAAATTGAGATGATCCAAATAATAAAGCAAAGAATAATAGAATAAACTTGATTGATTGATGGAAGGTTGTCAATCTCCCAATAATAACCCAATAATCTTCAATTACCCAATAATAAACTTGAATAATAAACTTGAACAATAATTAAGGAGAGATTAATGTGAGATTTGTGGAAAGATTAAAGAGTAATCTATTCTAATCTACTCCTAATCTAATCTAAAGAAGGATTTTCTACTCTAAAAACTTGATAATTTGATTATTACAAATGGGGTATTTATAGTGGAAATTAGGTGGATGCATTAGGGTTAACTAAGGGCTAAACTAGTAATTACACTTTTGAGATTTGAGCAGGGAAACGCCGGTATTTTTCGAAGGAAGGGCGTCTTTATTTGAAGCTTGAAGAAGAAGAAATTGTGCTGTGAGGGAATCCGGGCGTCTTTGGGTCGGGACGGGCGGATTCGGTGGTCTCTGCCGGGGCGTCTTTGGGTGAAGACGGGCGGATTGGAGCAGGGGAAGACGGGCGGATTTGGAGCAAGACGGGCGTCTTGTGGTTCACGTAGCAAGGAAAAGTTTCCTGTCCAGGAATACGCCCGTCCCGAGCGAAATATGGGCGTCCTGGGCTTCAACCCAAGCGGGTTGAATTTGACCCGAGCGGGTTGAGCTGTATCTTGAGCTCGGATTGTAAAACGGACGTTATTTCCTCATCCGGACTCCTATTGGAGTGATTCAAAAGCCTAGATCACTTGTTTTTCCGACGCCGTTCCATCTAGCATACTTTCAGAGCCAAAGGAGCAACCCTTGGTTCGGTTTTCGAGCGATTTCTTCATGTAATGCCTTCCCTCTCGTCATTCTTACTTTTAACCCTTTGATCCTTCTATATACGCTTTATTCCTACATCTTTGGTCATCATTCTTGCCTCCTCTTCATACTAGTCCATCTAATATCATCAATAAGCTTCCAAATATGCACGAAAGACGGGAATTTCCACCTTATTATCTCCTTTTCTACAAAACATATGAAATGCGATAGAAAAGCAAATAGGAAGGTTTTGACGGATAAAATGGCCATGAAATGCTATAATAGTATGCAAAATAGGCTCAATTAGGGGACTAGAGGTGACTAAAACTAGACCTTTATTTAAACTAACCTAATAATATAACCGATATGAGACAATTAGCGGGTCTCACTCCGCCCTTTCAACTCACAACTAGACAACCATGAGGTAGGATGCCTTCTTGCAAGGCAAGGTGGGTCTTGCTAAAATGGCGACACATCCAAACATTAAGCACACAAAATCAAGTAATGGATGCATCTACAAAAGAATAGCCACTTTCCTCATCTTAGTGGCGGAAATTATCTACAAGGGAAGCAATTCAAGGGTACACACTCCTTCATAGATGCAATTTCTTCAAACTACTAAGCCTAGAAGGATACCAATAAATCACCTCCAAGTTGTGTCAAGCTAGGGTACCTTTGTCCTCAATCCTTAAATGCTTTTGTCAATAGTAGAGTCCCTATGGTGTTAGAAACACTGGAGGATCGCGGAATTCCTCCTCTTGCCTAGACAAGAAGAAGGGTCGTCCCCTCTTTACCATGCACAAAAATGGATACGATGGATAAAGGGATCGATAGATATTTGAGTTTCACTTTGGGAGTTTGCTTTGTTGTTGTTTTTCCCCCCAATTTCTTGTGGCATATAACATTTGAGAACACTTTCTTTTGCCATTTCTTTGATGTTTGGCATTTCAATACTTTGACAACTTTCAACTTTTCTTTGCATTTCTTTTGAACATTTTCAAAGTCACCCCATATGTAGTGAGGATGGCTTATATTTGAAGCTTTAGGAGTTTATTTTTGCTCCTCTTTTCATTTGATGCAATTTGCAAACTTTCTTTCACTTTTCATTTCATTGAACTCAAATTGATTTCTTTTTGTGCCCATTCCCTTTGATGATAAAAATGTGGTAGAACATGGATGAATGATGGATGCATGGTTTCAAGGGTCACCTTGGAATAAACGGTAGCCAAGGAGTTATCACACCACAAGGTACTCTTGATTAGGCCTTAAACCATGGGTCAAAGGATACTAGCATGACACATCCTAGGGTGTTTTACAAGCATTCTAACAAGCAAAGTCTTAAGAAGAAAAAGCATCTACTAGGTCCTATATACACTTGTCAAGCTTCCCAAATAGACGGTTTCGCAAAATTTTTCTAACATGCAACTACATGCCATGATGCAACTAGCATATATACATCCTAATGCAAATGATTCTACCAACTAATATGACATATAAACTAAATGCAAGTCCTAAGTTCACATTGTTTGTACCGCATCAATCAAAATAAAGCCACATAGTCATTAACATAAAGAGGAAAAAGGAGATTGGAAAGATCATACCATGCGGTCTTCAATATCCTCATGTCTCGGATGTGGCATAGTTAATCAATGTGAAAAGGGATAGAACAAATACAACAATATATACATGACTACACTACAAAGGAAATGAACTTGTTTTTAGTTTTTCAATTTTTTTCAAATTTTTATGGTTTTTGATTTTATGAAATTAAAAGACATATTTTTGTGATTTTTCGAAATTTTTCAATTTTTATGCATTTTGGAATATAAATTCCCATCCCCCACTTTATTTTGGACATTGTCCTCAATGTACATGTAGGAGTAGGAATACAAAAGGAAAAACATGTTTTTGACTTTTTGATTTTATGGAAATTGAAGTACAAATGCAATGATATGATATGAATGAATGCATGCTCTAACTAAATGCAATTCTATATGACATATATAACAAATGAATGCAATCTACACTATACTATATGATGCATGTTTTAAACTATGGTCACTTATGATCAAACCTCCCCAAACCGATTTAAACACTACTTCTAGTGTAGAAATGAATAGGTTTGGCCATTAGTGACTATGCATGAATTCTAATCTATATGCACCTATCTACATGAATCATGTGAGATATATTCAATGCAAACTAATTTAAATGAACTAACTAATGCAAATGCAATATGAAATATAATACAAATGCAAGCTAAATGTATATGTATATAACTAAATGCAAGTGGAAATGTAATGCAAAGTGAAAGGAAAGGATATCTTACAAATGGTGGTTTGAGGTAGGACTCCACCAAACTATGTTCAAATTGTAAAGGTTCTTGTCCATAGAGCTCAACGCTCTTAGTAGAAGATCAAAAGCTTGTGAACAAGCTCCAAATAGCATAAGTATGGTTTGCTTAACTTCAAGACGAAGCTTGGCCAAGGGACTTTGTCATTCATTCTTGTTTTCTTTCCCTTCTTGGCACTTGAATATTCACGATGCTTCAAACCAATAGGCCCATGATTCCTTTCATCACTAGGTATGAAGTATGGTTTATTTTCGTCCGGAGACTTCCACTTATCACCTTCTCTTTCACTTTCGGTGATGATGATAGCATTTGAATTTATCAATCCTTCATGAGTAGAAGGAGAATCCTTATGACCTTGATGACCGAGTTCCTTGGAAGTGGACATTGTGGGTGCCAAATTTCCACAAGTAGCTTCACGTGCAAGTTTCTCTTTGAGCTTTGCCACCAAGTAGCTTTTGTATGATGCCTTGACCTTTTGAAGAAGGTCCACCATATCCTCTCCAACAATCATTGGCTCCATGGTAGGGGCCAAGTAGTCTTCATGGGAAATGGGGAAAAGGAATTCATCTTCTTCATGGAAGCATACCTCAAACTTCTCAAGGATGGGCTCCTCAAGTAAGGCAATCTCACAACTCCATTCCTCTTCTTCATTGCAAGACACATATCCCGCATAAGCTTCTTCCATAGGCTTGTCATCATCGCTATCTCCATATGAATCATAGATGGGGGCTTCACTCCTCTTCACCAACTCTTTCTCCAACACCTCAATGTTCACATGAAAAGTCACACCCCCATACTCACAAAGGCTAAGAGTATTTGGCTTACTCAACCTCATGTCTTCATCATCAAATACCACACTTTCATACACACAAGAGCTCAAGGAGATTGGCTCTTCCCACTTCACATCTTCTTCATCAAAGGTCATTGCCTCAAATTCACAGTCATGTTCAATGCTCAAGGATTGGTGGGGAGTGTTTGTTTGGGTTGCTTTCATTTGGGCAATTCGAATTGCCAACTCCTCACCATGGGTAACAATGCCTTGGAGAACATTGTTCCTATTTTGGCTCTCCTCTAGAATTTGTGTGAAGAAATTTTGTTGGTCTTCCATCATTTGGAGAACTATATCTTGAATATCAAAGTCGGGCTCATCTTTTTGTTGTGGGTGGGTGTGAAAGTGCTCATATTGTGGCATTTGGAATTGGTTGCAAAGTGAGTTTTGGGTGGGTGGTTGTTGTTGATATTGGATGTGGTGATTTTGGTAGGAAAAGTTGGGGTAGTAGTTAGGATTTTCATTGTACGAATAATAACGTAGGATTGTGTTGACTTGCTCCTCAAACTCCCCATACCCATAGTCATACTCAAAAGATCCACCACATACTCCATATGTCAAGTCTTGGGCCATCATAGCTAAGACAAGGAAACAACTACAAGCATGGAAACTACACAAAAATGGTAAGAACAATCCTTGAGGAACAAGTTCCTCAAGGTGAAAGCAAAATCAAAATAGACAAACAAGTAAAAACTTAATCACATAGCACCATCTCCGGTAACGACGCCATTTTGATGTAGAGTGATGTCGTCGGGTCACATCCAATCAAACACATTTGTAATACTCAACAAACAACTAGTTAGCGGTAAGTCGAGGTCGATCCATGGGACGGTGTGCTTTGGGTTCTAAGTCTATCTATCTCAATTTATGCTAGTGTCACAATTTGTTTGAGTTTGTAGTTGTGTTCTAGACTAATAAAAGCAATAAAGTAAAACAAGCAATAAAAGGAAGGATGTAAACAATTAATTAAAGATGCTAGGATATCATGGGGTCATAGGGGATTCATGGTGTTGATCATACAAACATGTTTACAAAGTTGCAAGCAATTAATGTTGTGGAGGAACCGAGTTGGTTTATGTCTTACGGTTCATAGGAAGGGTTGGGTCCCGGAGCCGAATCGATTAGATTGTACAACACCTATAAGTCGACTTACTTTCCTCCTATTCAACTTCTATGCATGGTCTAATGAGACTCGAGTTGGTTTATATCTTACAAGTCTCATTGAAAAGATAAGAGATGGTTGTAAATGCAAGGATTCATAGGCTTGGCATTTCATCAAACATAACATGTGCATAAAGTTGACATCACAACAAGCAAGCAATTTAATTGTGAAAACATATTACATTAAGCATGAATCAATCCCATGTTGATTTCCCCTAACTACCCACTAATCCTAGCTAAAAGACTACTCACTCATTATCATGGGAAACATGTCATTAATGGTGTCAATCATCACAACAAGTATAAACATGATAATAGAATGAAGAAATGAACAATAAAGATTAAAGGATAAAGGAATTATACCAAAATTGAGATGATCCAAATAATAAAGCAAAGAATAATAGAAGAAACTTGATTGATTGATGGAAGGTTGTCAATCTCCCAATAATAACCCAATAATCTTCAATTACCCAATAATAAACTTGAATAATAAACTTGAACAATAATTAAGGAGAGATTAATGTGAGATTTGTGGAAAGATTATAGAGTAATCTATTCTAATCTACTCCTAATCTAATCTAAAGAAGGATTTTCTACTCTAAAAACTTGATAATTTGATTATTATAAATGGGGTATTTATAGTGGAAATTAGGTGGATGCATTAGGGTTAACTAAGGGCTAAACTAGTAATTACACTTTTGAGATTTGAGCAGGGAAACGCCGGTATTTTTCGAAGGAAGGGCGTCTTTCTTTGAAGCTTGAAGAAGACGAAATTGTGCTGTGAGGGAATCCGGGCGTCTTTGGGTCTGGACGGGCGGATTCGGTGGTCTCTGCCCGGGCGTCTTTGGGTGAAGACGGGTGGATTTGGAGCAAGACGGGCGTCTTGTGGTTCACGTAGCAAGGAAAAGTTTCCTGTCCAGGAATACGCCCGTCCCGAGCGAAATATGGGCGTCCTGGGCTTCAACCCGAGCGGGTTGAATTTGACCCGAGCGGGTTGAGCTGTATCTTGAGCTCGGATTGTAAAACGGACGTTATTTCCTCATCCGGACTCCTATTGGAGTGATTCAAAAGCCTAGATCACTTGTTTTTCCGACGCCGTTCCATCTAGTATACTTTCAGAGCCAAAGGAGCAACCCTTGGTTCGGTTTTCGAGCGATTTCTTCATGTAATGCCTTCCCTCTCGTCATTCTTACTTTTAACCCTTTGATCCTTCTATATACGCTTTATTCCTACATCTTTGGTCATTATTCTTGCCTCCTCTTCATACTAGTCCATCTAATATCATCAATAAGCTTCCAAATATGCACGAAAGACGGGAATTTCCGCCTTATTATCTCCTTTTCTACAAAACATATGAAATGCGATAGAAAAGCAAATAGGAAGGTTTTGACGGATAAAATGGCTATGAAATGCTATAATAGTATGCAAAATAGGCTCAATTAGGGGACTAAATATGCGCAAATAATGTTCACATCACTACTCTTGAAGGATTGATAAATTCAAATGCTATCATCGTCACCAAAGTTGAAAAAGAAGGTAGTGAGTGGAAGTCTCCGGACAACCATGAACCATACTTCTTACCTTATAATGACAAGAATCATGGGCTAATTAGTTTGAAGCATCGTGAATATTCAAGTGCCAAGAAGAGGAAGAAAACAAGAATGAATGACAAATTTCCTTGGCCAAGCTTCGTCTTGAAGTTAAGCAAACCATACTTATGCTTATTTGGAGCTTGTTCACAAGCTTTTGATCTTCTACTAAGAGCCTTGAGCTCTATGGACAAGAACCTCTACAATTTGAATTAGTTTGGTGGAGTCCTATCTCAAACCACCATTTGTAAGATATTTCTAGGACCTTTACCTTGTATAATATTGTACATTTTCGCATTCTTGTTTACAATTTCTTACATGCGAGTAGTGAGAGAGAGTTTTCTTACATTCTTATTGAGCAAAATTTCAGAAAAAGATAAGGAGGAATATCAAAAGGGTGCAAGGGTACGATCTTGCAAAAGAAAATAAAGAAAAGACTGAAGAATAGTGGAAGACGCTCGTCCCGAGGCCTGGACGCTCGTCCCGAGCCTCCCTCCACGTGGTGTCTAGTTCTGTAGCAGAATCCGAGCGGATTGTAGCACAAGACGCTCGTCCTGAAAAAGACGCCCGTATTCCTTGTAGGACGCTCGTCCTACATGACACCTGAAGAAAAATTTTGGGACTGTAAAAAATCCGAGCGGATTCAAAAGAGGACGCCCGTCCCAATTAAGTCGCTCGTCCAAAAGCAAAGACGCTCGTCTTTTGCTGCTCCCAGAAAAGGCAAAGACCCTGTAAGAAAATCCGAGCGGATTCTTCACAAGACGCTCGGACCACCTAGTAGAAGACGCTCGTCCCACACGCGAAGACGCTCGGATTCCTGCACTTTTCTCAGATTATCCGCCCAGGCCCGACCCCGAAGCCGCTCGTCCTACCCTCTTTTCTATAAAACTACCCCCACCATCCCTCATTTCCTCATCTTATCTAAACACAATCTACTCATCTTCATCCTCAAAACACTCCTATCTCAACAAAAACAACAAAACCCTAACTTTCCCAAATCAAAAATGATGAACATCAAGGGAAAAGCCAAGAAACTTGTTGAAGCCGCTACCAAGAAACGCAAGGGCTCATGTTCTTCATCCCTTTAACAAATGGTGACACCAAGAAACTTTCATCCCGTGATAAGAGGAGGGGTGGAGCAACTTGAGCTCTTTCCGGAGGTACTCTTCACATCCGATGCCCACCGTACCAAGTTCGTCAAGTTGCTAGGTAAGCATTACGAACCGACTCAGTTTATTGATACTAGGGTGCTAGAAACCCTAGGGATAAGGTACCAGACCGAAATGTTCTTTGACGGTCTAGGGATAGGGAAATTATTCCATGCCCATGAAGAGACGTACCTTAGCCTCACCTTGGAATTTTTGAGTAGCCTTCGTATTGTCTTGAACACGAGGGTGAATGTTGGTATGGAGTTTAGGTTGTGCAACATTGACCATAGCCTATCACTTGACCAATTTGCTCAAATTTTCGGTCTTGTTGTGCCAAAAAACAACATCAACAAACCCTCCGATTTTGAGGTGGACCTATTATGGAAGGCTATTTCCGGGAGGGATTTCATTCACCAAAAACAATGCTACACCTTTGTTATTCAACACCCGATGATTCAGATCACGTTTCGTAGCCGGCACAATCAATGGGAGATATGAGCAAGATAGGTGCACTCTCCTCGATTTGACATTCCTTGAGTCCTATCTAAATGTCCGGGGGACAAGGAGGTACAACTTCAATACCCCCCTTGAGATGCTTACGAGATTCTTTGATTTCTCTCAAGGAAACACCCAACTTAAGACCTTCGTGATGGGAGATCTAATTACTATCTTGGCAAACTACCTTTGTCCCGGGTTCAACCCATATGGGACTTATACACCCCTTGAGGGGAGTACTTTGATTGATGTGGACGCCGTCTTCAACCACCACCGGTGGTGTGCCTACACTCAAGAAGGGAGTGTAGAATGGTTCACAAAAGGGTGTACTTCTATTGTTCTTTTAGGGTGGAATATACCCGGTACCGACCCAAGGTTGAGCCCGTATTCGCCTAGGCCGAGCTACCTTCTCGACATCCAAATTCTCGGCAACCCCCCTCTAGGAGAAGAAGTACCCCGCCAACCACCACAACCTCGTGGGATACCGGAAAGGCCCATTCCCCCACCTTCCTATGTGCCTATCCTACCGTACCCTACTCCTCATACGCCATTTGAACCACAAATCCCCGATATCCCGGGTATTCATGACTTGATGAACCTTATGAATAGAGTTGATCTTGGGGTGCATTAAGGGAGGGTCGATAACTACATGGCCCTTTATCCTCAGTACTATCAAATGGCACAACAAGGATACATCGACCCTAATGGCCCTCAACCATCTTGGGCTCAACCACATCTCTTGTTCCCTAATCAAGGGAACCAAGCCGGGAACTTTGGTGGTCAAGGTGGAGGATACCCTGGTCAAGGAGGAGGGTATGACCAAGGAGGAAGCTCTAGTAGGTATGGCTACCCCCAAGATGATGATGACGAGTGAGAGATGCCTACCTCACCACCTCCATTTGTATGATACTCTTCTCTCCCTCTCTCTTTTGTATAGTGCATTGCATTTAGTTTAGTCTTCACATGCACTTGTATTATATTTCATATTGCATTTTCATATATTATAGTTTGCATTGTGATATACCTCATGTAGATAGTTGCATATAGACTAGAATTCATGCATAGTCACTAATGGCCAAACCTATTCATTTCTACACTAGAAATAGTGTTTAAATTGGTTTGGGGAGGTTTTATCATAGGTGACCATAGTTTACTAGAAATCATGCATCATTTAGTGTAATGTAGATTGCATTCATTTGTTATATATGTCATATAGAATTCCATTTAGTTAGATCATGCATTCATTCATATCATATCATTGCATTTGTACTTTATTTAAAAAAAAATCAAAAATCCAAAAACATATATTTCCTTTTTATTCCTACTCCTACATGTACATTGAGGACAATGTCCAAAATAAAGTGGGGGATGGGAATTTATATTCCAAAAATGCATGAAAATTGAAATTTTTTGAAAAAACTCAAAAATATGTCTTTTAATTTCATAAAAACAAAACCCATAAAAATTTGGAAAATTAAAAAAAAAAAAACCAAAAACATGTTCATTTCCTTTGTAGTGTAGTCTTGTATATATTGTGTTTGTTCATCCTTTTCACATTGATCGACTACGCCACATCCGAGACATGAGGATATTGAAGACCGCATGGTATGATCTTTGCAATCTCCTTTTTCCTCTTTATGTTGATGACTATGTGGCTTTATTTTGATTGATGCGGTATAAACAGTGTGATTATAGGATTACATTTAGATTATTTGGCATACTAGTTGGTAGAAGCATATGTATTAGGATGTATAAATGTTAGTTGCATCATGGCATATAGTTGCATTTTAGGAAAGTTTTGTGAAAGCATCTATTTGGGAAACTTGACAAGTGTATAGATACTTTTTCTTCTTAAGACTTTGTTTGTTAGAATACTTGTAAAACACCCTAGGATGTGTCATGCTAGTATCTTTTGACCCATGGATTAAGGCCTAGTCAAGAATACCTTGTGGTGTGATAACTCCTTGGCTACCGTTTATTCCAAGGTGACCCTTGAAACCATGCAATCATCATTCATCCATGTTCTACCATACATTTTGTCATCAAAGGGAATGGGCACAAAAAGAAATTGTTCAAAAATTCGAGTTCAAGAAAATAAAAGAAAAGAAAAAGTTTGCAATTGCATCAAAAGAAAAGAGGAGTAACAAAAATGAAAAAACTCCTATGCTTCAAATATAAGGCACCCTCGTTACTAATTGGGGTGACTTTGAAAATGTTCAAAAGAAAAATGCAAAAAGTTGAAAGTTGTCAAGTATTGAAATGCCAAAAATCAAAAGAAATGGCAAAAAGAAAATGTTCTCAAATGTTATATGCCACAAGAAATTGGGGGGAAAAACAACAAAAGCAAACTCCCAAATGAAACTCAAATACTATCGATCCCTTTATCCATCGTATCCATTTTTGTGCATGGTAGAGAGGGGACGACCCTTCTTCTTGTCTAGGCAAGAAGGGGAATTCCGCGATCCTCCAGTGTTTCTAACACCATAGGGAGTCTATTCTTGACAAAAGCATTTAACGATTGAGGACAAAGGTACCCTAGCTTGACACAACTTGGAGGTGATTTATTGGTATCCTTCTAGGCTTAGTAGTTTGAAGAAACCATATCTATGAAGGAGTGTGTACCCTTGAATTGTTTCGCCTTTAGATAATTTCTGCCACTTAGATGAGGAAAGTGGCTATTCTTTTTTAGATGCATCCATTACTTGATTTTGTGTGCTTTAATGTTTGGATGTGTCGCCATTTTGGCAAGACCCACCTAGCCTTGCAAGAAGGCATCCTACCTCATGGTTGTCTTGTTGTGAGTTGAAGGGGCGGAGTGAGACCCACTAATTGTCTCACATCGGTTATATTAGTAGGATAGTTTAAATAAAGGTCTAGTTTTTGTCACCTCTTTACTCGGGACGAGTAAAGGTTCGGTTTGGGGATATTTGATGTGACCATTATTTGCGCACATTTAGTCCCCGACTTGAACCTATTTTTGCATATTATTATAGCGTCTCATAGCCATTTTACCCGTCAAATGTTTCCCATTTTGCTTTCCTATTACTTTGTGTTTGATTTGTAGGAAAGGAGACAATTAGGCGGAAAATTCCCGTCTCTTGATCCTATTCGGAAGGACATTGACGATCTTGGTTGAACGGGTATTGAAGGAAGGGCAAGAACCAAAGACTAATATTGCGAGAATAAGGAATTTGTGAAGAGAAGGATTCTGAAGAAGAATCCGAACGTCCAAGAAGCCAAGACGCCCGTTCAAGAACCCAAAAATCCGAGCGTCCAAGCCTTTAAGATGCTTGTCCCTCTATGCAACAATCCGAGCGGATTCACCTCTTGGACGAGCGGATCGTGGCGTCCTCAGCAAAGATGCCCATCTCTCCGAAATACTAGTGATTCCCTGCTTAGAACATGGAATTTTTAATTACTAGTTTAGCCTTAGTTAACCTAATGTAGCACTACTATAAATACCCCATTTTGATGATAATCAAAGGGGGCTTCCACATTAGAAAACTCTCTTAGATTAGATTAGGAGTAGATTAGAATAGATTACTCTTTAATCTTTCCATAAAATTCACATTAATCTCTCCTTAATTATTGTTCAAGTTTGTTAGTTTTGGGCAATTGAAGATTATTGGGTTATTATCACTAGTAGAAAAACCCCCTACGATGGCGGTTATAAATGACCTTTTGTGGCGGTTTTTAGAGATTTAGGGTGCGTCGTTTATCGCGGCGTCGTATAAACTTTACGGTGGTTATAGGCGGTTGTATAACCGCCGCTACAGCTCTCCTATTGTGGCGGTTATTATACAAAACCGCCATTATAGACTTATATAAAACGACGGTTGTTAGACAAGAACCGCCACTGTAACTCATTTACAATGGCGGTTATTGTTGGAAAACCGCCACCATAGGTATTTCAATAATATCTTTGTACCACAACCCGCCACTAGGTGATGTCTATAACGTCGGTTGTTGTTAAAGAACCGCCACTAAAGGTTATTATGACGTCGGTTGTTAGTAAAGAGCCGCCATTAAAGATGAACTAATAGTGGCGTTTCATACTTAAGAACCGCCACCATAGATTTTATTTTTTTAAAAAAAAAATTACCGGCTACCAAAATCTCGGCAGCAATGTCCTATAAAATTGACAAGCCAAATAGCGAAATAAACAAACAATACATACACAAGAATGCCAACCAACGAACTTGCATATCATCCAGAAAAAAATAATGTCGATGTTCAAAATTATACATCCAAGCGTGTAAATAATCATATATACGTCTTAGTTAATGAAACTAATCAACATTTGATGTCCTTTAAACATTAAATAGCCCACACCTCTTTAACATCTTTTCTTTCATCTCCTCAATTAAGATTTAATTGTTGAATCTGCCATAATACATTTAGCAAACCAATAGTTAGAAAAACAACCTAAATATTATTAAAATCAACATAAGACATTATAGAACACTCCCAGGTTTGATTGAAAGGTTTTTGCACGAGTGAGGCAAAACGAACGCAAGAAATAACTAATAACACCTTAAAAAAGCATGAGCACA